>NC_044979.1:52385179-53120626 GCF_008728515.1 Papio anubis
GCTTGTCAACATTTCTTCAGGGAAGAGATGACCAAGAAAGGTTTCCTTTATTCTTTGATGTCTTATAGTTAACAATGTCCTTTCCTTTCTCCTTCACAGCTCATCCTAAAGTCCCATTAAGATCCAGGGGACTTCAGAGAGAGGGATGGAGAGACTCTTTAGTCTGATTTAGTTTGAATCTTTTTTCTTTTTCAGAGCCATCAAAAGGCTGGTCCTTAGCATCTAGAATATCTATCTCCTCCTGACACTCAGTTGAGATTTGTAAAGGTATTTATGAAGGCCTTTTGCAAAAGTTAGAGAGGACAGGAAAAGGAAGATACTTCTGCTGACATACTCCTGCCTCACTCTTCCCTATTCCCTCGACCTTGTCTTCCCCTGCAATCTCCTTGCCAAAGTACCTTGTGTAGGGAAAGTATACAATAGATACATACGGAAAGCCTACAATGTCACTCGGTGTCCCCCAACCACCACTCCAGACTAGGCCCTCCCTCAAGGATGAGAGGAAGATCATTCTGGATTGATTTACTAGGTTATAGCAGGGTCTAAATGTATGCACTATAACCTAAATGTGAAAAATAATGTACCTGTCTTTATTTCCTGAAACTGATCTTGGATTCTGAATGCTCCTAGTAGCCAATCAACACACATGAGTTAAAAGAAAGAAGGAATCTCATCTTGCTCTGGAGTCCTGCCCAGTGCTGGCAGACAGTAGTGGTGGGATGATTGAGCCTTGACCATTCGAGGCAAGTTGAACTTTTCCAGCTTTAGAGTCCATTTTAGGTCAATGTAATCCCATATCTTTGACTTGCAGTTATACCTGCCTCTGTCCTCACGTAGTGTTCTCCATAGGTGTCTCTGTGTCAAAATTTCCCTCTTATAAAAACACCAGTCACTGGACTAGGGCTCACCCTGATCCAGTATGACCTCACTTTAACTTGATTACATCTGCAAATACCCTATTTCCAAATATGACCACATTAACAAGTATCAGGGGATATTTTGCAGGGGACAAAAAATTTCACCCACAACAAAGAGGAAGGAACTGGATCACAAGTCTAGATGTTCTAGGATGTTCTCTCAACCAGCCTAAAGTTGACATTGAAGTTTCTATCATCTAGTACCACCCACTTCCAGGAGATGGGGTACAAAGTTCCTTCTACCTCAGCCTTATCCCCCAGAATATCTTTAATTCCTTGTATCTTCTCTTTCATGATAAAAGAACTCTAGTATCCTTTATGTCTGGTAGAAACTTCTCCATCATGTCTTCTTCACAGACACTTATCATAGAGCTCTGTGCTCAAACCTCCCAGCTTTGTTCTTGGTATATCAACATTGAAGACAGAGATTTCCCAGTGCCCTTTGCTGGGACTCAGCCATGGCTTCCCATTTATGAAAGTGCCACCTGCTGCTCAGGATCATAGGAATTCCTCAAAGGCTCCATGGGAGTCGCCACCACTGCTTACTCCTAAATACTCTTTCTCCTCTCCTCCTCTCCTTAAAGACCAGGGCAGCTGGGTTCCACCCCACCCCCGCCCATGTAGATGGTTTTACCAGACCTTTGAAAGACTTAGGAATAAAGAAGTTGTGGACTGGTAGAGTCAGAAGATCACAGACCCCATGGAAGAGGAGGAGGGAATCTAGTACATCTTCCTTTCTTCAGAAGTAGGAGAGTTTAGAGATGAGATTAGCAGGTTCTGTGCACACAAGATCTCCAATATGAAGGTACTCTGTGACCATTTGTCTACAAATACCTTTGAGACAAAAATTGCTCTGTCATGCTCCCTCTGTGGCATCACTCCACCTGACACTGGCCTGCTCAGAGTGAGGCAAAGTCACCTTGTATGAGGCCGTGAGTACTCTTTCTCTGGCTCAAGTGCCTTGAGGAAATAATACTAGTTTTATCTAAGTCTCAGTTTTCTTATACATAAAATGGGATAGCAGTATCCTCTTTGTAAGGTGGTTGTCATTATTAGACAAAATATATGTAAAGCAACTAATCCAGTTACTGGCACTTAGGGGGTGCTTAATAAGAAGTAATTCCTTTATCATTCATCTACTCCCTCTTCTCTCTCTAGATCACAGCACTTCTCTGAATTTACTCCTCCTTTCCCTCCTGGGGAAAAAAAAAATAGAAAAAAGATTATGTTCTCTAGAGCTCCTCTTGTCCTAAGATTCTTGTCCTAAGATTCCACTGGACATATCTCGGACCTCAGGCCAGAACTGATTGGATACTTACTCAGCCTGACTGTTTGAATGCAATCCTAATTACAAAAATTTATCATGGGTATGCCAATCTACCATTTTGCATAAGAATTATGCATAGCACAAAATATGCCTGAATTTGGGGAGAAGTGTCATTGGATCATTGGATTAATCTCAGCTCACATTATGGTCATTCTTCACCACTTGTTGCTTGCAATGTTTTGGTAAAAATGAAATCCTAGTCAGTCACTGCATTGGGTTATCTAGGAAGAGGAACTGGAACAGGCCGACAGTCCCTCAGTCCTCCTACTCAGAGAGATGGCTTTTCTTTGCCCAGTTCTGGCTGGTGCAGTCACTTAACCCTCACTGCAGAAGAAGGTAAGGGTCTAGCATCTCATCTGGGCTGGAAGATGTGGGAAACTGCATTAGAAGGAAATAGTAAAGATTCACTGGGAGTGGCTAGGGAACAGCACTTTGTTTTTGCCTTGTTTTATTTTTTCTCATCACAGATAAAGTGAGGGCTTCCAGTTGCAGTAATGTTAGGGAGTCCCATCTTAATCTTCAATGCGACCCTTTAACCTATAGCTGAGGTCAAAATCTAGAAGCTGTATGTGACATTTGTCTTTCCCTCATATCCCAAATCCAATATATAAGCAATTTCTATCAGCTCGACCTTGAAGATATTTCCCAAACCTCTCTATTTCTACCACCTCCACTGTCATCTCTCACCACAGCCTCTACTTGGCTTCCCCATTCCTGCTGTAGTATCTCTAATGATCAAATTTTCACCCAGGTTCCAGGGCAGTCTTTAAAATGTGTATTGGATAACTTTGTTCCCCATTCAAAACCTTCTAATAGTTTTCCATCATACGTGTAATAAAAATCAAATTCCTTATATCAGCTCACAGGGCCCTGCAATGACATCTCTGAGAAAGTTTCTGCCACTCTCTGCTTCCTTCCCACTCCACCCTGGGCATAGCATTCAAAATTTGAATGTATCCCCTTACTAACAGTGTTAACTGTCGTCTGTTGGTTAAGGTGGTGTCTTCTAGCCCAATTCTTCCCTTTGTGATTAAATATGTTGTGAAGAGATGTTTTGAGACTATAGAGATCCTGCTTCTTGTCACATTTTCACCCACTAAGTCTAGCATCCATTGATGGTTCTTACCTGAAACAATTACTATTGTGGTCCTTGGTCAATGGTGATTTTCAATCTCCATCATTTCTTCTACATTTATTAGTTGGAATTCTCCTGTAAGGAAGAGCTTTCCCATCTCTGCCTCTTATTTTTAAAATTTTTTATTATTATACTTTAAGTTCTAGGGTACATGTTTTCCTTGTTACCGGAGTTTAACCTATATGTATACATGTGCCATGTTGGTGTCTCCATTAACTCATCATTTACATTAGGTATATCTCTAATGCTATCAGATCCCAAATGTCCCGCCTCCCACAACCGGAAGACCCCGTGTGTGATGTTCCTTCCTGAGTCAAGTGATCTCCTTGTTCAGTTCCACCTATGAGTGAGAACATCGTTATTTGGTTGTCTGTTCTTGTGATAGTTTGTGAGAATATTGGTTTCAGATGCATCCATGTCCCTACAAGGACACAAACTCATCTTTTTTATGGCTGCGCATAGTACTCTGTAGTGTATATGTGCCCGCATTTTAATAATCCAGTCTGTCACTGATGGACATTTGGGTTGATTCCAAGTCTTTGCTATTGTGAATGGTGCCACAATAAACATGCGTGTGCATGTGTCTTTATAGCAGCATGACTTATAATCCTTTGGGTATATACCCAGTAGTGGGATGGCTGGGTCAAATGGTATTTCTAGTTCTAGATCCTTGAGGAATCGCCACGCTGTCTTCACAATGGTTGAACTAGTTTACCACCACAGTCCCTACAAGTGTAAAAGTGTTCCTATTTCTCCACATCCTCTCAGCACCTGTTGTTTCCTGACTTTTAATGATTGCCATTCTAACTGGTGTGAGATGATATCTCATTAATAGTTTTTGATTTGCATTTCTCTGATGGCAGTATTGATAGACATTTTTCATATGTCTGTTGGCTGTACTTGAATGTCTTCTTTTTTTTATTTATTTATTATTATTATACTTTAGTTGTAGGGTACATGTATAACTTGTGCAGGTTTGTTACATATGTATGCTTGCATTAGTCTGCTGCACCCATCATTCGTCATTTTACATCAGGTATAACTCCCAATGCAATCCCTCCCCTCCCCCCTCCCCAGTAGGCCCGATTGTGTGATGTTTCCTTCCTGAGTCAAGTGATCTGGTTGTTCAGTTCCACCTATGGTGAGAACATGCGGTGTTTGGTTTTCTGTTCTTGTGATAGTTTGCTAAGAATGATGGTTTCCAGCTGCATCCATGTGTCCCTACAAAGGACGCAAACTCATCCTTTTTTATGGCTGCATAGTATTCCATGGTGTATATGTGCCCATTTTCATAATCAATCTGTCACTGATGGACATTTGGGTTGATTCAAGTCTTGCTATTGTGAATAGTGCTGCAATAAACATACGTGTGCATGTGTCTTTTATACCAGCATAATTTATAATCCTTTGGGTATATCCCAGTAATGGGATGGCTGGGTCATATGGTACATCTAGTTCAGAATCCTTGAGGAATCGCCATACTGTTTTCCATAATGGTTGAGACTAGTTTACAATCCACCAACAGTGTAAAAGTGTTCCTATTTCTCATCCTCTCAGCACCTGTTGTTTCCTGACTTTTTAATGATCATACATTCTAACTGGTGTGAGATGATCATCTCATTGTGGTTTTGATTTGCATTTCTCTGATGGCCAGTGATGATGAGCATTTTTTCATATGTCTGTTGGCACATATGAATGTCCTCTTTTGAGAAATGTCTGTTCATATCCTTTGCTTACTTTTTGATGGGGTTGTTTGTTTTTTCTTGTAAATTTGTTTGGAGTTCTTTGTAGGTTCTGGATATTAGCCCTTTGTCAGATGAGTAGTGCAAAATTTTCTCCATTCTGTGGGTTGCCTGTTCACTCTGATGGTAGTTTCTTTTGCTGTGCAGAAGCTCTTTAGTTTAATTAGATCCCATTTATCAATTTTAGCTTTTGCTTACATTGCTTTTGGTGTTTTGGACATGAAGTCTTTGCCCATGCCTATGTCCTGAATTGTACTACCTAGGTTTTCCTCTAGGATTTTTATGAGGTGATAGGTCTAACGATTTAAGTCTCTAATCCATCTTGAATTAATTTTCATTATAGAGATGAGAGAAGGATCAGTTTCAACTTTTTCTACTTATGGCTAGCCAATTTTCCCAGCACCATTTATTAAATGGGGAATCCTTTCCCCATTTCTTATTTCTCTCAGGTTTGTCAAAGATCAGATGGCTGTAGATGTGTGGTATTATTTCTGAGGACTCTGTTCATATTCCATTAGTCTATATCTGTTTTGGTACCAGTACCATGCTGTTTTGGATTACTGTAGCCTTGTAGTATGGTTGGGAAGTCAGGTAGCGTGATGCCTCAGCTTTGTTCTTTGACTTGGGATTGTCTTGGAATGCGAGCTCTTTTTGGTTCCATATGAACTTTAAAGCAGTTTTCCAATTCTGTGAAGAAACTCATTGGTAGCTTTGATGGGGATGGCATTGAATCTATCAATTACAGCAGGCAGTATGGCCATTTCCGCGATATTGATTCTTCTATCCTGGTAGGTATGTTCTTCCATTTGTTTGTGTCCTCTTTTTATTTCACTGAGCAGTGGTTTGTAGTTCCTCCTTGAGAGAGGTCCTTTACATCCCTTATGCAAGTTGGATTCCTAGGTATTTGATTCTCTTTGAAGCAATTGAATGGAGGATTCATTCATGATTTGCTCTGTGTTTGTCTGTTATTGGTGTATAAGAGATAGCATGATTTTGCACATTAATTTTGTATCCTGAAGGACTTTGCTGAAGTTGCTTATCAGCTTAAGGAGATTTTAGGCTGAGACAATGGGGTTTCTAAATATACAATCATGTCATCTGCAAAGAGGGACAATTTGACTTCTTCTTTTCCTAACTGAATACCCTGATTTCTTTCTCTTGCCTAATTACCTAGCCAGAACTTCCAACACTATGTTGAATAGGGTGGTGAGAGGGCATCCTGTCTTGTGCCAGTTTCAAAGGGAATTTTTTCCAGTTTTGCCCATTCAGTATGATATTGGCTGTGGGTTTGTGCCAATAGCTCTTATTATTTTTGAAGTACGTTCCATCAATACCAGCGAATTTATTGAGCGTTTTTTTAACTATGAAGGGCTGTTGAATTTGTCAAAGCCTTTTCTGCATCTATTGAGATAATCATGTGGTTCTTGTCTTTGGTTCTGTTTATATGCTGGATTATGTTTATTGATTTCGCGAATGTTGAACCAACCTTGCATCCAAGGGATGAAACCCACTTGATCATGGTGGATAAGCTTTGATGTGTTGTTGAATCCGGTTTTGCCAGTATTTTTATTGAGGATTTTTGCATGATGTTACCATCAGGGGATATTGGTCTAAATTCTCTTTTTAATAATGTCTCTGCCAGGCTTTGGTATCAGGATGATGTTGGCCTCATAAAATGAGTTAGGGAGGATTCCCTCTTTTTCTAATGATTGGAATAGTTTCAGAAGGAATGGTACCAACTCCTCTATACCTCTGGTAGAATTCAGCTGTGAATCCATCTGGTCCTGGACTTTTTTTCAGTTTGTGGGCTATTAATTATTGCCTCGAATTTCAGAGCCTACTATTGGTCTATTCAGGATTCAACTTCTTCCTGGTTTAGTCTTGGAAATTAAGTGTCAGGAAATTATCCATTTCTTCTAGGTTTTTCCAGTTTATTTGCGTAAGAGTGTTTAATTATTCTCTGATGGTAGTTTGTATTTCTGTGGGGTCTGGTGGTGATATCCTTTATCATTTTTAATTAAATGGAGTTTGATTCTTCTCTCTTTTCTTCTTTATTGGAGAATCTTGCTAATTGGTCTTGTCAATTTTATTTGATCTTTAAGAGCCGCTCCTGGATTCATTGATTTTTTGGAGGGTTTTTACACATTGTCTCTATCTCCTTCAGTTCTGCTCTGATCTTAGTTATTTCTTGCTTCTACTAGCTTTGGAATGTGTTTATGCTTCTCTAGTTCTTTTTAATTCTTTGATGTTAGAGTGTCAATTTTGATCTTTCCTGCTTTCTCTTATTGGAGAATTTAGTGCTATAAATTTCCCTCTACACACTGCTTTAAATGTGTCCCAGAGATTCTGGTATGTTGTATCTTTGTTCTCATTGGTTTCCAAGAACATCTTTATTTCTGCCTTCCCTGTTCACTCTGATGGTAGTTTCTTTTGCTGTGCAGAAGCTCTTTAGTTTAATTAGATCCCATTTATCAATTTTGGCTTTTGTTGCCGTTGCTTTTGGTGTTTTAGTCATGAAGTCTTTGCCCATGCCTATGTCCTGAATGGTATTCCCTAGGTTTTCTTCTAGGGTTTTTATGGTTTTAGGTCTAACATTTAAGTCTCTAATCCATCTTGAATTAATTTTCGTGTAAGGAGTAAGGAAAGGAGCCAGTTTCAGCTTTCTACTTGTGGCTAGCCAATTTTCCCAGCACCATTTATTAAATAGGGAATCCTTTCCCCATTTCTTGTTTTTGTCAGGTTTGTCAAAGATCAGATGGCTGTAGATGTGTGGTATTATTTCTGAGGACTCTGTTCTGTTCCATTGGTCTATATCTCTGTTTTGGTACCAGTACCATGCTGTTTTGGTTGCTGTAGCCTTGTAGTCTAGTTTGAAGTCAGGTAGCGTGATGCCTCCAGCTTTTTTCTTTTGGATTAGGATTGTCTTGGCAATGTGGGCTCTTTTTCGTTCCATATGAACTTTAAAACAGTTTTTTCCAATTCTGTGAAGAAAGTCGTTGGTAGCTTCATGGGGATGGCATTGAATCTATAAATTACCTTGGGCAGTATGGCCATTTTCACGATATTGATTCTTCCTATCCATGAGCATGGTATGTTCTTCCATTTGTGTCCTCTTTTATTTCACTGAGCAGTGGTTTGTAGTTCTCCTTGAAGAGGTCCTTTACACCCCTTGTAAGTTGGATTCCTAGGTATTTTATTCTCTTTGAAGCAATTGTGAATGGAAGTTCATTCATGATTGGGCTCTCTGTTTGTCTGTTACTGGTGTATAAGAATGCTTGTGATTTTTGCACATTAATTTTGTATCCTGAGACTTTGCTGAAGTTGCTTATCAGCTTAAGGAGATTTTGGGCTGAGATGATGGGTTTTTCTAAATATACCATCATGTCATCTGCAAACAGGGACAATTTGACTTCTTCTTTTCCTAACTGAATACCCTTGATTTCTTTCTCTTGCCTGATTGCCCTAGCCAGAACTTCCAACACTATGTTGAATAGGAGTGGTGAGAGAGGGCATCATTGTCTTGTGCCAGTTTTCAAAGGGAATGCTTCCAGTTTTTGCCCATTCAGTATGATATTGGCTGTGAGTTTGCCATAAATAGCTCTTATTATTTTGAGATACGTTCCATCAATACCAAATTTATTGAGAGTTTTTAGCATGAAGGGCTGTTGAATTTTGTCAAAGGCCTTTTCTGCATCTATTGAGATAATCATGTGGTTTTTGTCTTTGGTTCTGTTTATGTGCTGGATTACGTTTATTGATTTGTGTATGTTGAACTAGCCTTGCATCCCAGGGATGAAGCCCACTTGATCATGGTGGATAAGCTTTTTGATGTGCTGCTGGATTTGGTTTGCCAGTATTTTATTGAGGATTTTTGCATCAATGTTCATCGGGAATATTGGTCTAAAATTCTCTTTTTTTGTTGTGTCTCTGCCAGGCTTTGGTATCAGGATGATGTTGGCCTCATAAAATGAGTTAGGGAGGATTCCCTCTTTTTCTATTGAGTGGAATAATTTCAGAAGGAATGGTACCAGCTCCTCCTTTTACCTCTAGTAGAATTCGGCTGTGAATCCATCTGGTCCTGGACTTTTTTTGGTTGGTAGGCTATTAATTATTGCCTCAATTTCAGAGCCTGCTATTGGTCTATTCAGGGATTCAACTTCTTCGTGGTTTAGTCTTGGGAGAGTGTTAGTGTCCAGGAAATTATCCATTTCTTCTAGGTTTTCTAGTTTATTTGCATAGAGGTGTTTCTAGTATTCTCTGATGGTAGTTTGTATTTCTGTGGGGTTGGTGGTGATATCCCTTTATCATTTTTTATTGCGTCTATTTGATTCTTCTCTCTTTTCTTCTTTATTAGTCTTGCTAGCGGTCTATCAATTTTGTTGATCTTTTCAGAAATCCAGCTCCGGGATTCATTGATTTTTGGGGAGGCTTTTTGTGTCTCTATCTCCTTCAGTTCTGCTCTGATCTTAGTTATTTCTTGCCTTCTGCTAGCTTTTGAATGTGTTTGCTGTTGCTTCTCTAGTCCTTTTAATTGTGATGTTAGGGTGTCAATTTTAGATCTTTCCTGCTTTCTCTTGTGGGCATTTAGTGCCATAAATTTCCCTCTACACACTGCTTTAAATGTGTCCCAAAGATTCTGGTATGTTGTATCTTTGCTCTCATTGGTTTCAAAGAACATCTTTATTTCTGCCTTCATTTCATTATGTATACAGTAGTCATTCAAGAGCAGGTTATTCAGTTTCCATGTAGTTGAGCAGTTTTGATTGAGTTTCTTAGTCTTGAGTTCTAGTTTGATTGCATTGTGGTCTGAGAGACAGTTTGTTATCATTTCTGTTATTTTACACTTGCTGAAGAGTGCTTTACTTCCAACCATGTGGTCAGTTTTGGAATAAGTGTGATGTGGTGCTGAGAAAAATGTATATTCTGTTGATTTGGGGTGGAGAGTCTATTAGGTCTGCTTGGTGCAGAGCTGAGTTCAATTCCTGGATATCCTTGTTAACTTTCTGTCTTGTTGATCTGTCTAATGTTGACAGTGGGGTGTTAAAGTCTCCCGTTATTATTGTATGAGAGTCTAAGTCTCTTTGTAAGTCTCTAAGGACTTGCTTTATGAATCTGGGTGCTCCTGTATTGGGTGCATCTATATTTAGGATAGTTAGCTCTTCCTGATGAATTGATTCCTTTACCATTATGTAATGGCCTTCTTTGTCTTTTTTGATCTTTGCTCTTTGATGGTTTAAAGTCTGTTTTATTAGAGACTAGGATTGCAACCCCTGCTTTTTTTTGTTTTCCATTTGCTTGGTAGATCTTCCTCCATCCCTTTATTTTGAATCTATGTGTGTCTCTGCATGTGAGATGGGTCTCCTGAACAGCAAACTGATGGTTCTTGACTCTTTATCCAATTTGCCAGTCTGTGTCTTTTAATTGGACCATTTAGTCCATTTACATTTAAGGTTAATATTGTTATATGTGAACTTGATCCTGTCATTGTGATATTAGCTGGTTATTTTGCTCGTTAATTGATGCAGTTTCTTCCTAGCATCGATGGACTTAAATTTTGGCATGTTTTTGCAATGGCTGGTACCAGTTGTTCCTTTCCATGTTTAGTGCTTCCTTCAGGATCTCTTGTAGGGCAGTCCTGGTGGTGACAAAATCTCTAAGCATTTGTTTGTCTGTAAAGGATTTTATTTCTCCTTCACTGATGAAACTTAGTTTGGCTGGATATGAAATTCTGGGTTGAAAATTCTTTTCTTTAAGAATGTTGAATATTGGCCCCCACTGTCTTCTGGTTTGGAGAGTTTCTGTCGAGAGATCTGCTCTTAGTCTGATGAGCTTCCCTTTGTGGGTAACCCGACCTTTTTCTCTGGCTGCCCTTAACATTTTTCCTTCATTTCCACTTTGGTGAATCTGATAATTATTTGTCTTGGAGTTGTTCTTCTCGAGGAGTATCTTTGTGGCATTCTCTGTATTTCCTGAATTTGAATGTTGGCCTGCTTTACTAGGTTGGGAAGTTCTCCTGGATGATATCCTGAAGAGTGTTTTCCAACTTGGTTCCATTTTCTCTGTCACTTTCAGGCACACCAACCAGATGTAGATTTGGTCTTTTCATATAATCCCATATTTCTTGGAGGCTTTGTTCATTTCTTTTTACTCTTTTTTTCTCTACATTTCTCTTCTTGCTTCATTTCATTCATTTGATCTTCAATCACTGATCATCTTTCTTCCAGTTCATCAAGTCGGTTACTGAAGCTTTTGTCACGTAGTTCTCGTGTCATGATTTTCATCTCTATCAGTTCTTTTAAGGTCTTCTCTGCATTGATTATTCTAGTTATCCATTCATCCATTCTTTTTTCAAGGTTTTTAGTTTCTTTGCACTGGTTACATAGTTCCTCCTTAGCTATGAGACATTTGATCGACTGAAGACTTCTTCTCTCAACTCATCAAAGTCATTCTCCATCCAGCTTTGTTCCGTTGCTGGTGATGAGCTGCGTTCCTTTGGAGGGGGAGATGCGCTCTGATTTTTTGAATCTCCAGCTTTTCTGCACTGCTTTTTCCCCATCTTTGTCATTTTATCTGCCTTTGGTCTTTGATGGTGGTGACATACTGGTGGGGTTTTGGTGTGGGTGTCCTTTCTGTTTGCTAGTTTTCCTCCTAACACTCAGGACCCTCAGCTGCAGGTCTGTTGGAGATTGCTTGTGGTCCACTCCAGACCCTGTTTGCCTGGGTATCAGCAGCAGAGGCTGCAGAAGATAGAGTATTGCTGAACAGCGAGTGTTGTTGTCTGATTCTTGCTCTAGAAGCTTCGTCTCAGGGTGTACCCAGCCATGTGAGGTGTGATATGTCAGTCTGCACCTAGTCGGGGATGTCTCCCAGTTAGGCTATTCAGGGGTCAGGGACCCACTTGAGCAGGCAGTCTGTCCATTCTCAGATCTCAACCTCCGTGCTGAGAGAACCACTGCTCTCTTCAAAGCTGTCAGACAGGGACTTTTACATCTGCAGAGATTTCTGCTCCTTTTTGTTTAGCTATGCCCTGTCCCCAGAGGAGGAGTCTACAGAGGCAGGCAGGCCTCCTTGAGCTGTGTGGGCTCCACCCAATTTGAGCTTCCTGGTGGCTTCATTTATCTACTTAAGTCTCAGCAATGGCGGGCGCCCCTCCCCCAGCCTTGCTGCAGCCTTGCAGTTAGATCTCAGACTGCTGTGCTAGCAATGAGGGAGACTCCGTGGGCATGGGACCCTCTGGGCCAAGTGTGGGATATAATCTCCTGGTGTGCCATTTTCTAAGACCCTTGGTAAAGCACAGTATTAGGGTGGCAGTTACCTGATTTTCCAGGTGTTGTGTGTCTCACTTTCCCTTGGCTAGGAAAAGGAATTCCCTTCCCCCTTGCACTTCCCAGGTGAGGCAATGCCTCGCCCTGCTTCAGCTCTCACTGGTCGGGCTGCACCTGTGGACCAGCATCAACTGTCTGACACGCACCAGTGAGATGAACCCAGTACCTCAGTTGAAAATGCAGAAATCACCCATCTTCTGTGTTGCTCATGCTGGGAGCTGGAGGCTGGAGCTGTTCCTATTCGGCCATCTTGGGTGCCACCTCTGCCTCTTATTTTTTAAATTTTATTATATGGGTATGGATTTGTGGGTTCTTATTTTTATTTTATGCTATGGGTTATAATAAATGACTCCCTTTTTGTTTTGCTTTTTTGCCCAATTTGTCCTCAGTTTAGCCAATGGAAGCCCATTTGAACTGGCTTCTACATCATCTGATGTATTCCCTTATTTTTCTTTTTTTAGCACTTTCTTACTATTTGGAACCATAAGATGTCCCAGACTCATCTTGCAGTTTCCCTGACCTAGCTCAGAATCAACCGTCTTTCAAAAAAGTGCTGGTTCCTTTTATTGGAAAGTCGTATTTAGATATCAAGATTTGGCATGAGATGTGCTCATCAGTATTGGGGCATCATTGATTCTAAATATATGCATTTATAAACACATATCTGTATCCATTTCTATATCTTAAATCTATATTAAAAGTCATGAGTTCATATTGGTAATTTGTTTTGGTTTGTATTGCCTTTTGGAATTCCCCCTCCTTTCCAATTATAATGTTCTCTCTCTCTATCTCACCTGCTTGCCTGCCTGCCTGCCCCTTCTTCTCTCTCCTTCCATCTTTCTATCCTTCTCCTCTGCCTCCTTTCCACCTCATTCCAGAAGTCCTTGCCTCTTCAGAGGTCATGGTTCACTATGTAGCCTTCTGGTCCAATGAAAGGTAGTCCTGGTGGCTACAGGACCTCAGTTCAGTTCCTGGATCTACCACTTTCCAGCTGTGTGACTGTGGGCAAGCAGCCTCTCACAATAACAGATTCTCAAGACAACCAAATTCTTGCCACGCTCAATCCTTGGAATCAGGCTGACCTGCTTTCCTTTGAAATTCTCAGGCTTATGGGCTTGTTTATCTCTCTCATGACTTCAGGGCTTTTTCAAGACACCCAGGCAAGTCTTTTCCCACAGATGTTCTTCCCAGCACTTCTAATTGAGCAATTTAACTATTGTTTCTCTCTTTAATTCTTCCCCATCACACAAGTGCATCAACCTTCAGTTACCTACTCACTATGGTACTGAGTGATATCAATTTCTGCTTCATTTTTTTTAAGTAGAGATGGAGGTCTCACTTTGTTGCCCAGGCTGGTCTCAAACCCCTGGCCTCAAGCGATCCTCTTGCCTCAGCCTTCCAAAGTGCTGGGACTATAGGCGTGAGCCACTGCGCCTGGCCCTCTGCTCCATTTTTATTTATCCCTGATAATATTCATGATGTAATTCTATCTATATCTATGTATCTATTTTTAAGAGGACAAAAGGATTGCCACTCCAAACCAGCTACTTGAAAGGGGCACTTTCCACCAGGATTGGCACTATTTTTCTCTTGGAAACTATAATGACAGCATCATAGACAAAATCAGTTTGATTACACAATTATTAAATGTTTTTATTGCAAGAGTATCTATAACTTTCAAAGGGCAGTTGTATTTAAGATTGCTTGAAAACAAAGACTTTGGCAAACCTGCAGTGTCAGAAAGCTGTGTTCTTTTGCATTTTAACAGCCTGAGAAATAAATCTGCTTTTTAAAGGCAGAGTATTTACCATCTGCAGTTCATGAGTGTTTGAGGCAGGGAAAATCTATCATTCACACACATTTGTGATGAAGTTGGCAGATTCTCCTCTTCTGAAGGGTTTCATCAGCAGTCACTACGACAGAAACACCCTGCTTGGTGTGACCTGGTGAGCCAGAAACCTGCTTGGTGCGATCTGGTGAACCAGATACTCAGCTTCTGCTGGTAACAATCTGAGTACTTTGGGGAGTGGCATCTTTTCTTTTTTTTTTTTTTTTCTTGTGGCAAAAATTTGAGTAGTATTGATGGAGGAGTTGGTATGGTCTTAGGTAAAATAGAGAGTAATGAATTTATTTACCTGTTTTCCAGATAAGGTTAAAGCAGTGCACATGGGATCAGGATATATTTTCCAAGGTGCCTTGTACAGCAGAGGAGGACAGTTGTAGGGGGGAGGGCAGGGCAGAGAAAGAATATGGAATTAAAAGGCCACCTCATAGAAAGTAGACTGTGTGGGCACAGAAAGGGAGACAGAAGAAATGCTGGCCATTACCATGAGTGAAGAAGCCTAAAAGGGGAAAAGATGCTGCCAGAAGACGTATAGAAAGGTTTGGGTAATATGCTAGACGAGGCTTCTGAGCTGTGTTTTCCAGGAAACCTAGCATCAACACTGACGTTATTTTTCAGGATGTTTAGTTTAGACTGGAGTTGCTTTAAAAACAAAACATTAAGCAGCAGCACGATCTAGCAGTAATTTGTTGGACCGTCATGTGTTGCTTAACAATGGAGATACATTCTGAGAAATGCATCATTAGTGGTTTCATTGTTGTGTAAAAATCCTAGAATGTACTGTGCTTGCACAAACCTAGACTATAGAGCCCACTACACACCTGGGCTCCATGGAATAGTCTATTACTCCCAGGCTACAAACCTGTATAGCTCACCACTGTACTGAATACTGTAGGCAATTGTAACAGAACCGTAAGTATTTGTGTATCTAAACATGTCTAAACACAGAAAAGGTACACTAAAAATATGGTATACAAGATAAAAAATGGTCCATCTGTATAGGACACTTACCATGAATGGAGCTTAAAGGACTGGAAGTCACTCTGGGTGGGTGGGTGAGTGAGTGGTGGGTGAATATGAATGCTTAAGACATTGCTGTCCCCTGCTGTTGACTTTATAAACACTGCACACTGAGGCTACATGACATTTATTTTAAAATAATTTTCTTTCTTCAATAATAAATTAACCTTCGTTTACTATAAATTTTTACTTTATAATTTTTTAAATTTTGACTATTTGTAATAACACTTAGGTTAAAACACATCGTGCAACTGTACAAAAGTATTCTTTCTTTATATCTTTATTCTATAAGCTTTTATTTAAAAAACTGTTTTTTACTTTAAAAATCTTTGGTTAAAAACTAAGACACAAACACAACAACCCAGACCTGCACTGGGTCAAGATTATCAGTGTCACTGTCTTCCAACTCCACATCTTTTCTCACCGGAAGGTCTTCAGGGGCAGTAACAGGCATGGAGCTGTCATCGCCTATGATAACAATGCCTTTCTCTGGGATACTTCCTGAAGGACCTACCTGAGGCTGTTTTACAGTTAACTTTCTTTTTAATAAGTGGAAGAAGTATACTCTAAATTAATAAAAAACACAATACAGTAAATACATAAACCAGTAACAGTCATTTCTTATCAAGTATGTACTGTACATAATTGCATGTGCTAGACTTTTATACAACTGAAAGCACAGTAGGTGTGTTTCCCCCAGCATCTCCACAGACACGTGAGTAACACGTTGTAGTACAACATTACAAGGGCTGCAGCGTCACTAGGTGATAGAGATTCTTTAGCTTCATTCTAATCTTTGGGGACCACTGCTGTATATGTGGTCTGTTGTTGACCAAAACATCACTGTGTGGCACATGACTGTATTTAAATTATAAGCAGAGGTGATAGTCAACATAACTGATCATCATAAGGCCTGGGCACTGATTCATTAGGATGGATATATGGCTATAAATAACAGTGCACCACAGTGGTGGTATGTGCCAGCCTAATGTCACCTCTGGTGGTGGTGCTTTCCAGGTCTGAAAATGATTTATAGTGATTCATAAATATGGAGGCGCTGTATGAGCTCGAATATCCTCCCATGTTAGTTCTATCAGAGCCTCTCGGGCAGCTGTGGGGGAAGGGAAGGGCGAGAGCCAGTGAGGAGTCTCGGGTAGCCTGACTCCCACCTGTGTGTTACTAGACAATGCTGCCATCTGAAATGTATTTGCTACCTCTATTTCAAAAATACCAACAAGAGAAAAGGTAATCTTGTTCCTTTTAGGCCATATATTGGAATGACAGATACAGGGTAACAGGGAGGCTGCTCAAATGTCCATTTTTTTCCCCTATATTCCTAGCATCTTTGCATTTAGGTTGGGGCCATGTGAGTAGTTCTGGCCAATGGGCTGTGAGCAGAAGTAACATGGCCACTTCTAAACTAAGGTGGTTAAAAGTCAATGTGCTTCTTCCATTCTTCTCTCGTCATTTTACCTAACACAGCAACTTTTGAGGCCATGTGTCCCAAATGATGCAGCTATGGAGAAGAAGTACTCAAACTGCACCAATCTTCATGTACAAGATAAACTTTCTTGGTCAATCCATTAAGATTTCTGTAGCATAGCAAAATTTATCCTGACCACAAGCTGGTCCCTTTTGGATATTGCATGACAAACATCTGAGGCATTTTCATCGCATTTTCTTCACTGGAAGGCAGTGAAGACACAGATACTGGAGACTGAAATGCTATGGATTCATGCTATGCAGTAGAAAAACATTTTCTAAAGTTTCCACCTGCGGGAACTCAAGAAGGTAGAGTATAAGGATAGTATCCCAGCAGTTCTGGAGGAAGATGTTAGAAACAAAATGGAAACGGTGTGCTGCATTAGCTACCTTTTAGTAGATATCACAGAAAAAAAGGTGAGCTCAGGAAAGAAATGGCAGGCAAAAGTAAAAAGGAATAGACTCTATTTAGAAATCCAGAGTCTTATAAAATTGGAAAAGCCAGTTTCTTCTAGATCCCGACTGTAGGAGACAGAATTAAAAGGATGTTGGTTCTGCTTCCTCATAGGATGTAGAAAGCTCCAAGAGAAGCTTGCTGTCACGCTAATGAGAAAACTCAGGCAATTTACAAAATCGTAAATTTTCTTGAATTCATCATGAGATCACAAGACAACCGAGTAAATCAAATGGCATAGAGTGACAATCTTTCCTAAGATGGATGGGGCATATGAACTGTTTCACCTTTGGCGGAGCAAGATAGGAGGAGGGGGCCAGCATAGAAACAAGAAGAAATCAACTAAAAATGTAGTAAGTTCTCAGAGCCCTGGTGTCGGCTAGTGTAACAGTTTAAAATAGCCCCGGGAGCCCCAGACACCAATGGAGTTGGCGGTCACTGGCAAGCTCTTTTCCAGGGGCCCCCACCAGAAAATCTACCTTGCTTTACAGAAAAGCAGACTTAAAAGAAACTGGGATGAAACATGACTCGCTTGTGTTCACAGGGATGAAAAACGATATTAAGAACAGCAAATCATATTTTCTAACTCACAAGACGAGTGCTATAAAAAATTGTTAGGTCACAACCATTTTCTCAATTAATCAATAAAATAAATCATTGATCTGCTGCTACAAACATTTGTATATATTCACGGAGTATGTGGTAATCATGCATAGACTGTGTAACGATCAAGTCAGGGTGAGATATCCATCACCTCAAGTATTTGTCATTTCTATCTGTTGGGAACATTTCAAGTCCTCTCTTCTAGCTATTTTGAAACATACAATACATTTTGTTAACTGTACCACTCCACTACTAAACATTAGAACTTATTTTTTCTATCTAACTGTATGTTTGTACCCATTAACCAATCTCTTTTTATCCCCCCAATACACACCATTCCCAGCCTCTGGTATCTATTACTCTAATCACTACCTCCATGAGATCAACTTCTTTAGCTCCCACATATGAGAAAGAACATGCAGTGTTTGATTTTCGGTTTCTGAGTTGTTTCACTTGAGATAATGGCCTCCAGTTCCATATTGCTGGAAATGACATAATTTCATTCATTTTTACAGTTGAATAATATTCTATTGTGTATATATGCCATGATTTCTTTATCCATTTGTCCATTGATGGACACTGAGGTTGAGTTCATGACTTTACTGTTGCAAATTACGCTGCAATAAACATGGCAGTGCATGTATCCCTTGGATATACTGATCAAATCATTCATCTTTTAAGATTGCATCTTTCGCTTCAGTGTTTATTTTATCTACAGTAAATATCTACAAATATCTAATTATGCCTGAACATAAGTACATCCACCTAGATGTTGGCTCTGAGTTTTTGATAAATTTTCAAACTTTTAAGGTTGGAAAGGTCTCATGCAAAGTTTGGTACTTGAGCTAGTTAGTGACTTTAAGTTCTATACCTGTTATTTTATTTTATTTTATTTTTTGAGATGGAGTCTCTCTCTGTCACCCAGGCTGGAGTGCAGTACTGCGATCTCAGCTCACTGCAGGCTCCACCTCCCGGGTTCATGCCATTCTCCTGCCTCAGCCTCCCAAGTAGCTGGGACTACAGGTGCCCGCCACCGCATCTGGCTAATTTTTTGTATTTTTAGTAGAGACAGGGTTTCACCATGGTCTCCACCTCCTGACCTTGTGATCCACCCACCTCGGCCTCTGAAAGTGCTGGGATTACAGGTATATCTGTTATTTTTAAAAAGCATTAAAGCTTCATAATGAAATGCAAAATGGGATTATCACATTGTTGATTTAAAATTCTTTGTTTTTTAAGCCTCTACTAGGCCTATTTCAATTCAGTAACTCCTAAAAGCCAGAGAAGTCGCAAGGCCTCAAAAGTACTCCCTTCCCCACTTCAAATTTTTTCCTTTCTCATTTCAAAAGTATTGTTTTTACTTATAAACATAACTGTATTATCAAAATTTTGAAAAGAGCAAAAAATAAAATCCATCATCTCATCACCCAGGTATAACCATTATTGATAATTTAGTATATCTCCTTCCAGACCTTTCTTTCTCATGCATTTAGATAAGCGTATTTTTTAAATTGGCTTCATATATTACATACTCTATTGTACCTTCTCAAATTTCTGATCGTTTACATAAATTCACACTCTATCATCATCTTTGGTAATGTTTCAAATGCATTATGTACTATGAGAATACCTTAAGCTTTGGAAATCAGATCCAATAGGCACCAAATCCTTCCAAACACAATCTAACCCAAAAAATCAAGTGGAGGCAATTATTAAATATTTATATTTTTAAATTATTGCTTTTGTGTCTTCAAAATTCAAATAAGATGTATCTGTATATGAAAGAGCTTTACTTTGATATCTCTAAACATTTAGTCACAAACTAGAGATTATAACTTCAAAATAAAAACTATTTAAGAAAATATATTTAGGCCGGGTATGGTGGCTTATGCCTGTAATCTCAGCACTTTGGGAGGCACAGATGGCAGGATTACTTGAGACTAGGAGCTCGAGACCAGCCTGGTCAACATAGTGAGTCCCCACCTCTATTTAAAAAAAAAGAAAAGAAAAAATATATTTAGAAATCTTTATTTCTAGAACTGTTTAAAAAAAAATAGGTCACTACAAGCTACTGAGCACCATGCTTTCAAAGACTCCACAGTAAAATATTTGGGAAAAGTAAAAACAGCTCTATTGGCAAAGAAATATATGTTTGATCCACTTAGAAGATAAACTGAGCATTTTTTTTTTTTAAGTTTTGATGCTGTTTGAACCTGATACTCCAAGGAAGGACAAGCCATCAGGATGGGGGTAAGACCTCTCTCCATTGTTCCTATAAAGATTAAACAACATACCCTATATCTTTAGTTTCTTCAAGATAAAGTGGTCAGTTTACTTGAATTATAATAACAACATACCAAGCACATAGTCAGATCCATAACTGTCAGTGGCTTGGGAGTGTTATCTGCTTGTCACCTGTTAAATGTCTCCAGGTAGCAGTCCCCAGCCTGAAAGCCAAGTGACTGACCTTGATGCTGAAGGGCACACTTTTGCTTCATTTATGTTTAGAAATGTACAAAAAAGACTCAACATTTGCATTGTAAAAAAGAACATCCTTTTTCAAAAGAACACCACAGTGTTCTTAATGAGAGAGATCGTCCCCCAATAATTCATATATCAAGTCCCTTACATTTGTATGTAATGAATTCCTGAAAACATATTTGAAAGTCTGAAAAGTCAGTCGGCATATAGAGGGTTCTGCTTCCAGAGGGCTCAAAATGTTATGAAATCCATAATTGTGATTAAACACGTAATGTTTTGCTTGGGTATACAATATGTACATGGTAAATGAATACATTAAAAACAATAAGCATTAAGTGTAGAAAATTAAAATGCATGTTTTGAAATAATTTCTTACCTCAACTGCCGGTTGTCTCAGCCTAGAAAAGGAACTTATCTAAAGATGTGGGGAGGATGAGCTGATAGAGATTGTATTTAGTGGTGTGAGATCAGCTTTCTTAAATTTGTTGTCAAGAGAAAGTTGAACACCAGCCACCTTCTTCTATGAGAAGGGGTCTGTGAGAAGTCGCTTCCAAAGCCTTGTGCATGTCTCCATGGATTGGACTGCTAATTCTCAATTTATACTTATGCAGGCTCCTTAATTCCTCTGTCAACACGCCTTGTCTTCGATGATATTTCAGAATGTCATCTGTAGTCTCTTGTGGTTCCTTTCTTCTGAAACCAAACTCATAGTCAAGCATTTGATATCCATTGAACATCTCACTAAAGGTAAACATGGCCTGCCTTCAGCAGACCTAACTGCACTATCCCTGGTATTGGCACTTTCATTTTGCTACCTTCCACTCATTTTTTTTTAACAAAATAAAATCTATTATTTATCCGTGTTTATTTAATGTTTAAATAGTAGGTGTGTTTATGGGGTACATGAAATATTTTGATACAAGCATACAATGTGTGGTATTCACATCAGGGCAAATGGGGTATCCATCACCTTAGGCATTTATTTCTTTGTTACAAACACTCCAATAACTCTTTTTATTATTTTAAAATGTATGATAACTTATTGTTGACTGTAATCACCCTGTTGTGCTATCAAATACTAGATCTTATTTAATCTCTCTATATTCTACTCATTTTTTACAAGGCGATAAAAGCAAAATGCTGTAGTTATTCAAATAATTGGAAAATAAATCACAAATGGTGATTGCCAAAAATAGAAAGTTGTGAGGCAGAGAGAAAGATCACCACAAAATGGCTTAACGTTTATTTGTCAGTGGGAGTGCAAATGTCCTGATCGGGAGACTTCAGGGGACCCAGTCTGAGAGTAGGGAGACTGTGGAAAAGTTATGTGGAAATCAAGATCTGCTGAAGCCTCTCTGAGGAACAGCCACTGCTGACAGCAACATTAACTGAAAAATAAAATATTATGTTATGGAATCTTTGGGGTGTCGCTTTTCTGGCCCGAAACCTGTGGCCGGTGGCGCCTTTGCCTGTTTTGCCCAGGCCCTCTGGCCTCATTCCGCCCACTTGGCCTGGCAGGCTGCACCCAGCTCAAACTGCTAGCCTGGATTCCATGCCTACAAGGGAGACTGTAAGTCAGGCGTGGAGCTGCGAGAGGTGTGTGAGTGAGCGCAGGGTCCAGCCACTGCATAGTCAGACACATCAACTGCTGCTGTGGGGCGGGCAGCTCCAGGTGCCAGCATGGGCACCAGCTCTCTGTGAGGCTCCAGCTGGACCAGGTGCACTGCAAGTCCCTGGCTGGCACTGGGGAATGCGGTGGCTCCCAGAAGCTTGGAGATGCCAGGAACTACAGGGCCTCAAAGAGGGAGTCACAGCCCTGGCTCAGGGAGCTCCCAGGTCTGGGCTCCCTGAAGGGCTGCAGCTCTTCTTTCCTTCTCTTCACCTGCAATGTGGAGAAGAAGGGCCATGTCTCAGCCCTGTTTGTGTTACAGCTCTTTTAGCCTCACCATTTGGCGGGTCCTGAGTTCTTGTCCTGCGACCAGGAAGAATGAGGTACACAGACAAATGAAGGTTGAGCAAGAAGAGGAGCTTTGTTGTAGCATTAGTTCGTGGTGAAATATTTATATTTAAAAAATTAATTTTTCACAAAACTTTCCAAATATGCTTTCTTCCCCTAAAAGTATACACTTTGACTCTGCTCAGGTAGCAAGAACAATTGGAGTGGAGTAAAAGTGGGAGAGGAGCAAAATACAGATGGTCCCCGATGTACTATGGCTCAACTTAATTTTTCTACTTTACAATGGTGCAGAAGTGATATGCATTCAGTATGAACTTTACTTCAACTACACAGGCAACCATTCTGTTTTTCACTTTCAGTACAGTATTTATTAAAATACATGACATATTCAACACTTCATTGTAAAATAGGCATTGTGTTAGGTGATTTTGCCCAACAGTAGGCTAATGTAAATGTTCTGCACATTTAAGGTGAGCTAGGGTACGCTATGATTTTTTTGTGGGTTAGGGGTGTTAAGTGCATTTTCGACTTAGGATATTTTCAAACTTATGATGGGTTTATTGGGTTGGAGTCCCATGGTAAGTCAAAGAGCATCGGTTCAAGCAAACAGGCCATGAAGTTGCCCCATATTTTCCAAAGCAGGAGAGCCGCTCACCTGTTGGTATAATTTGGATTTTTGTCCCCTCTTAATTTCTTGTGGATTCCCACTGTGGAGGTGGGGCCTAGTGAGAGGTGTTTGGATCATGGCTGTGGATCCTTCATGAAGGGCTTGGTACTCTGCAGTAATGAGTGAGTTCTCACTCTGCTAGTTCACATGAGACCTGGTTGTTTAAGTCCACTTAGCATCTCTCTTGCTCTGTCTCTTGCTACGTGCCATGCCTGCTCCTCCTTTGCTTTCCACCTTGAGTAAAAGCTTCCTAGGGCCTCACTGGTAGCCAAGCAGATGCTAGAGCCAGGCTTGCACAGCCTGCAGAACCATGAGCCAAATAAACCTTATAAATTACTCTGCCTCAGGCGTTCCTTTATAACAACCCAAAATGGATTCATACACCAGTACAGAGGATGGTCAGGGAGAGCCTTCTGGTGTTTTGGGATTAATCACTTTAGAAATAAAAGAATTTTCAGTGAATCGCCATGGTTTATCATTGACTTTTGTTTTTATTCTATTATTAACAATATCCATGTATTACTAAATTAAAAAGCTGGGCAGCTCATTCCTGCCCAGAGCTCATTCCTTTGGTGTTTTTTAATTTATTTGTTGTATTTTTTTGTTTGTTTGTTTTTAGAGACAGAGTCTTGCTCTGTCACCCAGGCTGGAGTGCAGTGGTGGTGATCATAGCTCATTCCTTTGTTTTATACAGTATAAAAACCATACTACAAGTACTTCTAGTATATGATATAGCTCTTTCTAATGGCTTGCTCCCTGTGACAGTTACTCACAATAAGCTTGAGCCCAATAAAATTGCTTTTCACAAGTCTCAAGTCTAAATACAGTCAAGGTCTCCTTCCTTGACAAGACTCAGCTCTCTAATTTATCCAACAGCTATGACAGTCAGTCACTTGTCTCTGCTAAAGGGCCATCCTCTCTCCTTTCCAGCCTTTTCACCTGTGCTGCTTCCTCTTCTCACTCCCCTTCCTGCTAGCCTGGCTTCCTCCTCATCCTTCAGCTTCTCCTTAAGGTAGCCCTGACATCCCACACCTAAGTTATGTTTCCCTTTCTGCAGCTTAAGGAATCGTCTACTCCTCTCATACAGGATTCTTCACGTTGTATTGTTACTGCTTCTCCTCCTCCACTGAGACTGTACTGCAAGGGCAGAGATCAGATGTGACTATTCACAGTTGTAAGCAGATAGTAAGTGAACAATAAAAATTTGTTAAATGAGACAAATGAATGAGTGATTTTTCTCATCAGTGAAGACAGCGTTGGACTAAATCATGTCTAAATCAATCCACTTTTAAATGATATGATTTTGCTTACTGTGTCACTCCATAGGGTTGGGATGAGGATTTAATAGCTGAAAAAAACATGTGGATTTGTTGAGGGCCACCAGATGTAGCCTGTTCATTTGAGGACATCTGCCTATTTTTAAAGTCATCTGATTCAATTATTGTTTGTTTAATCTGAGACGTGGGAGGTGGCAGGTTGTGGAATGAACAGGTTAGAGGCATGACGTCTTGCCTTTTGTTTGCTTTGAGTGTTCTTTGGAAAAACAGGAACTTCTTAGTTGCAGTAAGCTCTTTAACTTCTCCCCAGCTCCAGCTCTTGCAGGCCTAGACATTCATCCTCTCTAACAACCCTCTGCCCCTACTGGTGGTTGGACTGGCTCTGCATGCGGTAGCCATGATCATGTGATCACAGGTGCCCCCATGCCACGCCTTTGAAGACTCATATGCCTGCACTATGCTGCCTGATTTTTCTAGTATTCTTTTTCCTTTTCACTTGATCCCAAGCATTTTGATAAATCCAGCTTTGTTTAACCAAAGGCATTCTTAATAACTATTATTAGACAACTCATTTAATAATGCTCTGACTTTCACATTAAAAATGAACCTAATATGAAATTTTGTCTTTTACTCTTGATAATTCCTGTTGCTGCTCTTTCCCTTGCCAAGATAATGGAATAAGCCTCCTAAAACAAGACACTGAAGTAGAACTGCTAAGAGGATGATTTAATCATTATTTGAAGGAAATTGCTTTTTAATCTCTACATATGTGAGACTAGAAAGAATTTCAGCTCAAGTTCTTGATAGCTCATTTCCATCTGATGTCCAGCTTATAAGAACGGAGTTATTTTCTGTGAACTTCAGGGGCTTTGGAGGGCATATGACATTAAAACAATTGGGTGTCCTTAGCAACTTTGTTCACTACTACCTCCCTACGTTAGGAGAAGCATCCATCAAGCTGCACGCACCGGTTCACCTATTTAAGATCAGAGCACTACAAAGGCTTGTAAGCTTTTTACTAGAGCAAGAACCCTTGGGCCTGGAATAATTTCTGACTCCAGTAATAATGGTAGCCACTCAAATATGGGATCCTCATGGGAATGGAGAATGTCGGATTGAGAGATGACAATAAAGCCCATCATGTTCCAGCCTCCTTGGTCCCACCCAGCATCACCTTGGATGACACTTCTCTGGCTGAACTCTTTGATGAAGCACAAATGGTTTTAAGAACTAGAACTTAGGTGTCCAGAAAATAGCAATCAGTTTCCTTGGCTCCCCATAAGCCTTCAGGCATTGACTGGGAACCATTGAGAGATTTTGTGTCCCAGGACCATGTGAATATCCTAGAAAAGCACAGACCCAAGGATTGCCTAGGACAATAATAACAGTCACTTACATATCATACTCAAGAACTATTTTAAGTATTTTCTGTTATAGTAACTCCTCAAAATAACTCTATGAGGAAGTTATTTTACAAATGAGGAAACCAAGGGTTAAGAAGGGTGAGTATCCTGAAGAGCACCCCACTTTTGTGTGCCTTGGCCAGAATTCACAGCCAGGCAGTCAATTTCAAGTCCCCTCTCTTTACTAGGACCTCTGATCTGCCTCCCTAACTCTCATCCCACCAGGCCTGCTTACATTTACCCAAAAATCCTGGTGCAGAATGTCAACTAATCTATGTAAGGTGTGTAATGGAAGGTGAGATGCATAATTTTTAGCGGAGCAAAACAAAAATTTAGGCCCTGTTTACCAGGGCCCAAACATGTGCCACAGCAGTGCTCCAGCCCCCAAACCCGTCTGAATACTGTTTTAAAGCCAATGTTAAAACAAGCACTTGTCTTCAGCAGATTCTCTGGGCTTCCCTAGAAAGATGCATACATCCCATAAAATACTGAAGACAGACACAAAATAAGCTTGGACTCAATGCTAGGTCAGAGCACATGGTTAGATTTCTGGCTGCAATAGAATATTTCACTGTTGAAGGTCTCCAAAGAACATTTGTAGGACTCCAAATTAGAGTGATGGGACATAGGAAACCTCCTCCTCCTCTTACCCCTCCTCCTCTTCCTCTTTCTCCTCCTCCTCTTCTTTGTCCTCCTCCACTTCCTCTTCCTCCTGTTCCTCCTCTTCCTCCTCCTCCTCCTCCACTTCCTCCTTCCAGGCCTGGGCCAGTGCCAGGAAAATAGAGTGACCAGCAGACAGGTCCTGCATGGCCCAAGGGAGAACAGTGACCAATATTTGGGGAAAGGATTCAAGATGACAGCAGAGAACATAAAGGATAATTTTTACTTTTTAAGGCTTTTTCAGGCTGGGAGTCTGGCTTTGAAGGTGGCAGTTAAGATGTTATGGGCAGGAAGAACATTAAAATACTATGTGATGATTACACATCTCTTTTTTTTAAAGGATGCTCTTGATTTGTAAAATTCTGCAGAACTTCAGAAATCTCCAAATGTCCCCAAATTCCAATTTTTCAGCATCTAAATGACGTTTCCCACATCGCCTCTCACATCTGGAAAAAGTGGAAAACCCTTTGTGGACAATATGACTTGCTGATTGTCTTTGAAAATGATTCCTGTAGCTATTCATAGATGTCATGAACTCATTTGTCCAACACATTTATAAGCGCCTATGTGTGCCATGCTAATACTGTCACTGAAGACACAAGGAGAACAGGGCCCAGGACTTATAGACCAGTAGTTACAGACATGTCTGTAGGATCTGAGTTCCTAATTTGGAAAATTAGAAAATTGGAAAAGGTATCTGCAGTGGAGAAGCCCACCATTCCCACTGCTGTACCTGTTGAGATACATAAATGTAGTGAAGCTCCCTGAGCACATTTTCCCCTAAGCCATCAAATCCAGATTTGAGTCATTAGACCAAAGAACACAACTCCACAGAAGTACTTGCCTATTTTGACCATCAGATGCTGTGATCAGAGTTGCCGAAAGTAGAGTCCCTGGAGAGATCTGATAAGAAAGCAAAGACTGGAGAGAACGGATATCAAACTGCTCCATGGTGGTGGCAGATTTGCACATGGAGGGAACACAGAGGCACACACCAGAAACATCCTTAAAAAACAAACTGCTCACTGTGGGAACTTAAACTCTATGGAAAGTTAAGTGACTGCACCCCATGTGTGGTAAGTTAGGACAGGTTGCTTGTCTCTGATGCTCTCTCTCCTACACATTGCTGTTTGCTACCAAAAACAAAACAAAACAAAACAAAAAAGCATTTTATTACCCCTCTCCATACACTCATTATTTCTTTCCCATGGTGTACTTAGCTCTCCGAGTCCCCTTCTTCCTTCCAAGAACAGGGCCCTGTGCAAGACTTTGCCCTTTTTTTGTTCTAGGCAAAGGACAAACATTACTAAATGTAACCCATGTTTGCAAACTTGGTGTCCCCCACTAACATACATATAGTAGGTCCTGGCTTCCCTCTTTGAAGATACTATCTCCTCTAGTATATCTGGGGACAAAGGTTATCTCACGAAGCTACCCCATTAATCTGCAGCCACAGTTGTGCCTCCAACATTCCTTCCATCCATATGTTTAGCTTCTGCTCCTCCTCAGATCTCATTTATTTTGCTGCCAGTCCCTCCCGTAGTTGTCGTGTGAGCTGTTCTTGTGATCACCTAGGCCTTTAGTTCCCCCAATAGCATGGCTAAACCTAAGCTTGAATGAGTAACAAGACTTTAGTAAAGATTTGGAAATGGCACACAGGAATGACCACTCTGAGAAAGTCAAAACTGATACTAGAAATGTGGAATCATAAAGTTTACAGGCCGAGCCTCCCCACATACAACCTTTATTGGGCACCTCTCAGCCAAGCTCCCAGCAGGCTTCTCCAGTCCTAGACTGCATTTCCTCCCACCAGAGAGAGGGGAAGAGGCCTCCAGTTTTTCTCTTGTCCATAGGGTTCTTGTCTGCAATCCTGGTCTCAATATTCCCCAGGTTCTCTCTGTTTTCTCCCCTTTGTGCATGATTAACAGCTGAAATGTCCTTCCTATTCAGGGAGGGTTGGTCTTACCTTGGACAATGAACTAGAAGGCAGTAAATTAAACATCAGTCCTTTTCCAAAGTCTGAGTTAGTATAGAATGTCGCAAATAGTGCAGCTTCAAACAAGCCTCACTTTAAATCTGGGCCCCCTGGTGATCTCTTCACCGGCCTGAGTGAGGATAGGTCTCCAGTGCCCCACCCTCACCCCCAAGAGCTTCCAGCCTCCACTCCAAAAAGGACATCCACATATTTTTCAAGAAAGGAAAACAATTTTTGTAGACTCTGCAGAATAAATCTTTAAAGATTAAACATTTTCCTGTAGAAAACAATTTGCAGAACTGCAACACCATCCACAATGAAAACAGCTTTTTATGTTTTGTGCATGACACCGGAACCCCTCGGAAAGGCAGGGTCTAAATTTCTGTATTTGAGAATATTTACTTTTCCTTTTAATAACTAAATATCCATTGTAGTGTCTTTCCAGAACAAAGGAATATTTACCCCAAAGGACAATATTTGTCCCCCTGTTTTAGAATACATCAAACAAGAAAAGCTTTGCAAGTACAGGTTTTTTTTTTTTTCTTCACCAAGATTTCAAAGATCCCAAGACAAATTCTTTGTTAGGGATCAAGATCAAAGAGTTACGCCTTTCCTTTCCCCCGGAGTCTCCACCAGAGGATGTTTTCCCCAAGCATATGGCCTAAAGTGGGGAGCCTGCATCAGATTTTGTCAGCAGGGTTACACAGATTCGTGATGGGGGAGGTATGGGGAGCTCCCAGAAAGGTCTTTAACGTCTGCACCCTGGCAGCAGAGCCTTGATGCAAAGGCAGATGCTAATGACCATAAGCCAGGGGTCCTGATTATAGTTCCACATCCGCCAGGGCTTAGAAAGTTACTAACTCCTAATCCCCAGCCCCTTTTCAGTCATTCCCTATAGAGGCTAGCTTCAGAGCTGGTGGAACCCATGCCAGTGTGTCCGTATCCGTGTTATCACTTTTAGGTTTGTAAACTCAGATATGGCAGGAACCAAATTCCTATAACCCCCTTTCTACACAGAGCATCTCACATGCAGAGTCCTAGGATGCTAAACCTAGATGGAACCTTAGAGTTTCTCTAATCCAACCTCATCATTCATTCAGATAAATAATTTGAGGTACAGAAGTAAACTTGTATTGGCAAGGTTGCAGAGCTGGTTCACCCCAGAGCGGGGACACACGCTAAAATGTCTTTTGTGTTCTTCCAGGTATTCTTCCCATATAGCAAGGCTTTTTTGATGATAGTGATGTGATGAAATATCGAGTGAAAATCCTACAGGTTTTATCATTCACAAACAGTTCCTAAGAGATGTCTACGTTCCAGGCCTTGTAGTAGGAGCTGGTTCTGCCCTTAAAGAGCTCACAGTCTAGGCTTCGAGAAAGTTAATGACTACCTAAGGAAGGCTCTATGACAGGGCATCTAGTACTTTAGGGGCACCAAGTAGAGGCAACTTCCCAAGCTGAAAACTATACTCTCATTTTGAATTGGACTACATCTAGATAGCTGAGGACTTTCTGAATGTAGTAACTTTGCTTTAGGGACATTTAAATATCGCTTGCTACATCTCTCATGGTTGCAGTGAAAAAAAAAAAAAAGATTAAAAATAGGCCGGGCGCGGTGGCTCACACCTGTAATCCTAGCACTCTGGGAGGCCAAGGCGGGTCGATTGCCTGAGCTCAGGAGTTTGAGACTGGCCTAGGCAACACGGTGAAACCCCATCTCTACTAAAATACAAAGAATTAGCCAGGCATGGTGGCGCACGCCTGTAATCCCAGCCACTCTGGAGACTGAGACAGGAGAATCGCTTGAACCTGGGAGGCAGAGGTTACAGTGAGCCAAGATCGCACCACTGCACTCCAGCCTGGGCAACAGAGTGAGACTCCATCTCAAAAAATAAAAAATTAAAAACTAAGGTAAACATTGCCTCCTTGTGCAGGTAAGATGGAGGTAAGTGTGCTGGAGGAGGGCAATGGGTCCCTCTGTTCTGACTCCCTGGAGTGCTAAGTTAGCAACTTATGTCCCAGCAGCTCCAGAGAGGACTAGGTATGACCAAGCCTAGCAACCCACCCCCAGGCACCATGCCCAGCCTCTGGATGAGGCTGCAGATATCCCCTTATGCAAAGAGCATGTTTATGCAGCTCTGGTGGGGCAGTGTCTCATGCTAGCAGAAGCCAGTCAGTGCTTAGTAAGGTGACATTGCATTTTTGATGCCCAGCCTTGGCACCAGGGATTGGGCAAGTGAGGACAGCCTGAGTGCCTTGAGGGAGGGTCTCTGGGAACTGTTAATCCTGGCTTCCCAGGAGGTGCAGGAGTCTGAGCAGAGGAGTTGCAGAGAGCAGTGCAGGCCAAACCACAAGCCAGGTGCACCCTGAAGAAGGGACTACACTCCACACAGTCAACCTCCAAGCCATTCCACCTCCCAAGGAGCTCTTGGTCTCTGAAACCACCCACTTAGATGGGTACTGAGAATGGGGGAAAGGATACAAGAAGTGCATTAAAGTGAAAGTAAAAAACATAATGGTTAAGACAGGTTCTGGGGAGGGGGAACAGAGCAAGATAGCGGGACAGAAGGCTCCACCAATCATGCCACCTGCAAGGACACCCATTTAACAACCATCTACACCAAAAAAGCACCTTCATAAGAACCAAAAATTAGATGGAGTTCTTTGATTGCCCTAAGCACATCTGCAATAGGATGGAAATGAAATTGTGGATTTGTACTTAAACTAAAGAACTAGTTTTAAACTACTGGAAAAAATAAAGCATACACTCATCTGGTATTTTTTTTAAAAAGAGAACAGGTTCTGGGGCCAGATCATCTTGGTTCAAACCCTAGCTCCACTTACTGCCCCTGTAACTTTGTGCAGGTTGATCAGTATCTAGGCTGTAGTAAAACACGAATAACAAGTAGCTACCTTAGAGTATTATTGTAAGGATTAAATGGATAATGCATGTAAAATGCATGGTTCCTTGTAAGTATTTAATAATATTAGCTATTATTAAAGCATAAGACATAGTCCTTGTTTCTAAATTTCTTACAATCTAACGAGAGGGATGAGAAAAATCATATAGGAAACAATAGCAGAAACATGAGATAATATGTAACTCAGTTTCAAACTGCGTAGTTCAAACTCTAAGATCTGTGAAAATTAGCATAGAATTCTTCTTAGATTGTCTCTGGATAATGCCCAAATAAGGGAGATATAGGAGGGTTAAGAGGAGAGCACTGTGGCAGAGTGGTCAAGAGCTTGGACTTCAGAGTTAGACAACACAGTGTTTGAATTCTGGCTCCACCAATGACTAGCTATGGAATCTTGGGGAAAATGCTATAATGGTTAATTTTATGTGTCAACTTGACTGGGCCCGGGCTGCGCAGATGTCTGGTTTATCATCATTCTGGGTGTGTCTGTGAGGGCGTTTTTGGATAAGATTGACATTTAAGGCCAGCGTGGTGACTCATCCTGTAGTCCCAACGCTTTGGAAGGCCGAGGCACGCAGATCACTTGAGGCCAGGAGTTCGAAACTAGCCTGGGCAACATGGTGAAACCCTGTCTCTACTAAAAATGCAAAAATTAGCCAGGCATGATAGCATATGCCTGTAATCCCAGCTACTCAGGAGGCTGAGGCAGGAGAATCACTTGAACCTGGGATGCAGAGGTTGCAGTGAGCCGAGATCTTGCCACTGCAAAGTGGAATCTCACTTTATCCAGCATGGGTGACAAAGCAAGACTCCGTCTCAAAAAGAAAAAAGATTAGTATTTAAATTGGTGAACTGAGTAAAGCACATTGCCCTTCCTGGTGAGGGTGGGCCTCATCCAATCGGTCAAAGGCCTGAGTAGAATAAAAGAGCTAATTAAAGGAGAATTTCCTCTCTGCCTGATCGTCTACTAGCTGGAATGTTGACTTTCTTCCTGCCTTCAGACTCAAACTGAAACATCAGCATTCCCTGAGTCCCAAGCCTGTCAGACTTGAGAGACAAGAACTGCACCAACGGCTCTCATGGTTCTCAGGCCTTCCGATTCAGAACAGAACTAAACCCATTGGCTTTCCTGGGTCTGCAGCTGGCCAGCTCACCCTGCAGATCTTAGGACTTGCCAGATTCCACAATCACATTAACGATTTTTTATCTGTGTTCAGATGTGATTACGATGTGGTTGTTTCTCTCTGATCCATTTTGTAGTCACAGAGTAGCCTTGTCTGATGTTGATATTATGTTATATAAGATTGTTGACATTCCATGAAAGAACACCAGGCCCAGTGGGGAGGGTCAGGCCAGCTCCTGGATGTCAAGTGTTACCTTGTTCTTTTTCAGGAGCTTCTAAGAGAAATCAACTGAAGGCTACTAATAGACCCAAATTGCCTTCTGAGGGGCTAGAAGTGGATAACTTTCCATGTTAGTCTTTTTTTTTTTGCTGCTTACTGAGAAGTTGCTATTATTTATCAGATTAGAAAATTTATGTTTCCTTCATTCCAAGAAATACATCAGGATTTGATTCAGAGCACACAAACAACACATATAGCCTGTGACAAACGAATTAAAACATGTGCAGTTCCAAGTGTCAAGAGGATTTTCATCACTCTGGGAGCTGTCAAAGGAGCTGATGGCAGTGCATGTCTCAGTCACAAGCCAGGCTGTTGGTGCACGCCCAGGAGGCCTGTGGCATGTGACAAGTCTCTGGGGCAGCCAGTTGGACATAGACAGCTCTCTCTGTCATCCAGAGCTGTTTTCCAAAGAGTTTCCTTTACTGTCTCATAGGTGAACTGCTGTAAAGGTGCATTCACTTTGTGTCGTCATGACTATGCACTACAGAAATTACAACCCTACTTTCTTCATTTATTGCATCCTTGTCTAGGCTCACACATGTCATCTTCATAGGTGCTATGACAATCTCATGTAGGGTTTCAGATCTTTCAGACTCTCTGCATTTTCCTTGCGGGCTAATGAAGCCTTGGAGAAATGCTGTGTAACAGTGGCTTTTTGCTCTTGACCCCCTTATTTTGAGCTTTTCTTTTTCTTTTTCTTTTTCTTTTTTTTTTTTTTTTGAGATGGAGTCTCACTCTGTTGCCCAGGCTGGAGTGCAGTGGCGCAATCTCTGCTCACTGCAAGCTCCGCCTCCTGGGTTCAGGTCATTCTCCTGCCTCAGCCTCCTGAGTAGCTGGGACTACAGGCGCCCGCCATCATGCCCTACTAATTTTTTGTATTTTTAGTAGAGACAAGGCTTCATCGTGTTAGCCAGGATGGTCTCGATCTCCTGACCCCGTGATCTGCCCGCCTCAGCCTCCCAAAGTGCTGGGATTACAGGCGTGAGCCACCGCGACCAGCCAAGCTTTTCAAAACTGAGATCAGTTCAGGTGTTCCCAGAGGTCTTCCTTTGCTTTCCAATCAATGTGGACTTCCCCAAAGGTAATTCATAACCCAGTATGTGTTCCTGTAGCCTCACCTATCCAAAAACATGAGATACCTTTTCTCCCCAATGCTGAAGGTAGTTTTTCCTTCTACTATACAAGTTATCATTGATTTCTTATTTATAATTACTGACTCAGTATGCTATCAGCTAAAAAACTGAAAACTGAACTAAGTGTGGCTTAAACAAGGAGAAAAATGTATTCCTTCACATAACAAGAAGTCCTAAGTTAGGACAGTTTCAAATAGGTCAATTCAGCAACTCTATAACACAATTAAGAACACAGGTTTTGTTTTGGTTTTTTTTTCACCTCTCTTTCCCTCTCTCCACTCTAGTCAGCACACTGACCTTTCCTCTTGGGCTGGCTTCCCTCAAGGTGGCCAAGATAGTGGCTCCAGATCTCATACTCTCACATAGTAACCAAATGAAGATGGGAATGGACACTATCCCTTACTTGGGCACGTACTTAAAAGATAAGAGAACTTTACCTAAAGTCCCACAGCTGACTGTGCATCATGTTTCATGGGCTGGAATTGTGTCCCATGTCCATTCGTGAACCAAACACTGACAGAAGGGATGGAACTTAGATCACTGACTTAATCAATTCACTTCCTTGGGCTAAAGAATGACCTGGCCTCCACATAAAGGAGATAACTACCAGATATATTTTAAAAATCAGGGTCTGTTAACAAAGAAGTAAATTGGATAATGACTGCTGAGTAGACAACAGACAGAACCTACCATTCTCAGATATCTCCAGAAGAAAACTCAGGTCCAATAGTGCCTGCACATGCCACAAAGCAATGCAGCACAGACCCCTTTGCAGGTCATCCACTTCCAGGTTAACTCAGAGGCAGTCGTATTTCACCTGGAAGCTGCTACCAAAGCCAACACAAAGGAGGCCAGAGATGAGACAAAATAAAACAATCTTTTGTTTTAAGTGCAGGCTACAGTATGTGTCTCTGAGAGAAATGGAAGTAGGACATAAAGTACATAAGATTATTTGAATTGTTGAACTGTGCTTTCCTAAGGATCTAACATATAATGCTGTAGCATTTTAACCTTGTATCGCATGCATCATAATGCATGGGCTTATTATAAGCAATGTTTGATTGTCGTCTGACTTTCCCAAGTTTGCAGTAAATGCAATTTTGGATTGGAATAAAAATTTAGGGCAAAGTCTCCTTGGTTACTCTAGAGCCAAGAAGTAGAAGGATTCTGAGAATGATTCCATTAGGTGTAGCTGTGCCTCTGGAGATGAGGAAGGGCTTTTGTTTTGTTAATGATCCTGGATCTTGTTTCTCCATGCCAGGCCCCACTACTGATGCTAGAAATCACTCACATCTGAATGTGAGATTATTTTCCATTTTGAATAAGTACGAGTTTCATTTTATTTGACAGCTGCTTTTCCAAAGAGTACTGAATACACTCAGGTGTCTACAGTATCTACTCTGATGTTCTTATCACCCAAAACTCTTTCCACACTTACATAAAGCACTCTACATGGCCACAGCCAGGTGCCCAGAAGCATTCTGTATAGATGAGTCCTTGTCCTTTGATCTAGTTAATCCATTGTCTCATAACAATAACCATCCCACAATGCAGTGACTTAAAACAACCATTTTATTTTGCTCACAATTGTGTGGGTCAGGAATTTAGGAAGGACTCAGCTAGGTGCTTGGTCTGTGGTCCACATGGCATCAGCTAGGGGAGGCAGGGCTGGGAGACCACCTTATATATGGCTTCCTTACTCATGAGTCTGGCATCCTGACCTCTCTCTCTACACAGTACCTCCTCCTCCAGGGCCTCTCCACATGGGGACTGGGCTGCTCACAGCACATTCCTCTCAACGTGCTCTATTTCTTACACAGTGACTGGCTTCCAAGATGCAGGAAGCAGACATTATCAAACCAATTAAGGGCTGTGCCTGGAGCTGCTGCAGCATTACTTACATTCTATTGGTCTAAGTAGTCACAGGGCTTTCCCAGGTTCAAGAGAGTACAGAGAGTCTCAGCCTTGATGGGATTTGGCAAGGTAACTATGTTACTCTATCTTGCTGTAAAGGCATACCTGAGGCTGGGTAATGTATGAAGAAAAGAGGCTTATTTGGCTCACAGTTCTGCAGGTTGTACAAGCATGACTCCAGCATCTGCTTCTGGCTAGGACCTTAGGATGTCATTTCTCATGGTGGAATGTGAAGGGGGAGCAGGCATGTCATATGGCAAGGAGGGAGCAGGAGAGAGGTGTGAGGTGCCATACTTTTTCAACAACCAGCTCTCATATGAACTAACACGGCGAGAACTCACTCATTACTGTTGGGAGGGCACCAAGCTATTCATGAAAGATCCACCCCCACCCATGACCCAAACGCCTCCCATCAGGCCCCCACATCCAACATTGAGGGTCAAATTTAACATGAGAGTTGGAGGAGACAAACATCCAAACTCTATTAGTGACATTTCAGAAAACATATAGAAGGTATTATCATGGCCATCTTTGGGAAGGACAATCTACCATATCCTTTTATTTATTTTCATTGTGTAACAATTCTCGCTTCCTGTCTATTATACAGGTTTCTTGAGGATAAACCACGTGTGTTGCTTTTATAAGGAGCCACACATACCCTGTATGGAATGTCACAAATATTCATCAGTAAGTGCTGACCAACTCAAAGGCTTAAAATTTAACTCATTGATGAGTCACAGAAGATCCAATGACTGATGCGGATCCACCCACTGTTCTTCGGTCCATCCTACCCTTACTGGTAGAGCAAAACTATACCAGAGAGACCTTTGTTCCTTTTAAACCAAGGCTGACTGCCAAGACTCATGGGAGCCACTGATGAGTATCAAATCTAGTCAGGGAGAAGGACATAAAGATGACTTCAAGGACTTGGAAAGTTCAAAGGGAGTGGTAAGACAGAAGATGAGAAAGGCAAGAGAAGGGAAAGGACAAGAGAATTTCCAGCACCAGAAACTGCTCTAGGTTAAGCAGACAGGACTCTATAAAAAGGCTATCTGGAAGCTCGCAGAGTCACTGAGAGGCTGGGAACTGGACTCAGAAGATGGCAGAAGTGTCAGAAATCTGGTACAACCAGAACAAAGCCAAAGTCATACCACAGAATCAGGGAGGACACTGTGCCACTGCCTCTGCTCACTAGATGCCATGGCTTGCATGGCTGCTGCCTGGATCACTGCTATTGCTACCCTGCAAACCAGAAGTGCTGCTGCAGCCGCCTCCACCCATGACAGCGATCATCTGCTGTGCCTGCTCCCTAGTGCTGTTCCCAGAAAGGTGCATCTGACTGGCTGAGCGAGTCACATGTCCACACATATTGCAAAGGGAAGCTAAGAGAGTGAGTACCATTGTCAGCTTTTCTCCCACCAAGGCTCACAATGTGGTGTTCCCTAAAATAGACAGAAGTTTATATGATGGACAGCCAAATCATGGGCAAATGTCCACTCTATAGCCATTATGGATGGTTTATTCCCTAACCATTTATGAGACCCTGCCATGTGCCAGGCACTATTCTAGGCACTAAGAATAGAAAAATAAATAGGAAAGACATGGGGCTTATCTTTTTGTGGGGTGGGGGAGGGAAGACAATAAATGAAGACAATAAGGTATTTCAGATAGTGATAAATGCAATGAAGAAAATAAAGTTGTGTACTAGGATACAGGGTCACTGGGCAATGTATGGATATATGTGGAGCATGGGGAAGTGGGCAGGGGTTACTTTAATGGGATTGTCAAGGAAGGCCTCTCTGAGGAGGTAGGAGGAATTGGTCAGAGATCTGAAAGATTGAATGGAGTCAGCCAATGAAAAGGCCTGGAGAAGAACCTTCCAGGTAGAGGGAGAACAGAAGCAAATGTCTTGAGGTGGGCATACATGAGCAGCGCTGAAGGAAGAAACAGGAGCCGCTGTGCCTAGAGCAAAAGGAGCAGTGGGGAGTTCTGAGACGGTGTTGGAGTGGCAGCCTAGCAGTGTCAAGGTCTCCCTAATTGGTGTGAGAGCAGGTGTAGCAAAGGACACTTTGCACCTGGAGACATGGTCCCCTTTCTTATGATGGTGGCAGTGCTGGCTTAGAAGTAGAATTCAGAATGGTTTTGTGGGCTTTCAGAAGTTTTCAATCTACTTGGCCACAATCTGCTATAAGAATATATTTTATTATATTGTGTTCCACTGCCCAGCATACACACATGCACATATGTGCCATTTGATGACAGCCGTGAGAAGACTGTAGTATTAAAATTACATCCTCCTCCCCATAAGTATTTGCTTTTAAAAAAAGATGACTTTCAGAGAAAAACTGCTTGAGCAAAAAAAAAAAAAAAAAAAAAATGCCTGCCTGAGGGTGGATTTCGGGCCCAGCTGCATCTGAGTGAGGGCCAAGTAGGCGAAGAGATGGGGCAGCATCTTCTCAACCCTCTCAGGTTGCACATGTGTGCGTGTGTGTGTGCGGGCGCGCGTGCTGGGTACTCTCATATGTAAGATGGTTTATTTCGTGTGTCAACTTGGCTAGGCTATGGTACCGATATTTGGTCAAACATCAGTCTGGATGTTGCTGTAAAGGCATTTTTTAGATGAGATTAACACTTAAATCAGTAGACTTTGAGTAAAGCAGATTACCCTCCATAATATGAGTGGGCCTCATCCAATTAGTTGAAGGCTTTAAGAAAAAACAGACTGAGGTCCCCCAAGTAAGAGAGAATTCTGCCTCCAGACTGTCATCAAACAGAAGCTGCAACACCAAGTCTTCCCTGAGTCTTCAGTCTGCCAACCTAAATATATATGTAGGTTCTATTTCCATGGAGAACTCCAACAAATACAATATGTGTATATCATATATCTACATATTTATCTGTATCTATACCCAACATCTATACGTACAACAAAAGCTTCACAAAACACAATACTTACTCTTATGGCATACAACATAATCGGGCATTCCCTATTCTCTTCTATTACAGAAAATAAATACTGATAACTTATTTCAGGCCTGTGAGACCTTCTCTTCCCTTTCCCCTGAGTTTCCAGTGCCTTCCTGCTGTTTCAGTTCTCGGAGTGATAGTGAGTCATAAAAGTGGGAAGTAACTTAGAACTTTCTTCTTTCATCCCTTATTTTACAAACAAAGAAACTGAGGAATAAGATAAAATTATTTGTCTTTTGTTCCTTTTATCCCAAAATATTGCCATTTGATAACAGCCGTGAGAAGACTATAGTATTAAAATTACATCCTCCTCCCCTTAAGTATTTGCTTTGAAAAAAGATGACTTTCAGAGAAAAACTGCTTGAGAAAAAAAAAAATGCCTGCCTGAGGGTGGATTTCAGGCCCAGCTGCATCTGAGTGAGGGCCAAGTAGGGAAAGAGATGGGGCAGCATCTTCTCAGCCCTCTCAGGTTGCACTAAACTGCCTGCCTGAGTATAAAATCACTTTCTTGATAACTCACTTGGTAATTCACTGGCTGGTGACTCATTGACAGTTTTTGGTTCCTTCTGGATGCTTGTGCCTGGAGCCAAGACAGCTGTCTTTTGTTTTCTTGTATTGTTCATCATTAGAAGCTGGAGGCAGGTTCTGAAAGGATGAGTCCTTTAGCGAGGAAAGGAAAGGCTCTGTCCAAAAGGCAGACAAGAGGCTGATAGGTGGATGGTGCCACAGATCCTGCATCACTCCTCCACAAAGTCCTAACACTGGCCGAGAACAAGGTTTTGGTTGGTTGAGTCCACCCAGCCCTTCATTTCCTGCCTGCTGATGCTGTCCACCAAGACCCCTGGAAGCTCTGCGAGGAGATGCTGCAATGGGCACAGGTTGGTGAATAGGATGGCAGGTCATGGGCAGCGTTGTACAGACCGATGTTCTGCCAAGAAACCTGATCTACAAGACTTTTTCACTGTTGAAGCCAACTTGGCACCTCAGTGAAATGTGGAAAGTAAACAGCTTTCATTTTAAAACATTATTTTCTGTTTTGGCTCTCTAGTTTAATTTGATTCATCTTTTGTAAATAGTAGAAATATTAAGGGAGCCTTTCTTTCTTTGAAGTCTCCAGAACTAGGTATCTCTGTGCATGTCTGTCTTACTTTCCATACCAGACTGTGAACTCTAAAAGCTACCATGTCTCAAACACTATAGTATCCCCTATCAGAGCTATCACACTGCCAGGCACCTAATGGAGACTTAGTAAGTATCTGTGGATGAATGAACGTAGATAGGACTCATTATCTCAACTGGCCCACAAAGGAGCGGCAACCTCAGGCATAGAACTCTATAGATAAACTCTGTAGAACTCTATAAACTCATGTTTTGCAGAGCACACTGCAGGAAAATGCTGCTTTCAAGTGCAGCATAAAACGTATCTGAGAGTCATCACTCTGGTACTCAAAACAACAAAAAAGCTGAACAAACTAAAACTTAACAACTTTTCTCTTAGATCCAACAGAGAACTGAGGTCACACGGCAAACCGATGCTCCCAAAATTAGGGAGAGGCAGACAGGTGAATACAGAAAATCACAGTTTACCAGAGAAGAAACCTCTGTGGGAGCCAGGTACCAATACTAAACCATATTGATGTATTGCTGGAGGCTCAGTGTGGACAAGTTTGGGAGGTGAAAACTCCAGTAGGAGCCAATCTTAAGGGGGTACCCCATAACTCTGCGAATGCCACCTCCAGGAACGCCACCGAATTATCAGTGAAGATCAGAGCAAAACTCCCTGTGCATCAGGGGAAAGTCACCATTTTGAAATATGCCAGAGCATTCTGTTCTTCTAATGAGGTCTCCCTCAAGGGAAGCTACTTTCCAGAACCTAACCACCTGGGGTTCTGGTAGAGCCTAATCGACCTAGGGGAATGGAAATACCCAACTCCAGCCCCCCTGTAGCCATCGTGTCTAACCTAAGAGGGGAAAACCAGAAGCACCTGGGAAGGTCACAGCCCTAATTCACAGTGTCTCTAGCAGACTGAGACCTAGTCACAGGACTACAGGCTGCTTCCCCTCCACATCATTAGGGTTCCTGTACAAAGACAGGGAAATACAATGGAAACTTGTGGAGAGGCCCAACATGAATGGCTGTGACTCAAGAGAGCTGGTAGAAAGAAAACACCAGTAATGCTGAGAGAGATGCTATTTCCTCCACCTACCATAATTTCCTCTGCCATCTACTTCCTGTGTTTACTCCTCATCCACCATGCCTCCCACCTACCCCAATCCTATCCATTCTCCAAGTTTCTCCTCTTGCATGAGGCTCCTGAGGACTCTGGCACACATACAGGTTAACACTTACGTCCCCAGATGCAAACAGTAGCTGTTGTTTTTTTGTTTTTTTGTTTTTTTGGTTTTTTTTCCCTGATGGTTTCATATTACCTCTTCAGAGTATCAGTTTCTTGAGAACAGGGATGTATGAATTACTTGGTGACTTCACCTCCTTCTGGTGTGTGGCATCACTTGTTGGAGCAAAAGAACCCCAGAAGCCAGCAGAGCTCAGGCAAGTGTTGCAAATGGGAGATGCAAAGATAAATCAAATCTTGATCCTGCCCTCCAGGAGTTTACCTGTTGATAGACTGAATAGGAAGAGAATGGCTACTGGTTAGCCCATGAGTTGGCTCTTTTTGCACAAAAGGGAAGACTGTGTAAAGACAGGAACTATCCCTGAAGAGGGGAGTAGACTCTCTGTGGAGCTTCTCTTGACTAGATCCTTCAGTGCAAGCCTGGGTGGGCCGGGCACTGCTCTCAACAGCATGCGTCTGAGACCTGCTCACAAATTGCAGATACTTTCACGCCTGACCTGCTGTGATTTATTGCACTGAAGCAAGAGGGGAAAAAAACCCAAAAATGTATAAAACATGAAAATTTGACCCTTAAAGGTAGTGTGATTTCATCTCCAAAATACCTACCATTTGGCAAGGAGTTGGGTTAAGTTTCTAAGGAAGAGTTGGATCTGATCTGAATTACCTAAACCAGAAGACACTTGCAGTCTAGAATCATTTCTTTCCTTTAGGGGAAAATGTCATGGTGTAATGAAAACAGTTAAAGAGCTGGTGCTTTGAGGTAGCACCCTGTCCCCACTCCACCTCTCCCTTCCTAGCCAAAGTAACCTTTCTGAACCCAGGTTTCCTCATCTCTGCAATGGACAATAATGACTAGCTTGCAGATTTGTTGTGAAAGTTAGAGATAACATATTCAAAATGCCAAGGATGATAGTGGATATGAGTAGCACCCATTCTGATTATTTAGATAGAAATCCACCTGTTCAGTAAGACTCCTTCCACTAAAACTGTGAAAGCAAACTCTTGTAAAATGGAGTTATTTGCTTTCTTGATATGTCTTAAGTTCTGTCTCTTTCAATGTGATGTCAAAAATGACATCCTGATTAATTTTCAATGATCTATCCAGACTAAGAGCCAGTTTCATTTGAGTAAGAAAACTCAGGAAATTAGAGAGATCTTTATTTGTCACCCAGGCTGAGGCAATCATGGCTTATTGCAGCCTCAACCTACCCAGACTCAGGTGATCCTCCCACTTCAGCCTCCCAAGTAGCTAGAACTACAGGTGCATGCCACCACAGCTTTTTTTTGTTTTGTTTTTGTTTGGTTGGGTTTTTTTTTATTTTTTTATTTTTGTTTTTTTATTTTTTATTTAGGAGATGGGGTTTCACCATGTTTCCCAGGCTGGTTTTGAACTCCTGGGCTCAAGTGATCCACCTGCCTTGGCCTCCAAAAGTGTTGGGATTACAGGCATGAGCCACTGTGCCTGGAGAGAGATCATATATTTTATAGAACTGATTAGCTCTTTTCACCCAGACCTCATGTGTAATATGAGTGCCCTATGATTATCCTAGCAGTTCAGAATGAAAAATGAGTGAAATATTTGTGGAAAGCTTTGGGTAAATTTTTAGTTGGTTTTTGCCTAAGTCTGGCATAGAAGGATATTTCTTTTCCAGCTGGAAAACTTCTCTGTATCTTTCTTGGCCCTTGGTTCTTCCTTCCTTCAGAAATTTTAGACCTGCCCTGTTATACAAGTTGTTTATTGTGGGTGAAAGCACTACATGCAGCTTCTCTTAGTTTTGGGCATTGGGAAAGTCCTTTGGGAGAAGTTCCAACCCTTATGACCTGATAGATTGCTGAAGACAGTTCAGAAAATTCCAGGAGATTAGTGAGTTCTGCAGTTCCACAGGATCCAGATAGGTCTAGACCCAGAACTTCCCCAAGCACACTCTGATGGAGTTGGAACCAGGGGTCTCTAAGCATTTCCTCTCGTTTGTATCCAACCCCACATATTCCAGGGCCTCTAAGCCATGGTAAAGTTGGCCTGCCACTTCTTGACCTGAACATTGCCCCATGCCCTAGGCTTGGATCACACCCAACTGTCCAAATATCTGTGTTTTTTTCTAGGGGTGGAGGGGCTGGCAAGGAGTCAAGCCCTGGGTGAAATGGCAAAGCTTTTATTATGTAAGAAACCTGTTTGACTTGCTCATGCTAGAGTGGAGGTTTCATAATGCTGTGTCATTCCCCTAGTAGACGTGACTTGTGATTTGGCAGTTTCTAAAAGTGAAATTGGAATATGCAGAAGACATGGTCTCAGTTAGGTCTACAGAAATCATGCTTTTGATATCTGATTGACTTACCCTGGAACACTGTCTTCAACTTAGGACTGCACTGTCTCACCCGATGTGAGAGACTGTAAATAATTGAACTCAGGCTGGTTTACATTTCTGTTTTTTTACAATTTAAAATTTTAATTATTACCAAACAAAAATATCCACTCAAAATACAATTCAACAATGCAACAGTCATCTTACAGCAGAGAAATGCAGAGAAAAGCAAAACTGTAAGCGACTATGAATAAAGGGTGAATGTAGTCTCAAATCCTCAAAGAGCTGTGTTTATTTCGTTGATGAATAGATTATTCATATTCAGTTCTGATGTGCTTTAAGGACTAAGATGCTCATTTTACAATTAGCACACATGTATATTGTCACCTGTTCTCCTTACAGAAACGTTCTTCCTCATGGTTAATGTTTCCCTTTGATACCAGTTTTGCCGGTTCATATAAAGTATTTCATTTTTAAAACTCAGCATAAAGTATAGACTGAGTCTGAAAAGATTATAAATATAACAAACCAGAATACACAAGTTCCACATTTCAAAAGCCTCAATAACAAAAGAGAAAGATCAAATCCCTTATTAGTCTCTGTAAAGTCACTTATAAAGCTGCTGCTGATCCTATTAAACATGATATAACTGACCTTTTTTATTAATTTTTTATTATACTTTAAGTTCTGGGGTACATGTGCAGAATGTGCAGTTTTGTTACATAGGTATACATGTGCCATGGTGGTTTGCTGCACCCAACAATCCATCCCCTACATTAGGTATTTCTCCTAATGCTATCCCTCCTCTAGCCCCTCACCCCCTCACAGGCCCCCAGTGTGTGATGTTCCCCTCCCTGTGTCCACGTGTTCTCATTATTCAACTCCCACTTATGAGTGAGAACATGTGATGTTTGGTTTTCTGTTTGTGTGTTAGTATGCTGAGAATGATGGTTTCCAGCTTCATCCATGTCCCTGCAAAGGACATGAACAACTCCTCCCTTATGGCTGCATAGTATTCCATGGTGTATATGTGCCACATTTTCTTTTTTTTTTTTTTTTATAAGCGCTTTATTTGCACAAATTTTAAGTCATAAAGGAAATTTTACAACTTAAAGGATGACTAACTGAGGGTACCAATTACAGTCAGTCAAGTGATAGATTTTTCTAACCAGGGATCTTTTTTTTTTTTTTTAAATTTATTTATTATTATTATACTTTAAGTTGTAGGGTACATGTGCATAACGTACAGGTTTGTTACATATGTATACTTGTGCCATGTTGGTGTGCTGCATCCATCAACTCGTCATTTACATCAGGTATAACTCCCAATGCAATCCCTCCCCCCTCCCCCCTCCCCATGATAGGCCCCGGTGTGTGATGTTCCCCTTCCTGAGTCCAAGTGATCTCATTGTTCAGTTCCCACCTATGAGTGAGAACATGTGGTGTTTGGTTTTCTGTTCTTGTGATAGTTTGCTAAGAATGATGGTTTCCAGCTGCATCCATGTCCCTACAAAGGACACAAACTCATCCTTTTTTATGGCTGCATAGTATTCCATGGTGTATATGTGCCACATTTTCTTAATCCAATCTGTCACTGATGGACATTTGGGTTGATTCCAAGTCTTTGCTATTGTGAAGAGTGCCGCAATAAACATACGTGTGCATGTGTCTTTATAGCAGCATAATTTATAATCCTTTGGGTATATACCCAGTAATGGGATGGCTGGGTCATATGGTACATCTAGTTCTAGATCCTTGAGGAATCGCCATACTGTTTTCCATAATGGTTGAACTAGTTTACAATCCCACCAACAGTGTAAAAGTGTTCCTATTTCTCCACATCCTCTCCAGCACCTGTTGTTTCCTGACTTTTTAATGATCGCCATTCTAACTGGTGTGAGATGGTATCTCATTGTGGTTTTGATTTGCATTTCTCTGATGGCCAGTGATGATGAGCATTTTTTCGTGTGTCTGTTGGCTGTATGAATGTCTTCTTTTGAGAAATGTCTGTTCATATCCTTTGCCCACTTTTTGATGGGGTTGTTTGTTTTTTTCTTGTAAATTTGTTTGAGTTCTTTGTAGGTTCTGGATATTAGCCCTTTGTCAGATGAGTAGATTGCAAAAATTTTCTCCCATTCTGTAGGTTGCCTGTTCACTCTGATGGTAGTTTCTTTTGCTGTGCAGAAGCTCTTTAATTTAATTAGATCCCATTTGTCAATTTTGGCTTTTGCTGCTGTTGCTTTTGGTGTTTTAGACATGAAGTCTTTGCCCATGCCTATGTCCTGAATGGTACTACCTAGGTTTTCCTCTAGGATTTTTATGGTATTAGGTCTAACATTTAAGTCTCTAATCCATCTTGAATTAATTTTCGTATAAGGAGTAAGGAAAGGATCCAGTTTCAGCTTTCTACTTATGGCTAGCCAATTTTCCCAGCACCATTTATTAAATAGGGAATCCTTTCCCCATTTCTTGTTTCTCTCAGGTTTGTCAAAGATCAGATGGCTGTAGATGTGTGGTATTATTTCTGAGGACTCTGTTCTGTTCCATTGGTCTATATCTCTGTTTTGGTACCAGTACCATGCTGTTTTGGTTACTGTAGCCTTGTAGTATAGTTTGAAGTCAGGTAGCGTGATGCCTCCAGCTTTGTTCTTTTGACTTAGGATTGTCTTGGAGATGCGGGCTCTTTTTTGGTTCCATATGAACTTTAAAGCAGTTTTTTCCAATTCTGTGAAGAAACTCATTGGTAGCTTGATGGGGATGGCATTGAATCTATAAATTACCTTGGGCAGTATGGCCATTTTCACGATATTGATTCTTCCTATCCATGAGCATGGTATGTTCTTCCATTTGTTTGTGTCCTCTTTTATTTCACTGAGCAGTGGTTTGTAGTTCTCCTTGAAGAGGTCCTTTACATCCCTTGTAAGTTGGATTCCTAGGTATTTGATTCTCTTTGAAGCAATTGTGAATGGAAGTTCATTCATGATTTGGCTCTCTGTTTGTCTGTTACTGGTGTATAAGAATGCTTGTGATTTTTGCACATTAATTTTGTATCCTGAGACTTTGCTGAAGTTGCTTATCAGCTTAAGGAGATTTTGGGCTGAGACAATGGGGTTTTCTAAATATACAATCATGTCATCTGCAAACAGGGACAATTTGACTTCTTCTTTTCCTAACTGAATACCCCTGATTTCTTTCTCTTGCCTAATTGCCCTAGCCAGAACTTCCAACACTATGTTGAATAGGAGTGGTGAGAGAGGGCATCCCTGTCTTGTGCCAGTTTTCAAAGGGAATTTTTCCAGTTTTTGCCCATTCAGTATGATATTGGCTGTGGGTTTGTCATAAATAGCTCTTATTATTTTGAGGTACGTTCCATCAATACCGAATTTATTGAGCGTTTTTAGCTTGAAGGGCTGTTGAATTTTGTCAAAGGCCTTTTCTGCATCTATTGAGATAATCATGTGGTTCTTCTCTTTGGTTCTGTTTATATGCTGGATTATGTTTATTGATTTGCGAATGTTGAACCAGACTTGCATCCCAGGGATGAAGCCCACTTGATCATGGTGGATAAGCTTTTTGATGTGTTGCTGAATCCGGTTTGCCAGTATTTTATTGAGGATTTTTGCATCGATGTTCATCAGGGATATTGGTCTAAAATTCTCTTTTTTTGTTGTATCTCTGCCAGGCTTTGGTATCAGGATGATGTTGGCCTCATAAAATGAGTTAGGGAGGATTCCCTCTTTTTCTATTGATTGGAATAGTTTCAGAAGGAATGGTACCAACTCCTCCTTGTACCTCTGGTAGAATTCAGCTGTGAATCCATCTGGTCCTGGACTTTTTTTGGTTGGTAGGCTATTAATTGTTGCCTCAATTTCAGAGCCTGCTATTGGTCTATTCAGGGATTCAACTTCTTCCTGGTTTAGTCTTGGAAGAGTGTAAGTGTCCAGGAAATTATCCATTTCTTCTAGATTTTCCAGTTTATTTGCGTAGAGGTGTTTATAGTATTCTCTGATGGTAGTTTGTATTTCTGTGGGGTCGGTGGTGATATCCCCTTTATCATTTTTAATTGCATCGATTTGATTCTTCTCTCTTTTCTTCTTTATTAGTCTTGCTAGCAGTCTGTCAATTTTGTTGATCCTTTCAAAAAACCAACTCCTGGATTCATTGATTTTTTGGAGGGTTTTTTGTGTCTCTATCTCCTTCAGTTCTGCTCTGATCTTAGTTATTTCTTGCCTTCTGCTAGCTTTCGAATGTGTTTGCTCTTGCTTCTCTAGTTCTTTTAATTGCGATGTTAGGCTGTCAATTTTAGATCTTTCCTGCTTTCTCTTGTGGGCATTTAGTGCTATAAATTTCCCTCTACACACTGCTTTAAATGTGTCCCAGAGATTCTGGTATGTTGTATCCTTGTTCTCATTGGTTTCAAAGAACATCTTTATTTCTGCCTTCATTTCGTTATGTACCCAATAGTCATTCAGGAGCAGGTTGTTCAGTTTCCATGTAGTTGAGCGGTTTTGATTGAGTTTCTTAGTCCTGAGTTCTAGTTTGATTGTACTGTGGTCTGAGAGACAGTTTGTTACAATTTCTGTTCTTGTACATTTGCTGAGGAGTGCTTTACTTCCAATTACGTGGTCAATTTTGGAGTAAGTACGATGTGGTGCTGAGAAGAATGTATATTCTGTTGATTTGGGGTGGAGAGTTCTATAGATGTCTATTAGGTCTGCTTGCTGCAGAGATGAGTTCAATTCCTGGATATCCTTGTTAACTTTCTGTCTCGTTGATCTGTCTAATGTTGACAGTGGAGTGTTGAAGTCTCCCATTATTATTGTATGGGAGTCTAAGTCTCTTTGTAAGTCTCTAAGGACTTGCTTTATGAATCTGGGTGCTCCTGTATTGGGTGCATATATATTTAGGACAGTTAGCTCTTCCTGTTGAATTGATCCCTTCACCATTATGTAATGGCCTTCTTTGTCTCTTTTGATCTTTGATGGTTTAAAGTCTGTTTTATCAGAGACTAGTATTGCAACCCCCGCTTTTTTTTGTTCTCCATTTGCTTGGTAAATCTTCCTCCATCCCTTTATTTTGAACCTATGTATGTCTCTGCGTGTGAGATGGGTCTCCTGAATACAGCAGACTAATGGGTCTTGACTCTTTATCCAGTTTGCCAGTCTGTGTCTTCTAATTGGAGCATTTAGTCCATTTACATTTAAGGTTAAGATTGTTATGTGTGAACTTGATCCTGCCATTATGATATTAACTGGTTATTTTGCTCGTTAGTTGATGCAGTTTCTTCCTAGCCTCGATGGTCTTTACATTTTGGCATGTTTTTGCAATGGCTGGTACCGGTTGTTCCTTTCCATGTTGAGTGCTTCCTTCAGGGTCTCTTGTAAGGCAGGCCTAGTGGTGACAAAATCTCTAAGCATTTGCTTATCTGTAAAGGATTTTATTTCTCCTTCACTTATGAAACTTAGTTTGGCTGGATATGAAATTCTGGGTTTAAAATTCTTTTCTTTAAGAATGTTGAATATTGGCCCCCACTCTCTTCTGGCTTGTAGAGTTTCTGCTGAGAGATCTGCTGTTAGTCTGATGGGCTTCCCTTTGTGGGTAACCCGACCTTTCTGGCTGCCCTTAAGATTTTTTCCTTCATTTCAACTTTGGTGAATCTGGCAATTATGTGTCTTGGAGTTGCTCTTCTCGAGGAGTATCTTTGTGGCGTTCTCTGTATTTCCTGGATTTGAATGTTGGCCTGCCCTACTAGGTTGGGGAAGTTCTCCTGGATGATATCCTGAAGAGTGTTTTCCAACTTGGTTCCATTTTCCCCCTCACTTTCAGGCACCCCAATCAGACGTAGATTTGGTCTTTTTACATAATCCCATACTTCTTGCAGGCTTTGTTCATTTCTTTTTCTTCTTTTTTCTTTTGGTTTCTCTTCTCGCTTCATTTCATTCATTTGATCCTCAATCGCTGATACTCTTTCTTCCAGTAGATCGAGTCGGTTACTGAAGCTTGTGCATTTGTCACGTATTTCTCGTGTCATGGTTTTCATCTCTTTCATTTCGTTTATGACCTTCTCTGCATTAATTACTCTAGCCATCAATTCTTCCACTTTTTTTTTCAAGATTTTTAGTTTCTTTGCGCTGGGTATGTAATTCCTCCTTTAGCTCTGAGAAATTTGATGGACTGAAGCCTTCTTCTCTCATCTCGTCAAAGTCATTCTCCATCCAGCTTTGATCCATTGCTGGTGATGAGCTGCGCTCCTTTGCCGGGGGAGATGTGCTCTTATTTTTTGAATTTCCAGCTTTTCTGCCCTGCTTTTTCCCCATCTTTGTGGTTTTATCTGCGTCTGGTCTTTGATGATGGTGATGTACTGATGGGGTTTTGGTGTAGGTGTCCTTTCTGTTTGATAGTTTTCCTTCTAACAGTCAGGACCCTCAGCTGTAGGTCTGTTGGAGATTGCTTGAGGTCCACTCCAGACCCTGTTTGCCTGGGTATCAGCAGCAGAGGCTGCAGAAGATAGAATATTTCTGAACAGCGAGTGTACCTGTCTGATTCTTGCTTTGGAAGCTTCCTCTCAGGGGTGTACTCCACCCTGTGAGGTGTGGGGTGTCAGACTGCCCCTAGTGGGGGATGTCTCCCAGTTAGGCTACTCAGGGGTCAGGGACCCACTTGAGCAGGGAGTCTGTCCCTTCTCAGATCTCAACCTCCGTGTTGGGAGATCCACTGCTCTCTTCAAAGCTGTCAGACAGAGTCATTTGCGTCTGCAGAGGTTTCTCCACACATTTTCTTTATCCAGTCTATCACTAATGGAAATTTGGGTTGTTTCCAAGTCTTTGCTATTGTGAATATTGCCACAATAAGCATACGTGTGCATGTGTTTTTATAGTAGAATGACTTATAACCCTTTGGGAAATGGGATTGCTGAGTCAAATGGTATTTCTAGTTCTAGATTCTTGAGGAATCACCACATTGTCTTCCACAATGGTTGAACTGATTTAAGCTCCCACCAACAGAGTAAAGCATTCCTAATTCTTCACATCCTCTCCAGCACCTGTTGTTTAATGATTGCCATTCTAACTGGCGTGAGATGGTGTCTCATTGTGGTTTTGATTTGCATTTCTCTAATGACCAGTGATGATGAGCTTTTTTTCATGTTTGTTGGCTGCATAAATGTCTTCTTTTGAGATGTGTCTATTCATATCCTTTGCTCACTTTTTGATGGGGTTGTTTGTTTTTTTTCTTGTAAATTTGTTTAAGTTCTTTATAGATTCTGGATATTAGCCCTTTGTCAGATGGATAGATAACAAAAACTTTCTCCCATTCTATAGGTTGCCTGTTCACTCTAATGATAGTTTCTTTTGCTGTGCAGAAGCACTTTAATTAAATCCCATTTTGGCTTTTGTTGCCATTGCTATTGGTATTTTAGACATGAAGTCTTTGCCCATGCCTATGTCCTGAATGGTATTTTTCTGAGTTTTCTTCTGGGGTTTTTATGGTTTTAGGTCTTAGGTTTAAGTCTTTAATCCATCTTGAGTTAATTTTTGTATAAGGTATAAGGAAGGGATCCAGTTTCAGTTTTCTACATATGGCTAGCCAGTTTTCCCAACACTATTTATTAAATAGGAAATCCTTTCCCCATTGCTTGTGTCAGGTTTGTTAAACATCAGACGATTGTAGATGTGTGACATTATTTCTGAGGGTTCTGTTCTGTTCCATTGGTCTATATATCTGTTTTGGTACCAGTACCATGCTGTTTTGGTTACTGTACCTTTGTAGAGTAGTTCAAAGTCAGACAGCGTGATGCCTCCAGCTTAGGGTTGTCTTGGCTATGCGGGCTTCTTTTTGGTTCAATATGAAGTTTAAAGTAGTTTTTTCCAGTTCTGTGAAGAAAGTCAATGGTAGCTTGATGGGGATAGCATTGAATCTATAAATTACTTTGGGCAATATGGCCATTTTCACGATATTCATTCTTCCTATCCATGAGCATGGAATGTTTTTCCATTTGTTTGTGTCCTCTCTTATTTCCTTGAGCAGTGGTTTGTAGTTCTCCTTGAAGAGGTCCTTCACATCCCTTGTAAGTTGTTTTTCTAGATATCTTATTCTCTCAGTAGCAATTGTGAATGGGAGTTCACTCATGATTTGGCTCTCTGTTATTGGTGTATAAGAATGCTTGTGATTTTTGCACATTGATTTTGTATGCTGAGACTTTGCTGAAGTTGCTTATCAGCTTAAGGATATTTTGGGCTGAGACCATAAGGTTTTCTAAATATACAGTCATGTCATCTGCAAACAGAGACAATTTGACTTCCTCTTTTCCAAATTGAATACTCTTTATTTCTTTCTCTTGCCTGATTGCCCTGGCCAGAACTTCCAATACTATGTTGAATAGGAGTGGTGAGAAAGGACATCCTTGCCTTGTGCTGGTTTTCAAAGAGAATGCTTCCAGTTTATACCCATTCAGTATGATATTGGCTGTGGGTCTGTCCTAAATAGCTCCTATTATTTTGAGATACATTCCATCGATACCCAGTTTATTGAGAGTTTTTAGCATGAAGGGCTATTGAATTTTGTTGAATGCCTTTTCTGCATCTATTGAGATAATCATGTGGTTTTTGTCATTGGTTCTGTTTATGTGATGGATTACATTTATTGATTTGTGTATGTTGAACCAGCCTTGCATCCAAAGATGAAGCTGACTTGATCGTGGTGGATAAGCTTTTTGATGTGCTGCTGGATTCAGTTTGCCAGTGTTTTGTTGAGGATTTTTGCATCAATATTCATCAGGGATATTGGCCAGAAATTTTCATTTTTTGTTGTGTCTCTGCCAGGTTTCGGTGTCAGGATAATGATGGCCTCATAAAATGAGTTAGGAAGGATTCCCTCTTTTTCTATTGTTTGGAATAGTTTCAGAAGGAATGGTACCAGCTCCTCTTTGTACCTCTGGTAGAATTCGCCTCTGAATCCATCTGGTCCAGGGCTTTTTTTGGTGGGTAGTCTACTAATTACTGCCTCAATTTCAGGACTTGTTATTGGTCTATTCAGGGATTCAACTTCTTCCTGGTTTAGAATTAGGAGGGTGTACGTGTCCAGGAATTCATCCATTTCTTCTAGATTTTGTAGTTTATTTGTGTAGTGATGTTTATAGTATTCTCTGATGGTAGTTTGTATTTCGGTGGAATCAGTAGTGATATTTCCTATATCATTTTTGATTGCCTCTATTTGAGTCTTCTCTCTTTTCTTCTTTATTAGTCTGGATAGTGATCTATTTTGTTGATCTTTCCAAAAAACCAGCTCCTGGATTCATTGATTTTTTTGAAGGGTTTTTTGAGTCTCTATCTCCTTCAGTTCTGCTCTGATCTTAGTTATTTCTTGACTTCTGCTAGCTTTTGAATTTGTTTGCTCTTGCTTCTCTAGTTCTTTTTAACTGTGATGTTAGGGTGTCGATTTTAGATCTTTTCAGCTTCTCCTGTCGGCATTTAGTGCTATAAATTCCCCTCTACATACTGCTTTAAATGCGTCCCAGAGATTCTGGTATATTGTGTCTTTGTTCTCATTGGTTTTAAAGAACATCTTTATTTCTGCCTCCATTTTGTCATTTACCCAGTAGTCACTCAGGAACAGGTTGTTCACTTTCCATGTAGTTATGTGGTTTTGAGTGAGTTTCTTAATCCTGAGTTCTATTTCTCTGTGGTCTGAGAGACTGTTTGTTATGATTTCCATTCTTTTGCATTTGCTGAGGAGTGTTTTTTACTTCCAATTATGTGGTCAATTTTAGAATAAGTGTGATGAGGTGTTAAGAAGAATATATATTCTGTTGATTTGGGGTGGAGAGTTCTGTAGATGTCTGTTAGGTCTGCTTGGTTCAGAACTGAGTTCAAGTCCTGAATATCCTTGTTAATTTTCTGTTTCATTGATCTATCTAATATTGACAGTAGGGTGTTAAAGTCACCTGCTATTATTGTGTGGGAATTGAAGTCTCTATGGAGGTCCCTAAGAACTTGCTTTATTAATCTGGGTGCTCCCGTATTGGGTGTATATATATATTTAGGATAGTTAGCTCTTGTTGCATCTTGTTGTTGATCCCTTTACCATTATGTAATGCCCTTCTTTGTCTTTTTTGATCTTGTTGGTTTAAAGTCTGTTTTATCAGAGATTAGGATTGCAACTCCTGCTTTTCTTTTTCTTTGCTTTCCATTTTCTTGGTAAATATTCCTCCATCCCTTTATTTTGAGCCTATGTGTGTCTTTGCACATGAGATGGGTCTCCTGAATACAGCACACTCATGGGTCTTGACTCTTAATCCAATTTGCCAGTCTGTGTCTTTTAATTGCGACATTGAGCCTATTTAAATTTAAGGTTAATATTGTTATTGTGGATTTGTTCCTGTCCTTATGATGCTAGCTGGTTATTTTGCCCATTAGTTGATGCAGTTGCTTCATAGTGTCGATGTTCTTTACAATCTGGTATGTTTTTGCAGTGGCTGGTACCAGTTGTTCCTTTCCATATTTAGTGCTTCCTTCAGGAGCTCTTGTAAGGCAGGCCTGGTAGTGATAAAATCTCTCAGCATTTGCTTGTCTTGAAAGGATTTTATTTCTCCTTTGCTTATGAAGCTTAGTTTGGCTGGATAAGAAATTCTGGGTTGAAAATTCTTTTCTTCAAGCAAGTTGAATATTGGCCACCACTCTCTTCTGGCTTGTAGGATTTCTGCAGAGAGATCCACTGTTAGTCTGATGGGCTTCCCTTGGTGGGTAACCCAACCTTTCTCTCTGGCTGCCCTTAACTTTTTTTCCTTCATTTCAACCTTCGTGAATCTGACATTATGTGTCTTGGGGTTACTCTTCTTGAGGAGTAACTTTGAGGTGTTCTCTGTATTTCCTGAATTTGAATGTTGGCCTATCTTGCTAGGTTGGGGAAATTCTCCTGGTAATATCCTGTAGAGTGTTTTTCAACTTGGTTCCATTCTCCCTGTCACTTTCAGGTATGCCAATCAAATGCAGATTTGGTCTTTTCACATAATCCCATATTACTTGGAGGATTTGTTCATTCCTTTTTATTCTTTTTTCTCTAATCTTGTCTTCTGACTTTATTTCATTAAGTTGATCTTCAATCTCTGATATCCTTTCTTCCATTTGACTGATTCAGCTATTGATATTCATATATGCTTCACAAAATTCTCACGGCTGGTTTATATTTCTAAATATTAAAGAACACTCCAGTGTTTTAGATCCACCTTTTTTATAGAAGCCTGCCAAACTCACTGGACTAATTGGAATGGTGATAGCTAACAATTGTAACACTTTTTGAGAACTTAATAGTATCAGGCATCTTTCTAAGTGCTTTACATATATATGCTCATTCAACATGATGACCACCTTTTGTGATAGATATTATTACTACTCCCATTTTACAAATGGAGAAACTGAAACATGGACTGGTTAAGTCACACATCCAAAGTCATACAGCTGGAAAGTGGTCAGCTGGGAGCTAAACCCCAAGAGACCATATCTGGAGTCTCTTACAGCATACTGCCTGTCCTAGAGTTGGAAGACCTAGGCTCCTGCCTTACTCTCCCACTGACTTGCAGGACAGAGTAAGAGAGATGTTACCATGCTTCACCCACTGAATGGTGTTTTTGTGAGGATCAACAGCAGAGCCAATCACCTAGTCACTCTAGCCAGAAATCTGAGACTGTTCCTAGATTCTACCCCCATCTCTCTCATATGCACACCTCACATCCAATACAGCATTAAGTTTCACCCTTCTGGGTCCAAAAGTGACTTCCAATCAGTTCCCACCTAGTCTCACATCATTAGAATTCATCAACCAAGCTGCTTTCTAAGATCATGTTACTTCTAGTCTTAACTCTAAAGGACATTTCTGAGGAGGCTGAGGCAGGAGGACTGCTTGAGCCAGGGAGTTTGAGATCAGCCTGGGCAACATAGCAAAATTCCATCTAAAAATTTTTAAAATTAATTACATTTTAAAAATATAGAGGATATTTGTCATTTTTTTGGCTGTATCTGAGCACCCTTCTATTTTGAGGAGACTTCCATTGTGTGAATCCTGGTGAGGGTCCATTCATTTGTTTTCTTGGCCCCCTGGAAGCTAGAGCACTGGGTCTGAATTTAACCACTCAGCTGCCCTTCTCTGAGATTTTGAGTCTGAATGATATAAAGAAGCAGGAAAGGTTTAGGATTTGTACTGGTGGTGTCAGTGGTAGCCAGGAACCAAGAGGGGTGGTGGTTGTTGGTTGTACCTATGTGAGCATTATAAACAGATTCCGCTTCTCTAAGCTGCCCAGCCTTCATTCCTATCCATTTTCTAAACCTAGTTCTCTGGTCTTCTCATGAGCTCTAGGAGCTACCAAATATCTAAGACTGGTTATCTATCTTAGTTACTGAAGACAACTGGAAATTCCATCACTAATCAGAGGTGGGCAACTGACAGCCTATGGCATATAGGACAGGAGCCACTAGTTGAATTATTATCTGTGGACACAAGGCATAAAAGGTCCATTGAAGATATGGCTTTGGGGAAACTGAATTGCTGCCACCATAAAATGGTTTGAAGGATATGAGAAATTTGAGGATAATAGAATTCTTTCTTTAAGGACTGAACAGCTAAAAGAAAGGGAATGATTAACTTAAATGACTAAACTATGGGCTCATGACTTGGACTGAAACTCGGAACTTTCTATAACTGTCCAAAAGGAAATTCTTATCTCTTACAACCACAGCACAGAGGGAGCTGAAAATTAAAAGCACAACTTAATCCTGTGGATTGCCAAATCACCCTGCCAGTTGAATTCACAGCCTTGCCATATTTTTTGTGTGAATTTTTTAGGGCACCAAGTCTCATTTCTGCACCTGCAACACTTAGCCAAGAGCCTAGCCCTCACTTAATAAATCTGTGTGAAATGAATGATAAATCTTCAAATTAAAAGTAAAATGACTTATGTTAACATTGTTCTTTCTTCTAAATTAGCAAAGCAGCAATAAGGTAATGACTGTTATGATCACACGCTATGCGATTTTACCTTCAGTGGCATTAAAAATTAGTGACTCTTCTAATCCTATCACAGGCATCTCCAAGACAGACAAAAATTAGGAAGCATGCATTTCACTGTAGCTTGCAAACAGCTCCATTTTGCTGCAATTATTTCCTCTTTGGAAATTGTCTTTGGGGATTGTTTCCTCTTTGAGACTTGTAAGCATTTAGTAAAATATCTCAATTATTTGGCATAGCCGTGGCTTTTAAGAAATGAACAATGGGGACTGCAACATTTCAAGAGGCAATGTTGTCTTCTTTTGGCTACACACAGAGGGATTGCCCAAGAATCCCCAAAGAGAGTGATGATCTAGGGATGAGCCCTTCAGAGTGTATGCCCTCCATGACCTAGGTGGGCAGGGCTGCAAAGGGAAAGTCAACCAATGGCCAAACCCTTTTTTCACTGATAGTAGAATAAGCCCAATATCTTCACTGGATCCTCAGTTCCTGGCTGCTGACACATGATGTAGAGTTTATGTGGCACCTTTTCAGACTTCAAGTATCTGGACAGGTATGACACAGACACCTGTTCTTGCTCTGTGAATACTGAGTAAGGATCTCAGACTTCCTGCCCCTACCAAGTTGCTGTTATGTATCCAAACCCCTCACTCTGTCAAAGTCACTGCTCTATCCTAATCCAAACGTCTCAGCATCTCATTTCAGAACGAACTTATTAGCTGCCTTCTAAGTGCCAGGTCTGCATGCAAGTCCCAGTTTCCGCATCTCCTATCTGTGTGACTGTGGGCAAGCTACTTCACTTTTCTGTTCCACTGGTTCTTCATCTCTAAAATAAGCATAATATTTCCTGTCAGAGGTATGATGAGAGTTAAGTATTACAGAAAGTATATATCACACTACCTGGCCATGGTTAGACTTCATTATTATTTTTGCAACCAGTCCATCAGGTTCCACACCTCCCGTGACCATCTTTGATGCGGTGGTTGGACTAACTTCCATGTTTGTTCTCCTACCTCTACATTTTCAGACCTTCCATATTAAAAAGGGTCTGTGTAATTCTAAAGTCTTTCAACAGAATGCAGGCTATTAGGCTGGCACAAAACAGAAATCTGCACTTCAGCACTTGGCTCAGGATCTTTTCAGAAAACTGCAACTGATATTCCCGAAAGATAGGAAAGGAGTCAGGTCTCTTCTCACAGGTTGACTCTCACCTGAACTGACTGAGCGCTGCTTCTCTTTGGTGCTTATTCCACTGGTTCTGCTCAAAGGTCGCTTTTGCTTTCATCATCTCTCCTTCAGGACACAGTGAATCATGTAAACAATCGTGTTTTCTTCTTTGCTGTGACTGCTAAGAAACACAAGGTCCTCTCTGGAAAATAGAAAACGGGGATTCTCTGCCTCGTGTTTAAAGATCTTACCCTTAAGATCTCTGTAACTGAACCAGCAATTTCACTTCTAAAATTTATTCTACGTAAATACCCACAAAACTATAAAAATATGTATGTATAAGAATGTTTCATTGGAGCACAGTTAATAATAGAAAAAAAAATAAGAAAACTACCCACATGCCCACCAACAGGGATAGTTTAAATAAATTATGGACCATTTATACAATGGATTAGTAACCAGCCATTAAAATAAAGCATTCGATCTACATTAACTGCCATGGAAAGGCTAGGATACATTCCAAGTCAGTAACAGTGATTTCTCAAGGGAGCCGACTTAAAAAGGGAAAAAGGAGCTTTTCACATATTACTTGATACAGTGATTTGAATCCTTACAAGTATTACTTTTGCAATAATTTCAAAAAAAATCTTAAGACATCACAACCTTTCACTTTTTACTTGGTGTAGTATATTATTACGTTAGAAATCTTAGAATAAACGTGTATTGCTTTTGGAATAATTTTCAAAGATAATCTTCAGCCCTCCCAATTATGTTTCAACAAAATTTCCTGTTTCCCACTTCCACCAGGTCTACCTCCAGATCAGAGGTGCGCTGTGAAAAATCCTTCTTGTAGCAGTAGGATTTATCTTGTGAGACTTATGTGGAACAATAAAAAGACAAGTTTTGGATGAATGACTGAAGGTCAACAAATCTTCATCCTATCAACTTAGAGGGCAATCACTCATTTATTCACTCAAAAAATAATTTCTGGAGACCCTACTCGAGGTGGTGTTCTAGGAACCAGAAATATATATACAAGACTGGCAATGCCATGCCTCAGTGGAGCATTCTTTCCAGTGAAAATCACTCTAATTAAAGAAAATTATTTATTTTGCTCTGTATTTCTTAAGTAGTACACTGGGCATGTTTTGAACCTGATCTTCTTAGATCAGCCTTCTGGAGGTGATCAGATATTGGAGATGTCCTTGGCCATAATATCTTGTCAGTAACTTTCAATGACAGAGGTAATGAAAGTATTTTGCAATATCCCTGATACAGGAACATGAAAATCACCCCAATTTAAAATGTTCTAAAATAAGGTCACTGATGTTTTTAAAGAATTTTAATAATATTTATGTGGAGAGTCCATGTTGTTATATATTCATTCATTCATTCATTCATTCAACAAATATTTAGTGAGTGTTTATGATGTTCAAGGCACTAGGCTTGCTTTGGTGAAAGAAATAAAAGACAAAGACAAGCTCCCTGGTCATGAAGAATTTATCCCATGTAAGAGCAATAAGCTGAGACATACGAATGCTACCTAGATGTGTTCAAGTTCTTCTTCAGGTCTGACTTACACTTTTCTTTAACACTCAGTTAACAATAGTCTGAATCCCTATCCTCTTGACCACATGAGGTCCTGGTATTTAGCGATTTCCCCTCCCAAATCTAACTTTCTCTGGGAAACTTAAGGAGAGATCACATGTTCCACAATTCCACTCCAACTGTGGTTGTAGCCTCCGCCCACAATATGATGCTCGGTTCTCTCCAGCAGCTGTTGCAACCTCATGGCCTCATCTAGAACTTCCAGGACAATGCTGAATAGCAGTGGTGACAGTAGATATCCTTGCCTTGTCCCTGATTTTAGGGGGAAGGTATCCAGTCTTTCACCATTAAGTATCATGCTAGCTGTGATTTTTCCTATGCCCTTTATCAGGTTGGAAATCCCTTTGTAATGCTTTTCTGAGAGTTTATCAGGAATAATTTTTGATTTAATTTTGTCAAATATTCTGTATTCTGATGATCATGAGTTTTCCTTTTTAGTCTGCTACTATCGTGAATTAGACTGACTTTTCAAAGTTAAACCAACTTTGCATTCCTAGGATAAATCCCACCATTCATGATATATTACCCTGTTTAATAGATTATTTGATTTAAAAAATTTAGTTTAGATTTTTTGCACATATTCTCATGAGAGGTGTTAGTCTATAGTTTTTTTCCCTTGTGATGTCTTTATCTGACTTTATTATAAGATAATGCTAGTCTCACAGAATGAGTTGGGAATAAGTCCCTTCTCTTCATTTTTGTGGAAGTTTTTGTATAATTGATTTATTTCTTTCTTAAATGTTTGATAAAATTCACTAGTGATGCTATATGGCCCTGGAATTTTCTTTGTTGGAATATTCTGGTTACAAATTCTATCTATGTAATAGATATAGGGACAGTCAAGTATTTGTTTCTTCTTAAGTGAGTTTCAGTAGTTTGCATCTATTAAAGAATTTATTTCATCTCATTTGTCAAATGTATTGACATAATGGATAATATTTCCTTGTGTTCTCTTTAATAATTCTAAAATCTATAGTTATATCACCACTTCCATTCCTGATATTGGTAATTTGTGTGTCCTTTATTTTTTTTTCTGATTGGTCTAGCTAGAGATGTATCAATTTTATTGATTTTCTCTAAGAACACATTTTTTGTTTTATTGATTATCTTTATTGATTTTCTGTTTCATCAGTCACTGATGTACACCCTAATCTTTATTATTTCCTTTCTTCTGCTTACTTTAGGTTTAATTTGCTCCTCTTTTTCTAGTTGTTATAGTGTGTAAACTGAGATAATTAATTTGATCCCTTTTTTCTTTTCTAATATAGGTATTTAAGCCCGTAACTGTCACTTTAAGTCCTGCTGTAAATACAACACAATTTTATATGTTGTATTTTCATATTTATTCATAGTTCAAAATACTTTGTAATTTCCCTTTTGGTTTCTCCTTTGTCTCATGAGTTATTTAGAAGTGTGTTATTTTGTTTTCAAATATTTTGGGATTTTTCTGAGAGATTTATATTAATTTCTAATTTAATTCCAGTATGATAGGAATATATATTTAGTATCATTTTAATCATTTTAAAGGTATGAAGACTTTTTATGGTCTAGAATATGTTCTGTCTTGGTAGGTCTCCTACGTGCACTCAAAAATAATGTGTAATCTGTGCTGGTGGGAATGTAAATTAGTACAAACTCTACGGAAAACAGTATGAAGATTTTTCAAAGAAGTGAAAGTAGATCTACTATGCAATCCAGCAATCCCACTACTGAGCACTCAAAGGAAAGTAAGTCATTATATAAAAAAGACACCTGCACCCATATGTTTTTCTCAGCATAATTCACAATTCCAAAGATATGGAACCAGCCTAAGTGCCCATCAACCACTGAGTGAATAAAGAAAATGTAGTGTATAGACACCATAGACTACTACTCAGCCATAAATAAAGAATGAAATAATATTTTTTTGCAGCAACTTGGGTAGAGCTGGAGGTCACTATTCTGAGTAAAGTAACTCAGGGATGGAAAACCAAATACTGTATGTTCTCACTTATAAGTGGAAGCTAAGCCATGGGTACACAAAGGCATACAGGTGGTATAATGGATACTGGAGACTCAGAAGTGGGGAGGGTGTGAGGGGTGAGGGATAAAAAGTCCATACTGGGTACAATGTACACTACTCAGGTGACAGCTGCACTAAAATCTCAGACTTCATCACTACACAATTCATCTGTGTAACCAAAAACCACCTGTACCCCAAAAGCTATATATATATATATATATATATATATGCATATATATAAATAAAATAATGTGTAATATGTTGTTGCTGTTAGGTGACTTGTTGTGTAAAGTCAACTAGGTCACTGGATGTCAGTGTTTTATCAATTTCTTGGGCAGGTATTTTCAAATCACTTACCATGTTTGTAAGTCTGTCTATGGCACTTGCAATTCTCAGTTTTTACATTTTGCATTTTGAAGCTGAATATCTGGATACATAAGCATTTGCGATTGCTAGGCTTTCTTGATGAATTGACCCCTTTATCATTATGAAATGGCCCTCTTTATCCCTAGTACTATTTTTTCTTTAGAAATCTACTTTTTCTGATAATATGGCCATTCCAGCATAAATTTAATTAATGTTAGCATTAATTAATGGCATTTCTCATCCAATCCTATACTTATAACCTATTTTTGTTTCATACTTAAAGTAGATTTCCTCTAGGCAACATATAAAGAGATCTTATTTTTTTAATCCAATCTGACCATCTCAGGCTTTTAATTAGAATGTTTAGACCATTTACATTCATTTGAATGTTAATATGATTGATTTTAAATCTATCATGTTATTTTCTAATTCAACTAAAAATTCTTCTAAAATTAATACTACAGAAATACATACAAAGCTAGAAATTTTTACCATCTGTCATTTGTTACATTTTCCCAATTTTTCTATATTCTTTTGGACTGAGAATTTTATGAGTCCATTTGTTTTCTTTTTTAGGTGACTATAATTACTTGCTGAATTGATTTTTGTTGTTGCTTAAGATAATCAGGGCCGGGCGCGGTGCGTCAGGCCTATAATCCCAACACTCTGGGAGGCCGAGGCGGGTGGATCACGAGGTTAGGAGATCGAGAACATCCTGGCTAACATGGTGAAACCCCGTCTCTACTAAAAATACAAAAAATTAGCCAGGCGTGGTGGCGGGCGCCTGTAGTCCCAGCTACTCAGGAGGCTGATGCAGGAGAATGACGTCAACCTGGGAGCTGGAGCTTGCAGTGAGCTGAGATTGCGCCACTGCACTCCAGCCTGGGCGACACAGCGAGACTCCATCTCAAAAAAAAAAAAAGAATCAGGTAACATACTCAAATTGTTTGACTCAGCAGTCAGGGAAAAAATCCATCCTTATAGTATTGGTATGGTTTTCCAGTGTTCAAGATTTCTTAGTGTAAATGCAGATTTCCAGTTGTTATTATTTTCTTTCTGCCTAAAGGACTTCCTTTAAAATATCTTTTGTGAAACAGTGCCAAAGATAAATTCTTTATTTCTGCCTGCATTTGTGAAAGATTTTTGCTGAATATAGAAGTCTAGCTTGTCAGATGTTTTTCTTTCAGTACTTTAAAAATACTGCTTCACTGTCTTCTCCCATGCATTATTTCCAACAACAAGCCTGATATATTTCTTATCCTTGTTCCCCTACACATGTCATTGTTCTGGATGCTTTTAAGATTTTCTCTTTATCACCAGATTTAACAGTTTGATTTTGAAGTGACTTGATGTAATTTTCTTCATGTTTCTTATGCTTGAGGGTTATGGAGGTTTGGAGATCCGTGGGTTTATAGTTTTTATCAAATTTTGAAAATGTTTAGCCTTATTTTCTTGAATATTTTTTCTATTCTATCCACCTCCACATTTGAGACTTCAGTTATCCAGAGTTTAAGCCTCCTACAGTTTCCCATTTCTCTGTTTATTCTTTTTTCTCTGTGTGTTTTATTTTGGGTTATATATATATATATCTAATCTAAATCCATTATAATGATTATAATACCAGGGTCTCTGTATTCCAAAAGGTTATCTTTCATTTGTACAATCCAAAACTCCCTTAAGTCTAATTCTTCTCCAAAAATCAAAGATCTACCTTTCTTCAAAGATAAATTTAATAATCACTGGCAGAATTAAGACAGATTGTTCTCACTCTCAGCCATCAATATTTTGGAAAACATCAAGTGCAGAAGTCAGCATTGGGAGTCTGTTACATTAACAGCTCAAATATCTGGAAGAATGTGGTAAGTCTACAAACAGGTTACCAGTAAAATGCTCTCAGAGTCCATGATCACTAGAGAGAGGAAATCAGCAAGGGTGTCATGAGTGAGGTAGCATTTACCACAGATCTCAGACAAGGGAAGCACTTCTATGGTCAATATGACAGGAAACATTTAGAATGCAGATAATACAATTTCCCAATGCATGGAGGCAGAAATTTATGGAGCAGTTTAGAACAATAGTATGTGATCGCGTTTGGCTAAAGTATAGGTGACATGTAGAGGGAAGGGGAAGGAATATTAATAAAGTGGCATGAAGCCTGAATGACAGCTGGAAGCCCTACAATGCTAAGACAAGGAGTTTGATTAAGTCATGAGAGCTATTGGAGGTTTCTGAGGAGTAAGATGACATAACCTCATGAAATGTATGAGATACGATTAATATAAATCCATCCCATATTGTGCCCCTTTGTAACCTACTTGTACAGAAGAATGTGAGTTGTTTCTGGCAGGATTTTTGTTTAATATATACCCTTTCTTTCATTTCCTCCAGTGAGCAGCAACACACCCTTGTAAGACAGCTGGTAGGGTTAGGAATATTGCCTATGTCAGTGGAACGAGTTCCTCTGCCTCAGAATAGGTGAAAAGCATCACAGAACTAGGAAGAGAATGAGGCCAACAGATGGCACAGTGGTCAGGATTTGTCAAATTCTCATTAACGTATCAAACCCCACATGGAAACGCAGAGAGCCTTGTATAACCTTTATGTGGTATTTCTGTCTTGCAGTCAAAATGAAGAAACCCTATAAAAGCCAAAAATTACTCTCCCATGACATTACAGAAGGAAGTTTTTGGTCAAAGTGTTGGTTTCTTCAGAGGTTGGGGCCCACTGATTCCTGGCTCTAGCTTTCTCCTGCCAAGCTGTCTAATTTTGCAATTCCAGCTCAGGTTCAAATAAAACCATGCTCCAGGGTTGCCACCTTGAAGGGAGGAGATTTCCTTCTGGAATCTTTGTGATGACGTAGATAAAGCACTAGAGAGGGCAGTAGAAGATCCATGGAGAGACCAGAAGGATGGGTACAAGAAGACAGATATGCTTTACAAACAAGGACTCTCCAGGATAAGACACAAACTGTGAGCAGGCAGATAGAACATTATGTAAACATGAACGAGATCATGGGATGGCCACCAACTCTTAAAGTGTTAGGATGAAGTGGATAGCTCTGGAAGCTTAAAAACTGCTAAAATTGATTAATTTTAAAAACCGTTGGTTTTACATTCTATGTGATTCAATATATGTAGGAGTCTTGGAAATATCAAGAAAACACAATGAAGAAATTAAGAGTAGAGAGGTTAGGAGCCACCGTGTTCTTGCCAAACAGGCAGAGTGGGAAAACAGCAAAATATTGAGGTAGGAATATAGGAATATACTACCCTGTTACAGTGAGGTTCTAGGATGCCTGCATGATCTTCACCTCTTACTATTCATGATCATCTGCAGTCTCCTCCTACAAGAGGTGGTCTGTGCAACCACTTGATGAAGAAGACAATGTTTAACTTCTGAAGATAGGTCATAAAAGTCACCACAGCTGTTGCTTTGTTTTCCTGGACCACTGTTTCTGGGAAGCCAGCTACTATACTGGAGGGAAGCTCAAACAGCCCTTTGGAGAAGAACCCATGAGAAATAGTGAAAACCTCCCACCAACAGCAAGCACCAACTTGGCAGCCATGTGACTAAGCCAATTTTGAAGCCACTCCACCTCCTATCAAGCTTGCAAATTGTTACCAGTGGAGGGTTTCCAGATTCTTGGTGTCTTGAACAAAGAATTGGACAAAAATGCACAAACAAATCAAGGAAACAATGAAGCAACAAAAGCAGATTTTTTTTTAAATGAAAGTACACTCCACAGAGTGGGAGTAGGTACAAGCATAGGGTCTCAACAGTGCGATTACAGAATTTTCTGGGGCTTAAATACCCTCTAGAGATTTTCACTGGTTACTTGGTGTACACCCTATATAAATGAAGAGGATGAATTAAAGTTACAAAGTCACTTACTAGGTGTATGCCCTATGTAAATGAACAGGATATCTTCTGTCATCACTGAAGTGTTTTCCTTTGATTTAGTTCTAAGAAGTCCTTAGGTTCCCTCCCTCCAGGCCCTATTCTCCTGTCTTATTTCCCCCCCAAAAGATGTGATCCCCACAAATCTTTATGGGAGGCAGAGGGACTGATGGTCTTCCTTCTGTAACTGCTTCATGCTGGCTTGGGGTGTAGTCCCTACCCATTATGGATCACAGAACTCTTGTCCTGCTCTAAGGGAGGCAGGGTAGCTCCTTAATGACCAGGGATGGTGTCTTCACCTGGAACTGACTGGAACCTTTGTCACATGATCATCTGAAGTTTGATGTTCTCTAGGAGAGAGGAAATGAATTTCGTTAAAAGATTTAATGGGAACTTCAGGAGGTAGATACTTATGCTGTCAGGAATGTTTGTTATAGAGACTTGCAGGAGAAAAACAAAACCTCTTCTGTTCTAGGATCCATGTGTGATATGGTTTGACGGTGTCCCCACCCAAATCACATCTTGAATTACCATGTGTTGTGGGAGGGACCCAGTGGGAGGTAATTGAATCATGGGGGCAGGTCTTTGTCGAGCTGTTCTTGTGATAATAAGTCTCATGAGATCTGATGGTTTTATAAGGGGGTGTCTCCCTGCACAAGCTCTCGCTTTGCCTGCTGCCATCCATGTAAGATGTGACTTGCTCCTCCTTGCCTTCCACTATGAATGTGTGCCCTCCCCAGCCACGTGGAACTGTAAGTTCATTAAACTTCTGTCTCTTTTGTAAACTGCCCAATCTCAAGTATGTCTTTATCAGCAGTGTAAGAACAGACTAATACAGTAAATTGGTACCAGGAGTGGAGCACTTCTAAAAAGATACCCGAAAATATGGAAGCGACTTTGGAACTGTGTAACAGGCAGAGATTGAAACAGTTTGGAGGGCTCAGGAAAAGACAGGAAAATGTAGGAAAGTTTGGAACTTCCTAGAGACTTGTTGAATGGCCTTGCCCAAAATGCTGATAGTGATATGGACAATAAAGTCCAGGCTGAGGTGGTTTCAGATGAAAATTAGGAATTTGTTAGGAATTGGAGGAAAAGTGACTCTAGCTATGTTTTAGCAAATAGACTGGTGGCATTTTGCCTCTGCTATAGAGATTGGTGGAACTTTGAACTTCAGAGAGATGATTTAGGGTATCTGGCAGAAGAAATTTCTAAGCAGCAAAGCATTCAAGAGGTGACTTGGGTGCTGTTAAATGCATTCAGTTTTTTAAGGGAAACAGAGCATAAAAGTTAAGAAAATTTGCAGCCTGACAATGCAATAGATGAGAAAATCCAATTTTTCTGAGAAATTCAAACCAGCTACAGAAATTTGCACAAGTAACAAGGAACTGAATGTTAATCCTCAAGACCCTGGGGAAAATGTCTCCAGGGCATGTCAGAGGTCTTCACAGCAGCCCCTCCCATTCCAGACGTGGAGGCCTAGGAGTAAAAAATCATTTCATGAGCCAAGCCCAGTGTCCCTGTGCTGTGTGCATCCTGGGGACTTGGTGCCCTGCATCCCAGCCACTCCAGCCATGGATGAAAGGGGTCAACATAGAGCTCAGGCCATGGCTTCAGAAGGTGCAAGCCTCAAGCCATGCTTGCATGCAGCCATCTTGCTTGTTGAGCCTATGAGTTGGTGGTGTTGAGCCTATGAGTGCCCAGAAGTCAAGAACTGGGGTTTGGGAACCTCCGCCTAGATTTCAGAGGATGTATGGAAATGCCTGGGTGCCCAGAAGTTTGCTGCAGGGGTGGGGTCTTCATGGAGAACCTCTGCTAAGGCAGTGCAGAAGGGAAATGTGGGGTCAGATCCCCCACACAGAGTCCCTATTGGGGCACCATCTAGTGGAGCTATGAGAAGAGAGTCACCATCCTCTAGACCCCAGAATGGTAGATCCACCAATGGTTTTCACCATGAGCCTGGAAAAGCCACAGACACTCAATGCCAGCCTGTGAAAGCATCTGGGAGGGAGGCTGTTTCCTGCAAAACCACAGGGATGCAGCCTTCAAGACCGTGGAAAACCACCTCTTGCATCAGCATGACCTGGATGTGAGACATGGAGTCAAAGGAGATCGTTTTGGAGTTTTAAGATTTCATTACCCTGCTGGATTTTGGACTTGCATGGGACCTGTAGCCCCTTTGTTTTGGCCAATTTCTCCCATTTGGAATGGTTGTATTTACCCAGTGCTTATACCACCATTTTATCTAGGAAGTAACTAACTTGCTTTTGATTTTATGGGCTTATAGGCAGGAGGGACTTGCCTTGTCTCAGATGAAACTTTGGACTGTGGATTTTTGAGTTAATGCTGAAATGAGTTAAGACTTTGTGGGACTGTTGGGAAGGCATAATTGGTTTTGAAATGTAAAGACATGGGATTTGGGAGGGGCTAGGGGTGGAATGATATGGTTTGGCCGTGTCCTCACCCAAATCTCATCTTGAATACCCACATATTGTGGGAGGGATCCAGTGGGAGGTAATTGAATCATGGGGGCAGTTCTTTCCCATGCTGTTCTCATGATAGTGAATAAGTCTCATGAGATCTTATGGTTTCATAAGCTCTCGCTTTGCCTGCTGCCATCCATGTATGATTTAACTTGCTCCTCCTTGCCTTCCACCATAATGTGAGGCCTCCCCAGCCATATGGAACTGTAAGTCCATTAAACCTTTCTTTCTTTTGTAAATTGCACAGTCTCAGGTATATCTTTATCAGCAGTGTGAGAATGGACTAATAAAATGTGTCTCCTTAAAGTCTTAGCACAAGCAACTCCATTTTGTTTGGTTTGATCTGATGAGGTCTAGTGCATGAGCTCAGTCCAAAACAATGACCTACCATAATTTTGTTTAAAAAAATTCTCCCCTTTTGGTCAGGTTCTAACACAACCCTTTCTGGCACATTTTGTATACAAAGTTATGTGTTAACTAGAATTCTTATCCTTAGTAACCTAAAACTTTAGTGAAATCCTAAAAAGCAAGAAATCTTGAGCTATGAGATATGGACATTTATAGATAAGAACAATTCCACAGTGTTTAGAAACATATTTCCCCATATCACAACCCTTTCTTAATTGGAAATGACCCAGATATTCAGTGAGCATCAAAAATAACTTTAAGATTTTAATTTACACAAAAAAAACGCTAAAATATCCCATTTACATGTACTTATTTCATTTTTAAACAGTTTATCTAGATTACTTCTGTAAACTGAGATATTAGACACTATTATTTAAAGTTAGTTATTTCCTTGTTAACCACATTTTTAATAGCTAGTGAACATCGGGTGCTCACCCATACCTAGGTGAGAGCCTCAAAGTTAAGTACACAGATATTTTTGCCAACAGCTCAGAAGATTTAGCTAACATTAAATTACTATCATTTGTCAAAAAAAAAAAAGAGGGGGCAGGCAAACCAAGATCATTTTGTTTTGGCTGGGTTTATAGTTTTATAACCTTCTATGCCAAACCCTGATACCTCAAAATATCTACCAGAGACAAATATAAAATTGAGATAAAAATGTATGCCAACAATTCTGAAGGCATTTCTATTTTTATTTTATCAATAATTTAAAAGCCAGCTTGTTTAGTAAAGTTATACTTAAGTCATGTGAACTTGAAAATTGCTCACTTATTTACTTAATTTATGAGTGCTCTTTTATAGGCCAATTTGGTAGACACAACATATAACAAGTGTACATACAAATAAACACATCTAGACATGTATGTAAACACACACAAAGATTCGATAGCTTTTACCTTGGAACCCTAGCCATGAGATAGCAATACAAGCTCACTAGTTTTACTTTGTTTGCCCCAATAGGTAATCCAATGAAGGCTGTGAACCAAAATTTCGGGTAAAGCAGTTTCCATTGCAGTTTCATTTTTAGAGGCCAAACCTCCCCAGACTCCAAAGAACACTGGGTCCAAATATTACCAAAGGAGAGCATCACACATTGACCAGACCCCCTGCTTAGAACAACAGCACAAAAGCCTAGACACATAAAACTCCATCCCACTTTCCCATTCAACAGCAAACTTCAGATTCCAAACAATATGGGGCCCACACAGTATTGCAACTGCAAGAGAAAATTCTAAGGAGGGCTTAGTACTAGACCTCAGGACCTCTGCCAAGGGCGTCCACTTTGGAGAGGTTGGGGTTCGGAGGACCCCCAGGGAATCCCCCTTTAGGGTCCAATCTTAGAGTGTCAGATGTCTCTGACCTCAGATGGGCACCAATGCCACTCTGCATGCTTTCCCTCCAGAGGGAATAACCTACTATGAACTTTCCTTTGTTCCTGGATGAAGGCCTCAACTTCCAGCATCCTTATAATTTGATAAGGCCATGCTTTCCCATGCTTCCCCTTCCATTAGTGATAGCCATGAAATTTAATGATAAGAACTGGAGGCTGGGTGGGTTTCCTCTGCCCTTAGTCAAGTAGGGTAAGGGAAGAATTTAACATAAAAGAAGGTTTCAGTCACATGAAACACATGTGAGTTCGCCCCGAGCTGTACCACATGTAGGGATTAGGGACCACAACCACAAAAGATAGAAAATATTCCTTCCGAGCAGCCCCAGCCAGAAATCTGCAGTTGCCTCTGTGTTTAGGCGCTGCCCACCAAGGTGCCCGAGCTGGAAAGGAAAAGAGGGAGAGAGATTCCCCTGTATGGAGCAGAAAAGAAAAGGAGAAAAATCCCAAACTTTGGGCTTACCTCCTGGCTGGCTTGCCAAAATATGTTACCAGTGGAGTGTGTCCAGGTTCTTGGCATCTTGAACAAAGAATTGGACAAAACACATAAAACAAGGAAAGAAAGAAGCAAAAAGGCAGAGATTTATGGAAAAATGAAAGTACAACCACAGAGTGGGGGTGCGTATGAGCATAGGGTCTCAACAGTGCAGTTACAGGATTTTCTGGTGTTTAAATACCCTCTAGAGGTTTCCATTGCTTACTTGGTGTACACCCTATGTAAATGAAGAGGATGAAGTAAAATTATGAAGTCATTTATTAGTTGTATGCCCAATGTAAATGAAGAGGATATTTCCCATCATAGCTAAAGTGTTTCCATTTGATTTAGTTCTAAGAAGTCCTTAGGTTCCCTGCCTCCAGGCCCTATTCTCCTGGCTCAAAATGATTGTAGCCCCAGCCAACATCTGAAGAACAGATGTTATGTTTGTCAAAAGAAAAAGAAATAAAAAAACACCCTGAGCTAGAGGAACAACCCAGCCAAACCCAACTATAAGAAAATAAATGTTTATCATTGTTTTAAAACACTCTGTTTGGAGGTAATTTCTTATATAGCAATAAATAACTAATGCACTGCCCTACCCAAACCTAATCTGGGTGGTGAGCAGAAACTCTTGTCAATAGAGTAAACAGTTAATAAACAGAGAGGAGATGAGGGAGTTCAAGGCTTAAAGATGTGAGGGTAAATGGGGGGATTTAAAATTAGGAGCCAGTTAGTGTTTAGGTTATGTGGGTTATGGTGAAGGAGGGAGCTGAATGCCAAGAGCTGGGTCTGTTTTCTGGGCTGAAGGAGTGCAATATATGTTATCTTTATGCTAAACTATGCTAAAGTCAGAAGAATAAACACAGAAGCGGGGATTCAGAGTAAGTCTGCCTAGTTATAGCTCTCCTTGGTGACCTACCCAGATACCCTTTACTGAACCAATGCACCAATCCCCCAGCTGTGGTGTCCTCCAAGAACTGCTGTGGTAGCTCCCTCAACCAAAACTGATGAGAAGTTACCCTATCCCCCCAGGGCAACCTGCAGCCATTAACTGACTGATATAGGGATACACAAAGCCCCTCTAGCCTCAATGCTTGACAATTCCATGGTACTAGTCTTGCTCCAAAGCTCCCTATTAAATCAGACTGAGCCTAAATTTCAGCTGAAATCATCCAGCTGAAACCACATCTTGCTTAGCTTCTTCCCCTTTGCTATGCCACTTCCCTCATTCCCTTACTGAATTCACTTGATATTACACTCTTAACAAATGATTTGTGCTAGAATTCCTGCTGCAGGCTCTGCTGTTAGGGAACCCAAGCTAAAACCGCAGGTTTAAAGGAAGTGCATATGCTGATAGCATCTATTTGGCTGCATCTTTCAGAATCCATGATTGACCCAGGTAGGGTGCAGTGGTGAGAATCCTAACAAGAGCTGCTTTATGTCATGGATATTAAATATGCATATCCTCTTAGTTCTAAGAGGAAAATGTAAGGAGAAGTAAGAGGATTTGAGCATTGGGTCTGTAACAATTAGAAAAAGGGGTTGATTATCTCCTAATTTTCAAGGCTAGTTTGTGAAGAACCACCACAGGCCATTGTCAGACAAAATATGAATATCTTTACAATAATGGTCTCATCCCCTGGGATGACTTTATGGTTTTAGTTTATGTCCCTGTCTCCTCCACACTTGCTTGAGAACACTGGGAAAAACAGTAATAATAAATTAGATACTGGCACTTATATTTGATGCTTCTATCATAGAAGAAAATATGAACGAGGTTATATGAAGTTATATGACATGGAATCACCAAAGAGTTCCCAGAAAGATTTAAAGTAAAGAAGTAAATGAATCTAAGAAATTCACACATCTGGGGGATGTCTATTCCCGAAAGAGAATATAACAAAATAACTTTGGCATATTGGCTTTTAAATCATCTGCCCAAGCCGATAGCCAAGAAAAAAGAATCTAATAAGGCTTTTTTACTCTCCTGGAAAGGATCTTCTGGAGGTATTCCCGATTAATTGTAATGCTAAATAGCTTTCTTGACTGACATGCCCTTATGTATTAATAATCTTTCTTCTGATGATTTGTTTCAACTAGGTGGAAATTGCTACCATTGTCATGTCCAAGGTATAGCAAATGGAGGCAATTGTCTCAAACCCCAAGACTGGTTCACTCAACCCCTTCTCGCACCACCCCCTGCTGGCAAATGGGCTGTTACTCAGAGAAATTTGACTCGGAGAAAAGGAGATGGCTCTGTCTTCTGATAATCTACAGACATGACCATCATCAAAACAGAGCCAGTGAGGCTTCCATTTCCACCAGGTACCCATCTCCCATTTCTGCATGAATCAGGCCTAACTTCAGCTATTCAGAAATCCTGGAGAGGTAAAAAAACCCACCAGAGTTACCTGCCTTGGGTCAAACACCTCTCTAGATATGGCTCCAATCCTCTCCATTTATTCTCAACTTTTTATATTTTGCATTTGGAAAGAACACTTAAGTCAGTAAACTTGGGTCTGTGACTGCCACCAACTCTCTGTGAGCCAGAGCCCTTCCCCCTCTCTTTGCCTTGGTTTTGTCAGCTACAAAATAGAGAGATTTATTTTAATCAGTGTGTCTGCTTCCAAAAATGCTTGTTCAGAGAGATGACTCACACAAAAAAGATTGAGTATGAAAACCAGGGATCGCTGCAAACCATAACCCCCACATGGGGAATTCCCAGCATTTTGAGCATAATAAAGGCTTTCCCTAATAAATAAAAGTGTTTGACATTGTTTAAGCCAAAGAAAACATTGATCACAGAAACTTTTTGGGTGGAATACTTACTAAAATTCCATGCAACCTGTCTTTGGTGAAACCCTATACTGGAGAAGCCTTTCAAGCTTCTTGAGTCAGTGATTGCTGTGAAGGTATTTTTTTTAGATGAGATTCACATTTAAACCAGCAGACTTAGAATAAAGCAGATTAGCCTCCAATCAGTTAGAGGTCTTAAGAGTAAAGTCTGAGGTTTTCTCAAAAAAGGGACTGCAATGTAGGAGACCAGCCTGAGTTTCCAGCCTTTGAGACATATAGTTCTCTATTACATGAGAAAGAGAGAGAGATGGATGAATATAGATACCTATAGATTGGATATAGATGAGATATCCTATTGGTTCTCTGGAAAACTCTGACTAATACACTGGTATCGTGTTTTGGCTGAACCAAATACCAGTATGGAATAGTATAGTTCTTCATTCTCCGTTTTTTGTCATCTGATAGAATCTAAATTCTCTCAAGAATTTTCCATAACAGAAATAATTATCTTCTGCAGGAAATTAGGGACAATGTGGTGCTATGGAAAAAGTATTTATTAAATGGCAAGACAATTCATTTTCACACCCCTTCATCACTCAGGGCCTTGATTGCACCAATAATGTAGGATTGTGGGGATCTGTTTATCTAAGGCAATCACTTGCTGAACTGAATTTTGGTGGTCCTTTCAAGTTCTGAAATCTGTAGCTTTCTGATGTAATGGCTGGTGTGCTTGAGAAATTAAATCTAGATCATCTCTTAACAACAAACCTCTTAACAACCCCACCATGGTTGGGTTTCTTTGAAGGAGAAGTTGCCATTGTTAACCCAAGTTCCTGGCAGTTTCTGGTTCAAATTGTCCCTCAATAAAGGTCTTTTCATGCTAATGAACAATTTTTAAAAGATACCTAATATCTTGGCTTTGTATACTGTGTAATTAATTTGGAATCCCAAGGGAACTCTTATTCTGGCATAGACATCCCATCTAAAGAGTCCCTTGAAGGAAGCGATCATCACAAATGGAATGGAAATCTTTATAATGTCTGTTATGGGAAAATTTTGTATCATCCCAGTGACTTGTATTTCTCATCCACAAAATACTGATAATTAGAATTTCTACCCTTTTGTGTTGTTTTAAATACTCAACGTGATAATAAGTATAAAGTTCTTAGCACAATGCTTGACATGATGGAAGTGCTCAAAAGTTATTAGTTATTATGACCAGAACAAAAACTGGCTTCTTAGATTGTCATTATAGACTGTAACCAAATATTGTTGTGTTTGGGAACACATTGTTTGCCCTAACTACACAATAAAGCAATGTATGAATCTTCATCCAGAAATGCAAGCAAGCACAAAATATGGCTTTATTTTTTTATTTTTTATTTTTTGGTTTGCCTCAGAAAAGTCTTTATTCCTCTTTCACTATTTTTTGTGCTTCAGTCACTTTATTTTTTAAAGCCACACATATAATGAGAAGTTATTTCAAATTAGCATTTTAAAAGAAAAGAGTGACTGTATTGTAAACGGTATTTCATTTCCTGCAGGAGATTAATCACTCAAAAATGGTAATTATCTAAAACACTGAAAAATTTAGCAATCATTAAACATGATTCAGTCTTTTTTTTTTTTTTTTTTTTTTTTGGTTTTGAATCTTTATCTCATCCTTAGCCTTGCTGCTGACAAATCATGAATAGATATAATTAATGAAAATGTTACTAGTGCCAGTCCCCAAAATATCTCTAGATCACTGACCTTCTGATTGGTGGAAAAACCTTTGAAGAATGATCTTTACAGGAATCCATGGCATTGAGTTAATCTGTTTCTCTCTATATGGGGGCAGCAGACTAGGTGAGTTTCTTCCTCTGTCATTTGTAGGATCTACTGTGCTTTTTTGTTTTTTGTTTTATTATACTTTAAGTTCTAGGGTACATGTGCACAACGTGCAGGTTTGTTACATATGTATACTTGTGCCATGTTGCTGTGCTGCACCCATCAACTCATCATTTACATCAGGTATAACTCCCAATGCAATCCCTCCCCTCTCCCCACTCCCCATAATAGGCCCCAGTGTGCGATGTTCCCGTTCCAGAGTCCAAGTGATCTCATTGTTCAATTCCCACCTATGAGTGAGAACATGTGGTGTTTGGTTTTCTGTTCTTGCCATAGTTTGCTGAGAATGGTGGTTTCCAACTGCATCCATGTCCCTACAAAGGACACGAACTCATCCTTTCTTATGGCAGCATAGTATTCCATGGTGTATATGTGCCACATTTTCTTAATCCAGTCTGTCACTGATGGACATTTGGGTTGATTCCAAGTCTTTGCTATTGTGAATAGTGCCACAATAAACATACGGGTGCATGTGTCTTTATAGTAGCATGATTTATAATCCTTTGGGTATATACCCAGTAATGGGATAGCTGGGTCATATGGTATTTCTAGTTCTAGATCCTTGAAGAATTGCCATACTGCTTTCCACAATGCTTGAACCAGTTTACAATCCCACCAACAGTGTAAAAGTGTTCATATTTCTCCACATCCTCTCCAGCACCTGTTGTTTCCTGACTTTTTAATGATTGCCATTCTAACTGGTGTGAGATGGTATCTCTTTGTGGTTTTCATTTGCATTTCTCTGATGGCCAGTGATGACGAGCATTTTTTCATGTATCTGTTGGCTGTATGTATGTCTTCCTTTGAGAAATGTCTGTTCATATCCTTTGCCCACTTTTTGATGGGGTTGTTTGTTTTTTTCTCGTAAATTTGTTTGAGTTCTTTGTAGGTTCTGGATATTAGCCCTTTGTCAGATGAGTAGATTGCAAAAATTTTATCCCATTCTGTAGGTTTCCTGTTCACTCTGATGATAGTTTCTTTTGCTGTGCAGAAGCTCTTTAGTTTAATTAGATCCCATTTGTCAATTTTGGCTTTTGTTGCCATTGCTTTTGGTGTTTTAGTCATGAAGGCCTTGCCAATGCCTATGTCCTGAATGGTATTACCTAGGTTTTCTTCTAGGTTTTTATGGTTTTAGGTCTAACATTTAAGTCTCTAATCCATCTTGAATTAATTTTCGTATAAGGAGTAAGGAAAGGATCCAGTTTCAGCTTTCTATATATGGCTAGCCAGTTTTCCCAGCACCATTTATTAAATAGGGAATCCTTTCCCCATTTCTTGTTTTTGTCAGGTTTGTCAAAGATCAGATAGCTGTAGATGTGTGGTATTATTTCTGATGGCTCTGTTCTGTTCCATTGGTCTATATCTCTGTTTTGTTACCAGTACCATGCTGTTTTGGTTGCTGTAGCCTTGTAGTATCGTTTGAAGTCAGGTAGCGTGATGCCTCCAGCTTTGTTCTTTTGACTTAGGATTGTCTTGGAAATGCAGGCTCTTTTTTGGTTCCATATGAACTTTAAAGCAGTTTTTTCCAATTCTGTGAAGAAAGTCATTGGTAGCTTGATGGGAATGGCATTGAATCTATAAATTACCTTGGGCAGTATGGCCATTTTCACGATATTGATTCTTCCTATCCATGAGCATGGTATGTTCTTCCATTTGTTTGTGTCCTCTTTCATTTCACTGAGCAGTGGTTTGTAGTTCTCCTTGAAGAGGTCCTTTACATCCCTTGTAAGTTTTATTCTCTTTGAAGCTATTGTGAATGGGAGTTCATTCATGATTTGGCTCTCTGTTTGTCTGTTACTGGTGTATAAGAATGCTTGTGATTTTTGCACATTAATTTTGTATCCTGAGACTTTGCTGAAGTTGCTTATCAGCTTAAGGAGATTTTGGCCTGAGACAATGGGGTTTTCTAAATATACAATCATGTCATCTGCAAACAGGGACAATTTGACTTCTTCTTTTCCTAACTGAATACCCTTTATTTCTTTCACCTTCCTGATTACCCTAGCCAGAACTTCCAACACTATGTTGAATAGGAATGGTGAGAGAGGGCATCCCTGTCTTGTGCCAGTTTTCAAAGGGAATGCTTCCAGTTTTTGTCCATTCAGTATGATATTGGCTATAGGTTTGCCACAAATAGCTCTTATTATTTTGAGATACGTTCCATCAATACCGAATTTATTTAGCGTTTTTAGCATGAAGGGCTGTTGAATTTTGTCAAAGGCCTTTTCGCATCTATTGAGATAATCATGTGGTTTTTGTCTTTGGTTCTGTTTATGTGCTGAATTATGTTTATTGATTTGTATATGTTGAACCAGCCTTGCATCCCAGGGATGAAGCCCATTTGATCATGGTGGATAAGCTTTTTGATGTGCTGCTGGGTTTGGTTTGCCAGTATTTTATTGAGGATTTTTACATCGATGTTCATCAGGGATATTAGTCTAAAATTCTCTTTTTTTGTTGTCTCTCTGCCAGGCTTTGGTATCAGGATGATGTTGGCCTCATAAAATGAGTTAGGGAGGATTCCCTCTTTTTCTATTGATTGGAATAGTTTCAGAAGGAATGGTATCAGCTCCTCCTTGTACCTCCGGTAGAACTCGGCTGTGAATTCCTCTGGTCCTGGACTTTTTTTGGTTGGTAGGCTATTAATTATTGCCTCAATTTCAGAGCCTGCTATTGGTCTATTCAGGGATTCAACTTCTTCCTGGTTTAGTCTTGGGAGAGTGTAAGTGTCCAGGAAATTATCCATTTCTTCTAGGTTTTCTAGTTTATTTGCATAGAGGTGTTTATAGTATTCTCTAATGGTAGTTTGTATTTCTGTGGGATCGGTGGTGATATCCCCTTTATCATTTTTAATTGCATCTATTTGATTCTTCTCTTTATCCTTCTTTATTAGTCTTGCTAGCAGTCTATCAATTTTGCTGATCTTTTCAAAAAACCAGCTCCTGGATTCATTGATTTTTTGGATGGTTTTTTGTGTCTCTATCTTCTTCAGTTCTGCTCTGATCTTAGTTATTTCTTGCCTTCTGCTAGCTTTTGAATGTGTTTCCTCTTGCTTCTCTAGTTCTTTTAATTGTGATGTTAGGGTGTCAATTTTAGATCTTTCTTGCTTTCTCTTGTAGGCATTTAGTGCTATAAATTTCCCTCTACACATTGCTTTAAATGTGTCCCAGAGATTCTGGTATGTTGTATCTTTGTTCTCATTGGTTTCAAAGAACATCTTTATTTCTGCCTTCATTTCCTTGTGTATCCAGTAGTCATTCAGGAGCAGGTTGTTCAGTTTCCATGTAGTTGAGCGGTTTTGATTGAGTTTCTTAGTCCTGAGTTCTAGTTTGATTGCACTGCAGTCTGAGAGACAGTTTGTTATAATTTCTGTTCTTGTACATTTGCTGAGGAGTGCTTTACTTCCAACTATGTGGTCAATTTTGGAATAAGTGCGATGTGGTGCTGAGAAGAATGTATATTCTGTTGATTTGGGGTGGAGAGTTCTGTAGATGTCTATTAGGTCCACTTGGTGCAGAGTTGAGTTCAATTCCTGGATATCCTTGTTAACTTTCTGTCTGGTTGATCTGTCTAATGTTGACAGTGGAGTGTTGAAGTCTCCCATTATTATTGTATGGGAGTCTAAGTTTCTTTGTAAGTCTCTAAGGACTTGCTTTATGAATCTGGGTGCTCCTGTATCGGGCGCATATATATTTAGGATAGTTAGCTCTTCCTGTTGAATTGATCCCTTTACCGTTATGTAATGGTCTTCTTTGTCTCTTTTGATTTTTGATGGTTTAAAGTCTGTTTTATCAGAGACTAAGATTGAAATCCTTGCTTTTTTTCATTCTCCATTTGCTTGGTAGATCTTCCTCCATCCCTTTATTTTGAGTCTATGTGTGTCTCTGCATGTGAGATGGGTCTCCTGAATACAGCAAACTGGTGGGTCTTGACTCTTTATCCAATTTGCCAGTCTGTGTCTTTTAATTGGACCATTTAGTCCATTTACATTTAAGGTTAATATTGGTATGTGTGAATTTGATCCTGTCATTGTGATATTAGCTGGTTATTTTGCTCGTTAGTTGATGCAGTTTCTTCCTAGCCTCGATGGTCTTTACGTTTTGGCATGTTTTTGCAATGGCTGGTATCGGTTGTTCCTTTCCATGTTGAGTGCTTCCTTCAGGATCTCTTGTAGGGCAGGCCTGGTGGTGACAAAATCTCTAAGCATTTGCTTGTCTGTAAAGGATTTTATTTATCCTTTACTGATGAAACTTAGTTTGGCTGGATATGAAATTCTGGGTTGAAAATTCTTTTCTTTAAGAATGTTGAGTATTGGTCCCTACTCTCTTCTGGCTTGGAGAGTTTCTGCTGAGACATCTGCTGTTAGTCTGATGGGCTTCCCTTTGTGGGTAACCCGACCTTTCTCTCTGGCTGCCCTTAACATTTTTTCCTTCATTTCCACTTTGGTGAATCTGACAATTATTTGTCTTGGAGTTGCTCTTCTCCAGGAGTATCTTTGTGGCATTCTCTGTATTTCCTGAATTTGAATGTTGGCCTGCCTTACTAGGTTGGGGAGGTTCTCCTGGATGATATCCTGAAGAGTGTTTTCCAACTTGGTTCCATTTTCCCCCTCACTTTCAGACACACCAATCAGACGTAGATTTGGTCTTTTCACATAATCCCATATTTCTTGGAGGCTTTGTTCATTTCTTTTTCCTTTTTTTCTCTTCTCGCTTCATTTTATTCATTTGATCTTCAATCATTGATGCTCTTTCTTCTAGTTGATCGAGTTGTTTACTGAAGCTTGTGAATTTGTCACGTATTTCTCATGTCATGGTTTTTATCTCTGTCTGTTCGTTTATGGCCTTCTCTGCATTGATTATTCTAATTATCCATTCTTCCATGCTTTTTTCAAGATTTTTAGTTTTTTCAAGATTTTTAGTTTCTTTGTGCTGGGTACGTAGTTCCTCCTTTAGCTCTGAGAAGTTTGATCGACTGAAGCCTTCTCCTCTCAACTCGTCAAAGTCATTCTCCGTCCAGCTTTGATCTGTTGCTGGCAATGAGCTGCATTCCTTTGGAGGGGGAGATGCATCTGATTTTTTGAATTTCCAGCTTTTCTGCCCTGCTTTTTCCCCATCTTTGTGGTTTTATCTGCCTTTGGTCTTTGATGCTGGTGACATACTGATGGGGTTTTGGTGTGGTTGTCCTTTCTGTTTGTTAGTTTACCTTCTAACAGTCAGGACCTTCAGCTGTAGGTCTGTTGGAGATTGCTTGAGGTCCACTCCAGACCCTGTTTGCCTGGGTATCAGCAGCAGAGGCTGCAGAAGATAGAATATTGCTGAACAGCGAGTGCTACTGTCTGATTCTTGCTCTGGAAGCTTCATCTCAGGGGTGTACCCTGCCGTGTGAGGTGTGAGGTGTCGGTCTGCACCTAGTGGGGGATATCTCCCAGTTAGGCTACTCAGGGGTCAGGGACCCACTTGAGCAGACAGTCTGTCCATTCTCAGATCTCAACCTCTGTGCTGGGAGATCCACTGCTCTCTTCAAAGCTATCAGGTAGGGTCATGAACATCTGCAGAGGTTTCTGCTGCTTTTTGTTAACTATGCCCTGTCCCCAGAGGTGGAGTCTACAGAGACAGGCAGGCCTCCTTGAGCTGTGGTGTGCTCCACCGAGTTCAAGCTTCCCTGGGTTTTGTTTACCTACTTAAGCCTCAGCAATGGCAGCGCCCCTCCCCCAGCCTGGCTGCCGCCTTGCAGTTAGAGCTCAGACTGCTATGCTAGCAATGAGGGAGACTCCGTGGGCGTGGCACCCTCCAGGCCAGGTGTGGGATATAATCTCCTGGTGTGCTCTTTGCTAAGACCCTTGGTAAAGCACAGTATTAGGGTGGGAGTTACCTGATTTTCCAGGTGTTGTGTGTCTCAGTTTCCCTTGCCTAGGAAAAGGGATTCCCTTCCCCCTTGCACTTCCCAGGTGAGGCGATGCCTCGCCCTGCTTCAGCTCTCGCTGGTTGGGCTGCGCTCCCCAGTGAGATGAACCCGGTACCTCAGTTGAAAGTGCAGAAATCAGCCGTCTTCTGTGTCACTTGTGCTGGAAGCTGGAGGCTGGAGCTGTTCCTATTTGGCCATCTTGCTCTCGACCAATATGGCATTATTTTTTATCATTTCACTTAATTTCTCTTTCGGTCTTACAGTCTGCTAGGGTAGTGGAAACTTACTCTCCGTCAATTTAGGGTCTCTTTTGCCAAAGGTTTGTCTCAGTTTCCAGGAGACTCCAAGGGAGCTAAGACATTGAATGGTGGGTTTGGAGGTGGTGGCCTCTTGTCCTTCAGTTCTCTGTCTCCATGAGTGTTCACTGGGATTTCTGTAGTTACAGTCCTTGAGCATGACCCTTGCAGGTCAAGGCTGAGATTTTCTGTCTTCATAGCCCCTTTAAGTCCAGCCTTTCTCTGTCCTACTTCGCTGACATGCATGTGGACATGGGCGTCTTTCTGCTGCTTCCTTGCCTCTCTGGAGTATGCAAATCTCATCAAAACTGTCTACAGCAGCCTGTGTCCTCAGACATTTCTATATTTTTTCCTGGGGTTTTGCCTCCCCAGGGCTATGCTTGGTAAATAAAGTGTTTTCTGCTCCTAGATCCCTGGGACGGGGGTAGGATTTCTGCTTTGATTTTGCTATGCTTTCCTCAGAAGCACTTCGCGTAATCTCTCTTCTGGGTTTAGGTGTTTGCACATATAAGAGTCCAAAGACTCAGTAACTGTTCTCTGAATACTGCGGAGAGTTTGTTTGAATAGGAGAAAGGGGACGTGCTTAGAGAAAACTAACACAACCTGAAAATTGCAAACATTTTCCCAGTCACTAGAAAAGTATCAATGACAGTCTACTGTAGTTCAACATTTATGAGAAAAAAATTCCAGAAACATTTAATTTCAGTTAGATATTTTCAATTAGAAACATGATCTGAGTCCAAACTCACACACTGATCAGTCTGTCACTGATGGACATTTGGGTTGATTCCAAGTCTTTGCTATTGTGAATAGTGCCACAATAAACATACGGGTGCATGTGTCTTTATAGTAGCATGAAACGTTGCAGGGAATCTTGTCAGTGAAATTTTGAAACCTCACCCAGGAGAGCTCAGGGCTGCTGTTGCTGGCATGCCTCTGTGTTTGGTACGCTCTGGCTTGCAAGTAACAGAAAACCAATCTGAAGTAGCTGACTCCAAAGATTGAGATGTCTCATGGAAGGCAAGGGCAGTGACGGCCAGATCCAGGGCCTGGAACACTGTCAGCAGCCTTCAATCTCTTCTTACATCCTTTTTTCTGTCTCTATTTCTTCTACCCTTGTAACAGCAAACATAGGAGCATTCAGTAGCCTAAAGCTCCTGAATTTTACATTACTGCTAGGTTCAGCCATCTGCAAAGAGCCTGACTTGAGTCTCAAACCAAAGTCCAGATTCCCTGGGAAGGGAAAAATTGACCCATTTTAGATCCGCTGTTCACTCCGGTACCAACAAATCATGGCCGGGGTCTAACCTACGTCTGAACTTACCTAGCAGCTCCCAAATTAAGCATGTGGAGAAAAAGAAAGGACAGTTCTAGAAGGAGGAGGGAATACACAGAAAAGGAAATGGTTGAATTCTAGGCACACAAAATAATGGAATCCACTCAACAAGTCCATATTAAAATGCTTTTCCAAGTCCAGGCTGCCCTCACACCCACTCACGGACAAAGTGTGGGAGAAAGGACAAATAGAAAAGTTTCTTTATTAAAACAGTTTAGGAGCCCTGAATCATTGTCTGGTAATGGACTTTTGGAAAAACAACATTCTTTCAGATTACAGAGAAGCGAGGAAAACAGTAAAGACACAGATCCCACTAACTTGAATGAGGGACAAGCTTAGATTTTCATCTCTGAATGTGAAGCCAGAGAAACCGTTTGCCAGAGTGACTCTGAAGATTAATACAAGTTGAGAGAGGGATGGAAAATAACTCAAAAGGCCTTCCCCAGTATAGTAATATTTGCTTTATTGTGGCTTCATGAAAAGACTTAGTGACATTGCTCACTCTGCCCTTGAGGACAGAGGGACAGAGAGCACAATGGGAATGGACCACTGGCTGCTCAGAGCTAGTTTTACAAATCTGAAATATGGGAGATCAAAACAGAAAACCATAAAAGAAAAGACAAGGCCAAGTCCTTACACTGTCAACCCCACACAAAACAAATGACATTAGTAACAGCCCCATTCGAGTTAAGAAGATATTTGAGATTTAATTGTTCATATTTACTCAAAAGACTAGACAAGAAGCTAATAATGCTGGTTGCCTGTGGGGAAATAGAATAGCCAGGCTCCAGTGGTAACAGAGAAACTGCACCATATGCTCTATTAGATTCTTTACATTTTGACCCATATGATAGCTAATTTAAAAAATAATTACAGCAGTTTAAAAGTATAGGATCATTAATAGATAGTTGGAGAAAAGAATGAATGGAGACCAAGTTACTAGCCAGGCTTTATGTACAAATTTTCTAATAGAAAGGAGGAGCTATTCGGGGGTGCTAAGGCAAGGGGATTCCTCTAGCCCAGGAGTTTTAGGGGCTTCAGTGAGTTTTGATGGTGCCACTGCACTATAGCCTGGGTGACAGTGTGAGACCCCGTCTCAACACCACCAAAAAAAAAAGAAGAAAAATAAAAAAGGTTATTTTGAAAATGCAGCATCTGGATATAAGGATAGTGCAATTTAAAATGCTAGTCCAAATTTATATTCCCAGATACACTTTCAATGGGCACACTAACAGTAGGTTGTACCTTTCTCTTTGTGATGAGAAACATATAAAAAGGAGAACTCCATCCTTAAAGCTGTCCCACGATCTCCTCACAGCTTCCCCACCCTGCTTGGCCTCCCACCTTGTCAGCACTGATGTCCAGTGAAGGGATTAGATGTGTAGTAGCCAGGACTGGTCCCTCTACTCCAACCTGAACATGGGGAACCATCTTTGCACACCTGTACCTATAGGAGGGCCACTCTTTCTGGACACAGAAACATACTACAGAATCCAACATTTATTGACTGCTTTCTGTGTGCTAGCCATTACACTATAGAGCAGAATATATAGGTGAATAAAATATAAGTCCCTCTCTAAAAGGTCATGTTCTGTCAGAGCACATAATAAACATGCATAATTTGGCATGGTGATGTTAAAGTCTACTTATTTATGCCATCTTCTTGTTTCAGATACTTAAAAATGAAAGCCTTGGAAGTAATAAAAAAAAAAAGTCAGCCATTCTCTTACAATAAAAGAGATCTATTCCTCAACACCATTAATTTCAAAATGAGAGCAACTTGCATCAGCATAGTGCATTCTTTGGGGATTTTTTGTGATGCAAAAAACCTAAGGCTTGTTTCCCTTTCAGAAGGACAAGACCTTCTGTTCCCTTTAATTTTCTCCTGACTTTTATCCTAAGGCATCCATCCTAATCATTTTATTTGCTTTTCATATTTGGCCCTTCCAGATGAACTTTCATCTCATGTGAGCTTACCACAGCCTTTCTCTTTCCATGAATCAGTCAAGCAAAAGAATACCAAATTCATTAATTTATTAGGTTTCTTCTAGGGGCTGGGGAATGGTGGCTGTCCTCAAATATGTACAACATTCTTATGTAGAAAGAAACTGGAAGACTATGATCAATGTTTAGCTAGAAAGAGATAGATTCCAGCAAAGCATAAGAACAAATTTTCTCACCATTTGGTCTGCCTAGGAGTGACATAGGCAGCTTTGAAAGTGTTGAGTTCCTCTTAGCTCTATGAGTCTACACAGACAGTGGATGACTACTTCTCAGGAATATGGGAAGAGAGGGTTGAGACTCAGAAGGTTGCCAGAGCAGGACCCAGATGCATCATTTGGGGGCCCAGTGAAAAATAAAAATGTCAAAAATTTATTCAGCTTGTCAAGATGGTGAAAGGTGAGCAGTAAAGCAAGTGTGAGGCCTTCTGAGCATGAGGCCATGTACAGTTGCACAGGAAACACACTCATGAACCTAGCTCTGGGTCAGAGCACTGACTGAACTTGAGGGATGGCTTGGGTTTCTGCCAAAGCTCAGAAGGTATGAAATTTGTGCCAAAATCAACCATCCTGGATCATGGAATTTAGAATAAGAAGATAGAGGAAGTGATGGGCCCAGGAATTTAAACCTGGACACAGAACCCATGTAGGTCCCCCATCTTGAGCCCCTGATACCATATGGAAAATGTTCTGTGTCTATGCGTTTTCTCAGGGAAGAAGGTCCAGACCTTTCACCTGATTATGAAAAAAGTCTGATAGCCTCCTCATAAAAGTCAAGAACCTCTAATCCAAGCTTGTCCAACCAATGGCCCAAGGATGGCTTTAAATCAGGCCCAACACAAATTTGTAAACTTTCTTAAAACATTATGAGATGTGTGTGTGTGTGTGTGTGTGTGTGTGTGTGTGTTGGTTTTTTGTTTTCGTTTTTTTTTTTTGTTGTGTGTGTGTGGTTTTTTTTTTTTATTATACTTTAAGTTCTGGGGTACATGTGCACAGTATGCAGGTTTGTTACATATATATACATGTGACATGTTGGTGTGCTGCACCCATTAACTACTCATTTACATTAGGAATATATCCTAATGCTATCCCTCCCCCCACCCCATGACAGGCCCCGGTGTGTGATGTTCCCCACTCTGTGTCCAAGCGATCTCATTGTTCAGTTCCCACCTATGAGTGAGAACGTGCAGTGTTTGGTTTTCTGTCCTTGTGATAGTTTGCTCAGAATTACGGTTTCCAGCTTCATCCATGTTCCTACAAAGGACACGAACTCATCCTTTTTTATGGCTGCATAGTATTCCATGGTGCATATGTGCCACATTTTCTTAATCCAGTCTACCATTGATGGACATTTGGGTTGATTCCAAGTCTTTGCTATTGTGAATAGTGCTGCAATAAACATACGTGTGCATGTATCTTTATAGCAGCATGATTTATAATCCTTTGGGTACATACCCAGTAATGGGATGGCTGGGTCAAATGTTATTTCTAGTTCTAGATCCTTGAAGAATCGTCACACTGTCTTCCACAACAGTTGAACTAGTTTACAGTCCCAACCAATAGTGTAAAAGTGTTCCTATTTCTCCACATCCTCTCCAGCACGTGTTGTTTCCTGACTTTTTAATGATCGCCATTCTAACTGGTGTGAGATGGTATCTCATTGTGGTTTTGATTTGCATTTCTCTGATGGCCAGTGATGATGAACATTTTGTCATGTATCTGTTGGCTGCATAAATGTCTTCTTTTAAGAAGTGTCTATTCATATCCTTCACCTACTTTTTGATGGGGTGGTTTGATTTTTTCTTGTAAATTTGTTTAAGTTCTTTGCAGATTCTGGATATTAGCCCTTTATCATATGTGTAGATCGTAAAAATTTTCTCCCATTCTGTAGGTTACCTGTTCACTCTGATGGTAGTTTCTTTTGCTGTGCAGAAGCTCTTTAGTTTAATTAGATCCCATTTGTCAATTTTGGCTTTTGTTGCCATTGCTTTTGGTGTTTTAGTCATGAAGTCCTTGCCCATGCCTATGTCCTGAATGGTATTGCCGAGGTTTTCTTCTAGGGTTTTATGGTTTTAGGTCTAACATTTAAGTCTGTAATTCATCTTGAATTAATTTTCATATAAGGAGTAAGGAAAGGATCCAGTTTCAGCTTTCTATATATGGCTAGCCAGTTTTCCCAGCACTATTTATTAAATAGGGAATTCTTTCCCCATTTCTTGTTTTTGTCAGGTTTGTCAAACGTCAGATGGTTGTAGATGTGTGGTATTATTTCTGAAGGCTCTGTTCCATTGGTCTATATCTCTGTTTTGGTACTAGTACCATGCTGTTTTGGTTACTGTAGCCTTGTAGTATGGTTTGAAGTCAGGTGGCGTGATGCCTCCCGTTTGTTCTTTTGGCTTAGGATTGTCTTGGCAATGCAGGCTCTTTTTTGGTTCCATATGAACTTTAAAGTAGTTTTTTCCAATTCTGTGAAGAAAGTCATTGGTAGCTTGATGGGGATGGCATTGAATCTATAAATTACCTTGGGCAGTATGGCCATTTTCATGATATTGATTTTTTCCTATCCATGAGCATGGTATGTTCTTCCATTTGTTTGTGTCCTCTTTTATTTTGTTGAGCAATGGTTTGTCGTTCTCCTTGAAGAGGTCTTTCACATCCCTTGTAAGTGGTATTCCTAGGTATATTATTCTCTTTGTAGCAATTGTGAATGGGAGTTCACTCATGATTTGGCTCTCTGTTTGTCTGTTATTGGTGTATAGGAATGCTTGTGACTTTTGCACACTGATTTTGTATCCTGAGACTTTGCTGAAGTTACTTAGCACCTAAGGAGATTTTGGCCTGAGACAATGGGGTTTTCTAAATATACAATCATGTCATCTGTAAACAAGGACAATTTGACTTCCCCTTTTCCTAACTAAATACGCTTTATTTCTTTCTCCTGCCTCATTGCCCTGGCCAGAACTTCCAACGTTATGTTGAATAGGAGTGGTGAGAGAGGGCATCCATGTCTTGTGCCAGTTTTCAAAGGGAATGCTTCCAGTTTTTGCCCATTCAGTATGATATTGGCTGTGGGTTTGTCATAAATAGCTCTTATTATTTTGAAATACATCCCATCAATACCTAGTTTATTGAGGGTTTTTAGCCTGAAGGGCTGTTGAATTTTGTCAAAGGCCTTTTTCTGCACCTATTGAGATAATCATGTGGTTTTTGTCTTTGGTTCTGTTTATATGTTGGATTACATTTATTGATTTGCATATGTTGAATAAGCCTTGCATCCCAGGGATGAAGCCCACTTGATCATGGTGGATAAGCTTTTTGACATGCTGCTGGATTCAGTTTGCCAGTATTTTACTGAGGATTTTTGCAACAATGTTCATCAGGAATATTGGTCTAAAATTCTCTTTTTTGTTGTTGTGTCTCTGCCAGGCTTTGGTATCAGGATGATACTGGTCTCATAAAATGAGTTAGGGAGGATTCCCTCTTTTTCTATTGATTGGAATACTTTCAGAAGGAGTGGTACCAGCTCCTCTTTGTACCTCTGGTAGAAATCGGCTGTGAATCCATCTGGTCCTGGACTTTTTTTGGTTGGTAGGCTATTAATTAAGGCCTCAATTTCAAAGCCTGTTATTGGTCTATTCAGGGATTCAACTTCTTCCTGGTTTAGTCTTGGGAGGTTGTATGTGTCCAGGAATTTATCCATTTCTTCTAGATTTTCTAGTTTATTTGCGTAGAGGTGTTTATAGTATTCTCTGACAATAGTTTGTATTTCCGTGGGATCGGTGGTGATATCCCCTTTATCATTTTTTTATTATATGTATTTGATTCTTCTCTCTTTTCCTCTGTATTAGTCTTGCTAGCAATCTATCAATTTTGTTGATCTTTTCAAAAAACCAGCTCCTGGATTCATTGATTTTTTGAAGAGTTTTCTGTGTCTCTATCACCTTCAGTTCTGCTCTAATCTTAGTTATTTCTCACCTTCTGCTAGCTTTTGAATGTGTTTGGTCTTGCTTCTCTAGTTCTTTTATTTGTAATGTTAGGGTGTCGATTTTATATCTTTCCTGCTTTCTCTTGTAGGCATTTAGTGCTATTAATTTCCCTCTATACACTGCTTTAAATGTGTCCCAGAGATTCTGGTATGTTGTGTCTTTGTTCTCATTGGTTTCAAAGAACATCTTTATTTCTGCCTTCATTTCATTATGTACCCAGTTGTCATTCAGGAGCAGGTTGTTCAGTTTCCGTGTAGTTGAGTGGTTTTGAGTGAGTTTCTTAATCCTGAGTTCTAGTTTGATTGCACTGCAGTCTGAGAGACTGTTTGTTACAATCTCTGTTCTTTTACATCTGCTGAGGAGTGCTTTACTTACAACTATATGGTCAATTTTAGAATAAGTGTGATGTGGTGCTGAGAAGAATGTATATTCTGTTGATTTGGGGTGGAGAGTTCTGCAGATGTCTATTAGGTCCTCTTGGTGCAGAGTTGAGTTCAATTCCTGTATATCCTTGTTAACTTTCCATCTCCTTGATCTGTCTGCTGTTGACAGTGGGGTGTTAAAGTCTCTTATTATTATTGTATGGGAGTCTAAGTCTCTTTGTAAGTCTCTAAGGGCTTGCTTTATGAATCTGGGTGCTCTTGTATTGGGTGCAAATATATTTAGGATAGTTAGCTCTTCTTGTTGAATAGATCCCTTCACCATTATGTAATGGCCTTCTTTGTCTCTTTTGATCTTTGTTGTTTTAAAGTCTGTTTTATCAGAGACTAGGATTGCAACCCCTGCTTTTTTGTTTTGTTTTGTTTTGTTTTGTTTTCCATTTGCTCGGTAGATCTTCCTCCATCTCTTTATTTTGAGCCTGTGTGTGTCTCTGCACATGAGATGGGTCTCTTGAATACAGCACACTGATGAGTCTTGACTCTTTATCCAATTTACCAGTCTGTGTCTTTTAATTGGGGCATTTAGCTCATTCACATTTAAGGTTAATATTGGTATGTGTGAATTTGATTCTGTCATTATGATGTTAGCTGGTTATTTTGCTCATTAGTTGATGCAGTTTCTTCCTAGTGTGTCCAGAATTAGTGGGTTCTTGGTCTCGCTAACTTCAAGAATGAAGCCACAGACCCTCACGGTGAGTCTTACAGTTCTTAAAGATGGTATGTCCAGAGTTTGTTCCTTCAGATGTTCAGATGTGTCCGAAGTTTCTTCCTTCTGGTGGGTTCGTGGTCTCGCTGACTTTAGGAGTGAAGCTGCAGACCTTTGCAGTGAGTGTTACAGCTCTTAAAGGTGGCGCGTCTGGAGTTGTTCAGTGGGTTAGTGGTCTTGCTGGCTTCAGGAGTGAAGCTACAGACCTTTGCAGTGAGTGTTAAGGCTCGTAAAGGTGGTGTGGACCCAAAGAGTGAGCAGCAGCAAGATTTATTGTAAAGAGCAAAAGAACAAAGCTTCCACAGTGTAGAAGGGGACCCAAGCAGGTTGCCGCTGGCTGGCTCAGGCAGCCTGCTTTTATTCCCTTATCTGGCCCCACCTACATCCTGCTGATTGGTCCATTTTACAGAGAGCTGATTGGTCCGTTTTGACAGGGTGCTGATTGGTGCATTTACAGTCCCTGAGCTAGACACAGAGTGCTGATTGTTGCATTTACAATCCTACAGCTAGACATAAAAATTCTCCAAGTCCCCACCAGATTAGCTAGATACAGAGTGCTGATTGGTGCATCCACAAACCCTGAGCTAGGCCAATGGGACCGGGTGCCGTGGAGCAGGGGGTGGCCCCCCTCAGGGAAGCTCAGGCTGCATGGGAGGCCACTGGTTGGGGGTGCTTGGGCATGGCGGGCTGCAAGTCCCGAGCTCTGCCCCGCAGGGAGGTTGCTGAGGCACAGCAAGAATTCGAATGTGGCATGGGGTGGGCCAGCAGTGCTGGGGGACCCAGTGCACCCTCCACAGCTGCTAGCCTAGTTGCTAAGTCCCTCACTGCCCAGGGCCGGTGGTGCCGGCTGGCCGCTCTGAGTGTGTGGATCGCCGTGCCCACGCCCACCCGGAACTCATGCTGGCTCGCTCTCACTAGCATTGATGGTCTTTACAATTTGGCATGTTTTTGCAGTGGTTGGTACTGGTTGTTCCTTTCCATGTTTAGTGCTTCCTTCAGGAGCTCTTGTGAGGCTGGCCTAGTGATGACAAAATCTCTTAGCATTTGCTTGTCTGTAATGGATTTTATTTCTCCTTCACTGAAGCTTAGTTTGACTGGATGTGAAATTCTGGGTTGAAAATTCTTTGCTTTAAGAATGTTGAATATTGGCCCCCACTCTCTTCTGGCTTGTGTGGTTTCTGCTGAGAGATTCGCTGTTAGTCTGATGGGGTTCCCTCTGTGGGTAACCTAACCTTTCTCTCTGGCTGCCCTTAACATTTTTTCCTTCATTTCAACTTTGGTGAATCTGACAATTATGTGTCTTGGAGTTGCTCTTCTCAAGGAGTATCTTTGTGGCGTTCTCTGTATTTCCTGAATTTGAATGTTGGCTTGCCTTGCCATGTTGGGGAAGTTCTTCTGGATAATATCCTGAAGAGTGTTTTCCAACTTGGTTGCATTCTGCCCGTCACTTTCAAGTACACCAATCTGACATAGATTTGGTCTTTTCACATAGTCCCATATTTCTTGGAGGCTTTGTTCGTTTCTTGTTAGCCTTTTTTCTAAACTTCTCTTCTCACTTCATTTCATTCATTTGATCTTCAGTCACTGATACCCTTTCTTCACTTGATCAAATCGGCTACTGAAGCTTGTGCATGTATCACGTAATTCTCATGCCATGGTTTTCAGCTCCATCCGGTCATTTAAGGTCTCTACACTGTTCATTCTAGTTAGTCATTCATCTAATCTTTTTTCAAGGTTTTTAGATTCTTTGCGATGGGTTCAAACATCCTCCTTTAGCTCAGAGAAGCTTGTTATTACCAATCGTCTGAAGCCTTCTTCTCTCAACTCATCAAAGTCATTCTGTGTCCAGCTTTGTTCCATTGCTGGCAAGAAGCTGCATTCCTTTGGAGGAGAAGAGGTGCTCTGATTTTTAGACTTTTCAGCTTTTCTGCTCTGTTTTCTCCCCATCTTTGTGGTTTTGTCTACCTTTGGTCTTTGATGATGGTGACGTACAGGTGAAGTTTTGGTGTGGATGTCCTTTCTGTTTGTTAGTTTTCCTTCTAACAGTCAGGACCCTCAGCTGCACATCTGTTGGAGTTTGCTGGAGATCCACTCCAGACCCTGTTTGCCTGGGTATCACCAGCAAAGGCTGCAGAACAGCAAATGTTGCTGTCTGATCCTTTCTCTGGAAGCTTCGTCTCAGAGGGGCACCCAGCTGTATGAGGTGTCAGTCAGCCCCTACTGGGAGGTGTCTCCCAGTTAGGTTACTCGGGGGTCAGGGACCCACTTAAGGAGGCAGTCTGTCTGTTCTCAGATCTCAGACTCTGTGCTGGGAGAACCACTACTCTCTTCAAAGCTGTCAGACAGGGACGTTTAAGTTTGCAGAAGTTTCTGTTGCCTTTTGTTCACCTATGCCCTGCCCCCAGAGGTGAAGTTTACAGAGGCAGGCAGGCCTCCTTGAGCTGCGGTGGGCTCCACCCAGTTCAAGCTTGCCAGCCACTTTGTTTACCTACTCAAGCCTCAGCAATGGTGGACACCCCTCCCCCAGCCTTGCTGCTGCCTTGCAGTTCGCTGTCAGACTGCTGTGCTAGCAGTGAGCAAGGCTCCGTGGGCATGGGATCCTCTGAGCCAGGTGCAGGATATAATCTCCTGGTGTGCCATTTGCTAAGGCCATTGGAAAAGCACAGTGTTAGGGTGGAAGTGTCCCAATTTTCCAGGTACCATCTGTCATGTCTTCCCTTGGCTAGGAAAGGGACTTCCCTGACCCCTTGTGCTTCCCAGGTGAGGCGATGCCCCACCCTGCTTCAGCTCATGCTCCGTGGGCTGCACCCACTGTCCAACAAGCCCCAGTGAGATGAACCTGGGACCTCAGTTGGAAATGCAGAAATCACTCATCTTCTGCGTCGCTCACACTGGGAGCTGTAGACTGAAGCTGTTCCTATTTGGCCATCTTGGAAGCAAGGCATAGTTGTGTGTGTGTGTGTGTGTGTGTGTGTGTGTGTGTGTGTGTTTAGCTCATTGGCTATCGTTAGTGTTAGTATATTTTATATGTGGCCCAAGGCAATTCTTCTTTTTCCAATCCTATTGGAAAAAATGAATTGGCAATTCTTTTTCCAATCATATTCGAAGAAAAGAATTGGTTTCTTCTTTGTCTTGGGTCAAGGCAAGGCAAAAGAATGGAAACCCCTGCTCTAATCAGACACCTTCATTTTGTCCGTGAGGAAATCGAAGTTTAGAGGGGGCAGAATTACTTTACAAAGTTGGAGAGCTAGTTCCTTTGCATTGTTTTAGACCTTGAATCTAAAGGGTTTTTTATTACTATAACTCGATTTAATTGCAATGGCCTCATTAGTAAATTTTGTGTTAGTCTTGGCTTTACTCATTTTATCATTCTATCTTAACCCTCAAGCAATATTCTGATTCATATTTTATATAAGTATCCAACATTTGCTGTCACTTTGTAACTTTACTTGTAATTTTATGGCATTAGCTTCCAAAATCCTTATATTGATTTCTCAAAAAATATTGAAGATACATTTTAAGAATATTAATGTTGGCATTCTGCTTTAGTCACAGGATTAGCAGAGTAAAACTTCAGTCACAGGAAATTTTGAACCAAGAGAAGAGGCTGGCACCATGTTCATTTATCCTCTCCTATTATGCAAGCATGACTGCAAAAATAAACAACTTTAATCAGAAATGCTAGCATATGTAGAAACAACAACAGATTTTTTTTTTTTTTTTTTGAGACGGAGTCTGGCTCTGTCGCCCGGGCTGGAGTGCAGTGGCCGGATCTCAGCTCACTGCAAGCTCCGCCCCCCGGGTTTACGCCATTCTCCTGCCTCAGCCTCCCGAGTAGCTGGGACTACAGGCGCCCGCCGCCTCGCCCGGCTAGTTTTTTGTATTTTTTAGTAGAGACGGGGTTTCACTGTGTTCGCCAGGATGGTCTCGATCTCCTGACCTCGTGATCCGCCCGTCTCGGCCTCCCAAAGTGCTGGGATTACAGGCTTGAGCCACCGCGCCCGGCCAACAACAACAGATTTATAAACAAATTTTATTTGTACATTTCCTTTATCAAGCCTCTGTAGTTTTTGCTTTTAAAGCTAGACGTGATAAAACGTGGGTAATCCTTTTCCCCACTCAACTCCCTCTTTGATCTCTCCTGACTAGCATTTCCCTGGCTTGGCCAGATAATTTTTTTCCAGTTCACACAGCCTCCTTAGAGTCTCTCAGCCCATTTGGGTCTCCAGCTCTATATCATATTTTTCAGGATAGTATCGTGACAAATTTTTTATTTAATTTTTACAAATACCTCATAGTGTGTGGCCAATTATATTTTCAAAAAATGGCTATGCCAATATATCCCAATCCACAAATTCCTGTAGTATGATGTTGACACTCTTCCATCAAAAGGTGGGGTCTATGTTTGCTCCTCTTGTATCTGGTGGGCCTGGGACTATGGTGTATGTGATTCTCCATGACTTCTGAGGGCAAGACAAAAAAGATGATAGAGCTTCTCCCCTGCTCTCCTCCCTTGGGACACGTGCCTTGGGGGCCCTCAGCTGACATGTAGGAAATCCAGCCACTCTGAAGCTGCCATGCTGGAGAGAGCACATGCGGAGACTATGTAGAGAGACCCAAGGAGCCCCAACTTCTCCAGTCCCAGCTGTTTGAGCTGTCCCAGCCCAGGCACCAGATGTGAGGGAGTAAGCCTCCAGATGAGTCCAGCCCCAGCTTCCATGCATAACTAATGCTGAATAGAGCAGAAATAAGCCACTCCAATCCCCACCCAGATGGCTGATTTGTGAGCAAAATAAATGTGTTCTTGTGTTAAACCATGAAGTTTTGGGTTCATTTGTTACAAGCCATAGTAACTGGAACAGCAAGTAATGTTACCTTCAGGATTCATTTGGGTACAGGTAATTTCTAATACTTATTTAAGCTTGAAAGCAAAAGTCTCGGCTTACATAACTGAAAGTCCAGGGCTCTTGCTCGTGTGCCTTTAACAAGGGCCATAATGATGTTCCCAGGACCCAGGTTCTTTGCATGTTTCTGCCCTCTCACGACAGCACTGGCCACATGCTCAGGCTTCATGTGGTGGGCAGGCATTCCAAGCAGCTCCAGACATTTACCCTGTCAGATTCAACTCAGCCACAGCAGCAGAGGGAACTCCACTTTCACAATCAAACAAAGGCCATAAGATTAATCCTACCAGCTACATTTGATTTGGCCCCATCCCTGAACCATGGAATGTGCTGATCATCCAGGCTACAGGCACCAACACAGCAAAGCAGGAATGAATTCAAGTTCACCAAAGTACAGGAACTGACAGTAGGAGAAAGATATTTCTCCCAAGGATATTTCTAGATACTGGTACCAAAAGAAGGATAAAAGGATACTAGCCAGACAAAAAACACACAAACAAAACACCCAGGTATCCCCAGACTATGTATGAGAAAGAGTTTGTTTTCCTCAACAATTGCCCTACCATTAGGTAAGTAACTTTGTCATTTGTTGCCCCACAATAAACTGAGTTAGGATTTGAACACATGTTTGTCTAATGCAAATGTTTATTTTCTTTACCCCAAACCATATGGAATAGCATTTCTACTCTTTACTTCTGATTTCTTATAATTCATACAGCATGCTGAGAATAGAAACTTTATGTGAAACCAGAGAGAAGAGGTAGTTTTCAATTCTACTCTGTTTAATTTACCTTTTTCCTTAAGCTTTCTCCAGCATTCTAGTTTAATATATACCAGTATTTTGGCATCAGCCTGTTTTCACTAGTATTGGCTTAATATTCTACACAGAAAAATGTCTTCAGAACACTTTTATGGGACTTATTCTATAAAAACTTAACAGTAATTTTTAAAATTTTTGTGGCAGCTTTGTTAAGATACAATTCACATATGATATAATTTACCCATTTAAAGTATTCAATTCCATGGGGTTTTTTAGTGTATAAGCAGGGCTGTACAACCATCACATAATCAATTTTGAACATTTTCATCACTACAAAAAAGAAACCTCAGCATTGACTCCCCATTTCCCCTCTGCCTGCTCCCTGCCACCAGCTCTGTCTCTATGGCTTGCCTTATTCTGGGCATTTCATATAAATGGAATCATACAATAAGTGGTCCTTTGTGACTGACTTCTTTCACTTAGCATATGGTTTTCATGTTGTAGCATGTATCAGTACTTCATTTGTTTTTATTGCAAATAATATTCCATTACATGGATATACCACATTTTCATTATTCGTTCATTGGTTGGAGTACATTGGCGTTCTTTCCACTTTCACAATGCTGCTATGAATATTCATGTACAAGTTTTTGTTTAGACACATATTTTCATTTCTCTTGGGTATATACCTAGGATAAGAAGTGCTAGATAACTGTTTAGCCTTTTGAGGAACTGCCAGACTGTTTTCCATTTTACATTCCCACCACCAGGTTATGAGGGTTTCAATTTCTTTACATCCTTGCCAAAACTTGTTAGTATCTGTCATTTTGATTATACCTATGCCAGCCAGTGCTAGGTAGTGCAGTATCTCATTGTGGTTTCTGTTTGTACTCCCCTGGTGGCTAACGATGCCACACATCTTTTCATGTGCTATTGGCCACTTGTAAATCTTCTATTGAGAAATATCTATTCAGATTATTTGCCCATCGTTAAATTGAGTTCTCTTTTTATTATTGAGTTGTGAAAGTTGTTTATGCATTCAATTCCTTTATCAGACACAACTTGCAAATATTTTCTCCCATTCTTGGGTTGCCTTTTCATTTTCTTGATGGTGTCTTTTGAAGTACAAAAGTTTTTAATTTGTATTTTCTTTGAGACAGGGTCTCTCTCTGTCACCCAGGCTGGAGTGCAGTGGCACGATAATAGCTCACTGCAGCCTTGACTACCTGGGGTCAATTGATCCTCCCACCTCAGCCTCCTGAGTAGCTGGGACTACAGGTACATACCACTACACCCAGCTAATTTTTAAACTTTTTGTAGAGATGATGTTTCTCCATATTGCCCAGGCTTGTATTGAACTCCTGGGCTCAAGTGATCCCCCTGCCTCGGCCTCCCAAAGTGTTGGAATTACAGGCATGAACCACCACACCTGGCCAAAAATTTTAAATTTTTATGAAATCCAATCTATTTTTTCTTTCGTCATTTGTGCTTTTGGTGTCATAAAAGAAACAAATGTTTTAACCAAGTTCAAAAAGACTTATGCCTATGTTTTCTTCTAAAAGTTTTGTAGTTTTAGGCTCTTTGAGTTAGGTGTTTGATCCACTTTGAATTAATTTTTGTATATTGTGTGTGGTAAGAGTCCAATTTCATTCTTTTGTTTGTGGCTATCCAGTTGTCCCAGCACCATTTGTTGAAAAGACTACAGTCTTCTGTCCTGTTAAATAGCCTTAGCATCCTTGTCAAAAACCATTTGACCACATGCTTTGTTCTGGACTCTTAATTCCATTCCACTGACCTATGTGTCTGTTTTTATGTCAGTACCACACTATCTTGATAACTTTAACTTTATAGTAAGTTTTAAAATCAGGAGGTATGAGTCTTTCAACTTTATTCATTTTTTCAAGATTATTTTGGCTATTCTGGGTCCCTTGGATTTCCATGTGAATTTTAGATCAGCTTATCAATTTCTTTATGGCTGGGTGTTTGTTTTCATCCTCTTCCATCCACAAGTCTTATTCATAATGACATAGGCCATTTTTGCCTGAAATGTGTGGTTGCCTGTTTGATCTTATCCAGGATGTTTTCTCAAGTAAAGTGATAACCTGAGTTCAAATCAACATCTTGTTTAAATTCAGCTCATCAATTTTATAATCTGAATCATCATCAAACCAATCCAGTACATGTGTTTCTTTTTCTTCTATTTGTTGCATCTCTTCATCAAATAAAAAATCAAGTTCTTCCTGTTCTTCTGGAGGATACAGTTGATACATCATCAGATACTGGTGTTGAGTCCTTCAATTTCACTGGAAATGGACAATGTCTCTTTTTTACTTTTATCCAAGGCTCTCGAGAAACTGGTAGACAATCTCTAGGCATTACCTGAAGATTATTTGTTTCACTCTATTTCTTTGGATGCAGTGGACTTCCAATTCTTGGAGAATTTAGGGCAGACTCTGTATGCAAACCAAAGGCTATGTAAACTCAGAACAACATTTTTGTGTGTGTGTGTTTTTCACTTGAAATTTAAGTAAGTATGCAGAAATGTAGTATGCAGAATTACTATTGATTGTATTCAGTTAGTGCAAAAGTAATTGCAATTTTTGCCATTTTTTTGGATAACAAAAACAACAATTACATTTGCACCAACTTAATAATCTATCTTGGCTCAACCCTACATGAATTTCCTGGTAGCAAATGGAAAAGAGGCATATGATCCCTTTCATGCACCACTCACATCTTGCACCCTGAAGCACTCCACTCACTTCTTACTAAACTGATGGCTCATTCATCAACTGGCAGAATCCTTCCTTTAACACATGTATCTATTTCTGACCCAGGAAGTAGGAGCTTCTGAAGTAGAAGATCCCAATCAGTGGTAGGATGGAAGGGAGAAGGTCTCAGCAGAAAAACCACATTGAGCTTTTCAAAAAAAAACCTTGTGTCTGCTGTTCACCCCCTATACCACCTTATTCCCAGGATATCAGAGTAGATGTAAAAGAAATGGGAAGATCAGACATAAGGGAAAATTCTCCAGGTCAATCTGATGCCCACTATTCTATAATCACCCAGGAAGAAACAAAGGTACCATAGGCCAATAGGAGCCAAGCCTCCATTCTTGGGAGAAGAGGAGATTGACAAAAAGGGGATCAGGTTTAAAATTAACATTTTCTTTAATTTGAAGCATACAGAAAATGAGACACAGAAATGGGCTACTCCGTCTTGCCAACCAAATGGGCAAAAGCAATTAAAGGACAAGGAGAGTGGAATAAAAATGTTTTTTAAAAAGACAAACTTCTAACAAAGACAATTGATAACAAAAACAAAAAGTAAGAAAAGGAGAGAGAGAGAAAGGAGAAAGTTAAGAGCTTGTTCAGGGACGTTAGAGTCAGGATATGGGAACTTACGTAAGAGACTACTGACTCTAAGATGGAATTACAGACACAGGACCAGGAAAGAACCCTTGGAGAATGACTCCAATTTTATTTTTGAGGAAGTGAATAAAGATTTGAGAAAAATCAGAAGAATGGAGAAGTAAGTTTAAGGAACTGTATAAGAGAAAAGCTGGAGAAAGAGAAATTGAAAGAAAAGAACAGCATAAAATGTACATAATAAAGGACACTTTCAACGTAAGACATCCTATGTCCTTGTATACTAGGCCAACCTATCTTTATTGGGGGTTGAACAAAGTTAGGTTTATAAACATTAGAGCTGTGCTTCACAGAGAGAATAAGAATCGAATATACCAAGCATCCAATTAATTAATCAAAGATCCTATTCAGAATTTCAAGAATCTACTGGATAAACCATTTTTAAATGGGGGATTGTAAGGGACTTTGTCAATATATCTCTAAAGGAAATGACTAAACAGGAAGAAAATATAACGTGGACCAAAGGTACTGCAGAATTTTTGTGTGCACTTTGTATACTTTCAACTCTGATAAAATCATGCTTACTGTGTTTTCAATTTTTTTATTAGGCACTATTTGTAAAACCTGAAATTTTTCTTTTACAACTCCATAGATGTTGTATAATGTAATTAACCAACATTAAGTGGTTTTCATGACATACTTTATTATTTACGTCATTAGTTTTCTTTCTTATTGACGTTCCTGTGAACCAGCTCATCACAGTATTGAGTGGCCCACATGGAAACCATGGAGATGCTAGTGTAGAGCAACTGAAGTCAGTGGTTCCAGCTTCAAACCCCACTCCACTGCTTGCTAGACATGCAGTTCAGCACAAGGTATCTAATCTCTCTGTTCTTGTGAAGTAATCCCCACCTCAAAGGATTGGCATAAAGAGTAAATTAGGTAATTTTTGTAAAATGTTTGTCACAATGCCTAGTACATAGAAAGTGCCCAATAAATAGCAGTTGTTGCTCTTTTTATTATTTAGAATAACTTGTCCTAAAAACATAAAATGCCTGTGTTCAAAAGAAAAGAAAGGAAATAAACAGTAGCGTTAGGAAGAAGGAACAGACTTTGTTTCTAATTTTTTAAGTGGGGATGGTATAAACACCAGGCAAAGTGATCATGCATGTTAAATGGAACAGCATACGTAAAGTACTCAGCACAATGCTTGGAACACGATTGGTCAGCACACTTAATGAATGTCTGTTTCCTTCTCCCACCCCATCTTTTTTCAAATCTTCTTAAAACTTGAATTGCATAGCACTGCAAGACTGTGGGAACTATTCATCTATTTGGGCTTTTTCAAGAATATTTCAATGTAAACCATGTAGAATATGCACAGAAGGGACCTCACACTACCAATTAAGAACTTTTTTAAAAATCTAATTTAAATTTATGTTGTTTATATAAACACAAACTCTATCTTGGTATGAACAGCAAATTAGGTAATTTTTGTAAAATGAAAGCTTTCTAGCAATAATTTTAAAAATGGCTTCATCCTTAAAATTTCTGACCCTTGGCTGGTGTTCCCAAGAAGGAAGTATAGTAATTCAGTGTTTATTATGAAATCAAGTTCTTCATCCTTACCATATTCAGAACTATGTTTTTACTTTAATGCTTACACATAGCCTTGTAAATATTTAATTTTGCACATACCTAACTCTGTAAATACATTTCTTTCCAAGTAGTTTCAGATGACACTTTTACCACTAACATTTTATACAATTTTCTAGAAACTCCTGCATTAATTCCACCTATTTTTATCAGCTTCTCAAAATATATTTATTTACTTCTATAATTTCCTACAAATAAAGAATTTTGAGCTGAAGAGGGACACTGACAACATTTGGTTCAAATCCCTCATTTTACAAAAAAGAAATAAACTCACTAACTTCCGCTTATTCTATCCAAGTTATGCCCTAAGAATGGACAGAACAAGTAGCCAGTTACATGGTAAGATTTTGGTCTCAGGCTCATATCAGCTGCTGACAAATCTCTCCCCTGCCATTGTATCACAGTGCCTAAACTTCCCACCCTTAGCTATTATATCCTATTAAGGCATTAAAGTTCCCCATTAAAACTTGGACTCTGATCAGCCATTGATACTGATGCATTGGTTTGAAGACAAAAATGTACAAATCATACAGCAACCTATTAGAAAGGGATATTGAATAGGGGTTTTGAAGGATGCGGAAGGAATCAGGAAAAGTTTGATTTACTCAGCCAACATTTGTAGAATTTATATAGCCTGCCACGCACTGTACTGAGATACCAAAAGGAAGTATGGTCTCACCTTCAAGGCACATCTAACTAGAAAGCATTCTTGTAAAATAACCCTGCACAACGAGATGAGGACTACTATAGAGGCATGTACAGGTTAATGAGGGTGCAGAGGGTGGAGATTTGTCCCATCCTATAAGGCAGAAAAAGAACGGAGAGGGCAGTATTTAGGCTTGGACCAGAGGATATGTGGCATTTATGGAGTGCCAGTATATGGACTCTGAAGCCAGACTGAGTGGGTTTGAAACCCACCACCTCTTACTGACTTTAAACAAGTATGTCGCCTTTCTGTACCTCGATTTTGTCACCTGTAAAATTAGGATAATAGAGTCTATCTTGTATAACTACCAAGTAAAACTTACATATAACTTATATAAGTAATATATAAATGAATAAATGTAAAGCACCGAGAAAGTGCTAGCTATTATTGTGGTTTCACCTATTTGTAAAATGGGATTAAGGATCATAGACTGGGCTGCAACACCACAGTGGTGCTGGGTAGAAATGGGTTCTTTAATTGCTTTAAATTGAGAAAGAGAATGGTGCTCTATGAGCAACCAGTCATGGAGTCTGGGTACACCCACACTGGGCTAAGAATGGAGAGCACATGATAGCACCATAACCACACCAACGTCCCACAGGCAAATTGTATGCATTTAATGTGAGGACTTATGGTTACTAGAATGGACCTTCAGATCAAATATAAATAATGGGAAAAAAAATCTTTTGGGTGGAATTGGTATGTTTCCAGACAAAAAGACCTTGGAAGCTTGATATGGGGGAGAAGCCAGAAAGAGAGGGGAAAATGACGCAGAATGAGGAGCCTGGAAATCTGTGTTGCCTGCTTCACGACTGAGCCACTAATTTAAATGTGCACTTGAAAGCAGGGTCAGAAGAAACTGATGTGTGCTGTGTGGCTACCGCTGGGCTAGGGGTGAGGCAGACATAGAAAGGCCTTGATGCTGACCAAGTGAGGGAAGGGATACCAACGTGGAAGCGGGATCTGAGAGGGGAAGAGGCAAGGGTGGTCTTTAGCACCAAGAGAGGTGTTGATGTGGTTTTGGATATTTGTCCTCTCCAAATCTCATGTTGAAATGTGATCCCCAGTGTTGGAGGTAGGGCCGAGTTGGAGGTGTTTGGGTCATGAGAGTGGATCCCTCATTAATGGCTTGGTGCCACCACATGGTAATGAGTGTGTTCTCACTCTTATTAGTTACCGTGAGATCTGATTGTCTAAAAGCCTGGCATTGCCCTTGCTCCCTCTCTCACTATGTGCCAAGCCTGCCCTCCCTTTGCCTTCCACCATGAGTAAAAGCTTCCCTGAGATCTTCCCAGAAGCCAAGCAGATGCTAGAGCCATGCTCATATAGCTTACAGAACCATGAACAAAATAAACCCCTTTTCTTTATCAACTAACCAACCTCCAGTGTTCCTTTATAGCAATGCAAAATGGACAAACACAGGTGTTTTCACAAAAAATGGAAAATTCAATCATCAGTCAGTGAGCCTGGTGTCTGGATTGGGCTTTTGCTGAGATGTGTTGGTATCACATAGAAACATCTAACAAGTACCTTCTCATAACCCAACATGTGAAGATTTATTTGGAAGATTGGGCTGTGGTTCAACATTTTATTTTCTCAGCCTGTAAAGTTCAAGACTGAATAGTTTCTCAGTAAGTCCAACATAACCAATTTTTCCTCCTGCACAGAGAAATGCAGGCCCATTGCATGTGGTGGGGAGCCTGTGCGTAGCCTGCAGAAGGGCTCCAGGATGGGGATGAACAGGGATGGCTTTAGCCATCTCTGTCTGCCGGGATGTAGAAAAGGTGCTTTCTAGTAACTTGTATTACAGTATTAAATGCTTTAATTGTGATTATAAGGTTTGGCTCTGTGTCCTGACCTAAATCTCATCTTGAATTGTAATCCAGGAGGGACTTGGTAGGAGGTGATTAGATCGTGGGGGCAGTTTTCTCCATGCTGTTTTGTGATAGTGAGTGAGTACTCACAAGAACTGATGGTTTAAAAGTGTGGTACTTCCCTTCGCTGTCCCTCTCCTGCCACCATGTAAAACATGCCTTGCTTCCCCTTCCCCTTGTACCATGACTGTAAGTTTCCTGAGGCCTTCCCAGCCACACAGAACTGTAAGTCAATTAAACCTCTTTTCTTTTTAAATTATCCAGTCTCAGGTAGTTCTTTATAGCAGTGTTAAAATGGACTAATACATCTGACTATGAGAACTGCTTTCTGTTTATTCACTTAAGTCTAAGGTAATAATAGTATGTTTGTGTTTAGGAATCATTTGTACCTATAAACACACACATTGGAATCATAGGTGCCACAACAAGATGAGCACACTATGAGAGGTCTAAGGACATGGGGCCTGATGCATGTTTCTCGTCTCCCGTGACCTCATGGCCTACAATCATCACTGGGTGGAATTTAAAGCATTATCTCACTTTCTTCCTCATAGTATCAGCCTACTGACAGACACTCTCAAGAGAGGTGATTGAAGAGAGTTTCATGAAGGATGTTTTACAAAAGTGTGAGCAGGGTTAAGGGAAACCAGCAAGGTATGGTGATTCAGCCATGGTTGGCAATCTCTAGGCCAGAAGTAACTATAGAAGAAGGAGTTGCCAGAATTTCCAGGGTAAGCTGTGGTGGAAGGGATGAGCTGCTCCTCAGGAGCAGTGACCTTCTGTAGAGAAGAAGCACAGTCACGGCCAAGTTTGACCTTTCTTTTGTGTAGTGCCAACATCACAACCCCTGTGCCACTCAAAGAAGAACGTTTTAGAGTTGAGGTCAAATGGATTCTTCTTTCTTCTTCTCTCTCAATTATTGAAAGTCATTATACATTTTAAATTTGCATATTTGGATCCTGACATTTTTGTGTAGGTCTTTGTTTTTCTGGTAGTTCTGATTGCATTTAGGTTGTTTGTTTGTTTGTTTTGAGATTATCTTCCACTGGGCATGGTGCCTCACACCTATAATTCTAGCACTTTGGGAGGTCAAGGTGGGAGAATCACTTGAGCCAAGGAGGTCCATACACCTGTGGTCCCAGCTACTCAGGAGTCTGAGGTCAGAGGATCGCTTGAGCCCAGGAGGTCAAGAATGCACTGAGCCATGATTGTGCCACTGCACTCCAGCCTGAGCTACAGAGTGAGACCCTGTTATAAATGGAGTCAAGCCTCTTACTCATGCTAGATATTACATGAAATTCATTCCATTTTTCTTCTTCTTGAAGAACACTGACTTTTAATTTGGATGTATTGCTTTCTAGGCCTGAGGTACAAATGTCATTCTGAGATTTCCTTTGTTTTTTTTTTTAAAAAAAAAAAAAGATTATAAGCATCATAACTACTTGGTTACTGGGTTAGCTCAGTCTTTTATCTCACATTGTCTTAGATTTTTCACCTTTGCTTAGCAGAATAATATTATTAAGCAACATGCAAAAAAAGATACAACAGTGACCTTTTCTTTGAAATGGTACATTTTTCTACTTAATTGTAAAATGTCTTACCTGATTAATGTTCAAAGGGTCCTTGTAGTTCTTGCTGGCTGATAAAAGATGGGATACCAATCTTCAGTTACAGGTTAGCTCATCTTTAGATGTAATGTATTCTGAAAGCCATGTTTTCAGTTACCTGGAAGTAGGATAAATTCTTGACAGCATGAGTATTATTTCAGTTGCTCACATGCTGTTGTTTTTCACCATTTCAGTCTATGCAGAAACTACTGCCTTCAGGGTAACAGAGAAGTACTGGTAGTGCCAAATAAGGCAGCAGCAATGATGAAAAGGGAGAACTGCCTGTACCTCATCTTCCCCAATTAGCTGTGATCAAGACTTTAGTCAAAACATTGAATCCCACAAAAAGAGCTAGGGGAGATATAAAATGACATTGGCAAAGAGTCCTTGAAAAAGCACATGCCACAAACGTATTTTAAAAAGAAAATTGCCTTGTACGTAATGTTAGAATAATCATAGCAGGAGCAAATGACCTAAATGGTCCTGCTCCATTTCATTTTCATTCACTGAGCCAAAAACAATAAACAAAAAACCAGTCATCAACATGCATCTACTGAACAAGTTTCCAGAACACCTAACTTTTCTGAGCATGGACAGGATGCTGAGAATATGGGAGGCCAAGTGGCTCTCCAAGGAGGAATGGAGAAGAAATGGTGGGTAGAGCTGACCAGGTATTTTTCAAAAGCATTTGGGAAGAACTAGTTAACGAATATTTACTAGTAGCTACTCTAGGCCTAGCATTGTGCTAGGTGCTTTGAGGCACGTATTAAATTAAAGGGGCTCCCTGACCAGTCAGCCAGCTTTTCCTATCCAAAAAGCTTACATTCAGCCAGAAGAGGTCTGCTAGAGGAAATCACGTTGCCATGGTGAGTGGTGTGAAAGAACAATACAAGAGGTGCAATCATGTCTAAAAGATGGTCCTGACCTAAAGTTGGTTATCATACATTTGTAGCAACATTAATTAATGTTGCTACAAATGTATGATAACCAACTTTATCTAGGCTGCCCAAAATTCAACACATGGCTCTAGTCAACTTCCTTTCCCATGCTCCACAAAACTGACTTCAATTCTCCATTCTCCTCACATCTGTTCCCTCCTTGCTCTCAGCAGATGACATTGATTCACAGATCATCAAGTGAAAGGAAGCCATTAAGTCTGGACCATTTCCCATTTCCTGCCATAACTCCTCACATAATTTTACCCACACTCACTCTCTTTTCTCCTCTGACATTTACAATACTGACTTTTAATTATTATTTAAATATGATCAGCCATTTCCCAGCTTAAAAGCTTTAGGTGAATTTCAGTTGCTCTAAAAATAGGACCAAAATTTACATCATGTGTATGATGTGGCCACTGACCACTTTTCTAGCCTTTTTCTGTTCATACTCTTTCCTCATGGAAGTGACCGTCAGCCCTCTGGTCACTTTATCTTTCTTCTGGTCACTTTATCTTTCCGTCATTTCTGTCCTGCCTCAGGACTCTTGCATAAAGTGCTCATTCTCCCCAAATACTCTTTTTTTCTTCCCCTTAAGTGTATCTAGTTGATTTCTACTCTTCTTGCAGATTTTAGCTCCCAGATCACTTTCTCAGGGAAGCAGTCTCAGACTAGGTCGGGACCACCTTTTAGACATTATTGCACCTCTTGTATCATTCTTTCATACCATTCACGACAACTTATAATTAATACTTAATCTCTGCCTCGCACACTAGACTGTAAGCTCAATGAGAGCAGGAACAGGGTCAGTTTTCTCATCACCATTGTAGCCCTAGCCCCTTGCACAGCACTTGTACTTAGCACAAAGTAGATGCTGAATACATAAACAAGTCAGTAATGATGTTTTACTGTGCAAGGCAGGCAGCCAATACAAGGATAAGAATGATCTTAATTTTATGCCTCAGGCAATAAATACAAAAGGACTCAAAGAAGGAAAAAAATCAATATGAATACAATTTCTAGTGACATATTTATGAACCTTTTAGGAACTCGACAAGAGGGTGATTGGGAAAGAATATATAACTCCATGCCATGTCCTCTGCAGCACTGTCAGATTTGCTCTGAAAAGGTAAAACTTCCAATAACAGATTCTACAAGAAAAGTTGCGGGGCGGTTGGGGGGGCGGGTGGTGGTCGTTGAATGGAACAAGAAAAGAATAGCAGTTTATATTAAAATGCTATCTTTTAGACTAAATTGTCATTAGATCTCTTTGTAAAATAGATCTACCACCCTCCTACCCAAAACACATAGAAAAAAAATGTATTTAAAAAATAATGGATCACAAAATAAAAAGCATGTGTGATAAAAAACAGAGAGAAAGCTGAAGGTAGGAAACCATGGTCCATACTTTGTACAAGAGAAAACTATCCCAGGAATGCAAACAATTGTGGTGATACTTTAAACCAGGTGCTGGGGAACAATTTCTGTTAAGGATCACATTGGAGGTATTTTGGGCAGAGTAGGGACTAGGCATGAGGAAGCTGGTGAGTACAATTTAAGGCAGTGTTCATGCTCGGAGTCACACAAGTGCAGGGCCAGCCTTAAAAAGGAGTGCCTCCATATTGCACCCTGGGCACCTCTCTTTCCTCACCTAGACCCAGCCCTGTGAGTCAGGCAGTCTCTGTAGCAATTAACTCTTCCAGGGCAGGAGAAGTCTGCATGGATGCATACATGAACAAACATTGATGTGTTTCAACCAAACATCCTTTACAAAAACCTTTACAAAAATAGGCGGCAGAGTGGGTTTGGCCAAAGGCCATAGTGGCTGACCCCTGCTCTAAGCTCAAGATCCATAAATGCAAGGAAATGCTTGGGCAAGAATATGAAAGACTGCAGTAAAAAGAATGGGACCTCAGATGAGACTTCTGCCCTTTTAGCATGGCTTCCTCGACTCTATACTAAGCAGTAGACAGTATTGGCATGTTCAAAAATGTCATTTCCACCTGTCATATTTGAATTCAATTGTGACTGACTAAAAATTCTAGTTTAAAATTAATTTTCCTTCAGAACTAGAGATACTGCTTGCTGTCCTCCAGTATTTCGCATTGCTGATGCAAAGTCTATTAGCATTCTGCTTCTTATTCTTCAGTAAGTAACTTACCCTCTTTCCTCTGGCAACTTTTAGGATTGTCTCTTGATCTCCAGATGAAAGAAAAAAAATTAACAAGGGGGAATATTAACTGGGGAGCATAACAGAAAATGTCAGGATGTGCCCCAATAATATGAATGAATTAAGTTCTTCTATTGACAGGAAAAAAAAACTCTGTATTTTTTTTTTAATCCAGTCATATGCTTTTTATTAGAAACGTATCTAAAACAAAATGTCCCAGAACAATTGAAATAAAATTTTGGAAAGAAAATAGCTAAAGTAAATGCCAATAAAAATAAAATACCATGATGTTAATTTTGCATGCAATAAAATTCAAGATGAAAAATCATTACATAAAAAAGGAATATTTTATAATAATGAAAGAAAAATCTATCAAAAAAGTAGAACAGTAAAAACACTTAATCTGACAATATGACAGCAAAAGCAAAAAATTGAAAATGTGATTAATACAAAAACAAATTGACGGGGTTGCAGGCAAGATGACTGAATAGGAACAGCTCCGGTCTGCAGCTCCCAACGAGATCAGCACAGAAGGTGGGTGATTCCTGCATTTCCAACTGAGGTACCTGGCTCATCTCATTGGGACTGGTTAGACAATGGATGCAGCCCATGGAGGGCGAGCCAAAGCAGGATGGGGCATCACCATACCCAGGAAGTGCAAGGGGTTGGGGAACTCCCTCCCCTAGCCAAGGGAAGCTGTGAGGAACTGTGCCATGAGGAACAGTGCACTCCAGCCCAAATATTATGCTTTTCCCAGGGTCTTCGCAACCTGCAGACTAGGAGATTCCCTCCAGTGCCTATGCCACCAGGGCGTTGGGTTTCAAGCACAAAACTCGACAGCCATTTGGGCAGACACCTAGCTAGCTGCAGGAGTTTTTTGTTTTTGTTTTTGTTTTTTTTCATACCCCAGTGGCACTTGGAATACCAGTGAGACAGAACTGTTCACTCCCCTGGAAAGGGTGCTGAAGCCAGGGAGCCAACTGGTCTAGCTCAGCGGATCCCACCCCCATGGAGCCCAGCAAGCTAAGATCCACTGGCTTGAAATTCTCACTGCCAGTACAGCAGTCTGAAGTCAATCTGGGACGCTTGAGCTTGGTTAGGGGAGGCTATAGTAGGTGGTTTTCCCCTCACAGTATAAACAAAGCCGCTGGGAAGTTCGAACTGGGCAGAGCCCACCACACCTTGGCAAAGCCACTGTAGCCAGACTGCCTCTCTAGATTCCACCTCTCTGGGCAGGGCATCTCTGAAAGAGAGGTAGCAGCCCCAGACAGGGACTTATAGATAAAACTCCCATCTCCCTGGGACAGATCACCTGGGGGAAGGGGCAGCTGTGGGTGCAGCTTCAGCAGACTTAAACTTTCCTGCCTGCCAGCTCTGAAGAGAGCAGCGGATCTCCCAGCACAGTGCTCAAGCTCTGCCAAGGGACAGACTGCCTCCTCAAGTGGGTCCCTGACCCCTGTGCCTCCTGACTAGGGGACACCTCCCAGCAGGGATTGACAAATGCCTCATAAAGGAGAGCTCTGCCTGGCATCTGGCAGGTGCCCCTCTGGGACAAAGTTTCAAGAGGAAGGAACAGGCAGCAATCTTTGCTGCTCTGCATCCTCCGCTGGTGATATCCAGGTAAACAGGGTCTGGAGTGGACCACCAGCAAACTCCAGCAGACCTGCAGCAGAGAGGCCTGATATTAGAAGGAAAACTACCAAACAGAAAGGAATAGCATCAACATCAACAAAAAGGATGTCCACACAGACACCCCATATGAAGGTCACCAACCTCAAAGACCAAAGGTAGATGAATCCACAAAGATGAGGAAAAATCAGTGCAAAAAGGCTGAAAATTCCAAAAACTAGAACTCCTCTTCCCCTCCAAAGGATCACAACTCCTTGCCAGCAAGAGAACAAAACTGGACAGAGAATGAGTTTGACAAATTGACAGAAGTAGGCTTCATAAGGTGATTAATAACAAATTCCTCCAAGCTAAAGGAGCATGTTCTAACCCAATGCAAGGAAGCTAAGAACCTTGAAAAAAGGTTATAGAAATTGCTAACTAGAATAACCAGTTTAGAGAAGAACATAAATAACCTGATGGAGCTGAAAAACACAGCATGAGAACTTCATGAAGAATGCACAAGTATCAATAGCTGAATCGATCAAGTGGAAGAAAGGATATCAGAGATTGAAGATCAACTTAATGAAATAAAACATGAAGACAAGATTAGAGAAAAAAGAATGAAAAGGAATGAACAAAGCCTCCAAGAAATATGGGACTATGTGAAAAGAGCAAACCTACATTTGATTTGTGGCCTGAAAGTGACAGGGAGAATGGAACCAAGTTGGAAAACACTGTTCCGGGTATTATCCAGGAGAACTTCCCCAACCTAGCAAGACAGGCCAACATTCAAATTCAGGAAATACAAAGAACACCACAAAGATACTCCTCAAGAAGAGCAACCCCAAGACACATAATTGTCAGATTCACCAAGGTCGAAATAAAGGAAAAAATGTTAAGCGCAGCCAGAAAGAAAGGTTGGGTTAACCACCAAAGGAAGCCCCTCAGACTAACAGTGAATCTCTCAGCAGAAACCACACAAGCCAGAAGAGAGTGGGGACCAATATTCAACTTGCTTAAAGAAAAGAATTTTCAACCCAGAATTTCATATCCAGCCAAACTAAGCTTCGTAAGTGAAGGAGACGTAAAATCCTTTTGAGACAAGCAAATGCTGAGACATTTTGGCACTACCAGGCCAGCCTTACAAGAGTGCCTGAAGGAAGTACTAAATATGGAAAGAAAAAAAGAAAAAACCAGTACCAGCCACTGCAAAAAACATACCAAATTGTAAAGACCATCAATACTATGAAGAAATTGCGTCAATTAATGGGCAAAATAACCAACTAACACATAATGACAGGATCGAATTCACACATAATAATATTAACCTTAAATATAAATGGGCTAAATGCCCCAATTAAAAGACAAAGACTGGCAAATTGGATAAAGAGTCAAGACCCATGAGTGTGCTGTATTCATGAGACCCATCTCACATGCAAAGACATACATAGGCTCAAAACAAAGAGATGGAGGAATATTTACCAAAAGCAAATGGAAAGCAAAAAAAAAAAAAAAAAAAAAAAAAGGCAGGGGTTGCAATCCTAGTCTCTGATAAAACAGACTTTAAACCAACAAAGATCAAAAAACACAAAGAAGGACATTACATAATGGTAAAGGGATCAATGCAACAAGAAGAGCTAATTATCCTAAATACATATGCACCCAATACAGGAACACCCAGATTCATAATGCAAGTTCTTTTTTTTGAGACAGAGTTTTGCTCTTGTTGCCCAGGCTGGAGTGCAATGGCTTGATTTCTGACCGCAACCTCCCCCTCCCAAGTTCAAGGGATTCTCCTGCCTCAGCCTCCCGTGTAACTGCGATTACAGGCATATGTGCCACTACACCCGGCTAATTTTGTATTTTTACTAGAGATGGGGTTTCTCCATGTTGGTCAGGCTGGTCTCGAACTCCCAACCTCAGGTGATCCTCCCGCCTCAGCCTCCCAATGTGCTGGGATTACAGGTGTGAGCCACCACGCCCACCCAGTAATGCAAGTTCTTAAAGACCTACAGAGAGACTTAGGCTCCCTGACAATAATAGTGGGAGACATTAACATCCCACTGTCAATATTAGACAGATCAATGAGACAGAAAATTAACAAGAATATCTACGATTTGAACTCAGCTCTGGACCAAGTGGACCTAATAGACATCTACAGAACTCTCCACCCCAAATCAACATAATATATATTCTTCTCAACACCACATTGCATTTATTCTAAAATTGACCTCATAATTAGAAGTAAAACACTCCTCAACAAATACAAAAGAACAGAAATCATAACAAACAGTCTCTCAGGCCACAGTGCAACCAAATTAGAACTCAGGATTAAGAAACTCACTCAAAACATCACCACTACATGCAAACCGAACAACCTGCTCCTGAATGACTACTGGGGAAATAACAAAATCAAGGCAGAAATAAATAAGTTCTTTGAAACCAATGAGAATAAAGACACAATGTACCAGAATCTCTGAGACACAGCTAAAGCAGTATTTTGAAGGAAATGTATGGCACTAAATGCCCACAGGAGAAAGGGGGAAAGATCTAAAATCGACACCCTAACATCACAATTAAAAGAACTAAGGAAGCAAGAGCAAACAAATTAAAAACCTAGAGGAAGACAAGAAATAACTAAGATCAGAGCAGAACTGAGGGAGACAGAGATATGAAAAACCCTTCAAAACATCAATGAATCCAGGACTTGGTTTTTTGAAAAGATTAACAAAATAGATAGACTGCTACCCAGACTAATAAGAAAAGAGAGAAGAATCAGATAGGCACAGTAAAAAACGATAAAGGGGATATCACCACTGATCCCACAGAAATACAAACTACCATCAGAGAATACTATAAACACCTCTACACAAATAAATTACAAAGTCTAGAAGAAATGGATAAATTCCTGGACACATATACCCTCCCAAGTCTAAACCAGGAAGAATTCAAATCCCTGAATAGACGAACAACAAGTTCTGAAATTGAGGCAGTAATTAATAGCCTACCAACCAACCAAAGCCCAGGACCAGATGGGATCACAGCTGAATTCTACCAGAGGTACAAAGAGGAGCTGGTACCATTCCTTCTGACACTATTCCAATCAATAGAAAAAGAGGGAATCCTCCCTAACTCATTTTATGAGGCCAGCATCATCCTGATACCAAAACGTGGCAGAGACACACACAAAAAAAGAAAATTTCAGGCCAATATCCCTGACGAACATAGATGTGAAAATCTTCAATAAAATACTGGCAAACCGAATCCAGCAGCACGTCAAAAAGCTTATCCACCACAATCAAGTTTGCTTCATCCCTGGGATGCAAGGCTGGTTCAACATACACAAATCAATAAATGTAATCCATCACATAAACAACACCAATGACAAAAACCATATGATTATCTCAATAGATGCAGAAAAGGCATTCGACAAAATTCAACAGCCCTTCATGCTAAAAACTCTCAATAAACTGGTTATCGATGGAATGTATCTCAAAATAATTAGAGCTATTTAGGACAAACCCACAGCCAATATCATACTGAACGGACAAAAACTGGAAGCATTCCCTTTGAAAACCAGCACAAGGCAAGGATGCCCTCTCTCACCACTCCTATTCAACATAGTATTAGAAGTTCTGGCCAGGGCAATTAGGCAAGAGAATGAAATAAAGGGTATTCAAATAGGAAGAGAGGAAGTCAAATTGTCCCTCTTTGCAGATGACATGATTGTATATTTAGAAAACCCCATCGTCTCAGCCCAAAATCTCCTTAAGGTGATAAGCAACTTCAGCAAAGTCTCAGTATACAAAATCATCCCAGGCTTACAAGGGTTAATGAACATATCTTTTGAGGACATTTAACACTCTATATTACATCTTATTCTGCACCTATCAAGCAGATTATTGATATGTAAACTGGTTTTCAGAGGATACCTTCAGTACAGATAACAGGATCTCATTGTCAAGTCAGGTTTATTTTACATTACAATTTCTTTCTTTTTTTTTTTTTTTTGGAGATGGAGTTTCACTCTTGTCACCCAGCTGGAGTGCAATGGCACGATCTCGTCTCACTGCAATCTCCACCTCCCGGGTTCAAGTGATTCCCCTGCCTCAGCCTCCCGAGTAGCTGGATTACAGGCATGCACCACCATGCGTGGCTAATTTTTTGTATTTTCGTAGAGACAGGGTTTCACCATGTTGGCCAGGATGGTCTCGGTCTCCTGACCTCGCGATTCACTCGCCTCAGCCTCCCAAAGTGCTGGGATTACAGGCGTGAGCCACCGCACCTGGTCTACATTACAATTTCTTAAATTTTCCCTCAAAAAGACCAATCAGTTGCTTGCCAGTTTAGTTAGCATTTCTCAGTCTTGATGAGCTTTGAGCAATCTGATAGAACTATATCTGCATGCTCTAAGGCCATAAAGATGCCCTTAATATATTTTTTTTATATAAAGAACACAGTAGCTTCCCTTTTGCTTCTGCCTTCATTTGCAATACATATTTATTATCAAAATAGGAAATTATCAATAATAAATACCAACTTATTAACATTTATTTACTGTTTGGCCATTTTCTAAAAATGTATTTATTTAATTTGCCTATACCCAATAAATGGACAACACCAAAAAAAAAAAAAAAAGAAAGAAAATTATACAAGACAAAAATTTCCAAGACCTTCTTTCATTTGAAAAAATCATTAGTCTATTCCCAAAAGCTTGACTTGTATTGACTTGGTCCCAAGGCATCCTATGACTGCAGAAACACAGGGTCAGAAAGAGAGAGGGAAATGGGAACCCAGCACCATGCAGAATGGAGCTGGGGAAATTGAGAGCTACAAACTCTGGTCTGAAAACATATAGCCAGGAAATTCCAGCAACAAATCTGAAGAATGGATAGGGGCATAGATTTATTCCTAATTATGGAAGCCTTTGGGATTGAGCACCCATTTAGGCATTAGGACATAGGAAGGAGAAATCCAGGTATTGGTCAAAAATTCAGTAGGCAAGCAGGTATTCTCATAATTGATAGGAATCTCAAGCTTAAAATGCCTACATTGAACACTTGATTTGATCCCCTAAATCTCTCCTTTCCCACAACTCATTTAATGGAATCACCCAGTAGTTAAAGCCAGAACCTAAAAGTCATCATTGATTGCATTCTTCCCTCTGCACAACCCTCATGAATCTCCCCTCATGGTCCCACACACATCTTATGTCTCAACAAATCCTGTTGGTGCTACTTCCAAATATCTTAGATCTGCCCATTTCTTTCTCTTGCCACATCTATCATCTTAGTCTAAGCCATCATCCTCTCTCACATAGGCTACAATGATGACTTGACTCATTTCCATGCTTTTTCCCTTACCTGCTATAGTCTATGCTGCACACAGCAGCCATATTTATGCAAAGTTTGGAGCAGCCAACTTAGACCACAGCATGAAGGCCTAGAGTTCAGAATGGCACAGGAAAAAGACAAAGCATAGATTCCTGAACCATTATGCCATTCTTGCACTGCTTATTCTCAAAGTAAGTTAAATGTTACTGAAGCCACTGTGTTTTTGGGTTTTGTGACAGCCAACTAAGTATAACTGCATCTTAATCCATAATTTATGAGGGGGAATGTGATCTAAGGAAGGACATGGCCTTAAAAGAAGCAAAACCTGTCCCATCTTTCCCTGCCAGAAGGCCCTTGCAAACATAGCATCACGACCTCAAAGGAAAATACAGCCTGTGTATCACAGGCTGCTAGAAGTGACAAAGTGAGCAATGGTTCAAGGTAAGATTTCAGCAGAGCAAGACTAAAGTATACCTGAGGGGACAGAAACTGTCCTTTAGAAGGAGGAAAACTTATTCTTGGGCAATGTATGTTTCCCTATAAGATTATTTGCCCCTAGAAGGCAGAGATTTTTATCACATCAATCTCTATAGGCCCAACAGGGTCTTGAGCATAGTAAGTGCTCAAGAGATATTAATAAAATTGCATAAAGCCCTTTCCGAGATGTGCCACCACTTTGAGACCAGCCTGAGCTTGCCCTCCCTCTTTGTCAGTTGATAATTGTGAATTTTTAAGTCTATTAATTACTCTGTGTACATTTGATGTTAAACTCCTAGGCAAAATTTGTTGCATTGCTTTGTTTTATATACGAGCCAGGATAGTACCACATGGAATTAGATGCCTAATAAATGCTTTCAGATGGTAGTAATGACAAAAAGAGTTCACATTAAGTTTTTTTGTTTGTTTGTTTGTTTTTTGAGACACAGTCTGGCTCTGTCGCCAGGCTGGAGTGCAGTGGCACAATCTCGGCTCACTGCAACCTCTGCCTCCCAGGTTCAAGTGATTCTCCTGCCTCAGCCTCCCGAGTAGCTGGGACTACAGGTGCACGCTACCACACCCAGCTAATTTTTTTGGTATTTTTAGTAGAGACAGGGTTTCACCAACATTAAGTTTTGAAAATCTAGTCAGGATATGTTAAAAAGGATTTATTTAGATTGTACCTAACAACAGTTATTGACAACATGAGAGCTGATACTGTTTTAGATTCTGTATAATGATATAATGAGCACATGATGTAAGGTTATAAAGAAATGAGATTAGGTCAATAAGTGTATTTGAGAGTAAGTAGTCTTGTTGTTACTCCTCAGAGATATTAATGATCACCCTGGAAAAAAGTACAAACATTTTTGCTAGCCCATACACATTTTTTCTGAGCCTGCGTAAGGAGTAAACATGGCTTTCTGTTGCTTTAAATTAGCAAAAATTGGGTGGGGGGATGGGAGGACAGAAGAATGAAGAAGTAGGATATTAATCTACATATCCTGCTCAGGTTGATTCTGGAGTACCAGGAAAGTCACTAGGAGTTCTATTTGCATTGAGACTGCCTTAGGCTGTGGCAAGAAATTATTAAGAGGTCTTTGCGAATGGTGGAACTGTCTGGAAAGGTGAGATTATTGCTTTCTAACAAAGGGGACATGAGAGGCCAAGTGTAGGGGCAGGTTCCTTTATTTAGACATAGAATTCACTCTGAGGCAGGAGACACCCAAGGCACCTGGGATCCTAGTTGGCAGTGATGCGGTATTCATTGATGTTGCTCACACAATGGCCATTCCTAACTCCCTTCTTCCTTGCTGGCAGAGCTTTCCTCCCATCGTAGAGACTAAATATGCCAGCTTTCTCCCTGTTCAGCTGCCCTTGCAGATACAGCATGGGTGTATATCCAATACTGGCCAGTAGGGCCCAAGGGAAATATGCTAGAGGCTTCTGGGAAAGTTTTTCACACCTAATAAAAAGAGAGAGAGATGTACATGAAACAAAACACCACTTTCCCTTCTTGCTTCTGTGTTTTTGTGTGAGCCATGATGCTTAGAGCTATGGTAGGTATCTTGTGACCACACACGGACAAATCTTCAATACATTGAGGATAACAAAAGGAAAAAAATGGGAAAGAGCCAAGAATCCTGATATTTTTGAGTTACTGACCCCACCCTAGAAAAGCCTACCTCAAGACTTTCCGTCGTGGAGGAAATTAAATCCCTATTCCTTCAGCCACTACTTTTAAAGAGCTGTTGTGTTACTCACAACCAAAAGTATCGTAACAGAAAAGTGAGGAAGGACCTTTTTATTAAAACAGGTTGCTACCATTCAAATATCCTCTAGGTAAATTCTTGGAAAATTGTCCTAAGTATCTGAGGTGAGAAAAGCATTAAAACCAGAATACTTTTGAAATGTGTTTAAGAGCGACAATCACTGATGGACTAAGAGCCTTACCCGGCACTACAATTTACAAAGCATGAAACTACCAGATGAGCACAGCTATAGGAAATGTGGCTGCAGAAGGATGGCACTCAGGCTAGAAGAGGCCACCCTGCATCAGAATAAACAGCAATGAGAATGACCCCCAGATCCAAAAGCAATCAATGCATTGAAATGAGTCTCAGAGCAGCAGCCCCCAACCTTTTTGGCACGAGGGACTGGTTTTGTGGAAGGCAATTTTTCCACAGTGGGCAGGATGGGCTGGGGGTGGAGGGTTAGATGGTTTCAGGATGAAACTGTTCCACCTCAGATCATCAGGCATTAGATTCTCATATGCTGCATGCATCCTAGACCCCCTGCATGCACAGTTCACAATAGGGGTCATGCTCCTAAGTGAATCTAATGCAGTTGATCTGACAGGAGGCAGAGCTCAGGCAGTAGTGCTTGTTTGCCTATTGCTCACCTCCTGGGGTACGCCTGCCACAGGGTCCCTAACAGGCCACTGACGGGTACCAATCCACAGCTCAGAGATTGGGAACCCCTGTCTTAGACACAGTGAGAAGGGAGGGTGTATTAGTCCATTCTCACACTGCTATAAAGAACTACCTGATTCTGATGATTTATAAATAAAAGCTGTAATTGGCTCATGGTTCTGCAGATTGTACAGGAAATACAGCTGTGGAGGCCTCAGGAGACTTAGCATCATGGCAGAAGTCAAAAGGGAAGTAGGCAGGTCTTATGTGGCTGGAGCAGGAGGGAGAGAGAAGAGAGGAGGTACTGCACACTTTTAAACAACCAGATCTTGTGAGAATTCACTCACTATCACGAGAACAGCAAGGGGAAAAACCCACCCCCATAATCCAATCACCTCCCACCAGGCCCCTCCTCCGACACTGGGGATTACAATTCAACATGAAATTTGGGCAGAGACACAAATCCAAACTGTATCAGAGGGGCTGGGATAATTTGGAAGGGAAAGAGAGGACTTTAAGTCCTAAACCATTATGTTTGTTAAACAAATTGTTCCACAAAGTTGTTATGACCTGGGGAAATAAAAGAAAATCTCGAATGATGATTATGTGTCTATAGCATCATAGGTGCAGTTGAGCAGAAGAGAACATTTAAAAACCCTTGGCAAGAGCCAGGGGCTTTAATTACGTTGGGTTATTTTAATTAAACAGTATGTACAGACATGCTGTCAGTTTTTAGGATAGTGCCATGTTCGTTCTTACTGAGTTTAAATAAATTTGAAGAGCAGATCAATTTCCTTACATGCAACTTATAGTGTAACATATCTGTGGAGAATCCAGTCCATGTGTCTAACTCCAAAATTCCGAATTTCAGATCAGGCCACGGGCATCCTTCTTTGCATGAGGAGCCCCCCGACATTCTATGAATAATAGAGAAAAGTATTTTGGGACTGATACGTGGCCCCAGGACAGTCTAATATGATTAACATCCCAGACAAATATGGGATGCACAATGTCCCGTACCCTCTGATTGACAGATGTTATAGATGAACCATCTGGAAAGAAAGAGGTGCATGGCCTAGGCCTAGGACTCCACATTGTGTGTGTAAATTTTGAGGTAGGCAACAGTGATTTCTCCTGGAACCTATAGCCAAGCTCCATGCTGTACTACCATGAAGTAATAGTAGGTTCAGCTTTCCTTTGGAGAAAATGCTCTCTTACCCTGGTTTCAGAGGAAAAAAATGAGGAATAATGGTTAGAAGAGGCAAAGACAACAAACTATTTTTTTTCCTGGTGTTACTAGTCAATATCTGCAAAATATAACCATTGGGTCTGTCAGCTTGCGTTGCAGGACTTTTCCTTAGTTCAGCTAAAGATGGCATTCTTTGTCTCACAGTCATGAAGATTCAGGCTCTCAGACAATTTGAATGGTGAGTAAGACAGGGTTTTATTGGGTGAAAAGGGAGAAAAGTGGGAAACCGGGACTCTCGCAAGGTCAGAGTCTCCCCACTGCAAAGGATGTAAACTTCCCAAGGCTCCACCTCAGTGGGCAGGCTGGTCGGAGTTTCTCCAGGGACGCCCCCTCACCTGGCTGTCTCACTTGTATGGCCAAAGTGTCAGTGCCACAGCCACATAGACTAAGAAAATAGGTAAGAAAAGAAAGTACAGATGGGAGGTGGAAACCTCTTTTTTGGAAAAATAGAAGTTGTGATAACTGGAAAAGGAAGTGGTGTCTAAGAAGAGTTTGATTATTCATTTGGTTTTGTTAAGATGGGAGATATTCAAATACGTCTATGTGCTAAGGAGAAGTCAACAGAAAGGGAGTGCTTGAAAGTTCAGAAGAGAGAAGTGACAACTGAGGGAAGTGACCCAACGAGACTGGTGGGGGTTGGGGAGATTAACCTGTGGCAAAAGGAGGAACACTTTGCTTCCTAAGCCAGGAGACAAAAGAATACAGTGTGTGTGGAGCCCTGTACCTGTCAAGGTTAACCAGGTCATACTGTGGCAACAATCCCACAATCTCTGTGGCTTACAACAGAAAAGATTTCTTTCTCCCTCATACCCATGTCCAGAAGTGGTTGGCTCTGACTTGATTCCATGTTGTCCACATTTCAGGATTTAAGTGAGAGTATCGGCTCCTATCCGGAATACTGGTGGCCGAAGGAAAAGAGAGAATGCCAAACCATGCACAAGCTCTTAAAGCTGCTGCTGGGAAGGGAAACACACTATCTCGGTACACATTTCATGGCCGGAGCAACTCCCACGTTCATGTCTGAGTTCACCAGAACAGGGACATAGAGAGGGCCTATGAATATGGAGAACAACCCAGAAGACAGGGGCTTTGACTGTGGGCAAACAATATAATCTACTACTGGGCCATCCTGCTTTTGCTGGTGAAAAAGTTGCTCCTTCATTCATTCAATAAATATTGAGTAAGCTCCTACTTTGTGCCTGGTGCTACACTTTTCTCATAGACCTCTAGATAAGACAGACCTTTGGTCTTGTAGATATTACAGTTTAGAGAATTTCCACCTGATGGCCTTGGTTTTTCTTACTGGCATAGGGGACTACATCATCTGCTGAGAGAAAGTTGTTTGAAGGTAAGGAGTTTGAGGAGAAGGGTAAATATTTCAAATCACCACTAAACAAAAAGAGAAGGAAAGCTGAATAGGGGAAATAAATGGATTGCCTGTCAGCATTACATGTGTCACTATGGTTGGCAACCTCATGGCTATGTTCCCTATCAGTGCTTAGTCTCCCGGATACTCTAAGAGCAAAAAAGGTAAGGATCTGGGGGGCCGGAGGGCTAGGAGACACAGGAGCCAGAGATGATGTTGACAATATAAAGGAATAGGGTCTGGCTAGGCAATAAGAAAGGAAGGAAAGTCATGTGGGCAAATGCTGAGCAAGAGACAAAGGTCTTGGGAGCTAAGTTGAGGTGTATTGGGAGGGGAGTGAATGACCTAGAAAGGCAGGATGAACTGATCAAGAAATGCACTGCTGCAGTTTAAAGTTTCATAGGTGGGGCAGTTCTTGATCTAGAAGAGTCTAGGGTGTGGAAACTGGGTGGGGACTGGTTTATGATTATTGAGGTCTTAATTGTTCCTAAGACACTGTGCCTGTAGTCATGGGTTATGTCCATGTGCAGCTTTATATTGATTGACTCAAATGCTGAGTTTCCTGGGAATAATGAATTAACTACCTATACTGTTGTGTCTCCCCCTCCCTACTCCAGACCCCAGTCATTTCACACTTGCTTGGAAAAAAGAGCTGATGAAAATATAACGTTTCTTTTTAAAGTCCTCCAGTGCTTCTTTGTATGGTACTGTCTGTATACTAGGTGTTCATACATTCGTCTTGAATTGAGTCATATTGAGATTGTTCCCTTTTCTGCTTCCTACTCAATAGCAGGATTTTTCAGACTCCTTTTGGCATCTGAAAACATTCAGCAACTTCAAGAACTGTCCTTCCTTGGAGGAGGGCAATAATGGCGCTCATCCCCTATCATGTAAAGCAACATAGTAACAACAGAAGATGAGAATGGAAACAGAGGAAACAAAATGGGAGAAGAGGGGGAAATATTTAAAATGATTACAAGAAAATCAGTCTTTTTTTAGTTCAGTTTTATTAAGATCTAATGTGTATGCTATTCACCAATTTTAAGCTCAGAATTCAATGAATTTTGACAAATGCGTACAGTTGTATAACCACATATATCATCCTCATCACCCCAAAAATTTCCTCAGACCTCTTTGCAGTCGTTCTGCTTCTCATAATCCCAGTCTCAGACAACCACTGATCTGCTCTCTTTCATTATACCTTTGCCCTTTCCAGAACTTCAGAAAAATGGAATCAGACAGTATATAGCCTTTCATGTTCAGCTTCCTCAAGAAAACCAGTCTTATATGGAGGATGTGAAAACAGCACAGAGGCTAGGGAAGGGTAAGGAAAAGAAATAGTAAAGTTCACCAGTCTGAGTGCCCACATCCTTCAGCTTCATCCTAAGTAATAATACCCCTCCCACAAAAAATCAGGTTTTATGTGCTAGTTACATTTTTAAATTCTCATTAGAGGCTAGAGGCAGTGGCTCATGCCTGTAATCCCAGCGTTTTGGGAGGCCAAGGTGAGCGGATCACTTGAGGTCAAGAGTTCAAGACCAGCCTGGTCAACATGGTGAAACCCCTTCTCTACTAAAAGTATAAAAGTTAGCCAAGCATAGTGGTGCGTGCCTGTAGTCCCAGCTACTCAAGAGGCTGAGGCACAAGAATTGCTTGAACCTGGAAAGTAGAGGTTGCAGTGAGCCGAGATCATGCCACAGCACTCCAGCCTGGGTGATAGAGTGAGATTCTATCTCAAAAAGCAAATAAAACAAAACTCATTTAAGATAAATACATAATTATTGAAGACAAAAACATGTATCTTAGTACCACTGATAGGTATTTCACGTACATCAGTGATAAGCAGACCTCATTTAGGAAAACACTGATTTCAAAGCTTTTGACATGTCTATATACTTCAAACGGTCTTATTCTCTCAGTCACTGATTTGGGATAGCGAATCTTGAATAAGTGGCCATTAGCAAAATTTGTAAGTAATGATGACATCTGAATCCCCACATGTAGCATCATAATGTGCACATTTACCTTACTTTTAAAGGTGAATTTAAACCTTTTATTTTTGCTTATCTTTATTTCCCATTGAATTTAGTTGGAATTAGAAAAATGTATACTTGAATTTAACGGAAAACAAAAACACAACTAATAGAGATGGGAAAATCGAGACTTGCCATGCAGCAAACATAGATTCCGATAGACGTCCTGTGTGAGATTTGAAGACAGTTTCACATCAGATAGATGATCGACTCAGCATTGCTGGTTAGGAGAGTGCAGACTACAAAGACACCATAGAAAGGGTATAATTACATTTTGCAGTGGAATGTCTGTGGACAGTCTATACATGTGCACTCATTTTTACTGTGTGTGGATGACAGTTGCTCTATCACTTTTGTACCTTTAGACGAGGACTCCATAGTTTCCTGTGCGTCTCTTTGTGTGGTTGTACAGGCTTAGCTGACTGAGTCATTATGGAATATAGCACTGATAAATCATTGAATCTATGAAGACCATGTCTTTCTGTGGATGAGGCCTTTTCCTAGGAAATTAAAACTCTGGAAGGTTCCCAAAGGGCCTTGGAAGTTTGAATAAGAAAAAAAGTTCAAGTTTAATTTTTCAAAGCTCTCTTTTTACATTTGTCTTTGTGACAATTGTTGCTAATTGGCGAGTCTAGAGGAGATGATAAAGGGAGATGGATAAGACCATTGTCAAGGGTTGCAGGCAGGTGAGTTCCATGCCTACTTCGCCAATGTTTTTTACTGAGGTCAATTCAGGTCAGATTGTAGTATCTGAGGCAACTGAAATATAAAGATGCAGCCGCGGCTATCTGCAAGGGTGTGTGGTAACAGGAGTGGCACAGATACACTCACTTTGCCTGAACAAATATATAAGCCCTAGGTCTTTCATAGCACTCTGAGGGAGAGATACAAGGAGCTGCATGCCCAATTGGCAGTGCCTGACTGCTAATGGTATAAACAGGGCTTTGAATCAAGCGAGGGGGCCCGTTTGAGTCTACGTGTTATTATTTGTCATGTTGTTGTGACCTATGAAAAACAGTTTCTCAGGTCCTTTACATGCTACAACCTCCCCGGGCTCGGGCAATCCTCCCACCTCATCCTCCTTTCAGAGAAGCTGAGACTAAAGGCACACGCCACCACGCCCAGCTAATTTTTGTATTTTTTGTGGAGACGGGTTTTCACTATGTTGCCCAGGCTGGTCTCGAAATCCTGGGCTCAAGCAATAGGCCTGTCTCAGCCTCCCAAAGTGCTGGGATTATAGGCGTGAGCCACCACATCCAACCTTAAATGCTAGCTGTTAAATTGTCTTTCAGGGGAGGCCATTTCAAAATGAAACCTTGGCTCTGTTTTCAGTGATAATTTCATAGTTCTAAACCCCAATTAATTCTGAATTGGTCCAGCTTAAGCATGTAGTTACATAGAGAATGTGCCTATTTCTATCTCAGGCAAATGATGATTGTCCTATTGGTAACATGACTTCATTGTCATTTTTTTCCTCTGTAGACTACTGTGAGGAATCATATTACTAATACGTGTGCAGGCCTCACTCCTTAATTTAACAAGCAATGTCGATACAATAATATTTTTTATTTGCACAGATATGACCTTTTTATTATTATTATTATTATTATTATTATTTTGAGACAGAGTCTCACTCTGTCGCCCCAGGCTGGAATGCAGTCGCGCAATCTTGGCTCACTTAAAGCTGCACCTCCCGAGTTCACGCCATTCTCCTGCCTCAGCCTCCCGAGTAGCTGGGACTACAGGCGCCCGCCACCACGCCCAGCTAATTTTTTATATTTTTAGTAGATACTGGGTTTCACCGTGTTAGCCAGGATGGTCTCAATCTCCTGACCTCGTGATCCACCCGCCTCAGCCTCCCAAAGTGCTGGGATTACAGGCGTGAGCCACCGTGCCCAGCCAAGACCTTTTTATTTTAAAACTGCAAATTCAACTCAAAGATTGCAAGATCAAATTTTGCATCTTGAAAAAATACTACCATAAACAAAGCCCACATTATAATCAGAACCCTACTTTCTTTTCTCCATAAAGCAGCATAGAACAGTGGTCATTTATAGATACATGAATTCCAGGAAGCTAAACAAATAAGAATTTGTACTATAAGTAAAGTAGGTTATATAAATTTTAAATGAAGGAAGAAACACCAAATTGAGGACAAAAATGATCTTTTTCCTTCTTTGAATTGTACTCCTTCAAGTAATATAAAAAGACCTCCCAAAATCAAATATTAAAAAATAATTTGTTTAGGCCAGGCGCGGTGGCTCAAATCTGTAATCCCAGCACTTTGGGAGGCCAAGGCGGGAGGATCATGAGGTCAGGAAATCAAGACCATCCTGGCTAACACGGTGAAATCCCATCTCTACCAAAAATACAAAACATTGGTCGGGCGTGGTGGCGGGCACCTGTAGTCCTAGCTACTCGAGAAGCTGAAGCAGGAGCATGGTGTGAACCCGGGAGGCAGAGCTTGCAGTGAGTTGAGATCGCGCCACTGCACTCCAGCCTGAGCGAGAGAGCGAGGCTCTGTCTCAAAATAATAATAATTTGTTTAAATGCGTGTACAAATAATTTTCCCCAGTAAAACACAGGGAAGATCAACCAATAAATAAATAAGCCCTCTTGTTTCAAACCTCGTTGCTGAAAATAATTCTAAGTGTATTAGTATTTACTACATTGGTGAGTGCTTGGGGATACCTTCCACTTCCATGATCTTTGCCCTGTATTGTATCTACGTGTAGATGGACGTGATTGTCAAAAATAGGTACTGACTTCAAGACACAGTGTACACTGAAGTTGTCTTTATTAGAAGTCTCAGCCGTGCCTCCCGTTCCGAGATGAATCTCAATTCACAAGTTCCACTACCACCATCACCATCACTGCCACCAGATAGAATAAGACTTCTAATAACTTGAAAGACAAGTCTACAAAGATCCTGTAATCGTTTTCACTGTATCACTTTTTCCTGGCTACTTGTATCCGATAAAAACCTCATTTTATTTTTAAGCTATTAAACATGCGGACAAAGGGAATCTTCGTTTTATGCAAAAACGCAACCATGCATGATAACTGCGCAAGTCTTTCTTGGAATGGTCTGTATTTGGGTGAAGTCATCCGACGTCATTACACTTCTTTATTTGGGGGTTGTCAACTCGTTTTCCAGGATTTAAAGACTATAACGATGGTAAAAGTCAGTTTCGCACCCTGTCAAAGGCTTGGCCCGTTGCCTTTTCCTTCCCGGCAATACTCGGTTCAATTAGGTCTTGTCCTCTCATTGTCTGTGAGGACTGAATTCCATCCCCGCTATTCAACACAGGCTCTTTGCTCGGGGAAAGTCAAACCATCCCTCAAAGGATCAAAGAGCTCAGCCATAGACAGAGCCGCCGGAGGAAAGCGGAGTCGCTGCGTCAGATGAAAGGGGCCCCTCAGCCTCACTCCTCACCGCAGCTCCTGGGATCTTAAAGACAGGGTCAGCAGGATCAGGAGGGACAAGAGGGATGGAAGCGAAAGGCTGGATCCTTAATCCAGGCTGGAGACAAAGGTGAGTAACTGCGCGTGGTGGACGGGGAGATGGGGAGTAGGAGGCTCCTGGCCCTCCAGCCGGGTGGTGTGACTTCAGGAGGACTCAGAAAACCGGCCAGGACTGGGTAAGACGGAAGGTCCCAGGAGGGGCGGGCAAACCGGCTCCTCTGCGAGGGCCGAGGCTGAGAACGCCCCCTCCAGGCCCCGCCCTCCCGCGCCCGGGCCGGGAACTCGAACTCGGGCGAGCGACCAGGTCACGCGCCGAGGCGGCCCCGCTGCCTCCAGCTTCCCGGGGCTGGCGTCTCGGAGGAAGAGCGCGTGCCTCACGTCCTCCTCCCCGCCCCGCCCCCTGCGCACTGCGCACGCGCGGCCGCGCCCCGCCCTTTCTCGGCCCCGCGAGGGTGATGGGGTGAGGGCGGGGGAACCGAGGTGGCGAGGCCTCCAGAGATCCCAGACTGCGAGCACGCGAGCTGCTGCCGCCGTCACCCAGGCCGCGTCACGGCTCCCGGGCCCGCCCTCCACTGACCCCTCCCCTCTCTCCGTTTCCCCCTCCTCTCCCCCTCCTCCTCCGTCCGAGCAGTGACTTAAGCAACGGAGCGCGGTGAAGCCCATTTTTCTCCTTCCTCGCAGCCGCGCCGGGGAGTTCGCGGCGCGCGGCCCCTGCCCTCCGGCCCGAGATGAATGCTGCGGCAGAAGCCGAGTTCAACATCCTCCTGGCCACGGACTCCTACAAGGTAAAGCTCGGGGCAGGGGCAGGTGACGAGGAGCGGGGCGCGCTGGAGGCGAGCGCGCGGCTCGGGGGCGGGGGCGGCTGGGACTGGGGCTAGGGTCGCGGCGCGGGGAGGCCCGGGGGAGGCGCGGGCGGCGGCGGCGGCTGGGGCAGGTGAGGAGGCGCCGCAGTGGGCAGAAGGTGGCTGGAGGAGGATGGAGGGCTGGGCGGTGGAGGCGGGGCCTGGGGACGCGCGGCGGCGGGGGCGCGGCGGGGGGCTGAGGCGGGCCCCAGCGGACTCCCGGGCTCCGGTGCTCGGGGCTTGGGCGTCGCCGGCGAGTGCACGCCCTCCCCTGAAGCGCGGCCTCTTGGCCTGGAGCTGGGACCAGTTAGGTAACGGCCCCGGGGACCCGCAGTGGAGAGTGAGCGGGGCTTTCCCCGCCGAGCCGGCCCGGCGCGCTCTCCCCTGGCTGGGCAGGTAAGTCTTCCAGGGGGCGAGGTGGGAGAAGTCCTGGCACGGGCGCCGGAGCAGCTGCGGTCCTCTGTCTGCTGCTCCGGCGCGGCGGACACTCGCCTGGCCCCAGTAGCCGTACTGGCTTCCCCTATCCCACTCTGCCGGGCTCCGTTTCAAACTCCTTCGCACCTAGTGATTGCTCGTGCTCCTTATCCCTGGGTGTAGAGACCGACCTTCTCTTAACTGCTTTAGGGTCACTAGGATTTCTGTGAAAAGGAAAGTGAAACACGAGGATTTAAAGGAACTGTAGTTTCAACCCTAGAGAACTTGTGGAGAGGGAATGGCACAACGTTGCGTTCACATGCCCTTTGAACACTTTGCGTGGGTAGCTGCCACATTCAGTTGATAGGAAGCACGCGGTAGTAAAGGGAAGAGGTAAATTTTAGTTGAGCAACATAGTGGTTTTGGAATACAGTGGTAAAACATAGTACTCTCATGTTTTTGTTTTGATTCTTTTTTTCCTTTGTTTTTAGCCCTCCTTCGATATTCCGAGAAAGTATTTTAGAGAATTCCATTTTACTTAAATTTTGTCTGTTTCTTTCCAATCAGCTTAAAATGGTGTTTATATATTTAGATTGTTGAAATCGAGCCAAGATCCATCAACAAGTTGTCTTTTAGATGCAAGTTTAAAGTATTGCAAAATCCGAACACTCTCAAGTATGATCCTTGATAACATTGTCAAGTATACGTGATAATACCCTAACTATGGTCCTTTACTTGGTCCTAAAACCTCCTGTTGTGTTCTCTTGGTTCAATCATAGTGTTTTCAAAATTTTAAATAGTGATTTTAGAATAGCCTCATTCGTAGTTTTGTAGAATTTTTTTCTTAACTAAATCTAAAATAATTGTCAGATTTTTTTTTACATGTTAGCCAAATGTAAAGGGAGGTTGATTAGTCTAAATTTTAAAAACAAAGAGGAGTGCAACTTCCTTTCGTTTGCAGTTCGTCTAACCATTATACATAAGGAATGTAAAATTACTTTAACATCAGTTTTCTGGGGTGCTTTTAGTTAGAATAGTGAATTACCTTAAAGATTTCTCATCTAGTGAGCCATACTTAATTGCACTATTAGAATTTGCACCTATTTAGTAAAGTTTACTTTTGAAGTAAACTTTCAAGTTAGGCTGGTATGTTTTATCTCCTTTATAATATGAAACTTCAGAATATTTTCATCTTAGATTTTTCATTTTTTTCCCCAAAAGTCACCTCTAGGGGATTCAATCAAGTTGATAACGTTTTATACCAGTGGCTTACCGCAGTATGCTGAAATAGATTGTGTATTCCACAGTCACATTTAAGTCTTAAGTTTCATTTCCCTTATGTTTTTAGGGGTCCTTATAACCTGTTTTACATTTTTGTCTTTTTATCTAGCCAAAAGAACAAAAATGATAATCTTGAGGTTAGGAGTAATGAAACTTACTTAGAAATTACATGAGAATGTTACATATCCTTATCAGTGCTTACAAACTATTGGCCAAAATTGGGAACTCTAGTAGTTTTAAATGTGTTGATGAAGAGAGCAAAATATTGTTGATTTCATCTAAAACTGAAGGAAGAATAATTGATTGCCTAAGCACTACAAAAGTTATTTTGCGAGTAGATGGTATGGTAGCCAAGCACATGACAATGGGAATTTTGTTTTGTCTTGTATCCTGTCAAGAGAGTCCAGAACAATTTGGACCAAAGGAGCATTTGAAGTATATACATTCACTTCTGTAACCTCATACTTTATTGTATATAGGAAGGAATTAAGGACACAGACAAATGTGGTTCCTCTGTTTTCATCCTGGTTCTTGTTAGAATTAAGAAGGGACACAGTTTAAACCGCATTACCCATTAGTTAGAAAGTGTGCTGTCCTGTGTAGGTTGCTTCTCAAAGGGTCATCTGTAAGCTGGTTATCTAGAATTCAGCATAGTTTTAACCACTCATTTAATAAATATTGGTCACCTATTGGGTATTATAAAAGAAGACAAAGATAAGTAGTATTTTGAAATCCAGGATGGAGGGAAGTTGATTTCATAGAAATTTCAAAGAGATGTGCAATTTATATTTGGTGATTAGGAATTCAAGGCACCTTTTATTCAAAAAAAGAAAATTTTGCTTCCTCCAACGGCCGAATAACAAATTTTTGTCGCTTGTCCTTCACTGCTTCTGAACGGATGCTTCGGTATTATCACGGTGGCTCCCGAGGCAACCTGAGCCTCATGAGTGGGGTACTGTTGCAGCTTGTACTCCAGAGACTATGCTTTCATAAAGATATATGTGACATTGTCCATTTATTTAATTTTTCCATTGTTTTATGTTATAAATTATAGGAAAAACTTGAGCAACATAAATAAAATATATATAAATGAATATACCTCATAGGGAGATTAATTTAGGTCATTAATAATTAAGCGGTGTTCTCATTGTGAGGTAATGAAATCTGGTTTAAAGGTGTGGCAAAAGAGATACAAGTCATTAGAAACTCAATGCAAGAGGTTTTAAGGGAAGAGGCAATATGATTATAGGTGGTTTTACAATTTCTCTCCTTCCCCAAATAATATAACCCAAAATCCTTAAGTCATATTTATGAGTGAGTATTGCTTCAAAGCCAAATAGCAGTGAATTATTTTTGGGGGCAACAGATTTCCAGGGCTTAAGAAATCTTAAATAATACTGAAAAGAAGACTGGGTTGCGGTTTTTGCTGTTTGTAGCACATTGGCTTTGAATCAGCAGTAAGTCTTAGCCAGTGTTGGGCAGAGTGTATCCTCTTCTGATTGCCCTTAGATATTATATAGCTAACATAACTTGCCCTGTGACCTTGGGTATGTTATCCCATGTGATCTTACATATACAGCTCATTTTTTAAATGTTGGCTTGTGATTTTTTAGCAGTTAAAAGTATAACTGAAAAAGTAAGGTAGTAGTACTTGCATTTGATCATGTGATCCCATCGTGGGAGGAAAGATCTTCAAATCAACTCTAAGACATCAAATCAGCCCTGTGGAACATCTAGAGAAGCATCTAGAGAAAACTAGGCTTTCTTCTCCCAAAAGGATTCTGTTCAACTAAAATATATGTGTCATATCTCATACCTTTTTTTTTAAACTGTCATACTTGGAACAAGGATATTTAGCCTTGGGAATAGAATTTTTTGATACACTTGGTTGGCCAGCACTCCTTAATGGAAAAAGCTGTCTATTATTTGACTTAGGGCTAGACCCTTTTTGTTTTAGACATTAAAATAATACCAGTTATTGTTATTTAGTATGTAATAATTTTTAGAAGTTTATCCTTTCATGAAGTAAATTAATCACACAACTAGAGAGTTATGTTAAAATAACTACATTTTTCTGTGTGTGCCTGTTCTTTTTTTTTTTTTTTTTTAAGTTGGAGTCTCACTCTGTTGCCCAGGCTGGAGTGCAGTGGTGCAATCTCAGCTGACTACAACCTCCACCTCCCGAGTTCAAGCGATTCTCCTGCCTCAGCCTCCTGAGTAGCTGGGACTAAAAGCACGTGCCACCACACCTGGCTAGTTTTTTGTATTTTTAGTAGAGACAGGGTTTCACCGTGTTAGCCAGGATGGTCTCAATCTCCCGACCTCATGATCCACCTGTCTTGGCCTCCCAAAGTGCTGGGATTACAGGCATGAGCCACCGTGCCCGGCCAGTTCTTTACCACATATGTATTAATGTTCAGGTGGTCTTTTAGCAGCAGGAGGGCCATGCCAGTTTAGGAAGCATTTTCACTGGTAAGGTTTGCTAGGATCTTATTAGGTATTTTGTTTTGTTTATATCTGCTGAATAATTTTGTATTTATTGCAGAACCATTTTCTTTAGTAATAGAAGTCAAGTCAGTGCTAAAAAGTTAACATGATTTAAGAGCTTTCTTTTTGTGTTTACTTTAGAATACTATGAAACTTTTTGTTGGTATTACTTAACATTTAAAATTCAGCACTTCATTTCCCTACCATTTGACAGCCTTCCCCATCTCCATAAATGGCACTATTATTAATGCAGTTGCTCAAACCAAAAATGTAGGATGTATTAATTCTTCCCCCTCATTATGTTCCACATCCAATTTACCAGCCTAGTTCCCCTTTACCTCCAAAAACACTGGGCGAATTCTCCTATCTAACCTAATAGCCCCTAACTCCTGCACTCTTTAGTCACCCTATAATCCATTCTTATCCACCCCACCACCAGGCTGATCCTTTTAAAAGGTGAATCATGTCATATTCACCCCAGCTTAAAGCATAATGGCTTTCCATTGCACTTGGCATAAAATCCAGGCTCCTTGGGGTAGCCTGTAAGCCTTACATGATCTCATTTCTGCCTACCTCTGACCTTATTGTGTACTTACTGTCCCCTCCCTGCCACCATACTTTTAAGTACCTACCACACTGGCCTGCCTTCTGTTCTGTCCCTTATGCCAAAGCATTTCCTGTCCCCTTGTCATTTAGGTCTTGCTCATATGTCACCTCCTCAAAGAAGTCTTCTTGGTCCCCTCTAGCCCATCATTCTCTTACATTTTCATAGCATCTATCTTGATCTGAAATTACTTGGTTTATGTATTTTTTTTCTTCCTTCTTCAGCACTTATTAGTCCTGTGAAAATAGAGACCATGTCAGTCTGTTTTCTTTCTCATCCTCGGTGTCTGAAGTAGGTACAGAATATGTATTTGTGAATGAAGTATTTATAAAATAACAGTTGATTTGAATTTATGCTATATTATTCCATGTTCTGGTGAAGATTCAAAATGGCCTGTTTAGGAGAAAGTGAAATGAAGAGGACAGTAAACCAGCAAAACTAGAATCATTATAAATCCTTTTGAGTATATTGTTAGAAATATTTTCTTAAAAAGCTCTGCTTTAAAAACATTTTCCCATTAAACAACATGTACATATGCCTCTATAAGTAGACCTAAACATGCTCTGTATTCTTTTGTAAACCTGTTAAGTGTTAGTAGATGGTTAATAAATGGTGTTTCTTGGCTAATTATCTGCAAGTTTGCCTAGATAACTTAGATTCGTTGGCTATATTCTAAAACAATACTCTTAAGGTTCTCCAAAGATTTTTAGAGTTCATACTTTGTTTCTAATGAAGCAGTTTAGACAGTTTTGTATTTTAAATATTTGTTTTCAGAGAAGGCATTCTAACTAAAGGTAGGTTTTAAAGTACTGTAATTAGAGAACATAGCGGAAGCTTTAAAATTGTAAATATTTAATTATTGTCCAGAATTGGAGCTGTATTTGTATAAAGGAAAATTTTTAGTATACTTTTAGACGGAGTTATGGAGTTAAATAGCTTAGAGACATTTCCATTTAGATTTGACTCTTCATTTTCTCAGAAAAAGAAAATAACTTGCCTTCTAGTAATTTTAAATCTGATATAGAATGCACCATTAAGTATCTGAACAGTAAGGGTCAAACTATTGAGAAATAAAACTATGAATCAGACTTAGAAACTTGTGCTATAAGATCCACACCTTTTTTCAAGTTTTACTTCATCATGTGTGCTTTTCTTCTACCTCACTACTTAGTCCCACTAAAGACGTTGGAGTTATTTACATTGTAAACTGGATATTTTAATTTTTAGATACATCTTGGGTGTGTTTTTAGGTAGAGGTGTCTTTTTCTTCAGTTTCATAAGTAGTTGAAGTAGTGGTCATATTTATTACTACAGACTCATTCGTAAATATATTTGTTTTTGCATTTTAGTGAATTGACATAAATTTCATTGCTGTAGATTCTGTATTAGCTATCTTGCTTAGCTACTTCTTAAATTTTATTAAAGTGGGATCAGCCCCTGGATTCTAACCTTAATAAGCCCTGACATATACTTCTAGGTTTTGATGAGACTTCCCTGTACCTTTTAGTATATTGCTATCTATTATACCTGAGGAAAACAGAAAGCTCCTGGTCTCCTGCTTGACTTAAACTCTCAGATCACCTGTTACTATAAAGATTTACCTCCAAGGTTGTCTGTGTGCTGCATTAGGGGGGCTATTTTTGTAGAATTGCAAGTATGCTACCATTGGCAAGGAAACAGCACATTCATTCAGAAACATCAATGGGAATATATTCGTCTTAGGATTCTTGTACTAAGCTATGAAGATTCTTGAGCATAGAGCCAAGTTTTACTGAGATTGAGACTGTGTACCCAAAGACAGCATTGACTTTCCTAAACTTGAGATCAAAGCTAAACAGGAAAAATGGTTTATGTTCACAGTGATCACTCATGAAAAATGGTCTGCAAAGATTTATTCCACCACTGCCATGATTCACCCTATACCTTAAGGCACTATTATTCTTAGTCTTGAAATTGGGAAAATACACATTATTCTTCCACTTTATTTTTTATTGGTAAAATGTTTTAATATGGTTAAAACATGGAAATAAATTCAAAGTATAGTGAACACTCACTTTTTGCTTTTTCTTAAAACAAAAGCAGATAAATTTTTTACGTAGTGGCTCTTACCCAAGTTCATGGAAAACAATTTTGTGCTTAAGGAAGACCTCTTCATTAAACTCACAAGAATTTGATGTTTCATTGTATAAGAATTTATTTTCCAATTAGGTGGGTGATTTGAGAAAAAGAGATTACAAAACAGGATTTTTTTTCCTTTGCTGCCGCTGCTGTTGCTGTCATCCAGGTTTTCATAGTGTCACTATATACAAGTAAGGTAGTCATGATAAGTCATTGAGTTTTGGAACATATTGCATTGAGATATTAATAGTACCAAATTCTGCTGTCTTTCAGTTCATTCTTTTGCCCATTAGGCAGCTGCTTCTCTCTCTCTTCGCCTGAATGAAAGGACTATTCCCCAAAACCAAATGAAATACTTTTCCAACCTAGAGGCCTTGTAGTAGGTTTAATGTGCTTGTATGTAAGATTTAATGCTCTCCTGTGGTTTTAAGATACTGAACTATGAAAATATCTTAGTAAGATACTTATTTTTTGTTTGATATAGCCAGGGAAAGAAACTGGTTAATAGCAAACAAGAAGTATAGTTTCTCTGGTTTTGGAGTAACTTCAAGCCTTTTCTGTTGTGATTTATAGTCTGCTCATCGGTGTTTTCTAACAGAAGTGTTTTTCTTTACATAGGTTACTCACTATAAACAGTATCCACCCAACACAAGCAAAGTTTATTCCTACTTTGAATGCCGTGAAAAGAAGACAGAAAACTCCAAATTAAGGAAGGTGAAATACGAGGAAACAGTATTTTATGGGTTGCAGTACATTCTTAATAAGTACTTAAAAGGTACTACTTTTCCTAGTATATTTTAAACACTGCTTATTACTCTAACAAATCTGTTAATTTGGATGCATTAAATCTTATAATTTGGTGTGTTTGTGTTTGATGTTCTAAGTATGAGAAAAGTTTTCTGAAATAAAAGGTTTTTTGTTTTTTTGGAAACCGAGTTTTGCTCTTGTTGCCCAGGCTGGAGTGCAATGGCACAGTCTCAGCTCACTGCAACCTCCACCTCGTGGATTCAAGCAATTCTCCTGCCTCAGCCTCCCGAGTAGCTGGGATTACAGGCATGCCCCACCACACCCAGCTAATTTTGTATTTTTAGTAGAGATGGGGTTTCTCCATGTTGGTTAGGCTGGTCTTGATCTTCCGACCTCAGGTGATCCACCTGTCTCCACCTCCCAAAGTGCTGTGATTACAGGCGTGAGCCACCGTGCCTGGCTGAAATAAAAGTTTTGAAATGAGTTTAGAAAAGTCGGTAATTTTTGGAGGCTAATCTGGTTTCTTATACTTTAGTCATTAATTCAAAGTAAAGGATTTGTTACTGAACTGGAAACTCCTTTTGAATTATGGTAGCAATCATAATTAGAATGTTTTTATATTAGCCAGTTTTTTTAAAAAACCCATTTTTAAAAACTACCTGTGTCTCTGGACTTAGTTGCAAATGCATATTAAAACAAAAATCCCCCAAACAATTTCTGTGCTTTCTTATTTGAAAGGCCATTTCTAATCCATTTTTGTAATGGTGTTTCTAGGGGGAAAACAGTTCCCAAACACATTATACATGTTGGAAAAGTTTATCTCTAACCTTTTGAATTTGAGTTCTCAAGTGATCTGCCTGCCTTGGCCTCCCAAAATGCTGGGATTACAGACATGAGCCACCATGCCTGGCCCCAAGATGTTTCAAATGAGTTTACTAGTTAACTTGTATTAAGTTACCAGAGACTGATAGCACACTTTAATTTAGCCATACAACTTAAGAACTTTGTAAAATATTATTATTAATTATAACTAAAATGTATTGATTACCTATTCTAGGCCAGCATTATTGTAAGTGGTTCATATGTCTTAACTCATTTTGTTCTCACAACCATCATATAAGTGGGTACTCGACTTTATCCTCATTTACGGATAAGAAAAGTTAATTAAAAGTGTGTTGTTTGTGGGGGAAAACATTTAGTAATCATGGAAATTACTGGCTTATCAACCCTGAAGATGCCACATTCTTTACGAACTAAGTGAGAAGGTTCCTTTGGATGTAAGAAGCTTTTGAGTCATCTCAGAGTTGAAAAGTACCAAAATTAATCGAGAGAAAAAATTAATATAATTTTTAAAAGCTATGCAAGTAATAGTTTTTTCTATTACACATCTGCTTTTACAATAAATTAACATTTATACTTTGAGTGATTAGAAGTACAAACTCCTTTTCTGACTCTGCTGTTGATTCTGGGTGAGTCATTTAACCTCTTAGTTGTATTTTTAATCCATAGAATGGGTGAAATAGCCAAAGTTATTAATTCTATGACAGTTCAGCAACTCACAGAATGCACCTTTAGAAATGTAAACAGGACGTGTATATTCTTTTAGGTAAAGTAGTAACCAAAGAGAAAATCCAGGAAGCCAAAGAGGTCTACAAAGAACATTTCCAAGATGATGTCTTTAATGAAAAGGGATGGAACTACATTCTTGAGGTAAAAGATGGTTTCATGTTTTGGTCTGTTTTGGTTTTTCTTTTAGTTCAAAACTTCTTGCAAAAGAATTTGTTTCTGTTTTTTTTTTTTTTTTTTTTGAGACAAAGTCTCACTCTGTCACCCAGGCTGGAGTGCAGTGTGGCACAATCTTGGCTCACTGCAACCTCCGCTTCCTAGGTTCAAGCTATTCTGCTGCCGTAGCCTCCTGAGTAGCTGGGACTACAGGCACACACCACCATGCCTGGCTAATTTTTAGTAGAGATGGGGTTTTACCATGTTGGCCAGGCTGGTCGCGAACTCCTGACTTCAAGTAATCTGCCCACCTTGGCCTCCCAAAGTGCTGGGATTACAGGTGTGAGCCACTATCCCCAGCCAGAATTGAATAGGAGATTAGAGTATCATTACAGTTCTTTTTTGTTTGTGATCTGAATATAATGACTATTTTAGACATCCTTTTGAAAAATTAAGGTTGACATGTTATCCCTCTCCCCACATTCCCCATGTTACATCATTAGCATATAGAATCTACAGCAAGTCTAATTAATAAAAATGAATTATAACTTAAATAACATTTTTGAGAAAGAATTCATTCTTGAAAATACGCTATAGGTAGGAAAGAGCATGGTTATTTGGCAGTTTCAAAATGTAGGTCTGTTTTCTTGACTGAAAATAGATGCTGTGAGTCTATCACTACACACAGTTCTAGGAAGTTTCTCACTGAATAGTGAGAATGGCTTGGTGCTGATCCACAAAGTTGATTTTTAGTAGTCTTGACTGTATTATATTTATATCTAGTATGTTTGAATTTATTGCTTAGATATCAAGGCACTCAAAGACATGGTAATATAATTATAAGAGTTGAATATCCCGTGGTGGTTTCCTTTTATTACAGTGATCAGTTGGGAATGGAATCTATTGGTGTATCTTGATGTTGAGTGTTACTTTAAGTCTCACAAACGAAAGTTTCTTACATTGAACAGACTGTCAAACATAGAATAATTAGAAATACTTTAACTTTCATGCCTATATGACAATACTGAGCTATACTATTTGGTACTTATGGGTCTTGAAAAAGCCAGGTAAGCACTCTGCGCTGCACTTTTCCCGAATCTTAAATAAGGTCAGTAGAATCTGTGAGCTATCACCTGCACTTGCTCCATTTCTCTTCTATGAGGTTTGTTGTAAGCATAAGTACAGTAATAAGTTTACGTGCTATGCTTATTACTATACTGTCCAGTGGCCAGGGCAGTAAGTCGTTTGATTATATGATCAGAAAATCTTGGGGAACTAAAGGTTCTCTAGAGATAATCTGGTCTAACCCCATTTTACAAACAGAATCTGAGACCTAGAGATGGCAAGTGACTTGCCCAAGGTCTCCCCAGTGCTTTTGAGTCCAAACTAGAACCTGTAGGGCAATGTTCTTTTTGCTATACACTGTGCCTCCAGTGCTTCTTTTAAACAGATTTTTCTTTTATTTAATTACCTTGTCCCAAATCACATAAATAAATTATCAGGATTTCTGAAGCAGCTTGCCTTCCTAGTGAATAGTTAGATACAGCTTTTAGCTTTAAAAGGGAGGCACAGTGTCACATAACAAATAATCTTCAGCCTAATTTTTAATTTTGGAGGCAATTATTGCATTAAGAGGAAGTCAGTTAAGTCAGACTTGAGTGTTAATTGCCAAGATTCTGCGTTTGGTCTGTCTCATAGTTTCATATCCACCACCAGAATAAAGAGGGAACCTATTTTGTTTCTTCTGCAGGGATTTCCCTAGCTCTCCCTCTCTCTCGTTTTGTTTTCTTTTGTTCTTTAATAGCCGTCCTTTATCTTTCAGTCTGCAGCCTTTATTTTGTGAAAATGACAAATTTAAAATAAAGATAGTGTTCTTGGAATACTTTTAGAATATGTTGGAATAAACGCATCCTTTTTCGTTTTCTGAAAGAGCAGGGAAAAAGCAACAGTTTTGTTTTGATCAGTTTGGAATTTTCTGTCACTTGTAGTGATAAATGTTCTTAGCAGAAGCACATGGCATCATTAAACTTAACAATTAATATCAGTACCTATGTTAATAATTTTAACTAGTTTTTAGAAGGATAAGGACATTCTGACTAGATTACGGTAGCATCTACAATTGCAATTTCAATGACAGTAAATTTAGATTCTATAAAATGTAAAGAACCTTTAGTAAAACAGCAGGTAATTGAGTGTCATCTGTTGAATAAATAAATTTATCATTTTCTCCTGCCAGAAATATGATGGGCATCTTCCAATAGAAGTAAAAGCTGTTCCTGAGGGCTCTGTCATTCCCAGAGGAAATGTTCTCTTCACGGTGGAAAACACAGATCCAGAGTGTTACTGGCTTACAAATTGGATTGAGGTAAATTGCTTTTTTGTTTTTTTAATTCTTATTTAACATTAATTGAATAAAGACCATTGAACTGAGATTACAGTTTAGAATTTGTTACTAATAAAGCTATATATATAATCTCCTATAATTTACTTAACCTTTCCAGGCTTCAATTTCCTCATCTATAAAATGACAGACTAATCTTTAAGGTTTCTTCTAGTAGAATAGAATGTTCTGAGATTTTGTTTAAATCAAATTATTGAGAGTGATTGTTTTCAAAACTTAGTTGGCTTAAAACTTATCCTTTCATCTAATTCATTGCCATTTTAAATGTGTATTATCTTAGAGCAAACTTACAACAGCATTTCTAGTAACTTACAACATTCAATGAATGATAAATGTTCAAGTTAGACTAAAGGAACTTTGTTCCAACTTTTAGTAACTACTTTCTTCATTTTTCTCTAATCAGTTTAGGTCCTGGGATCTACCATCTGTTACTTTTCAGTGTCTCATCTAAATATAAACAAGAGTTGCTATTCATATTGTTTAATTTCTCAGGAAGGGTACATTTTGGGCTTCGGGTTTATACTGCAAGCCTTTTTTTGTTTTTCTTGTATGTATACCTAAGTAGTCATATGTTTTCACATGGTCAGAGTTTTGATAATAATACTCTACTTGACTTCTGAACAGTTTAATCATAGATTTAATCTGTGAGAGGAAATATACCGTCGAAAGTAACTATAGAAATAACACCTTACTATCTGGTGGCATTTACTTAGTTCTTAGAACTGACTAATTAGTTTGTTGGTTAAAGTAATTTGCTATTTGCTATTATATTGTAAAATAGTACATTTGAGGCTCACTTAAAAAATTGAAAAAACATTGAAATATAAGAGGTCCAAGAATATGTTTGAAACACATTTTGCTAAGTTGACAGAAAATTAATAGACTTTTGATGGGCCATTAACTAATAATAGACTAAAAAAAAATAGGTACAGTTAAATAAAGGTTTTAAATAGTCTATACCATATACTAAAACTATTAACTGTGAACCGTAAAAGAGAACGTATTTTACTGGTTTCTGTAGAGCTGTAAATAGTGTTTGTCCTGGCAAATACTTGATTTTGAGGGGATGGTGTTACAAAAACACAAGAGTAGAAGAGTTGTTCATGTCATCTAGGCTAGCCTTTTACCTTAAATGCCAAAGATCCCAACCAGGTAAACTTAACTTAGAAAATTTGTCATCTATGGATTAACCTTTTTCATATTGTTCTTTTTAGTTGTCTGACTGGGGATTTAGTCAGTAAGTACTCTTCCTTATGTCTAATTAAACTTTCCTAAAGCAGATATTTATGGGTAGAGAATTAGATATCATTTCACCTTGCTTCCTTGTACAGTTTTCTTTGGCCTTAAAAGTAAATTTTTTTAAATAAAATTTTTAAAACATTTAAATAAATTTTTAATAAAAAACTTATTTTTGGTGTATCCGACTAGGAAACCATAAAGTAAAAAAAAAAAAAAAATCAATTATTTTAAAGCAGTTTACCAAATATATAAATATTTTTAAAAGTTATTAAACATAAATCTAGTATGGGACTGTTCGATACTGTTTTTTTAGTAGTACATAGACCCTTGCTTTTTTTTTGCTTATAACCTGAAACAATTTATATTGAGTTTACCTTTTTTATACTAATATATATTAAGTTATTTCCGTCCTAAATAGGCATTTATAGCTAAAACATAAAAACTTATAGTCTGATACTGTCTATCCCTTATTGTAGTTTCTGACAGATCCTATTTTTTAAAATGTGTTTATTCTGCATATTAGATCTCCAGAATAGACTTCTTCATAGATATTTTGCATCTCTTGTGGGGACAGAGGAAATTCATCCTACTCTTATCAATCCCCAACCTTAAGTTTACCACCTTGTATTTGAAATCTGTTCCCATCCCCAACAAACTTGTTATTTTCAAATTTGAAAATATTCTTTAAACAGATCTTGATTTAAAACATTTTCAGTAATAGCATCAAATAGTATTTTTTTCAGTTTTCTTTCCCACTGTATTTTCAGTTATTAATAACTATTGATTGTTATTCACCTGTTAGTAGCACACAGAATTCTAAAATACTGAAATTGAGTTGCTTTATTTCAATATTGGTGCCAGAAGAAACCTTAGTCCTCTCACATTTCATAACAATTTTAAGAGCACCTAGGAGTTCTGCAGAGGTGTCTCAGGCTTACAAGGGGGCTGAGGAACCAGCATAGTGGGCTAAACTTATCCCTTTCTTCCACCAAAAAGCAAAACAAGACCTTTCTACTATTAAGAAGAAAGGGAAAGTTGATTTTAAAAACGATTATACTGACCAAATGTCATTTCACAGATGGGGAAATTGCGTCCTGAGAGATGGACTGGTGAACAGAGTAGGTGCAGTGCCCTTTCTGCTGTACCATCCCATTTCTCATTCTTTAAAGCCTTTATCCTGCATCCTGCATGGTAGCATTGTAATAACACTTCTGGAAGGAAATTTACAGGTTTACTTCCTTTAGTCTTAGTTTCAACTAATAATTTTGATTTGTGTGGGCAAATTGCTATTTTGGAAAAGTTTCCAACAAGGCCTACTTTATTAGACCTTGGATTAACCCAAACTAACTTGCCTTTTTTTCCCTTGCTTACACCTACAGTGATCTTTTTAAAAGGGGAGTGATTTTATTAAGAGTATAATTTAAGCTGATTTTGTTGGACTATGGAAAGGAAACGGTGATGTGAAGGATCACTGTGTCTCATAGTTATTTCTCTCCTTCCCTGGCATTTTTCGAGGGGTAAGGTCAATCTTCTACCTTTATAACTCAACTAGAGTTTTTCACATTATGTTTTATATCTTTCTCATACTCCTAGATAATATCAGTATTTGAGTTGAATTAAATGTAAGAGCTGATTGACTTAAATTCAACAAGTGAATATTGATTTAAGTACCAGCTGTGTACCCAGAAAAATGCTGGGCACAGAAGTTAGAGTAAGATGTCTCACTTAAAGGGCCTTTGAGGGAGAGGTGACAATTCATTCTGAACTAATCACTAATATCATTAAGAATTAGTGCAAGTTGGCAGCAGAAAATAGGTAATTCTGTCTAAAGGAATCATGAAATGGAAAATAAGCTTTTAATAAGGAGAAGGCACAGTGTTCTTAGGATGACAAATAGTCCTATGGGGACTGCAGCATAAAAGTGAAAAATGTAGAAGATAAACCTTTAGATGGTAAACAAGGCAAGATTCTGGAAGATTCTCAAATTCTGTATGAATCAGCTCCACCCCTGCCCCATGGACAGTAGATGACTGTTAAAGGCTTTTAAGGAAAGATGCAACCAAAAAAAAAAAAAAAAAAAATTATTTTAGAATGATAACCAGTGGCAATATGAGGAATAATTAGAGAGGCTAAAGATTAAAGGTAGGATAATCATGGGCCTTGGCAGTGGAATTGAAAGAGTAATTTCAGAAGCAGAATGGTCAGATGTTGGAGGTGATTGGTTATAGAGTTTGAGAATTGTACCAATTTTCTATTGTGTAACAAACTACCCCAAAACTTAATGGCTTAAAACAACTGTTATTTCTCCTGATTCTGTGGTTGACTGGATGATCGTCTGTTGGTCTTGCTTAGACATACGCATGTGCATTTAGCTAAGGGTTCAGCCAGGGCTGGACAGTCTAATGGCCTCATTCCCGTGTCTGGGGCCTCAACTCAGATAGCTGGGACTACCAGGTCTCACTCCGTAAGAGGCTTCTTCAGAGCATGGTAGTCTTGGGGTTCTAAGAGAATGAGAGTAGAAGCTGCAAAACATCTTGAAACTGGGGCTTGGGAGTCACACATGACTTTCTCCACATTCTGTTTGTCAAAAGCCAGTCATAAGGGCAGCACAGAATCAAGAGATAAGAAAGTAGATTCCATCTCTTGATGAGAAGAGCTGCAAAGGCCATATTTAATCAGTCACAGGAGTCTAATGCTACAGGGTTTTTTAAAAAGGTGACTAGATTGGCAAGTTCAAGGTTAATCTTTTTGTTTTATTTATCACTTAGCTGGTATTCAGTAAAAGCTTGCTTTGTAAAATTTAGTTAATAAATATCTTTTTGGTTCAGCACAGACATCTTAGCAGCTCTTTTTCAAACAGATTTGAAGCTGCTTCTAATGATATACTATCTGGTTTATAAAATGAAAATAGAAAATTATGATCTTAGAATGAAGAAGTGAATTTCTAACCCATGATAATTATTATGATTGCTGCGATTAGACAGACTTTTCTGTGGAGCTTCCTGACAACCAAGAAAAAAGGGGAAATCAAGGAACTGTTCTCATCAGAAAGTAGGAACCCAGCAATTCTTTCAATTTTCTCTTTTGGGAACTTAATAGTCACTGAATTACAAAGTAGACAGTGACCTTGATTATACAACATAAGCAGAAGTGTTTCCTGTAACTTACATAAGTATTTTATCAAATACTTATATATTTGATAAAAGCTAAGCACATAACCATAACTCAGTAAATAGAATTTTCTAGTAGTAAGCTAAAGTGCCTCAAGTATATAATTTAGTTGTCATATTGAATCCAAGGGAAAATTAGATCTGAGACTACCTTGAGGAGTAAATGAACAACTGCTTTAGACCAATACTAATCAAAATGCAGTCCACGGACCAGTGCTGGTCCATGCCCTGTTTGATCCAAGTCCGCATTAAGTACAGAAATGAAGAGTAAGCATTTAGAAACTTGGGGCAATTTGACATTGCCTCAACATCCAAGTTTCAGTGTACTTTATAAACTGTTGATCCATGACAGAATGAAACTTGTAAAAAATTTTTCCTTTTATCACATAGTCTTTCAAAATATTATTTGCTTCTTTGGAGCTTTGTATAGAAACTTGGTAATGTGAAGTTCTCTGCTATGTGGGCCTGGTGTGCTTATCTTCTTTGTTGCTGATTTGAGAGCTGAGCTATGTACTATATCTGGAGTGCACACGGCAGGCATCCTACTGTGCAGTTGTGTGTCTAGTTAATAGTATGGAAGTTCAGGACATACCTCCAAAAAAAAAAAAAAACTAGGATTTTCCTCAGAAAGAATGCAGTATTTTATGTCTTAATATTTGTGGTTAATTTTGTTACTACAGACTATTCTTGTTCAGTCCTGGTATCCAATCACAGTGGCCACAAATTCTAGAGAGCAGAAGAAAATATTGGCCAAATATTTGTTAGAAACTTCTGGTAACTTAGATGGTCTGGAATACAAGTTACATGATTTTGGCTACAGAGGAGTCTCTTCCCAAGAGGTAAGTAACTGAAACCAACCTCATTTAATGTAGTGTGGATTGTTGATTAGAGTACCACTATAAACTTTTGGGGATGTTACTGAGATTGATCTTGGTTCTAAGTAGGCCACATTTTGAAATTCCAAAGATTCAACCAACAGATATGTATTTAGTACCTACTATGTTCAGGGTACATGGGATATGTCCTTCAACAGATGTCCCTGTCCTTTATATATTAGATGGATGGACAGATGGATAGACAGAAACAGACATAATAAATATATCAGGTGTGAAATAATGCCATAAAGAAGCTCAAGGCAGGGTAAGGGAAGAGAGAGTGATGAAAAGTGGGGGTGGGACACTGTTAACTAGGTCTCTTTGAGGAGATAATAGTTGATTTTTTAAATATTTAGGAAAAACTGAATATTTGTCATTAGGAACTGTTATCGCTGATAAATACTTTCCTAAGAATAAAGACGATTCTCATGGGAGCTATGCTATATACCTTAAATGTGGTTGACTGCATCCTGGTCTTATTATTAATGTGGGTTTTTCTTTTTCTTTTTTGGATTTTGGTTTATGATTGATTTTCCAGACTGCTGGCATAGGAGCATCTGCTCATTTGGTTAACTTCAAAGGAACAGATACAGTAGCAGGAATTGCTCTAATTAAAAAATATTATGGAACGAAAGATCCTGTTCCAGGCTATTCTGTTCCAGCAGCAGAACACAGGTAAAAAATTCTGTTTGTTTTCTAAAACTACTAATGTTTTCACTCGTGTGTGTGTAACTCAGTGACATTTTACTTAACTGCAGAGCCAGGTACCTACAATAAATCTTCATGAACTTGAGCAACCCAAACTCAGTATTTATACAGAAGTGTAAACATTAGTCTTAGAGAGGTAGAGAAATTTTATCCATCCTAGAAGAAACAGTATAAGAGCTTTTTTCCAACACTTATATTGCCATAGAAGTTTTAAGGAATTTTTTTTTCAATGACTGTATTGTCATATGTAGATAGATTTTATTCATTAAATTTAGAAGCACTCACTGTAAGTACCAGCCACTTTTTGCCTTTTCCCTGTCCTCCTACATGACCTTATCTATATTTGCCCTAGAAATTATCATCTGTACAGTATCTTCAGTTGCAGATGAGAAAGCAGGACCTATTGAGGAAAGAAAGGGTGTTCAGATTCTTTTTATGCTTCCTTGTTTGCTCTCACTAAACCATCTCCAGTTACCCAAGAAAAAAATTATAATCTAAACTGCGGCTGCTCTGGTCCTAGAGCTAACTTTATTAAAAGTAAATCAGGTTTTTAAAATGTTTGTCAAACCTTATCACTGGTTTTTATAACAAAATTATTTACTATAATCATTAGGGAATATTTAAGTTCTGCTAATACTTAAAATTGCAGAGTGCTAAAACCAACAGTGAGTTTAGAATCAGGCTAAGCTTTATTGGTACTACTATTTGAGACATATTAGTTGGCTGGTGTTCATGCAAGGCAGTCTACTGGATGCAACAAGGGATAGAAGGATATTTTTTAAACACTGACCCTATCCTCAGGATGAGAATAATACACTAGTAATAGTCTGCTTGGTTGGTTAACTCCTTGGAAGAAGGTACAATTAAAATGCTTTAGTGTTGCAAGGGAAGGAGAGGAAGAATCATATTCCTATAGGAAAGGAAGGATCATATTTCGCTAGCAGAATCAAGAAAGCTTTTATAGAAATATGCAAAATCTTCACTTCTTGAAGGATTGGTAAAATTTAATAGCCAACATTGGGCACTTACTCATTCTCTGAGTAAATATTTATTGCATGCTTATCTTGTGTCAAGCATTGTGGTGAAAGGGCAAGAATAGGGAGAGAGTGAATGTGTTGAGAGAATAAGGGCTGAAACACAGATTTTGTAGGGAGCATAGGGGAGACCGAGAAGACAGGTTCAGGTTAGAAAGGGCCCTCATATTTTGGCATGGAATGTTAACTATGTGCACGTCGTGCTAGGTTATTCTAAATTAGGCATTTTCAAATGGAAGCAGACACTGATATTTTTGAGCAAAGACGTGATGTTATGAGATAAATATCTTAGGGACTTTTTTATAGCAGGATATCTATCCTATGGATTGAAAAAAGGAAAAACCAGAAGGTAGTCTTTATAGGAAGCTATTCCAACAGTCTTAAGGTGATGAAGCCCAGACTAAGGTACTAAATAAATGGAAAGAAATAGGTAAAGATGAGCAATGGCTTGGGAGATAAAATTGCTCAAAGTTGGTGATTTAGTTGGTGATTTGAGTTGGGACTCAGTAGAAAATAGATTCAGCCGACGTTTATGAGCATTGTATTAGTAAGGCCTTGTTGAACCTTTTACAAACAACTTTCAAGACTAGGAAACTGGGAAAATAAGAGTGTCAAAAAGTTTTAAGAGTTATTTTTTGTTTGACCTTAGATGTATATACATCTTTTAAAACTCTAATGTAGTACACACATATTAGACTCTTTACTGATGGTTATTTCAAAGTAGTAACATCATGATAAGGAGAACAAAGATAATATCTTCTTTAGGGCTATCTTCTTCAGGACTTTCTTGTCAAAATGAAAAGGATACTGTATGTGGGCATGGGATAAAAATCCATTTTATTTTTATGGTCTCATATTCATTGCATTTGTAAAATTTGACTCCTTAATATATACAAATGCTTCACATGTTCTTAATAGAATGTCTTTTAAACAACAGCATAGTATAGCAAAAAGAGGACTGGACTGAAAGTTGGGAAATCTGGGTTACCTTCCGGCTGACATAGTGGGTGGCCTTGGGCAAGTCACTTATCTCTCTCAAGTCACTTATCTCTCTGTTCTTCATTTCCTCCATCCAACCAAACAAAAGGAGGAGCTGAAGTTTTACATCTCCAACATGACAAGGTCGTTGATGATAAATGAGCTAACATCTAAAATAACTTTAAAATAGAGAACTCTATAAATTTAGAGGTTTACCATTATCATATGTATCTTAATAGACGAATCTGCACCTAGAAATACTTAATTACAGAAGCTTTTTTTCTCAAACTTTGGAAAGTTATCAAATTTAATTTGGTGCTTGAAATTAGGATTTATGGCATTGGTAGAATTCATTGATGATTATTTATGATCTTCATATATCAAATACTGTACTAGACTAATAGAGGTTATGATTGGACTAGACAGAGGGTGCCAGAGCAAGTGTCTGTGGGACGCTGAGATGAAGATATTCAACTTTCCATCTAACAAAGTAGATCCAAAGCCCGGAAGAAAAACAGGCTAAGATACACATACTGGAAACTCTCATGCAGGGACTTTTTTTTTTTTTTTTTAAGCTTTTGAGTGTTTCACACAAGATGTTACAGAAGACAAGTGCCTAAGTTAGAACCATGAGAAATACTGCCATTTGACATGTTAGATTGAAGAAGGAGAGCACAGCATCTGGGGAAGACTGAAAAGGGAACCATAGAAATAGGGGGGAAAAAGGTGAAACATGGGAGATGTCATTGAAGTCAAGACAAAGAAAGCATCAGGAAAATTGCTAGACATGATACAACTAGATTGTTAGATGACTTGTTGATACAACATTATAAGCAATGACCCCTTAACTGTAGGAGTTACTTCATACATTGTAAAGTTCTCCAGTATTGGTATTCACTGATCTTAATTCTCTCCTTTTTAAAGAGGAAGGTTGCAGATCTGAATATGAAGAGGAGCTTCTCTTCAGTCATATCTTAATTTTCATTTAGCCTACAGATGCATGAAGTAGAGAATCGACATAGCTACTGGCAGCCTCTGTAGCTGTTAAGAAGAGTGTTCACTAATGAGTTTTATATAAACAGGTTCTCTCTCAATTTTGGATTCTGGGTAGTAGTCTTTACAATCTTGAAATGTACATGCTGCACTACCCCAGGTGTACCATTGACAGTATGGGAAAAGGTTATAACTGTAGTCCTTTAAAAAAAAACACACACGTTGTATAAAGTGATAATTTCAGACATAAAGTCTGACTCTTCAAACAGTTATTAGTTAAACTTATACCTACTTGGGCTTTATAATAAATGAATGTGCTATCTTTTTATTATTTCCTGAGGAGAACAGATTAGAGACAGACTAGAAAATTAGGGAGAATGACCAATTGCTTGGCATAATGCGATGGTAATTTTCAAAATTATTAAGTTGTTTGAGATCTTTTAAAATTATTTACATTATATATTAACAAATATTTACACAGGTTGAGCATCCCGAATCCAAAATGCTCCAAAATCTGAAACTTTTTGCTCAAAGGAAATACTCATTGGAGCATTTCAGATTTCAGAACTGGGGATGCTTAACTGATAAGTATAATGCACATATTCCAAAATCTGAAAAAATTTGAAATTCAGAATACTTCCGGTCCAAGCATTTCAAATAAGTGAAACCCAATCTATGATTACATATTAAATATGAATCTATCCTGTAAAAAGAACTGAAATTAAGGACATTGCAAAAATCACTATAACCATTCTTATCCAGTAGAAACTCTCATACTTTATTTTCCATCTTAATTATGTTTGGCTTAAACTAAGTATTTGAATTCTTATTCCCTGGGCATATATTAATTCATAGTAGATAATCTACAAACAAAATGTATGACTTCCTATTACTAGCCATTTGAAGATATAACAGGTAGTTGACTATATGTATGTATAGTATAGTATAAATAATTGCCTCTAAGTATAAGATTTTGAAAGGTAAAAAAAAAAAAAAAAGTATGTCTGTACTATTATTGGTATATAGTTTCAAAAATTCACAGAAGGGAGCCAGGTGCTCTCATTGCCTAACAAAATAATGGGAGTATGTAGTCATTCTGACATCTTGACATATAGTATAAAGGGCACTCAGCAAGTGCTTTTTAGTTAGACTGATTTTAAATGAGTAGATTCAGGAGTACAAAACACACACACACACAGATAATTGGTTGAAAATAAGAGGTTAGAAACTTAACTGTTGAAGAGGAGTAAGGCTACTTAATAGTGTTAAAAACTAACTGGGTAAGGTGTGGTTGACCCAGATATTCATTTGCCTTATGATGTGTATTCGTTAAACTAAGTCACTCACCTCTGTGATGTTGATGGTTTGGTATAGCACACATGAGATGTGGTTAAAGGTGATTCAGGGATAGATCATGTGTCTGCCTAAGTAAATCTGTATTTTCATTTTGTTTTCTAGTACCATAACAGCTTGGGGGAAAGACCATGAAAAAGATGCTTTTGAACATATTGTAACACAGTTTTCGTCAGTGCCTGTATCTGTGGTCAGCGATAGCTATGACATTTATAATGCGTGTGAGAAAATATGGGGTGAGGATCTAAGACATTTAATTGTATCGAGAAGTACAGAGGCACCACTAATAATCAGACCTGATTCTGGAAACCCTCTTGACACTGTGTTAAAGGTAAATTTTCATATGTAACTTGATTATTAGAATGCCTGTGTAGCCCAGTTGCATCAACACTACTTTTCATTTACACACAATTTCAGAGCTGTCTGGACCGTCCCCTTTGTTTTAGAGTTGCAGCCCAAACAGAGTAATAAATTTGCCTGAGGTCACACAGTAATAGCACAGAAGGATACCAAGAGTTACGGATTATTTTACTGTCAGTTAGACAGTTGAATAGATATTTTCTTTTCTGCTTACCTGCAAAATTAACAGCATTGCCATTTTAATTAATCCTATGATTTGGGCACCAAACTTATTTGCAGTTTCTTTCTTTTTCAGCATAAGTCACTGCTAGACCATTGAAGTTGTTAGCACAGAAGAAATAGGAACAGGGTGATGTGGAATAAAAATAATTCAAAAATACTCAAGTGGAGGTTCATTAGAAATACTGTTGATTCATAATGTAGCAATGTTGCTTTTTGTTGTTAATGTTCAAGGACTTGGTTTATCTTCTTCAAAAAGTAATAATAGCAGACTTATTTGATGCCTACTACTAGAAAAATATTTTAGGTGCTTTATATAAGATGTGCCATTTAATCTCTACAAAAAAACACAATGATAAATATTACTGTCTCTGTTATAGAAGAAAAAACAGAGGCTTAGAAAGGTTAAAGTAACTTGCTCAAGGTCACACAACATGGAAGATAAGGAGCCAGATATCCAGTGTAGGTCTTTCGGCTGCAGCCTTGCTACTTGACCACACTGTTTGATACTTAATGATAGAGTACTTACCCCTTAAGAAAGGGAGACACAGAATTAAGGAGGTCTTTTCTTACTCTATTAAATGATAGGCCAATCTGAAGGTCTTGTCTTAGCCTGCAATATTTGGTTTTAGCAAACTTGACAGGTTTCATATTTTTACTGTTACCCCATAAAAATTCTACACAGCTAGTTATGAGAAACTGATTTCATCAATATGGAATTTTCTCATTGTTAGAATCTTTAATCAGTTTATTTAGGAAAAGGAAATGATTGTTGTGGGAAGAGAATGTCAGTATTTACTCTTTTGTTTATCTGAGAAATTTTAAATTGGTGTACAAAACTTTCAGTAGTTAGTAAGACGGTTTGCGTATTGTGCAATTTGGCTTTAAGAGCAAAGGAGAACTTAAAGACTATGGGTTCTAGATGCTGTGTCTGCCTATCACAGTTTCTCTGAACTTTGTGATTGAACTGGATTCATGTTGGAGTTACATCAGACAAAAACCAAAGTCATTGGGCACAAGCAGAATAAATCCAAATCAAAAGTATAATCATGAGTTTGTTAAATGCTTTATATACTACTTTAAAATGTACTTAATCTAATATTAAGGGTTTTTTTTCTTGAATCCGTATAATTTGAAAGGTCTAAGGCGAAAAACTTGTTTTGAGCCACTTTATGATGTGAATTCACTTCATAGGAAATAACATGCTTGTTTTTAATGTACTTTAAAGGGTTTGGACCAAATTTTAGAAGGCGTATACATAGTGTTATAAAATTTTTTAAATAGTTACTTTTTATATTCTCGATTATCAAAGCAAAATCATTTAACTTTGAAAAGCTCTTATACTTGTTTTCAGCTTTATTTATGTTGCATGTATATTTTTCCATATAGGTTTTAGAGATTTTAGGTAAGAAGTTTCCTGTTACTGAGAACTCAAAGGGCTACAAGTTGCTGCCACCCTATCTTAGAGTTATTCAAGGGGATGGAGTAGATATTAATACCTTACAAGAGGTATGTGTTTTATATTAAAAGTTTCAATAAGGCAATTCTTATAATTAAGCTTGTTTATATTTGTTGGATAAAGAACACAACATAAATACAATTTTAAGTCTTTGTGTTTATGTTGGTATAAATCTCTGTGCATTGCTTAAAGTTTAGAAATATTAGTTTAAAATACAGAAGTGCCAGCCAAGCCATACTTACTCTTCCAGTTGTCATTGGCCACCCTGAATGATGAATCTAAAGAAGTATCACTGTGAAACAAGAAAATCTCAGTCAAGAAATATTCCTTGGAATATAAAACCAAACCTTGACTCTGCTGGCATAGGTGTGAGTTTTCATAGACCGGAGCTTCACAAATCTGTAAAACTCATATTAATGGGTGCTTTTTCAGAAATTATAGAATAGCTGTCACCTCTTCGAAATTAAGTATTGACTGTCATCACTATTAGTTTTAGCCAAATAGTGTAAGCGTTATGCAGGCATACCTCATTTTATTGTGCTTTGCAAACATTGCATTTTTTGCGAATTGAAGGTTGTGGCAACCCTGTGTTGAGCAAGTCTTTTGGTGCTATTTTTCCAACATGTGTTCACTTCGTGTCTGTGTGACACTTACTGGTAAATTCTCACAATATTTCAGACTTTGTCATTATATCTGTTATGGTGGTCTGTGATTAGTGATCTTCGATGTTACTACTATAATTGTTTTAGGGCACCACAGAGCACACCCAGAAAAGACAGTGAACTTAATTGATAAATACTGTGTGTGGTGTGACTCCTTCACCAGTTACCTATTCCCTGTCTCTCTCTGCTCACTTCAAGTCTGCCTATGCGCTGAGACACAACAGTATTTAAATTAGGTCAGTTAATAACCCCACAATGGCCTCTGAGTGTTCAAGTGAATGGAAAAGTCACATCCCTCTCATTTTAAATCAAAACCTAGAAATGATTAAGTTTAGTGAGGAAGGCATGTTGAAAGCTAGAATAGGCCTCTTAAGGCAAACAGTAGGCCAAGTTGTGAATGCAAAGGAAAAGTTCTTGAAGAAAAATAGAAGTGCTACTCCACTAAACATATGAATAAGAAAGTGAAACAGCTTTATTGATGACAGGGAGAAAGTTTGAGTGGTCTGAATAGAAGATCAAACCAGCCACAACATTTCCTTAGGCCAAAGCCTAATGCAGAGCAAGGCCCTCGTTTCAGTTCTGTGAAGGCTAAGAGAGGTGATGAAGCTGCAGAAGAAAAATTGGAAGCTAGCAGAGGTTGGTTCCTGTGATTTAGGGAAAGAAGCCATCTCTGTAACATGAGTGCAGAATGAAGCAGCAAGTGCTGATGTAGAAGCTGCTGCAAGTTACCCAGAAGATCTAGCTAAAATCATTGATGCAGGTGGCTACACTAAACAACAGATGGTCAATGTAGAGGAAACAGCCTTCCATTGGAAGAAGGTACCATCTAGGACTTTCATAACTAGAGAGGAAGAGTCAACGCCTGCTTTGAAAGGACACGCTAACTCTCGTTAGTGGATAATGCAGCTGGTCACTTTAAGTGGAAGACAGTGCTCATTTATCATTCTGAAAATCCTAGGACCCTTAGAATTTGCTGAATCTACCCTGCCTGTGCTTTATAAATGGAACAACAAAGCCTGGATGACAGCATGTCTGTTTACATCATAATGTACTGCATATTTTAAGCCTACTGTTTGGACCCACTGCTCAGGGGAAAAAAAAAAAAGATTGCTTTCAAAATATTATTGCAGATGGCATCTAAGATCTGATGGAGATGTACAAAGAGGTTAATGTTGTTTTTCATGCCTGCTAACACAACGTCCATTCAACAGCCTATCCATCAAAGAGTAATTTCAAATATTATTATTTAGGACATATATTCTTGGCCAGGTGCGGTGGCTCACGCCTGTAATCCCAACACTTTGGGAGGCCGAGGCGGGCAGATCACGAGGTCAGGAGATCAAGACCATTTCTGGCCAACCCGGTGAAACCCCGTCTCTACTAAAAATACAAAAATTAGCCGGGCGGGGCGATGCGTGCCTATAGTCCCAGCTACTCAGGAGGCTGAGGCAAGAGAATTGCCTGAACCCGGGAGGCGAAGGCTGCAGTGCACCAAGATCCTGCCACTGCACTCCAGCCTGGGCAACAGAGCAAAACTCCATCTCAGAAAAAAAAGAAAAAAGAAGAAATATAGTCTTAAGTGTATAGCTGAAAAGGATTCACCATTCTAGATGCCGTTTAAGAACAGGCTTCATGGGAGGATGTTAAAATGTCAGCATTAACAGGAATTTGGAAGAAATTGATTCTAACCCTCACGGATAACTGAGTCTTGATTTGACTTTAAGACTTCAGTGGAGGAAGTAACTACAAATGTGGTAGAAATAGCTAGATAACTAGAATTAGAAGTGGAGCCTGAAGGTATGACTGAATTGCTGCAGTCTCATGATTAAATTTGAACACATGAGGATTTGCTTCATATGGATGGATAAAGAAAGTGATTTCTTGAGATGAAATCTACTTCTAGCAGAGATGCTGTAACATCGTTGAAATGACAACAAAGGACTTTCGAATATCAATAAAATTGGTTGATAAAACCAAAGCAGGATTTGAGAAGATGCACTCCAATTTTGAAAGAAGTTCTTGTGTGGGTGAATGCTATTATACCAAACAGCATCGCATGCTACAGATAAATCTTTCGTGGTCGGAAGAGTCAATTGATGCGACAGACTTCATTGTTGTCATTTGAAGACATTGCCACAGCCACCCAACCTTCAGCAACCCTGATCAGTCAGCAGCCATCAACAGTGCAAGGGCCTCCACCAACAAAAAGATGACTCAGGCTCAAGTGACCATTAGCATTATTTAGCAATAAAGTATTTTTAAGACATAATGCTATTGCACACTTAATAGACTACAATGTAGTGTAAACATAAGTTTTATATGCAGGAGGAAACCAAAAAATTCCCCTTACTTGCTTTATTGCAGTGGTCTGGAATCAAGCCCACAGTATTTTCAAAGTATGTCTGTATTGTCTTAAAATTTTTGCCTCTTGTTTACTAAATAAGGTTCCTAGGAGCCACAATTTCATCATAACTAACATCTAAAATACTCTGTAGAATATCACTAACATAATGGAGGCCGTCCACATTCAGAAACCACTGACATTTTGATGTATACCAATCTCAGATGGTATCTACAGCTATGAAACACAGGTTTTTTTCTGTTTGAAAGTTCAGTGGTGGTAAAGTAAGGTCAGTTCCCAAATTACAGTTTTCCAAAGATTGATTTGGGAGTAAGAAGTATTATGTTTTGTAGAGATGGGGGTCTTGCTGTTTCCCAGGCTGGCCTCAAAATCTCCTTGACTCAAGCCTCCCAAAGTGCTGAGATTACAGGTGTGAGCAACCATTCCCAGCCTGTATGTGCATCTTTGTAGTTGAGAATCAGCCCAAAACTGTACATGAATAAAAACTACATAAACAAGAATTAAATATTGAGATAAATACTCTTTGGCATTAGTGAAACTTAAACAGAACAAATAGGGCATTGAATCGTTTTGTGTTAATGCAGGTGTACTCAGGAAGGAAAAATGTCTTTTTTTTTTTTTGAGACGTAGTTCGCTCTTGTTGCCCAAGCTGAAGTGCAATGGCACGATCTCGGCTCACTGCAACCTCTGCTTCTCGGGTGGCTAGGATTACAGGCATGTGCCACCACGCCCATAATTTTTTGTATTTTTAGTAGAAAAGGGGTTTCACCATGTTAGCCAGGCTGGTCTCGAACTGCTGACCTCAGGTGATCTGCCCGCCTCAGTCCCCCAAAGTGCTGGGATTACAGGCATGAGCCACTGCGCCCGGCCAGAAAAATGTCTTTAAAAGAAAAAAAAAGCTGGGCCTATAGGTGTACCTAAAGGATAATACAGATGTTCCTCTCAAGTTAGCATGGGGTTGCATCTCAATAAACCCACTTTTAAGTTGAAAATATTAAGTGGAAAATGCATTTATTATTCCTAACCTACCAGACCTCGTAGTTTAGCCTCGCTTACCCTACAGGTGCTCAGAACACTTACTAGCCTACAGTTGAGTAGTCCTCTAACACAAAACCTATTTTATAGTAAAGTGTTGAATATCTCAAGTAATTTATTGATGTTCCACTGAATGCAAATCACTTTTACACCATTGTTAAGTTGAACCATTGTATGTTTGGGAACATCTGTACTTGTAATTTCTTTACATTGGTATGAAAAATATGTTCTTAGAAGCAGGAAAAAGAATTCAGTTTTGCTCTGTACGTACATTAAATTAGATGCTGTAGTTTTGATAAAATGAAAAATCTGCTTTGTTTGGAACAATTACTTTCTTCTTTGACTGTCAGCCTCACTCTTGGACTTTGCTACTCAACCTGTCACCCCTGTGACATCCCATGAGGTTTACAGTGTAACCCTGCTCTAGGTTTTCACTTTGCACTGTGTACCAAAATGAAACTGCTTATTTAGGAAAATAAAAATCTCTCATGTTGGACAAAATACAGAGTGTCTATCTTCTTTTTCTATTGTGTTTCAGTTATGGATTCAATCTTCTTGGGTATCATTGAAACCTCTATTCGAGTGATTTATTAAAACATTAACATAGTATTGCATTCTCAGAGTTGGCAAGAGGAAGCTTTCTTTCAAGTCTCACATGTATTAAATGTTTTTCTTCCCAGACTCAAAATTCACTTTAACTCCAAATTGTCTAAATTTTAAAACTTTTGGTAAAGAAAGTTAGCCTGAAATACAGTGATATGATATTAGATGATACTGTTCTTTGTTATTTCCTCATTTTGTTTTTGCCTCTGAAGCATATCTAAAATGAGGTGACAGGTCAGAAACTATTTTCTCTATATTTTACCTTACCCTCCATCTACCTGTTTCCCTTTCTTCCCCTTTTCTGTTCTACTCTTTGCATTTCTTCTGTATTGAAATTCACTTTGTTCACAAATTTAAAGGAAAACCTAAATTCAGGGGCTTTGGGTACCTTTAGGTTCAGGTACAATAAAGACATGAGACTGGATTTGTGTACATCCTAAAGGAATCACTTTTTAAGTTTTATATGTTTTCATCTTGATTCTTCTAGATTCATCTTGATTCAAATTAGATGGTTGGCATTTAAAAAGAAAGTTGCATTTCTAAATGTAGATTTGTTTAAAAAATGAAGTTGCTTGGGATTTGTTGGGTTTTTTCCTTTGCAGTGTTGAAAAAAAAAAAGTCAAATTGAGACTATTTGGTGAGAATGTGGTAACTTTGATACACATGAGGCTGTTAAGATTTCCTAATAACTTCTGAAAGTTCTGTTTAACTAAAACAGTGCCAGCCTTTCCAGTTACTTCCTGTTCGACTATTCTCATGAAGTAAATGGTTACCAAACTTCACTTGCCACATTCTATCATCAAACTGATTGAATATGTTAAATAAGAAGGCAGGTGCTAGGTAAATAAACTTGACTTTGGTGAAAGAAATACAAATAACATTGATAATAAACACATTTTTAAAGTTGTATGTCCCTTGAAAGAACTCTTTTAGAACTGTTCATACAGGTCTGTCTAGCTGGTTTATAACTAATCATTCTCCCAAAAATAATACAGTAATAAATCTTAACACCCAGAGCATCTGTCCATAATTTTGTTTCTGGCACTGGTGCACCAGCCATAATAAAATGACTCTACCAGTATATCAACTGTTATATAGGAGAAGTATTTTATATTCTTTCGCCACCAGTATCTTTTGATTCTTACATGTTCCATTATATAAGACGTGTAATCATATGGTGTATTGTGACTTATTTGTGATGATTACAGTCATTCCTAGAGTCTAGTAAATTGGCTCCCATTGCTTTTGTTGCTGACATCTGGACAGTAACTTAAAGAGGTGAATGAGAGAAGTTGACTCAAGTAGTCTTAGATAGCTATTTTTTTCTCACTTTCTCTCATTTCCTTCACTCCCTGAATCCTACCAGAACCACAGTGACAGTAATACAGATTCAGAAACTATGAATGAAATCCTCTTCTTCCACACATATCCATCTTTTGGGGGTGGGTGGGTCTTTAAAAACAAAATGCAGGCTATGATTATCTATTTATTGACTGTGTTATAAAACAGCTCTTGGATGCTTCATCAATATTGTCCTTTGAAAATAATCTCCATTGTCTTCCAAATTAAGGTTTTGTTTGGTTTTGTTTTGTTTTAATCTAGATTGTAGAAGGCATGAAACAAAAAAAGTGGAGTATTGAAAATGTTTCCTTCGGTTCTGGTGGAGCTTTGCTACAGAAGTTAACAAGAGATCTCTTGAATTGTTCCTTCAAGTGTAGTTACGTTGTAACTAATGGCCTTGGGGTATGTCACCTTTTAATTACTTCTGTGTTAGTACCTTCCTTATATATCTAGGTAGAATGTGGTTATTGAGTGCAATTGTCAAAGATTGATGTGGCCCTCGACTGTTAATATGTTGTTGGGTGTTGCTGACCTTAACTCAGAAACAAGGAGAAGGGAGATATTAGGTAATAACAGACCTAAGGAGACAGATTCGGAAAAAGTAAGACCAATAAGGAAAAACATTTAAGAGAGATAATACAGGTCAGTCATTTCCCACTGCCTCCGTTTATACCTTTGGATCAAAAAGTAATATTTGGGAACATCAGCTTACCTAGCCATCATATATTAAAGACAAGCAAGTATATAATCACTGACCAAACTGTTTTAGGAAGGTAGAATATGAGGTTTGGATTGTTATACCACAATCATATTCTAGTAGCCATAGAACAGCTAGGCAACTGAACCACCACCCCCTCGCTTCTTTGTAACGTCTTGAGAGCTGGAGATTCTATAGAGCAAGGGACAGAGGCAGGAGGATGCTAAGAATTGAGAACACCTGAGTTGATTCCCTGCTTTACTCTTCCATCGTTCTTTAGAGAGTTCTGGGATTGACTGATTTGTTGCTGCTTGTTCCATTGCCTCTTGTTTCTGTGGCTTTGCTGCCTACCTTTCTGATGCAGAAACACTCTGCTCTCTTGAGGTTCTTTAAGTCTTTTGCTTCTGACAATAACAAGGCAAAAGTAAAAAGTACCAAAAGAGGGATACGTTATGAAATAGGAAAGCCTTTACCTTAGTAATATTCTTGTTCCCTCTCCAAAGATTGTGTGTGTGGTTTTGGCATAGTTGGTATAGTTGGGCTTTTTTTCAACAGCATGTATGTGCTTTGCTTACTATCAGTTTAAAGGCAGTTTGTAATATAAAAAGAGATACCTTAAGGGTTACGTGTTAGAATGCTCACAGACTTCCTACAAATGGAGTATTAGGTGTTCTTCAGTGGCAAAAAGGATATCCAAGATGTCATACTTTTTCTTTATTACAAATGGCTATCCTTCAAAACAGGTTAAAGTGTTACGTTTCTAAAAGCCAGATGTGGATTGGTTCAATTACACCTATTAAGTTCTTAAAACTTAAATGTAAATTATGTATATGCTTTCTTGTAAGGGAGTGTTTAGACATTTCTGATGATTAGTCTTCTATTTCTCTAACTTTCTTAATTTGGATTTCAGATTAATGTCTTCAAGGACCCAGTTGCTGATCCCAACAAAAGGTCCAAAAAGGGCCGATTATCTTTACACAGGACGCCAGCTGGGAATTTTGTTACACTGGAGGAAGGAAAAGGAGACCTTGAGGAATATGGTCATGTATGTATCTATGCTGGTTTTTTTCAACAGTAGTAGGTTGGCTCACCAATTAATAAGAAAGGAGGTTCTTATGTTACTGTTTTTGTGGAAGACAAGGTATTATATTTTATTATAAAATGTCCAATTGCTGACCTGGCCTACCAAAATAAGATACAAAACAAGTTTCTACGTCATAAACATGGGGCCTGTGTATACACAGGGAGAAATATTTCGTAAGTATAGTGATTGACAGCAAGTTTGTATATACTTTATCTAAAAGCAAACTGTGTTATCTTAATATAAAATGTGAAAACAAGGTGACTTGATTTGGATTACATAATAAATGGTGAAACCTTGATTTAACCAAGTTTTCTGATTCAAATGATCTAATGGTCTTTAGCATACAAAAGTACATTTATATTTGTGAACTCGAGTTAAAAAAATTTTGGTTTTTAAGCCACTTGATCAAAAAAACTTTAGACAGAACTATTTATGAATATTCATATTATCAGAAAAAATACTAAACATGAATGTACTATTACTTCCTATTTTGATTCTTTATACAACATCACAATTACTGCTTATAACATGTTACTTTTATATTTTTTAATGTTTTGAGCCAGAATTGAAATAATTTTGTTACCGTTAATGAAAAAATAACTCTTGTACCTACTAAGATTTTGGCAGATTTAGTTTATCCCAGATGAGCTAAACTCACTTCAAACTAAAAGTAAAAATCTAAGTGTGATTTTTAAAAAAGAGTATGTGAATGATACTAGAATAAACTAGAAACTCAATTTATAATCATCTAGGCAATTTGATTTAAGAGTAGGAACTAGTATTCCCTTATATTTAAATTTATGAAAGAAAATGCTACAGCTAAAGCACTGTGGTTTGAAGCAACACGATGACAAAAATACTAGATAATGTCATATGCACCTCAATCTTCAGACTAGATGGAAAATTGAGATTACTTCTGTGGACTTTTCAGAGAGAAACCAGAAGCAGATAAGCTTTACCAGACCCAAAGGGAATTTAATTTCTTCAATCTGTCTTTGCTACTCTGTATAGATGAAGTGGATTACCTTTATCATCAACTTTTGTAGTGTAAACAGAAACTTTAACCCAGTCACTGTGCGTTAGTCAAGAACGCAATACCTATTTTTCTTTGTTTCTGTTTTGGGATTGGTTTTGGGCTTTTTGTGGGTTTTTTAGACCAAATTTAGTGACTAGCAAATTTATTAAACTTCCAGTTGATAAGTTTAATCACTGTTGAGTTTGTTGGCCAGGAACAAAGCAAGGTTTACCAGGCTTTTTTGCTGCACCATCAGAGTGATTGTCAGTGACAGCCACAGTTCTCCTTGGCACCCAGGCATCTTCCTTCAACTTGAAGGAAAAAAAGAAAAAAAGATTGGTCAGCTAGGTTTCTTGATTTTCCTTTAAGAAAACTGGTTTAAGAATGTGGTATTGAGGTCATTCCTTTTCATAAAAGTTAAATATTTCTACATACCAGGCAACTCAGTGATTGGCCATTTTAGATACTACCTTGGTCCACTAGCATTTTCTATGCATCAAATCATCTCACAATTTGAACACCATTGGCATCTCTTGTGTATTTGATTGGTTGGTCTAATTCATCACACCAGGATTCAGGTATTTTGCTTCATAATGTAATCTAATCATGAAATTTCCATTTATGCAGGATCTTCTTCATACTGTCTTCAAGAATGGCAAAGTGACAAAAAGCTATTCATTTGATGAAGTAAGAAAAAATGCACAGCTGAATATTGAACTGGAAGCAGCACCTCATTAGGCTTTGTTTTATGACTGGGTGTTTTTGTGTGTGTGTGTGTATATGTGCATGCACACACACATACACCTGTGTGTATGTAATACATAATGTTCATTGTACAGATGTGTGGGGTTTGTGTTTTATGATACATTACAGCCAAATTATTTGTTGGTTTATGGACATACTGCCCTTTTTTTTTTTTTTCCAGTGTTTAGGTGATATCAAAATAGGAAATGCACTTAACCATGTAAAAGATCAGTGCTAAAGTAAGCTTTTTAGGGCCTTTTGCCAGTAGGTAGTCACTCAATGTGGTATTGATCTTTTCACAAATAACAGAACTGAGAAACTTTTATATATAACTGATCACATAAAACAGATTTGCATAAAATTACCATGATTGCTTTATGTTTATATTTAACTTGTATTTTTGTACAAACAAGATTGTGTAAGATATATTTAAAGTTTCAGTGATTTAACAGTCTTTCCAACTTTTCATGATTTTTATGAGCACAGACTTTCAAGAAAATACTTGAAAATAAATTACATTGCCTTTTGTCCATTAATCAGCAAATAAAACATGGCCTTAACAAAGTTGTTTGTGTTATTGTACAATTTGAAAATTATGTCAGGACATACCCTGTAGAATTACTAACCTCACTGCCCCTTGTAGAATATGTATTAATCATTCTACATTAAAGAAAATAATGGTTCTTACTGGAATGTCTAGGCACTGTACAGTTATTATATATCTTGGTCGTTGTATTGTACCAGTGAAATGCCAAATTTGAAAGGCCTGTACTGCAATTTTATATGTCAGAGATTGCCTGTGGCTCTAATATGCACCTCAAGATTTTAAGGAGATAATGTTTTTAGAGAGAATTTCTGCTTCCACTATAGAATATATACATAAATGTAAAATACTGACAAAAGTGGAAGTAATGTATTTTAAAGTAATTACACTTCTGAATTTATTTTTCATATTCTATAGTTGGTATGACTTAAATGAATTACTGGAGTGGGTAGTGAGTGTACTTATCTTAAATGTTTTGATTCTGTTATATTTTTTATTAAGTTTTTTAAAAATTAAATTGGATATTAAATTGTATGGACATCATTTGTTAATTTTAAACTGAATCCCCTCAATAAGTAATACTGAAGCACATTCTTAAATGAAGATAAATTATCTCCAGTGAAAAGCATGACATGTTTCAATAGAAGACTCTTAAGTTGGCTAAATTCAAAGTGCTTGACATCAAAATGTTATAGAGTGATTAGCTACTAGATTCTGAATCAGACATCACATCTGGAGACCAGTTTCTTTCGAATGATTCTTTTATATATTTAACTCTGTTCTTCTGAGGCAGCGGTTGGCCAACTATGGCCCAAAGGCCAAATTCGGACTCCTTTTTATAAATGCAGATTGTCTATGGCTGCTTTCCCACTACTCCAGCCAAAGGTAAACAGCTGCAGTAGAAGCCAAATGAGAATCATAAGAAGCCAAATGAGAATCATAAAGCCCAAAATGTTTATTTACCTGCCCTTTACACAAAATCACACAAAAAGTTTCCTGATCTCTGTTCTAAGAAAAGGAGTGTGCCTTGCATTTAAAGGGAAATATTGGTTTCTAGGGAAGGGAGGAGGCTAAATAGTTGATAAGGAATTTTCCTCTTTTGTCCTCTTTTTTTCTCATTTAAGAATCTGATTCTGGAAGACTGATTTAGAAAAGTTTTAACATGACATTAAATGTGAAATTTTAAAAATTGAAAAGCCATAAATCATGTTTTAAATAGTTACCTGAGAAAATATTTTATCACTAGAATAACCTAATTAGAAGTGAGTTATCTTCATTAAATGTTTTTTGTAAGTGGTATTAGAAAGAATATGTTTTTCAGATGATGCTTTAAACATTTAGTGAGAACAATAAGCATTATTCACTTTTAGTAAGAGCCTTCTGTAATCTATGGTAGAAAATAATTTTAAAATGAGTTTTTAATGTATTTGAGTAATGATGAGTATTAAAAATAACACACATTTCTTCACAAAATGTGCTAAGGGGCGTGTAAAGAATCAAAAGAAACTATTACCAGTAATAGTTTTGATAATCACCCGTAATTTTGTATTTAAACCATTTAAACATTGAAATTATTCTACAGACAGTATTCTCTGTGTTCTGTGAATTTCAGCAGCTTCAGAATAGAGTTTAACTTTGAAACTTGCAGTGAAAAAAGCTATCCATTTGTTCACAACCATAAATCAGGAGATGGAGATTAATTCTATTGGCTCTTAGTCACTTGGAACTGATTAATTCTGACTTTCTGTCACTAAGCACTTGGTATTTGGCCATCTCCATTCTGAGCACCAAACGGTTAACGTGAATGTCAAGTAGAACTCTGCTGTGTGTCACCCTTAAATCAGCCTAACTCTTCCCGATAAAAGCAAATGGCATTTACGGATTTAAGTCATTAGATTTTAAACTGACATTAATTAATCCCCCTTGATTCATTATATCATCAAGTATTTATATTTTAAATAGGAGGTAGGATTTCTGTGTTAAGACTCTTACTTGTACCCTATAATTAAAGTAAAATGGTTTTTATGAGTATCCCTTATTTTCCCTTCTTAAATTGTTATCAAACAATTTTTATAATGAAATCTATCTTGGAAAATTAGAAGGAAAAATGGCAAGGTATTTATTGTTCTGTTTGCCATAATTTAGAACTCAAACTTAAGTATTTGTAGTTTTACATTCCTTTTTAACCCAGTCAGTGGAGAATGTCAGCTTTTCTCCCAAGTTGTATGTTAAGTCTATTCTAATATGTACTCAACATCAAGTTATAAACATGTAATAAACATGGAAATAAAGTTTAGCTCTATTAGTGAAGTGTTAAATTTGTGTGCTTCAAGTAATGCCATTTTCAGGCCTACCTGTTTTAAGTATTCCTCCAGTTCAAAGAATTAGAAGATGAGAGAAGGGCAAGTGTCAAAGCTGACTCCTCTTTTCTGCTTTGTGCAACTGTATAGATGACAGTGCCTCTTACTAAGGAAGAACACTGGAGGGACACCAGATTTGAGAGAAAGGAGCATGATTCCTGTGGTAAGGCTTGAGATGCCTTTGACACATCTAAATGCAGGTATTAAGTAGGCAATTGATGATACAGGTTTGTGGATAGAAGGGCCTCAAGGTATGACTGATGTATACCTTGGAAGGTATACATCATTGGAAGCACACAGTAAAGGATACTTTTCTAGGGAGAGTATAGAGCAGGAGTTGGCAAACCCCAGGCCATGGGCCAAATCCAGCCCACCATCTGTTTTTGTAAATAATTTTATTGGAACATAGCCACACCCATTTATTTAGTTATTGCCTTTGGCTATTTTCATGCCACAGTGGCAACACTGATTAGTCGCAACAGAGAAATTATGGCTGCAAAAACTAAAATAATTTACTGTGAGGCCCTTTACAGGAAAAGTGCTGATCTCTGCTATAGAGTATAAAGGGAATCTAGGGCTAAACCATGAGTAACCCTTGAAGGTTAAGTGGCAGAACATGAGCAGACCAAATGACAAGCATAGCTAAAGAGATGAAAGTTCCAACCAGGAGTAAAGTCTCAAAAGCCAGAGGAAACATTTTTCAGCCCAGGTGTTGAATGCTGCCGAGAGATCAAATAGGGTGAAGAATTTAAAACAGCTACTGGATTTAGCCACCTGGAAATAATTGGTGCCTTAGACATGTTCCTTTCCAGATAGTAGAAGAGGCTCATTTCTGAAAGAAGCTTCCTTATATACCTCTTTGAATGTGGGGTGTGAAAAGGGAGGAGAGAGTGAGGCAATAGTATCTTTGTCCTTCTAGCTGTAGCCTTACCTCTGAAAAAGGTCCAGGAAAGAGGAAGGAGTTGAAAATAAAAGCAAAAAGAGATCAGTGATGATTTGGTGTTCCAGAGACGGTGGAGAAAGGTAAGATCCAAAGCACTTGGTAGGGTATTGGCCTTAAATGTTAGGGGTTCTTCTATTCTAGAAGAAAGGAGAAGATGGGAGCAGGTGTCTACTTGGGTGTTCTGTGAAGTCAGAGGCCAGATCCCACTTGTACATGGTTTATTACTCATTCATTTATGTTCACCCCAGAGAAGCGCCATTCTTCATGGTTAGCAACAGAATTCAGTTAGAAACACAGTTATCCTGACCTGCTTTATTTATTTTTTTAATTCTGTAATTGGATACTGAGCTGTTACTTCTTTGACATGAAGTAGGGAATGCATGTTGTAATTTTTATAGAGATGGATTAACGATCTCGCTTACAAACTCTCTAGAATTGGCTACACATTTAATTCTGATTAGGTCTTCCTGACTCGCCAGAGGAGTTCTACCAGATCTCTGAGCCTCTCACTTTCTATTCCTTCCTCTTCAGCTAACATGTTCCTTTTTCTCACACCCTTTTTAAAGAATTCCCTTGATAACACCATCTCTAGCCTCCCTTCTCCCATTTACATCAGACTTCTCTCCATTTACTGCCTCAACTCCCATTCAGTCATCTTCCATCTGGTTCTCACCCCTTATTGGGCAAAGCAGTGACCTTCTAATTGCCCAATGAATAAATTTAGTTATTATATTATCTGAGGGCTCTCCTGCATTTGCCACTACTAATAATTCATTTATTTACTACTTTCTTCTATGATGTTTTTGCGTCTTCTAATCCCTGTGGACTGTCCCTTCTCTCTTGGTCTCTTCACACACTTTTAAATGTAGGCACGTCCCGTTTATCTCCATGTTCATCTTGGCTGTTGTCAGCCATTCATGTGGTGTCAGCTGTGAGCTATCTACTACAGCCTCCATGCATTTATGTCTCCAGCCTAGACTTCAAAATAGAATGATTATTCTACCTGTCAGTGATACGTTTCTACTCAGATGCAACAAATCCAAGCTTACCATATTCCCCCAGAACTTACTGTATTTATTTTGATTCTCTCATTTGGCAGCTCAGCCAGCCTCCAACATGAAACTTTCCTCTCCATTACCCTATACATTTAATCGGCCACATAATCCTATTGATTTACCTACTGAGTAATGTATAATCTGTGTCCTCTCCAACTCTTACTTCAGGCTCTCAAATTTCTTCCTGAAGTACAGGCTGAGCATCCCAGATCCAAAATCTGAAAAACTCCAAAACATGCAATTAAGTTTTGAATGCCTACATGACACTCAAAGGAAATGTCCTTTGAAGCATTTTGGATTTCAGATTTTCTAATTAGGGATGCTCAACCAGTAAGTAAATGCAAATATTCCAAAATCTGAAATCTAAAACACTTCTGGTCCCAAGCATTTCAGAAAGTAATTTCTGTATTACTTCAACTTGTAATACAGAAATTATCTAATTAGTTTTCGTAACTCCAATCCAGCCTCCCTCCACTCTGCTACCAGAGTATTCTAACAAAATCAGTGTCAGTCCCCTGCTGAAAGCACCTCAGTGTTCCTTTAGCCTGCAGGATGCTGCTCAGTATCCAGCCTGACCCGTCCCGATCTGGCCTGTGCTGCGTATATAACCTCATGTCCACTCCTCATTTCCTGTCCAGCATCACTGATTTGCTGTACCTTAGACTCACACATGCACACATTCTCTACACCATTTTCTGCGTTTCTCTGCCTTTGTGTATTCTAACTCCTCGGCCAGGAATGCCTTCCCTGTAGGTGGTACTTATTTTAGGTGACAATGCCTTAAGGTGGACGCAATTTAGGTGATAACACCTCCGAGAGGCCTTCAACAACTCACCTGCCATCCCCACTTCACATGCCCTTCCTCTGGCCTCTGTAGGTGTTGAATGTATCTCTAGCATTTACAGTCTAAAGGTCTGTGTCCTATATGAGACATTCATCTATATTTCCTTCATCAGCACATAGTAGACATTGAAATGTCTGCTGAGTAAATGAATGTCATTAAAATAAACACTTTTAAGGTGTTTTGATAACTTCTCTGTAATACAAGTACCCTGAACATGTTAGTGTTTTTAAAAAGTGAAACTTTAACATTTTTAAAGTACTTTTTTTTAAAAAGGTGGATAATTTTTTAAAGGATATTCACATATTACTGTCTTTTTTAATTCTTAAATTCATGAAGTACAGGTGTTTCATCAAAACACAGATTAGAAAGCTATGGTATAGAGAAGGTATTTGCCTGAGGTTACCCTGTATGTAGTTCAGTAGTTCCTAATTTTTCTTGGGTCTTAGGCTTCTGAGAATTTGATGAGAGCTGTGCCTCTCCTCTCAGAAAAATTCTCACTTGTGAATAAACAACAAATTTGCCTAAAATTTGAGGAGGTTCATTTCACAGGCACCTAATTGAGAACTCTTAAGTTAATGACAGAGCAGAGATTAGATGTCAGGGCTGTTTCTAGCAAATGTTCCTCTCTGTTTGAACTTCTAGTAGTAGTCTTAATAATTTTAAGGTTTTAATTTAAATTGTTTTTGGAACAAGTCAACATAAATATAATTTTAATTCCACTTCCAAAGATTCTACAGACTTCACTGATGCAGATTTCAAACTTAGTGGCTATTTTAAATGCCTTTTTTTGTAGGTGGAGAAACAAGCTTAGGAAGTGAAATTAAGAAATCTGGCCATATGATGAAAGAAGATTAAGAATAAACCCAGGAATCTTCTGTACAAACCAGCAACACCAAGCTTTTGACAAAAACTTTCTCTGTATTTTTTATAACTAGAAGGTTCTCTTTCTTATAACTAGAAAATTCTGTTTCCAGAAATATAAACAGGCTAGGTCAAATCCAAGTGAAAATGGAACCCCAAGAGGTAACCAGGCATTGACGATGCTTTTGCCCTAGAGTATTTACCAAACCTGGGGACTATGAGCTTCACTTTTTAGGGCCTGAAAGGACATGATGAACAGAAATCAGACTCTCCTGCCATAAAGCAGGTCTCCCAAAAGGCTCCACTTCAGGATGAGGATGAACCAGTGGTACTCTATCCCCACACCTCTGAGGAACTGCAAGAAAAGTTGCTTTAGCTTGAGCAAATCAAGAAAAATCTAAGAAATTAACATTGCAAGCTGGCCCTTGCAGTCCAAATTTACCTCCCCTACATATTACAGAAACCTTAAACTATAAACTTCGATTAAACTGGACTGGCAGAGTCCAGGGTTCCCTAAATGCCCGACAGAAGTAAATGCAAATTCTCCCTGAAGGGATACTTTCATCCTACACCCCAAAGAATTCCCAAAATAATTTTCTACAGAAAATGAACAGCTCACAGAATAATCACATAGGCAACAAGACACCATGAATGAGAGCAGCAGAAAAATGATTCACAAAGGGTTCAGATACTGAAATTATGAAACATAAAATCATTGTGCTTTCTTTTTTTTTTTAATGAGGCCAGCTGCCGTGGCCCACGTCTGTAATCCCAGCACTCTGCGGGGGTCGAGGCGGGAGGATCACTTGAGGTCAGGAGTTTGAGGCCAACATGGTGCGACCCTGTCTCTACTAAAAATACAAAAATTAGCCGGATGTGGTGGCGCACACCTGTAATTCCAGCTACTGGAGAGGCTGAGGCAGGAGAATCACTTGAACTGGGGAGGCGGAGGTTGCAGTGAGCTGAGATTGCGCCACTGCACTCCAGCCTGGGTGACAGAGTAAGGCTCTGCCTAAAAAAAAAAAAAAAAAGAAAAATGAAGCATACACTTAAATATCTATCTGCAGCTAATAGGAAAATTTTTAAAAGGCCTTACAAATTTGCTACAGGGATTAATAGAATTTGTGAAAACAAAAAGTTCCGTAATTGAAATTAACAACCAGATTAGACAGCTATAAAGGGCACCAATGACTTTGAAGGCAGATCAGAAGAAATTCAGAATGCAACACAAAGCAAATGGAATGAAAGTTAAGCAACATGAAACAGAAGGCCTCACATATGTCTAATCAGAGCAATGGAAGAAGAGGAAAGAGAAAGTGGAGTAGAGGCTATATTTTAAGAGAGAAGGGTTCAGGATTTACCTGAACTGATGAGAAGCAACAATCTAAAGATTAAAGCTCAATGAATCCCAAGCAAGATAATTTAAATCCAGATACATTGTGGTGAAACTGCAAATCACAAGTAACAAAGTATCCTAAAAGCAGCCAGAGGGAAAAAAAAGATTGTAATCTGAGGAAGGAGACTGACTGCTCAACTCTCAGCAGCAACACTGGGAGCCAGAAGACAGTGCAATGTCCTGAAAGGAAATAACTGCCAAGAGAGAACGCTGTTCCCCTAAAACTCAGAGAGAAGATGAAATAAAGACACTTTCAGACCACCACAACCTGAAAGTTCAACACTAGCATGCTGTCACTAAAGGGAATTCTAAAGGATGAAGGAATAAAGAGCCATCAAGGTAGTAAGTGTGTATGAGCAAACTAAAACATTGTAAACCAATGTCTTATGGATTGAAATTAAACAATATTCAAAATATACAAGGACAGCATATATTAGAAGAAGGGTAAATTGAATTAAAAGTGTTCTGAGACATTTCAATTGTCAGGAGGAAGTAAAGTGATTAATTTTACTCTATTGCACTAGTAGATGTAGAAATGAAGTATGTTACTTTCAAACTAACAGGAAAAAGTGGTGGAATGGTTAAAATATTTCAAAATAAAATGACAGGAAAAAAACAACAGGTGGGACAAATACCAAAAAATTAAAGATAATAACATAAATTCTGTGTAACTAATGTGAATGATCCATATATCCCCACACACACATATAAAATCAGTTGAGGCCAGGCGCAGTGTCTCACACCTGTAACCTCAGCACTTTGGGTGTCTGAGGCAGGTGGAACTGAGGTTGGGAGTTCGAGACCAGCCTGACCAACATGGAGAAACCCCATTTCTACGAAAAATACAAAATTAGCCAGGCCTGGTGGCGTATGCCTGTAATCCCAGCTACTAGGGAGGCTGAGGCAAGAAAATTGCTTGAACCCGGGAGGCAGAGGTTGCAGTGAGCTGAGATCATGCCATTGCACTCCAGCCTGGGTGTCAAGAGCAAAACTCCATCTCCAAAAAAAAAAAAAAAAAAAAAAAATCAGTTAAAAGAAATTTTAAAATCTATTTGCTACTTACAAGAGACACATCTAAAACAAGATGCAAAAAGATTGGAAATATTTTTAAATGAGCAATTTACTGGAAATAATTGCTGCCATTTTCCTTTCAGTCAGATGACTTGTTTGCTCAGGGTTTCTGACCGGGGCTGGCTGAAACAATGCATTGTATCACTGGGCTCCAGAACAGTGTGCCAACAACGTGCGGCACTCTAAAAGGACAGAGCATTCCAGCACGATGCTGTGGCTTTATTTACCAAGCTTTTGGGATAATATGTGCCTCGGGCAAAGAGTTCTCTGTCTGCCCTCAGATCACAATGCTGCACAGGATGCCACATTTAGAACTGTCAGAGGACTGTTCAGTGCAGGGAAAGATGCATTCTGAGAAATAGTACCTGCTGTGGAGTGTTCCAGTTTTTATATTTTTCACACCCATTCTCTGTATCTTTTATCAGGGTTTAGGTGCTTTATCTTTTGTATCAGTAGGTAGAGGAGGGAGGGGGAGGATCAGAATTAGCTGTGGGGCTTTTCTGAACCACATACACGTACTCCTGAAAATCTGATAGACGCCAGGATATATGACCATGGAAAGGGCCTGTGTAGTTCAGATAAACCACCAGAGATTTTTTAAACACATATCATCTCCAGTAGAGAACCGCTGCTCTATATAAACCACTATCCAAATACGAATGCAAGACTTCATCCCTAAGTGCCTTCTACACCATATGACCTCCATTCTAAACTTCATTAGTTGTGTTCTCCCTTCTGCTTAGCAAGGCACAACGGATGGCCAAGAATGGTTCTGTGAGGTTTATACAACTTGTCATCACCCTAGCCTGCCTGGGGAAGGAAAGGTCTCTGTATTTTTCCTACAGGAGCAAAAAGGAGAATGATTTAGCTCTGGGAAAAGGAGACAGTTGCATATCATTTCCAGGCTCTGCAAATTGATTAACCTGTCCAAATACTTCATAATGTGCACATATTTTATTATCAAGAAATGACAACAAGCACTTTCTATAAACAAAATCACAAATTCTGGTCTTACAAGTCAGAGAGTGGGGTGTCCAGGACTCCTGGGAATCAGGGGGTTTTCTCAGTCCTGAAGTGGGCAAAGAGAGCTTTCTGCTATTAAGGAATACTGGCCCATTGAAAAACCAGGGCCACAGAACCAAAAAGCAATTGAATTTAGCATTTTGTGTGTGAATATGTGTATGTATATGTATGATTGTGTATGTATGGGTGTATTCATAAGTATGTATGTAGAAGAGAGAAATACCTCGTTCTTTCTCAACTAGTTTTTAAACTAGGAGCAGAGAATAAAACAATGATATATAGCACAAATAGTTTAAAAGCATATTGCAGTCCCATATTATGCCCAGGGATACTTAAAATCTTTTTTTTTCACTCTGTCACCCAGACTGGAGTGCAGTGGTGCCATCTTGGCTCACTGCAGCCTCCACCTCCCGGGTTTCAGTGATTCTCCTGCCTCTCAGTCTCCTGAGTAGCTGGGATTACAGGCACGTGCCACCACGCCTGGCTAATTTTTGTGTTTTTAGTAGAGATGGTGTTTCACCATGTTGGCCAGGCTGTTCTCAAACTCCTGACCTCAAGTGATCTGCTCGCCTTGGTCTCCCAATATGCTAGGATTACAGGCATGAGCCACCGCGCCTGGCCTAAAATCTTGATAAGCAAAAATTTTAACTCACTGAATAAAACTATTTCTTTGGCAGGCCCTTACTGGTTTCTACCACTAAATACTAGGAGGGCAGGAAGAATGCCTGACACCTATTATGTATTCCCAGGGCCTGAGCACAGGCCTGGCCTACGGTAGACACTCAGGAGTTATGTGTTGAGCAAAGGAAGTTTCATAAAAGAAGTCTCACTTCTACCTCTCACCACACCCACTGTCAAGCTACATGTCATTCTCTACCCGCTTCCACTCCATACCTCCACCTCCTTATTACATCGAGCCAAATGCTGGTGCTTTTTACAGTCAAAAGTGATCAGTGGAAACTCCTTAACAAATCAAGCAGCTCTCAGTCATCTGCACCTTGTGAGGAATTCTGGACCAACATTTCCATCTGCTTTACCCAGAAAAGGTCCAAGTAGATATCCCCGACAGGCCTTCAAAACTGCTACAAGCAGCATGAAACTCTTCAGGAATTTACCATTTAGAGGGCCTGGATTTCAAGTATTTAGAACTCCCTCAACAAAAGCTTTCATCCTCTAGACCACAATTTTGTTTTTACTTTTTTGACCACAAGCCTCAGTAAGAAACATGGTTCACATTGCAACCCAGGACACACACATACATACACACACATGTATTAGCGAAGCTCTTTGTGCCATGCAGTCTGATATTGCTGGATCTCCTCTGTGCAGTTCTGTTCTACCTATTCTATTTTTTTCTTAATGCTGGTTTCAGATCATAAAATTGATTTCTTGAACCACTAATGGTTATGACCTGCAGTCCAAAAACCCTGACCTAAACTGACCTAGTATAGCATCACCCACCTTGATCTCATATTTACAAGATCATAGTTCTTCAGGAAGCCCCAAGTCAAGCTGGTGCCTAAGCCAAACCTAGGGGCTCCAGCTACAACCGGATGAGCTTCAGAATGCAGTGAATAAACTGACTTGCTCTCTGTGCCATTTCCTATATAAAGAAAGGTAGATTAGAAGGGAAAGAAGTTAATTTATATGTGCCAACCCTGTGCCAGGTGGGCATGCGAGGTCTTTATATGAATGGCCTCCCTTAATCCCCTCAACAACCACCTATGTAAGCATCATCCCCACTCCACAGATGAAAAAATGGATGAGTACAGATGTAAAGGAGCATGCCCAAAGCCACACAGCTAGTAAGGAACAAAGTAGATTTCCAGCAGGGCTGTCCAACTCCATAGAGCCCACCACTCTCATCTTCCTGACTGTTGTACCAACTATGTAGGAAACAGTGCTTTCCTCTTTACTCTCCTGTGTCTGTCCACATTCAGCATTTCACTCCAGATCTGGTTTTCTAGTCACTTCCTCCAGGAAGGTCCCTCCAAGCCATGCTTGTCAGCCTCTAGACTTGCAGGTAGCACTGTATTTTCTCCATGAGGTTTTGCAGTGCTTGGTCATTGTGTGTGCAGCTTGTGCATAGTATCAAGTGCACATGAGTATGTGTGTGAATGTATATTCTATTGCTCTTCTGCTGCCAAAATCACACGTCAGCCTTCAGTAAATAGGCACCTGCAGTTCTTGGGGCTGTACATCAGGTTCCACGATTCCCTTTTCCGGTGCCTCATCTGACCCAGCCACTAAAGAATGACTAGCTAGAGCATGTTCAGCTATTTTTAGTTCCCTCAGTCACTGACCTAGACTGTTGGCTGAGGAGGCAGAAGGAACTGGGAAGGAAGATATGTATCAGCCTCATCCAAACCGCTTCTTAGGCAGCTGACTGCCAGGAGCTTTGGGGCAAGGGCTGAAAATTAGAAATCACGTAGGCAGAGCTTTCCAGATGGGGAAATAAAGAGCAAACGGCTACCCCGACCAGCAATGGAGCTTGCCACCTTGGTCATCAAAGGCTGTGGGAGAGAAGAGAGCAGAGAACATAAAGAAGGAGGTAGGGGACACCTGGACAAGTCTGCAGCCAACTCTTAAGAGCAAAACCACTTATAAGGCACAAAAAGAACCAGAGACTGCCTCCCCTCCTTGACCTTCCTATTTGAACTTTGCTCAAAAGTTTTCTGGTGTACGTACATAGTACCACGGGAAACTGGGAGGAACTTACTTAGGCCATGCGCTAGAAGTATCCAATACTCACAGCCTGGGAAAGGAGGCAGCCTAATAGACATAAGACAAATTCCTTTAGCTGGAAAGTGTTGGAAGACTCGAAGTCATAACTGCCCAGGTGCCAATTCAGCATTTATCCTGACCCAATCTAACTTTTAAAGATTTTCTTGTATTGATTGACTGAAATATATATAGAAAAATTGTAGTTATGTAGAGATAAATGGAATATATTTGGATATGTGGAATATCTAGAGAGATGTATGAAGAGATTACCTAACAGTTTCCCTCTGAGACTCACAGCAGAAAAAACTATCTTTCAGTTCCTCTGTTTGTAGGAATTCACACCTTTGCTTAAAGCAACTCTAGCCAAAAAGAACAAATCATGAGTTTTCAAACAATATTTTGTTTCAGTTTAAGAAGACTAAAAGGAACTAGTTTCTCTGGCATTCTCTGTTTTTCAGAGTAATGTTGTTGCAGGTAGTTAGTCGGTCATGAGTGGGGCAGAAAAGGGCTCTTCCCCACCCACTAGGAATGATGGGTGATGGTTCGGAAGTTATCACATTGCCTCTCTAAAAGTAATAAATTGGCAGCCAGACCAAGGAGAGGCCATTTCCTGATGGTCCACACCTGTTGCACTAAAATGTTTATTGAATGCAGATGCCAGGGTGGCACAACTTCCCGGGCATGTGCCTTAAGAGACAAAATGGCAGAGTATGACCTTCTGGGTACACTCCATCTGAAAAGGGAAGAAAGTCTCAGATGGACGTGACTACAACTTCCTAAACACACTGCGCATGCTCACCTCCCAAGGGTAAGGAGGGCACTGCACATGCGGGAAGCCCACCCTAAGGGAAGAATTACGGGAAAGGGGCCAGCCTATAAAGTCCTAGGATCAAGGTTAAACACTGCATTTGACCTTCATGTGCCCATTTGCATTTCTTCCTCTCTTTCCTGTTCTAAAGGCTGTTTAAATAAACTTCCACTCCTGCTCTGAAACTTGCCTTGGTCTCTTTTTCTGCCTTATACCCCTCACTTTAATTCTTTCTTCTGAGGAGGCAAGAATTGGGGTTGCTGCAGACAAATACGGATTCGCTGCCAGTAGCTCAGGTATCTTCCACTGGTAACATATTTGGTGCTGTGAGACTCAGATATTTGCCACCCTAACAAGATGAGAGAAAATTTTTTCCCCTTTCATCGCATCTATTTTGCTAAGTAAACTGTTTCTTTTGTCTTGGAGACCTTCCTGCAATCTAGAGTGTGTCGATTGTCTCCCTGTTTTTTAATATGTTCCTTGGACCTCTTATATTTTCTGTAAATGATAGTTAAATTTAGGAGCTTGGTCAAATTCACCAAAAATATTAAATTTTTGGTGATGCCTTTTTATTGGAGCATTTGTGTACTTCCACAAAGAGGTGCATGATGTCTGGCTATTTTTGTAATGGTAGCAGACATTTATGATCTTTGCCTAGATCATTAATAGTGTTGGGGTTTTAAAATGGTGATATTTGAATTCCATTATTCCTCTATATTATCAGGGATACATCCATAAAAGAAACATTCTTTCATCAATGATATGATTTCCTCTAGGTATATATCATATAGGAAAAGCACAATAAATATCTGACTCTTTGCATTTACTGGTTTTCAGAACAATGAGCTGGTGTGTTTCTTCTTCTTTCTTTGTTTTAGTATCATCATAATGAACTCAAAGATATTTAGCAGATGCTGTTGATGTCCAACCCCATATCCCCTGGGCTCACCTCAGATTTCACCTGCATTTGTGCTGGACAGTAACAATGCATACTGACAGCTTCTCATATCACCCTCCTTTTGCTTCTTTGAGAGCTTTCTCCAAAGCTACAGGAACTTGCTGAGCCCACCTATGGGCAGCCCAGAAATGACAGAGATTCAATGCCTCAAAAGACAACTTTAACCATGAGGGGTGGCTTCACCTTCCCTTGGCAGCACAATTTTTAGAGACACGCTACATCATCTAGGAGAGGGCTCTCAAGTCACATGCACATTGTGCCGTTCTTCCTTCCCTGTCTCACTTTCCTCGCTGTCTAACTTGTGTTGTTTCTTGGGATCGCCTTTCAAGTAAACCACTGGCATTCAGTTCATTGTCTCATGGTCTTCTTTTGGGATGCACCTGAATTAAGATAAATTTAACTATGTTTGATGACTTTTGATCTACTGCAATTATTACCCTTATCAACTCAAATCATCCCACCTTTGGTCAGTTGGAGTGTATTCAACTGGCTTCTGAGTCCTTTTAACATGACAGTGCTTGGTTTTGATACTTTTCTTTTTTCTGGTATTACAAGAATTTTCACTCTCATTTTGTATATTTCCTTCCTCAAACCTGCAATCAACCATTTCTCCAAAAAACCCTTTGTTTTTGTTTCTGTTTTGAGGCAGAGTCTCGCTCTGTAGCCAAGACTGGAGTGCAGTGACACAATCTCGGCTCACTGCAATCTCCGCCTCCCGGGTTCAAACGATTCTCCTGCCTCAGCCTTTCGAGTAGCTAGGACTACAGTTGCGCACCACCATGCCTGGCTAATTTTTGTATTTTTAGTAGAGACGGGGTTTCACCATATTGGCCAGGCTGGTCTCCAACTCCTGACCTCATGATCCGCCCCGCCTCGGCCTCCCAAAGTGCTGGGATTACAAGTGTGAGCCACTGCACCCAGCCTGTTTTTATTTCTTGATGTAGGAAATACTATTTAGAGACCACAATCTTGGCAGTAGGGATGCTTATTGCTACTGGATTGACGAATGTTTCTATGTCTTTTCAGTAGACAAATTAAGAAAACTTTCCTGTTTCTTTGCGTGTCTTACAACTTTTTGTTGAAAAAATAGGCATTGTAAAAAATATAATGTGGCAAATATGAAAAGCAGATTCCCCACATCAACCATTTCTCCTTCTTGAGACGGAGTCTCACTCTGTCGCTAGACTGGAGTACAATGGTGCGATCTGGGATCACTGCAACCTCCACCTCCGGGGTTCAAGTGATTCTCCTGCCTCAGCCTCCCTAGTAGCTGGGACCACAGGTGTATGCCACCACGTCCAGCTAAATTTTTTTTTTTTGTATTTTTAGTAGAGATGGGGTTTCACTATGTTGGCCAAGATGGTCCCTATCTCCCAACCTCATGATCTGCCTGCCTCGGCCTCCCAAAGTGCTGGAATTACAGGCATGAGCCACCAAGCCCAGTCCATGCATTTTTCTTTTATTGCTGTTTATTGTTATTGCTGCTGCTGTGTGCTTATTTAGTGACTTTTCTGGACTAATTCTGTAAAATCTGTATTCTTTGTCATGTGTGGACCCTGAAGTCTCTGCTTGTTTCACTTACTGGTCAACTAATGACTGGACAGAGATTTATTCATGCCTGAGTCAATCAACCCCTTAACCTCTGCTGAGAACTCTGTGTGTCTGAGCACAGCTTCAGTGCTCCAGAGGACATTTTGCAACATTGCCTTTGCCTTCATTCCTGCCCATGCAAAGCCTCGGGGTCCACAGAGCCTTCTCTTTCTTTCCTGGATTTATGCACAGCCCTGCACAAGCATGTGGCCTTCTAGATTCCATAGAATATGTTGAAGTTTTTCAAAGCTCTATTCCGTTTTCAAAGCCACATTCCCTAGTTTTTCCTTTTTTTAGTCAGCCTGTTCTTAGTTCCAACTGGTACTGCTGCCCCGGGCAGCTGCATTGTTCAACAATTGTTGTTGATCGTTTTTTAACAAATTTCCTGAGGGCAAGGTTGTTCACACAGCGTGAGCTCTGTGTCAGGTCACAGAAGGAATGCTCTGAGAGTGAATCTGTCCAGAGAGTTTTCAGATGGGCCAAATAGTGGCAACTCTCCAGGAATGAGCTTTTTGGGAGCCCCAAACATGTTCTGCCTCCTCCAGTGCCTACCAAGCTGCTAGTTTTCATAGCTATTATAGTTGTGAGGCTGTTACATGGTAACCCTGGGGTAGGTGTTAGACGAATGAGATTATGGCAAATCAAAACATAAAGCTTAGGGCCAGGCATGGTGGTTCGTGCCTGTAATCCTAACACTTTGGGAGGCTAAGGTGGGAAAATCACTTGAGCTCAGGAGTTCAAGACTAGCCTAGGCAACAGAGCAAGACCTCATCTCTACTAAAAATAAAATTAAAATTAAAAATAATTTAACTAGGCATAGTGGCACTTGCCTGTAAGTCCCAGCTACTCTGGAGGCTGAGGTGGGAAGAGCAATTGAGCCTGGGAGATTGAGGCTGCAGTATGCTGTGAACACAACTCTGTCCAGCCTGGGGGACAGAGTGAGACCCTCTCTCAAAAAAAGTAAAATAAAACAAAGCTTGCTGTTCAGACATATTTATTGAATGAAACCCCTCAAATTGTTGCATGCTTTCAATTTCCAGAATTCTGAAAACATTTATTTTTGGCGATTTTTGCCATTGTTCTCACTCCTTTTATGGAGGTGAAGAATCTTGAAGGGCTCTACTTCACCATTCCAGAAATTGGGATTCTGAACATTTTTTAAATGAAAAAATATATCAAATTAATATTAATACCCAAAATGCTGGATTTTTACTTAAGCTCATTGATAGCTACCTCATTGATTTCACTTAATTTCCTTTCTCCCTTGTCAAAAATCCTGTTCTCAGTAATACCATCAAAATTGTTATTTAGCGACCAGGCACAGTGGCTCATGCCTGTAATCCCAGCAATTTGGGAGGCCGAGGCAGGAGGATGCTTGAGCTCATGAGTTTGAGACCAGCCTGGGCAACATGGTGAGATCCTCTCTCTACAAAAAAGTACAAAAATTAGCCCAGTGTGGTAGTGTGTGCCTGTAGTCCCAGGTACTTGGGAGGCTCAGGTGGGAGGATCGCTTGAGCCTGGGAGGCAGAGGCTGTAGTGAGCAAAGATGATGCCACTATACTCCAATCTGGGCAACAGAGCGAGACCCTGTCTCAAAAAAACAAAAGAAAAAGTATATATATACACATAAATTTTGTTTTATTCTTCCATACATAAAAAACAGACTTAGAATAACAATACCAATATTGCTGCCAATGATATAATCATTGAAAATACAATATTTTACACTTCCTTTTATCCTTAGAGTTTATCTCACTGGGAATATACAGTCAAAGTACTGTGGTATGAAAAACCATTCAAAAGGTCAACAAATCCAGGAGTTTTTTGTTTGTTTGTTTGTTTAATTAATAAGATAGGCCACTAGCTGGACAGAAGAAAAGAGAGAAAATCCAAATAAACACAATTAGAAATGATGACGGGAATGTTACTACTGACCCCACAAAAATAAAACAACCATCAGAAACTATTATGAACAACTCTATGCAGAAGAGATGGATAAATTCCTAAACACATACACCCTCCAAAGACCGAGCCAGGAAGAAATTGATGCCCTAAACAGACCAATAACAAGCTCTGAAATTGAATCAGTAATAGCCTACTACCAAAAAAAAAAAGCCCAGGACCTGACGGATTCACAGCTGAATTATACCAGATGTACAAAGAAGAGCTGGTACCTTTCCTACAGAAACTATCCCCAAAAATTTAGGAGTGGGACTCCTCCCCAACTCATTCTATGAAGCCAGTGTCATCTTTATACCAAAACCTGGCAGAGACACTACAAAAAAAATAAAACTTCAGGCCAGTATCCTGGAATTTCAATTTAAAAATTCTCAACAAAATATTTGCAAACTGAATCCAGCAGCACATCTAAAAGCTAATGCACCATGATCAAGTAGGCCCCAGGATGTAAGATTGGTTCAACATACACAAATCAATAAATGTGAGTCATGAGATAAACAGAACTAAAGGCAAAAACCAAATAATTATCTCAATAGACACAGAAAAACTTTCGATAAAATTCAACACCCCTTTATATTATAAACTAGGTATCGAAGGAACATACCCCAAAATAATAAGAGCCATCTATGACAAACCCACAGCCAACATTATACTGAATGGGCAAAAGCTGGAAGCATTCCCCTTGAAAACCTGCACAAGATAAGGATGCCCTCTCTCATCACTTTTATTCAACGTAGTATTGGAAGTCCCAGCCACAGCAAACAGGCAAAAGAAAGAAAGAAAGGGCATCCAAATAGGAAGACAGGAAATCAAACTATCTCTGTTTGCAGATGACAAGATGCTGTATCAGAAAACTCCGGGCCGGGCGTGGTGGCTCACGCCTGTAATCCCAGCACTTTGGGAGGCTGAGGCAGGTGGATCACTTGAGGTCAGAAGTTTGAGACCAGCCTGGCCAACATGGTGAAACCCCATCTCTACAAAAAATACCAAAAAAATTAGCCTGGTGTGGTAGTGGGCACCTGTAATCTCAGCTACTTGGGATGCTGAGGCAGGAGAATCGCTTGAACCTAAGAGGCGGGGGTTGCAGTGAGCTGAGATCGCACCATTGCACTGCAGCCGGGGGAACAGGGCGAGGCTCTGTCTCAAAAAAGAAAAAAGAAAACCGCATAGTCTCGGCCCAAAAGGTCCTCTAGCTGATAAACAACTTCAGCAAAGTTACAGGATACAAAATCAATGTACAAAAATCGCTAGCATTTCTATACACCATCAACAGCCAAACCGAGAGCCAAATCAGAAAGGCAATCCCATTCATAACTGCCACAAAAAGTGTAAAATACCTAGGAATACAGCTAACCAGGGAAATGAAAGATTTCTACAATGAGAATTACAAAAGACTGCTCCAAGAAATCAGAGAAGATACAAACAAATGGAAAAACATCCCAGGCTCACAGGTAGGAAGACTCAAAATCATTAAAATGACTACACTGTCCAAAGCAATGTATAGATTCAATGCTGTTCCTGTCAAACCACCACCAACGTTCTTTACAGAACTATTAATAGAAAAAACTATTTCTATTTCTAAAACTAAAATTCATATGCAATCAAAAAAGAGCCCAAATAGCCAAGGCAATCCTAAGCAATAAGAACAAAGTTAGAGACATCACATTACCTGACTTCAAACTATACTAGAAGACTACAGTAACCAAAACAGCATGATACTGATATAAAAACAGGCACATACACCAATGAAACAGAACAGAGAGCCCAGAAATAAGGCCACACATCTACAACCATCTGATCTTTGACAAAGCTGACAAAAACAAGCAACGGGGAATAGACTCCCTATTCAATAAATGGTGCTGGGATAACTGGCTAACCATATACAGAAGATTGAAGCTGGACTCCTTCCTTATACCACACACAAAAATCAACTAAGATAGATTAAAGACTTAAATGTAAAACCCGAAACTATAAAAACCCTGGAAGACAACCTAGGCAATAACATCCTGGACATTGAAATGGGCAAAGATTTCATGATAAAGACACCAAAAGCAATCACAACAAAAGCAAACATTGACAAGTGAGATCTAATTAAACTTACACGTTTCTGTACAGCAAAATAAATTATCAAGAGTGAACAGACAACCTACAGAATGGGAGAAAATATTTGCAAACTATGCATCTGACAAAGGTCTAATATCCCTCATCCACAAGGAACTTAAATTTACAAGAGAAAAACAGCCCCATTAAAAAGTGGGCAAAGGACATGAACAGACACTTCTCAAAAGAAGGCATACATGTGGCCAACAGGCATATGAAATAAAGCTTAACATCACTGATCATTAGAGAAGTGCAAATTAAAACCACAATTAGATACCATCTCACACCAGTCAAAATGGCTCTTGTTTAAAAAGTCAAAAAAACAACAGATGCTGGTGAGGTTGTGGAGAAAAGGGAACACTTACACACTGTTGATGGGAATGTAAATTAATTCAACCATTGTGGGAAGCAGTACGGTAATTCCTCAAAGAGCTAAAAGGAAAACTACCATTCAACACAGCAATCCCATTACTGGGTATATACCCAGAGGAATAGAAATCATGTACGTGAATGTCCATTACAGCACTATTCACAATAGCAAAGGCATGGAATCAACCTAAATGCCCATCAATGACAGATTGGATGAAGAAAATGTGGTACACATACACCATGGAATACTATGCAGCCATAAAAAAGAACAAGATTATGTCTTTTGCAGGAATGTGGATGAGTCTGGAGGCTATTACTATTAGCAAACTAATGCAGGAACAGAAAACCAAATACCACATGTTCTCACTTATAAGTGGGAGCTACATAAGAACTTATGAACACAAAGAAGGAAACAACAGACACTGGGGTCTACTTGATGGGGGAGGTGGGGGAGGGAGAGGAGCAGAAAAGATAACTTGGACACTGGGCTTAATATCTGGATGATGCAGTAATATGTATAACAGACTCCCATGACATATGTTTACCACTGTAACAAACCTTCATACGTACCCCCAAACCTAAAAGTTAATAAAAATTAAAACTAAAAAAAAAGAAAAAGGAAAAAAAATCTTTCTCTATGTGGGTTTGCCTCTATGTTGATAGGCAGTGAGGTTTAATTTCATTTTTGTTTTTTAGGAGTTGATTTTTAAAATTTTATTTTGGTGTTTTGTTTTTTGTTTGTTTGTTTGTTTTCAAGACAGTCTTGCTCTGCAGCCCAGGCTGAAGTGCAGTGGCGAGATCTCGGCTCACTGTAGCCTCCGCCTCCTGGGTTCAAGTGATTCTCCTACCTCAGCCTCCCAAGTAGCTAGGACTACAGGCACCTGCCACCACACCTGGCTAATTTTTGTATTTTTAAGTAGAGATGGGGTTTCACCATGCTGGCTAGGCTCATCTCAAACCCCTGGTCTCAAGTAATCAACTCACCTCAGATTCCCAAAGTGCTGGGATTCTAGGCATGAGCCACTGTGCCCAACCCTACTTTTGTTTTATAAATAGATAAAATAGCCGGGCGCGGTGGCTCAAGCCTGTAATCCCAGCACTTTGGGAGGCCGAGACGGGCGGATCACGAGGTCAGGAGATCGAGACCATCCTGGCTAACACGGTGAAACCCCGTCTCTACTAAAAATACAAGAAAATTAGCCGGGCGAGATGGCGGGCGCCTGTAGTCCCAGCTACTTGGGAGGCTGGCGTGAACCCAGGAGGCGGAACTTGCAGTGAGCCGAGATCGCGCCACTGCACTCCAGCCTGGGCGACAGAGCAAGACTCCGTCTCAAAAAAAAAAAAAAAAAAAAGATAAAATATATACATAGTTCCAAAGTCAAATCTATAAAACAAGGTATACTCAAATAATTTTAACTACTATCCCTATTCCCTTTACCCATTTCCTCCTCTTCCAAGCATAAACATTTTTTAAGTGTAATTGTTTAGTCCTGCATTGCTATATCATTAATATAAGCAAATATGTTTATGGGTATATCTTTTGGTATTTAGAAAGGTTTCTATTTGTGTTCTAGCCATTACCTTTATACTAATACCTTTACTTAATATGTTTAGAGCTCTGATTTTTTACTGTTGTCTATTCGTTTCTACCATGAGCATTCCCCAGCATCCAATTTGAAGTAATGTTTTATTCCCAGTTAATATCTATTATGAACTTAATTTGTTTTTCATATACTCAATCTATTCTTCCCTCAGGTTTTGATAGTTGCATTATACTACCAGAACACACAGCCATCATGCACCGTACTTACACATTGAACTTTACAATCTTCACTTAGATTTTATTCTATAGACTAATAGACATTTAATGCTCACCAATAGTCTTTATGTCAATGTCTCTCCAGTCATTTTGTCTGAAAATTCTTCTTTAACAGATTCCCAAGGAAAGATTTTTGAAATATTATTTCCTGAATTTTCACATCTTCAGAATAATTTGTCTGAAGCATTTATAATTTAATGTCAGTTTGATTAAAGTTATTGATTCACATTTTTTCTCTACTGGCATAAACCGTTGCAGTCAAAAAAAAAAAAGTGTGATGGTGATTGAGTTTTCTTTCTCTAAATGTCTGGTTCTTTTGTCTGAATATCCAAAGAATTTTTTTCCTTTAAATTCCAATAATTTTACAAGAATATGTCTCATTGAATTCTGTTCTGAGTCATTTTCCCCCAGAAACACAATGTATCCTTTCAAGATGTCACTTTGAGGTTCATATTTTAAGATAAGGGGGTTTTTTTATTAAAATTTTTTAGCATTTGCTCTTTTCCATTGATTGGTTTTCTTTTTCAGGACCTCCTATTTTACATATGTTTGAACATCTTTGGATATCTTTCTGAGCTGTTATTTTCTCTCAAATTCTCTCTTCGTTTCTTTTGGATTTTTACAATTTTCCTTCTTTTAATCTCCTTTTTAAAAAATGAATGTTTATTTACTCTAGTATTTCATGTAGTTTAGTCTTAATTCCTGAAATGATTTTTTAAATTTCTTTTTCTAAAGATAGTTCTGTTACCTCTATTTTTGAATATTCCTACTATCCAAACACATCATTTCTGAGTTCTTCTACCTTTGATTTATGTTGTTTTTCCATAGCTTTTATCACTTTGCTTTATTTTAGCTTGTTTTAGAATATTAGGTTATGGTTTTCATGTCTTTTGTGAGCATCTTTCTTATGTGCTTTAATTGTCTAAAGGAATGTTATTTCTGCTCCTTATTATCACATTTTTTTAAAAAACAAGAACTTCGTATGGACATTGATCATGTCCTTTTTTCTTTTTCCTGTGGCTATGTTTAAGTGAAATAATTTTTTTTTTCTGGCGAAGGATGGATGGCCAAGGATAGATTTTCCAGCTTCCTATCTCTACAACTTCTTGTTTTGTTGTTTGTGATGAGAAAGGTGGCCTTAAGACTTTCTAAAATACGCGCTTCTGCACCTCCCACCCCTCGCTCTTCTTCTCTCCTTCTTTCCTTTGTCCCTATTATCCTTTTCTGCACAACTTTGATTCTGCTCCCAGTACTTGTTCCTCGGTGTAGTACTAAGCAAGCTTAGTAGGAGAAGAATAATTTGTAGCAGAGATGGTATGTAGCTCATAAAGCCTAAAATATTTGCTGCCTGGCCCCTTGCAGAAAAGTGCCAAACCCTGTTCCACAGATGACTCTATCTTTTCTCTGAAGAGCACCTCCCCGCTCTGTGTGGTCTAGGTGGTGCCATCAATCTCTGTGCACCATCACCACCAGTGAGATGTGACCCTAGAAGGATCACATCTTTCTAGGATGTGAAATGGAGCCTTTCCTATAGCTGATATACAGATATTCAGAGGGAGATTTTTCTATTGGGGTTGCTTAGCTGTGGGTTGTAAATCTCAGGCTGCTGGTGGCCACTTCTCTTAGCCATACGGAGGAAACCTATTTGCAATGGGAGAAAAGGGAGCTTAGGTTATGAAGGCAGTGGGGTGATTAATGAAGTCTCTGACTCTAGCTAAAGCAGCTGCATCCTTGGACTTTGTAGCTACAGAAGCCAATACATTCATCTTCTGCTTGAGCTTATGTGAGGTGGATTCTGATGCCACAACCCAAAAAAACCCAGACTTACATAGCTGCATATATAAAATCACACGTGCATGGCCATTGAAATGATTTTTCTCAAATTATTCCCTGCTAAAGGCTATTTTTTTAACTATAAGAGAATTAAAGAGTTAAACAAAAACAAGGGAGGTAGAAGAAATTACTTTGCCCGTGAGCAAGACAATACCTTAGCTAAGATTTGGTAAATTAGTCTAAATTTTTAAAAAGCATGCACTGAATAGGTTGGGCATGGTAGTTCACACCTGCAACCTCAGTGCTCTAGGAGGCTGAGACAGGAGTATCGTTTGAGGTCAGGAGTTCAAGACCAGCTTGGGCAATATAGCGAGACCCTGTTTCTGCAAAAAATAAAATAAATTAGCTGAGGGTGGTGGTGTACCCCTGTAGTCCTAGCTACTCATGAGGCTGAGGCAGGAGGATCCCTTGAGAGCCTGGGAGTCCAATGCTGCAGGGAGCTGTACTCCACTGCACTCCAGCCTGGGCAACAGAGTGAGACTGTCTCAAAAAAAAAAAAGCATGAACGAAATAAGTTCAGCTTGTAGTTTATAAATAATATTGAAAATAATTTGATTTAATGAGAACAAATAACATCACCTTTTGATAAGCCAGGGCTGGCAGAGGTTGAATTAGAAAACATAAATTACTATTATATTGGAGTGGAGCCTATCAGAAACATCAGTGGAGCTTTTTCAAAAACCAGAATTGAAAAGGCCACACTGAGGACCTACTGGGATAACTGTGATAAATAGAAAAGCTTGGGAATTACTACTCCAATATGGTTCCTTCACCTTTAAAAAATGTGTATTTTATATTTTGCTTAATTTGGGATATTCTTAGGTAAAGGTTCAAAGTCCTTATTTCTGTTATCTCAAAATATATATTCGTATTCATACCACCACCAGATGGTTTCACCAACGCTACAAAACTACTTTTCAGTTGACTACACCCAGTGGTAGCAAGGACCTGGGGAAATCTTGTAGCTCTATTAGACCAAGGTCAGACCCAAACCACAAATGAATAATGGCTAGGATATCAGAAAGGCACAGAAGCAAATATTTGAGATTCATTAAGATGTTTTATCAAAATACCGAAACAACAATTTCTTTATCTTGAACAAGAGAGTGAGTAGAAATCTGTCCCAGATAAATAACTTAGGCTTGGCTTTAATTAGCTCCTGATGTGATTCTCTGGATACTGAAATCACTCATGTGTAAGTACCGCAGATGCCAGGCCCTCAGGCACCTGAAAGCAACCTCCTTTCTCTCTTCACTAGAATGACCGAAAGGACTGCCAAACACTCAGACTAGAGCTGGGCAACAAGAGGCCCTGCAAGGTGAGAACCTCGCTTTGCAAACCACAGGGGTGGAATGGAGGCTGTGGGTCCATCAGTGCTGACAAGTAGGAGCCTCCAGGCCTCAGGTCCACATCTGAGAGGGAGAGCCCATTCCCGGTCTACCAACAATTTCACCTGTAATTTGTACACACACAGTTCTTTTGTTCTGCTTAATGCTGGAAGGGATGTACATGACAAAGAGCAGGCCAGGAGGGAACAAACCCCTAGCACTTTCTTTTCTTGCCGTGCATTACATAATAACTCTTTTCTGTCCATTTTTTCTTAAAGTCTCTGATATTGAAGGGGAGCTAGTTATTGCTTTAGATGACAGGATCCAAATGATGGCTGCCATTCGGTGTCTTGCTTAACTCATTCCAAAACAGTACATGCACTTAGAAGATTTTTTCTTCTAAGAACTGAACTTGGCCATTTCCCAGGCAGCTCTATAATCCAGCAAAAAATCAGAAATTGGATCACAGATTAGGAAAGTAATTATTTGAATAACCCCTCTTGGCTTTCCCAGACACCCTCTCCCCAGCCACTTCCTAGAAGCTCAGGGCGACTTACAGCAAAGTTTTCTTATACACTTCCTATCTTAACCCAGTCTAGAAAGAGAACTGCCAGCCAGGAGCTAAGAGCAGTAGCAGCAGCAATAGTAGTAACAGTAGTAGTGACGAACCACTTTCACAAGCATTGTCCTATTTGCTGTCACAGCAATCGTATGAAGAATGAGCACAAGTACTGTGGTCTTCACTCTGTGGACCGACAGACTGAGTTTCTGAAAAGTTAAGGTAGTAATTGAGAGAGCAGGTACTTGAAATTCAAGTCTTTTACCTATAACTCAAGTCAAAGAGGCTATATCACTCTACTAGTTAGTTACAGATCCTGAAGTTGACTGGCTAAATAACTAGTAGGACCAGAGAAGTCTGTCTCTCAAATGTTAATAGGAACCTAGAGCTGAGTAGCTGGTGTTGCTTCCTGGGGCTGCCTCCTGGAAGATGCAATGGCTTTGCTCTGTCATGCTCCAGGGAGCTCAGAAGTGACAGAATGGGGACCTGGATTTCAACCTAACATAGATCTACCTGATGCTTATAGTCATCAATCGTTTACCTCAGAATTGGTGAGATAATCATGCAGAGATGGCTTAAAAATGCAGCAGACAGCCAGACGTGGTGGCTCACACCTGTAATTCTCAGTACTTTGGGAGACTGAGGCAAGAGGATCGCTTGAGTCCAGGAGTTTGAGACCAGCCTAGTCAACATATGGAGACCTCCATCTCTACAAAAAATTTAAAAATTGGCTCGATGTGGTAGTGCATGCCTATAGTCCTAGCTACTTGTGAGGCTGAGGTAAGAGGATTGCTTGAGCCTAGGAGGTTAAGGCTGCAGTGAGCTATGATCACGCCACTGCACTGCAGCCTGGGTGACAGAGCAAGACCATATCTTCTTTTTTTTCTTTTTTTTTTTGAGACAGATTCTCCCTCTGTCACCCAGGCTGCAGTGCAGTGGTGTGATCTCCACTCACTATAACCTCTGCCTCCCAGCTTCAAGTGATTCTCCTGCCTCAGGCTCCGGAGTAGCTGGGATTATGGGCGCATGCCACCACACCCGGCTAGTTTTTGTATTTTTAGTGGAGATGGGGTTTTATCATGTTGGTCAGGCTGGTCTCGAACTCCTGACCTCGTGATCCACTCGCCTCAGCCTCCCAAAGTGCTTGGATTGTAGGCGTGAGCCACTGCGCCTGACCGAGACCGTATCTAAAAAAAAAAAAAAAAAAAAAAAAGGAGGGCGGGGGGCAGGCTGTTGGCTATTGTACAAGAGACACAACTCAAGAGCTTAGAAAACATCCCAGGTCTCATCCAGCCCCAAGATTTCTATGAGTTCCTGGAAAAGTGGAGAGGAAGAAAGGGGGCTTTGAAAGCAGAAGTAATGATTCAGCAAGGATGTTGGCTGCATTTTTCCTCTGGAAGGTGAACCAGAGAATAAAGAACAGATTTTTCTTTATTTTGCAAGACCCAGGTAGGGAGAGTGGAGGGGAATGAAGTAATAATTAATACAACTGAAGTCAGAAACTAAAAGAATGGAGGGAACAAGCAAGTAAGAAGGAGAAGAAAGAAAACACGTTATGTTTCCTTTGAGAGAATCATTTGTCGAGACACTACGTCTCAAACCTGGTAACAGCTGGTAAACTCAGCTTTGAGTGTTGCATAAAAATATCACCTGATTTTAAAAAATCGAAACTTATTTTTAGTTCACTTTTTCTACTTCTTCCATGCAGAGATGTTCAGTCAAGGCTTACAACTGGTATTATGGGTTGAACTGTTTCCTCCAGAAAAGATATGTTGAGGTCCTAACTGCTAATACCTCAGAATGTAACATTATCCAGAAATAGGGTATTTACAGAGGTAATAAAGTTGAAGTGAGCTCATTAGGATGGACCCTAATCCAATGTAACTGGTGTCATAGACAGGGAAATTTGGACACAGAGACAGACACACACACAGGGAGAATGCCACATGAAGATGGAGGCAGACACCAAGTGATGCATCTACAAGCCAAGGAACACCAAAGATTGCCTGAAAACCACCAGAAGCTAGGGGAGGGGACTGGGACAGGTCCTCCCTTGCAGACCTAAGGAGGAACCAGCCCTGCTGACACCTTGATCGTGGACTTCCATCCTCCAGGACTGTGAGACAATGTGTTTCTGTTGTTAAAGCCACCCAGTCTGGGGTACTTTGCTACAGCAGCCTAAGTAGACTAATCCAACTGGCTATTCGAATTTCACCTTTGTTGGATCCATGCTTTCCAGGTAAAGGCCTGGAGTGCTCTGGAACTGTGATGCTCAAAAGGCAAGGAGAATCCAGCAAGTTGGAGCAGGAAGTAATCCCAGAGGTCATCAATCTTAACTTGTTTTATAAATATGAAAATTGAAGTTCAGGAGGAGTGAGTGACTTACCCAAGTTTTCACCATACAGAGTCATGACTCTATCCCAGGTTTTCAGACCTCCAGCCCACAGCTCTTTCTACCAGGCCCTGATCTTACCCAAACTGCACACACAGCCCTTCCTGTAGTTATTTACCTGTTGGTTGGTTACATGCATCTTAAGTATGAAACTTTGGGCTGGAGTTACTTGGAACCTGCTGGCTTGGCAGCTGATGGGGGCAGGAGCGAGTCCTTTCTAGGGAATCTGACCAAGGGCTGCATCAGGGAGGCAACAGCTTAGAAGAGTAGATATTCCTGCTATCTGTAGACACATCACATTTCTGGTCCTTTCCTCACCTTCCTCCTCTGTTACCTTGCCCACATGGTCAATCTAAATCACAGAACTAGGAGGGCTAGAGAGGAAAATGTTCCATGTTAATTCAAATGCCAAGAAGGAGCCAGTGACTGCAACATATATTTGCAGAAGATCTTATGGAATTAAGCGCAGAATAAACTTTCTGATCCCCAGGTAAATTATCAAAGAATTGGGCTTTAATTTTTCTGCTCCTCTGCATCTATATGAAAAATTAGTCCTGGGCTACTTTCTCCAGACGTACAGATTGGACCTAAGCTTGTAAGTGGTTCCCAAGTCAGAAGGTATTTGGATCTGTCTCCTCTCAAAAAGTCCTCAAGCAGACCCTTGATTTTTGTCCCATCCAGTAAACATGCCAAGTGCAAGATAACTACACATTTAAAGGAGCAGCAATTAAGTGGAATCTTGGGGAGGAAGGCATGATTTTGTCTACCATGGGAAGGAGAGCAGGGACTCCTTTTTTCTAATCTTCCTCTGTCTTCCTGGGAACTGGATTTCTCTTGATTTTGTCTCTCAACAGGAAGAATGAGGTGAGACCACAGTTAAAGTGGTCACAGCCCCCAGGAGCTGACAGGCAAGGAGGGATCTTGGGTCAACCTGTACAAAAGGGCCCAGAGGAAATCCTTTGTTCTGATGTTGAGACACGGCCGTGTGGAAGGAAACCAGGCACAGCTTGCGCACTGATAGACTGGGGAGGCGAAACACTTCAACTGCCCCTTTGTTCTCTAATGCTATTGCTCTATCTTCCTTTCTCTAGCTTCCCCCATCCTACCCCAACAAGAACCAGATAGAGCCTTCCTGAACTGACCAGTTTCTCACCTGGCCTTTCTTTAAAAAAAAAAAAAAAAAAAAAAAACCAGCATTGGTACAAACACATGTGGCAATGAAGGTCAGTGTGATTTTCCCTCAAGATACAGGATCAGAGACATCTCTGCTTGTTGCCTGATCTACCTGCCCCATCACTTTACTATTTGTTTTTGGTTTGGTGTGAAGCAGGGTCTGCTCAATCCAACCCTTCTGTTCTCCAGCCTTCACACAATTTCCCCACACAACCTTCCCACATTTTACAGAAGCTGCCCATCCCTCCCCACCCACAAAGTTACTGAGGGAGCAGCCATGTTTGGGCAGGGTGACCTGACCCCACACACCACCACATCTCCTTAACCCATTGGGCCAAGCCAATGTCCTGCTCCTGGGGAGCCTGGAATCCATGCAGGAGAGATGGCTCAGAAGCTGTTGACAGTGGCAGTTTTTTGCCAAGTGGATTAGTAAGCAGAGAAAGCTCCTCTGCAGCCAGATGGATGGATGGGTGGACTTGCATAGAAGCAGGAAAAAGAGAGTGAGGGAAGCCTTAACTGTCCACGACCCTTTCATTCCTAGTTCCAGAACATCCCTAAAGCCCAGCTACCTCTTGACCTTGGCTTCGTTGATAATCCTCTAGCTTGAGCTAGTTTAATGTGGACTTCTGTTGCTTGCTTGAAACTAAAAGAACCCCCATTTATCAGAAATCAGCTCTGAAACCATTGGCTGGAGAATGGCCAGAGCTAGGGCATCGCAAGATCTCCCCCCGAAGAACAGTCCTGTGAGGCCTGGAAAATCCTCCTACTGTATCATTTGAGCCACATTTTACCATCTCACCCACAAGGGGGAAATGCAAGTTTGGGGATTGACTCTATGACATCCAGACACCTTCTCACTCCCCATTGAACTTGGAACTGGCACATTAACCACAACTGCCAGCTCACATGCATTCTAGCTGCCATGTTTTAAGAAGGACAGTAATGGTTCACAGTCCTTTATCCAAATTCTTGAAGTCCGGTGTTTCGGATTTCAAAATTTTTCAGATTTTGAGAAGTATGGCCCATTATAAATTACGTAAATTATATAACTCCCCTGGAAGGGTCTATGGCTGTCTCCTAATCAAACAAAATACACTAATATTTAAAAAGTGGAATAAATAATGATTATAAGCAGTTTCATGCCAAGTTTTCCTTCCAAATAGTTTCATATTAACTCAGGACAGGTGTTGCCCTCAAGTGAGTTACTAAAAATCTTAGTTTCAAAGCTTTCAATATTGCAGTAATGAACCATTATGGTTCCCCATTTCACAGATAAGTAAACTGATGACCAAGATGGCTATGTACCTTACTTGGGCAGTCTGGCTGTAAAGGCCACAGCCTTAACTACCATCCCATCTTGCCACTCCATTGTTACACTGCTTCTTCAAACTTGACCCTAACCAAGAGTAGCAGGCTGGGGCCAGATCTGTTAAACCCCATGGAGGAAAATCAGAACGGGAGCTGTTGAACAGAGTAGACAAAGTCAAAGAGGAGATGTGACCATCTTCTTCAGATAGCTGTCTTCTCCTCAAATTCTTTCCCTAAGGCCTTTTCTAAGCAGGGGACATTGGGCGACCAGAGACACTAAGAACAATCTTGCAAGGAGAAAGAGGTCTTGAGGTTCTGAGTGAGAGGTATGCAAAGGATAAGTAGAGGTTAATCCTAATCTTTGCCAAGTAAAGCAAAGGAAAGCTTTGAGAGTCAACAGCCTCAGGTCTTTATCTTTCAGTTTATCCATTCATCAAACACTCATTGGGTGCCTACTTTGTGTCCAATGCAATCAGCGCTGGAAAATGCCAGAGAACAAACTGCCCCTGGCTAACAAAGCCCTCTGTAAGCCTAACCCCAGCTGCCTTTCTGATCTCTTCTCTCCCCTTATATCCCTTCTCCCTCTCCCACTAAATCCAGCCACACTAGCCCTTCCGTGCCACAAACCCTCCAAGATCTTCCCCGCATCGGGACCTTTGCCCTTGCAGTTTCCCTTGCAGGCATTTTCTGCTTCCCGCTCTTCCAATGGTTGGCTGCTCCGTTATTCAGGTCTCAGCTTATCCATCATTTCCTTCGCAGGGACTTCCCTAACCGCCCAATGGGAGGAGCCACCCAGTCGCTCATTTCTCCATTGCCTTAATTTTCATCTTTGCACTTACTGCTTTCTGTTTTTTTCTGTTTTTCATTTGTTTACCTTCTCTCCCTATTGAATACAGCTTTCTGGGATCAGGAAGCTGGTCTGTTTTGCAGTCTGCTGAATTCGCAATGTTTCAAACAGTGCCTAGCACATAGTAAGTAGTCTATAAATATTTATTGAATAAATTAACAAGCAAGAAATTGAGCTATATTTTGGGGATTATGTTAGCTTTGTTGTTTTTGTTTGTTGTGTTTGAAAGCCTGAAGTATTAGACCAGAGAAAACATAACACAGGTATGTGGCTGAGATGGCTACCTGTCCAGCAACATCCATATTCCCCGTCTTTAATAACAGCAATCCTGTGTTTTAGCTGAGAATTTGTCCGACCAGTTCAAGTGTACTTCTCTTGGCATCTTTACAGCATGGATTTGGCCACACTGGGTGAGAATGAGCTGTGTCATTTCTGAGTCATGTCCTTAAAAGAAATTTACATCCTCCCCTCCCCTGGCCTTTATCCCCCTTCCCGCTACCTAGATGATATCAGGATCCAAAGCAACCCCATTGGAGCCAAAGATGGAAATCCTGTGTTGAGAATGATAGAGCCGCCTTGTCATCTGTGAACAGTTTATTTCTGGATTATTACATGGAGAAAAATAAACTCCCACCTTATTTAAGCCATTATATGTGGGGCTTTCTTAGTTACAACAGCTAAGCTAGTATCCTATGCCTAATAGAAGTTTTTAAGTCTTTTTCAACAATTTAGAGTGTTTTTGCTCTATCTGGTCTGCCTCTGCCAGAAACTACTACCCAAATATTACCTTTATTTTTTGTTTTATTTTATCCTCACTATTTGTCAAGTTAGTTCCTGTGTCCCACAACCCACTGCATTTGTGTGTTGTAGAAAAAGAAAGAAAACACATTTAATGACTGTCTACTAGCTACCAGGGACTATGTTAAATGCCTTGCCTGTAATACCTTGTTTGATTCTCCTGATGTCATTTTCATTTTATACATAAGGAAACAGGCTCAGAGAGGTTAGGTGTCTTGTCCAAGGTCACACAGCTATTAAGTGTCAGAGTTGGGCTTTGAACCCAGAGGACGTTGATCCTGTTCATTCTAATACTCTGAACTTATATCATGGTATATGCAATGACTGAGGGCTTGCATAGGGGTTTCAAGACTTGCTTTTCTTTTGGCTGTAATTGACATCATTAATCTAATTGTGTGATTTTTCGCTTCATAGCTTGCTGCTCTTTATGATGTCTTTATATAGCCTTTATCTCTCAGGGTCATGTTTATTTGTTTATAAAAATTATGGTAAAATATAACAAAATTTACCATTTTAGTCATTTTTAACTGTACAGTTCAGTGGCATTAAGTACATTCACGTTGTTGTTCAGCCCTCATCACTATCTATCTCCAGAACTTTTTTTAACCAGCCCCTGAAAAAATATGAAATGCTTCATGAATTTTCGTGTCCTCTTTGCTCAGGCGCCAAGCTCATCTCTCAGTCTCATTGCAATTTTGGTATATGTGTCGTAAAGCAAGGGGCCCTTGTGTTTAAGTCACTGGTTTTCTAACTCTTGGCTCCCCTCCCCCTTCTCTTGCTTTCCTTCTGTGATCTGCTGCCTGCAGCTCAGTAATGAATTGGAGTGTCCCAGTCATACCTGTACCTGCTCAGGATCATGAGGGAGAGGAAGGAGAAATAGGCATGATTCTTTATCAAGTGTCCTGGCTTGGATCTTATCTCTGCTTTCTGCCCCCACCAACAACCCAGGAGTCAGAGCAAGGAGATGGGAGAAGGTTCACAAACTCCCTAATTGAAATCTGAATCATTTTGGAGTTTCTTAGCCCTTCAAATGGTGAGTTAGGAACTGTGATTTGCTCCACACTGAAGCCATCAAGATGAGACTCAGAGCTGGGCATGGTGGCTCACACCTGTAATCTCAGCACCTGGGGAGGCGGAGGTGGGAGGATCACTTGAGGTCAGGAGTTTGAGACCAGCCTGGCCAGTATAGTGAAATCCCAACTCTACTAAAAAAGTACAAAAATTAGCCAGGCGTGGTGGTGTGCCCCTGTAGTCCCAGCTACTTGGGAGGCTGAGGCAGAGAATCGCTTGAACCCAGGAGGCAGAGGCTACAGTGAGCCTAGATCACACCACTGCACTCCAGCCTGGGCAACAGAGACTCAGTCCTGGAAAAACAAAGCAAAATAAAAGATGAGACCCAGAGAGCTCCCGCATGCCAGGGCCAGGAGGAGAGATGGGAGTCACCAGGTCTTGCCTCGTCCTTTGGGTTCACAGGGGAGGCCACTGAGGGTCCAGTCAGGGTTGCAGCTTGAGCCCGGTAGGACCTAGAGACCCAGGTAAGATTCCTGACTCTTATCCAGGGCTCTCTACCTTGACATCTACTGACAAATCTCCCCCTGCCCAATATCGTCCTATTTCCTCTTACATATACTTAAAAGCCTTTCTCTCCCTAACTAATGCCTCAAGCACTGTCAGCACTTCCCAACAGAGCCCATTGATCCCCTGGGTCCTTCAGATCCAGTGCTAGGGGATTAATAAAAACCTTTAAAAAAAAAAAAAAAGTAGGCAGCTGTCGTGGTTGCTCTGCTTTGCCACCCAACTCCCCAGCAGGACTGTAGAACCTGTCCCCCAAGCTGCTGGGAATGCTGGCTAACACTGCTCAACTGCTGGCCTGCTCTGGAACTGCCCCCACCTGCAGACAGCCGCCCTGCCTGGGGTTATGCCCCCTTTCCAGAGCAGCCCGGTCTCACGACAGGAAGGGCCATCCTAGCTCCAAGCTCTCCATGGAGCTGCAGAGGCCAGTCTTGAATGCACGGTGGCCCAGCTCCTCCCTCTGTACAATTTGGCTTACTTTCCTTCCCCACAGGTGCTTACCCTGGTAGCTCCCCTAATAAATCTCCGGCGCATTAATCTCTCCATCAGAAACTGCTCCTTAGGAAGCCAACCTACAACAGCTCCAAAATAAAAAAACAATTATGAGGCTCTAGTGAACAAATGTTTAATGGAATGTTTACAGATGCCACATTATGTGAACTCCATTAATTGTTAAATTTAGTATTCATCAACATTTAAAATGTCATTACCTCTAATCACTATCTGCAGGTTAGAATTTCTCAGTTCATGTAAATTCCAGCCCATATGTAATGGATGCTGACAAATAATAGCGAATTGTAAATTAAATGCAGCACTTACAGTTAAATAATTTCAAAAGTAAAGTTACTAGGGCTGGGTGCAGGGGCTCATACCTGTAATCCCAACACTTTGGGAGGCCAGTAAGCAGAAGGACTGCTTGAAGCCAGTTCAAAACAAGGCTGGGCAAAAAAGCGAGACCTCAGCCCCGACCCTCCACAAAACATTTTAAAAAATCAGCTGGGTGTGGTAGCACGTGCCTGTAGTCCTAGCTACTTGGGAGGCTGAGGTGGGAGCATTGCTTGAGCCCAGGAGGCCAAGGCTGCAGTGAGCCAGGATAGCACCATTGCACCCCAGCCTGGGTGCCAGTGAGACCCTACCTCAAAAAAAGAAAAAAAAAAAGTCATTAGATTGAACAGTATGAAACTGCTAATATCTGACCATTTTTGACGTTTATAAATAGCAATTTCACATGGTTCAACATAATATCTCATCAAATATTTAGTTATATTTAATTGGGGATGTAAGTGTACTCTAATGTGTTTGCCTTCCAACAGTGAGCATGCTAAGGCCTGTGAAGATGTCAGAAACAGCCTTCCCTCTTTGGAATAAAGATACTACAAGCAGAATCTAAAGACAAAAATCAAGATAATGCCAAGATTTGGGAGCAAAGAAAGGAAACTGAAGCCCAGACCTCATTTCACTCTGCACGACTCATTGTACGTTTGAAGCATTTCTTGCCTCTCGAGGTTTCACCCTCATCTCAGGCTCCTTGGGCCCCATTTCCTGCTTTCCCACTTTCTGCACTCATTCTCTCTTTCAGGGTTTTCCTCCTCTGCGGGAAAGCATGGCTGTAAGAAGGATCTGAGGTTCATGGGGGAGGAATCAAATTATGAACAGCTCTCCTTTCAATGAAAGGCTTTTTTTCCCGATAACATCAGCATTTGAAAGGTTCCTATGTGTGTTATCCTTTCGGTCCCTTGTGACAATGTCCCAAACCTCTACCAATAAATTATTTTATCTGCTCTCCAAAAATGACTTTGTTCCCACAAATACTGTTGATGGGAAGAGACTGCGAGGTTAGTCTATTCCTGCCATTTGATCATTTTGTTTATTGCACTGATCCAACACTTAAGTAAGCATTCAAGCTTTTCATTTATACTGGATGCAACTTCAAAAATCTAAGAGCTGCTTTAGAGAACTTTAAGCTCCTGCAATGCGGGTTCTCATCACCACACTTCCCCAAGGCTGAACCTGCGACTCACCCCTCTCCCTCACCTGCTGCAGGACACCTATGACAGGGTGCCAGGAACAAGAGGCTCTGCATTTGCTCAGGACTCCCTCCCGGCAGGGGAAGCTGGAGGCTGGGCCGAGTTGGACCAGAATAATGGAAATGATGTAGAGACCCAGGCCCTGACTTAAAGAAACTAAAAATCTTGTAGACAGGAGCACCCAACATGCAAAGCTATGCATGCTATCCCTGAAAAGGGGAGTTCCTTTAAAAAATGAGTTTGCAAACGTGAGGGGAACGATTAGTGGAAGGTGAGGGCATTAAAAAGGACTTTCTCTCTTTTCCTTTTTAAATTGTATGGTCCTTTATCCAATTATGAAAGCAGTACATATTCTTGGTAGAAAAGTAAGAAAATCATAAACAGTGGACTCTTGAACAATATGGGTTTGAACTGCATGGCTCCACTTTTAGACCCAAATTTTTTTCAATAAATATATGGGAAAAATTGTAGAGGTTTGTGACCATTTGAAAAAACTTGCAGATGAACTGCATCCACAAGTAGGGTTAATAAACAGAACTGCCCTTACCTATAAAGCTGCTAACCCTGAAGCTTGGAGGGAAAAGAGAAACAGCAGCTGCCAGCCTTTTGGATATACGACAAGGCGGCCTGGACAAGAACCGTTCTTCTGGACTGGTTTCATCTATGCTTTGTCCCTGAAGTCAGGAAGTACCCTACCTGTAAGGGACTGCCTCTTAAAGTTCTTTTGATATTGGACAATGCCGCTGACCACCCAGAACCCCATGAGTTCAACACCAAGGGCATTGAAGTAGTCCATTTGTGACTAAACACAACATCTCTAATTCAGCCTCTAGACCCAGGGTCATAAGGACCCTTAAAGCTCATTACACACACTACCCTATGGGAAAGATCTGTCAGTGCTATGGAAGAGAACCCCAATAGAGAGAACATCACAAAGTCTGCAAGGATTACACCACTGAAGATACCATTGTTGTCACAGAAAAAGCCATGGAAGCCATCAAGCCTGAAACAATAAATTCCTGCTGGAAAAGAAACTGTGTCCAGATGTTGTGCATGACTTCACAAGATTGACAAGAGCACCAATCAAGGAAATCATGAAAGAGATTGTGGAAATGGCCAAAGGAAAAAAAAAATAGGGTGAAGCGTTTCAAGATATAGATCTTGGAGAAATTTAAGCGCTAACAGACACCATGCTACAGGAATTAACAGAAGACAACATGATGGAGACGAGTGTTTCTGAACCAGTGCCAGACAATGAGGAAGACAGTGTAGAAGAAGCAGTGCCAGGAAACAAATTGACATTACACAATACAGCAGAAGCATTCCAGTTATTCAAGACTGCTTTTAATTTCTTTTATAACACAGACCTTTCTATGATACGGGCACTGAAACTAAAGCAAACAGTGGAAGAAGGATCGGTACTATATGGAAACATTTTTAGAGAAATGAGAAAGCAAAAAGTCAAACAGAAATTACCATGTATTTCCATAAAATTATACCAAGTGTGCTTGCCTCTCCTGCCTCCCCTCCCACCTTCTCCACCTCTTACACCTCTACTGCCCCTGAGAAAGCAAGACTCAATGAGAAGACGACAAGGATCAAGACCTTTATAATGATCCACTTCCACTTAATGAATAGTGAATCTATTTCCTCTTCCTTATGATTTCTTAATATTTTATGCTCTCTAGATTACTTTATTGTAAGAATATAGTATATAATGTATATAACATACAAAATATGTGTTAACTGTTTATGTAAGGCTTCCAGTTAATAGTAGGCTATTAGTAGCTACATTTTTGCAGAATCAAAAGTTATACACAGATTTTTGACTGTGCAGGAGATCAGCAACCCTAGCCCCTGCATTGTTCAAGGATCAACAGTATGTATGATACACACACATAAATATATTCGAATCATTCCAATTCTACTACCCAGAGACAGCATCTGTAACTACTCTTTTAAAAATTATTCTACTTAATTTGACTTGGATTTGACAGGGGAAAAAAATGAAATGAAAGTGAAGAAATTGCTGAATTTTATAAATATATTTCTTCAAAATAAGAGCTATTAGTTATTAAGAAACTCTTCAAATAAATTACAAAAATATAAGGTTTTGAGACTGGAGTATTTTTTAGTTTATACTTCTTAATATCCATAAGTTTAAGTTTCCAATACTAATCCTTAGATGATCGTATAATCAAAATCAGAAGCCACAATACATGTTTTAAAAAGTTCTCTCTTTTTCCTTTTGAGAGAAAAAGAGAATGAAAATGAGAACAAAACTTTACACCTAAGTCTACTCTCAGGTTAATTCTTCAAATTAAATAATTAGGGAAAAGCTGATATATAAAGAAAAATATGCTATAAAAATGGCAAACTACTTTCACAACCAAAAAAACAACACCTTTGTCTTATACAGTTTTGAAAATATACTGTGCATACAATAGTGTTTGATGAATAACAGAATACATAAAAGAAAAATGGTTATTATCAGTCCATACGAAAAATATAAATGTCAGCATAGCAAAAGATTACAAAACAGGAAAATGAGAGAAAATATATTTTCAACATATATCCTTAACTCACAGAGAGCTGTTATAAATTGGTAGTACTTAAAATAGCAATATTTATAAAATCCCATAGACAAAGACTATGAAGAGGCCTGGCCTGTTCAGCTGTAGAAGAGAATCTGAAAATGGCCAACAATCTATGTATTGATGTTTAATCTCATTAGATCCCAGGAAAAGGCAAATTTAAAAAGAAGAGAAATCATTTCTGCCCATCATATCAGCCAAAATTGAGATGATTCTTAATTTCCTGGTAAGGTTGGTAAAGTTTGAGGAAGATAGCTATACTTGTTCATTAATAATAAGACTAAATTATTGCAAACTTTTTGATAATAATCTGGCACCACATATTAAAGTATATAGCACACATTCTCTTGGACCCAGAAGGACTACTTCAGGGCATCCACAGAGAAGAAATAAAACTACAAGTATATTAACACATTTCGCAATAATATCAGTAACATTTACTGAGCATACACTATGTGCCCAGTGCTGTGCTAAATGTCTTACAAAGGGTATCTGAATTATCATAACAGCTTTATGAGGTACTTGCCATTATCTCACAGATGAAGACTAAAATTTAGCAAAGTTAAATATGTTGTCCAAGGTTTTAAAAAATACACTAGCAAATGTTAGAGTTGAAACCTGAAACTGTTCAATGTGATGGCAGCCACTGTAACATGCTGCCAAATTAGAGACAAATAACCAAAAAAGAAAACTAAGCCAAACGCCCTTGGAAGAGGAGTGGTCACAATGACCTCATCCACTAGAAACAAAATGCCTGGTCTCACTTTAGTTTCGGAATTAAAATCCACTTTGACTAGGGGTAGGAAAGTTGGAACAAATGTTTTCCATAGAAGCAGAGAGAAGTTGTGATGAGGAAGAAAAAGATTAATATGAAAATTTTTGCCAGATAGGTGGTTTGGGAAGAGATTTCTATCCAAGGCAACCTCACCTTCTCCCTATGAATGATTCTTAAGAATTGGAGGCAGAATCTCTAACCAGACCATGGGCAAGACGCAGCTTCCACAAGACTTCCCATGAGAAGCAGCTCTGCTGCCCTCACCCAAGCCGGCCTTCCCAAGAAAAACTGTTGAGGGCATGAGCAACATTTTCAAATGGCAGAGAGATGATTCTGAGGATTTTCAGGGCACTGGAAACATTGCCTCAGTTTTCCTGGAAAATGCCACTTATTTGTTTTATCTCCTTGGTATTTGGAGAGTATGTCATAAATACTATGTCCTCACCAAGCCCACAGCTGACTCTGCCCTGAAACCTTAACCCCTGGTGGAAAGGAGAGAGACTTCATGTCTGTGGCAGGGTTATTTGCCACCATGTTCTGGGTTGCAGGACTGACTACAGTCACTCCTCCTAGGGTTTATGTCTGGAATGTGGGTCAATATTCCACAAACAAACCACATGTCAGTGCTGTAGCTCTGGGTCCAGAGTACCCAGAAGCATATATTAGAATTGGTTCTCAACTATGCTTTAAAATAGGATTTAAAACAATAATCACCATAAACAAGTTGCAAAGACCAGTGTAGACAATATATTATAAGTCAAGGGTAATGATCAGTGTAATTCTGTGAACCCGAATTCAATAATAATATAAAAGAAATAAGTAGCAAGTGGCAGCCTGATAATCTGGTTTAAGAGACTATGATAATCAGTCCCAGACTTTTTTTTTTTTCTTTTTGTCAGCTGTTATTAATAGCTACTTTACCTAACCTTGTTCTTTCTTCAGACTCATAGAAGTAAACTTCTAACTTGTCCAACTCCTGCCTTAAGAGTGAAAATCTTTGAAGCATATTTATAGCTCAGTCTCAACAATGTGGGTATTTCCAGATAGACTCTCCATAACAAAGTGCTTGTAGAAAGTTCCTATTAAATTCTTCCTTTCCACATAGGAAAATTTTGCTTATTACCAGCTTATCCAAGAAGGCATGACGATGCTCCCTGACATGCCCAAGGAGCCCTAAGCATCATGAACAATCCCACACTTTCCAAGACTTTGACCACAACAGAGCAAGAGAAGACTGTTTTGTGGCATTGGATACACAGGAAACACCCAGATCCTGAGAGAACCATTATTTGGGTTCAGATCCCAGCTCTGCTACTTACTAGCCTTGTGAACTTGGGCATGATACTTCACCCCTCTGTGCCTCAGTTGTACCAACTATAAAATGGGAGCAATTCATTATTCCTCCTTTATAGATTTGTTGTAAGGAGTGAATGAGAAATCACATGTAACACATATAGCACTATGTCTGCATAGAGGAAGCACTCAATAAATATTTAGTTGCTGTTGCTCTGTCATGTAAAAGAAAAAACAACCTTTGATGGACTTTCCTTGACGATCACAAGAGTGGTTAATCCCTTAGCTCTGGCATCTAACCAACTTGGATTCACAGTTCTGCTGTTTACTAGCTGTGTGACCTTTGACATTTTCTTAACTTTCATAAGCCCTTTCCTTATCTAGAAAAACGGACATGACCACAGTGCCATACCTCCTAGGGTTGTCAGGAGAATTAGAGATAATAAACCTTTTAAATTCCTAGTCCTACTAACACACAGTAAGTGTTCAATAATTAGCTGCTTTTTTATTTGAATGTGTACTTCTTATTTTAATTTCTGCTTTAAACAGGTAGTTAGAACACAACTGATTTCCCTACTAAGATTTGCAGGTTTACTGCAGTTCAATAGTCAGTACTTCTTATGGTACAAATCCTGGTCTAGGAGTTCATATATAAAGATACCGGACACGACTCTGTTGAGTGCTAGCCAGGAGACTTCAGGAAAATATCAGAAGCTCGAGTTTCTTCACTGTGAAATGGGATAAAAATATCCTTCCTCACAGCATAGTAACATTTCCGTGGAGTCATGGATGATAAGCACTTTGTAAATTATAAAGCAATACAAAAATGTAAGACTTCATTTTCCCTGAAGAAAAATGAGGACTTCATATAAGAAATATAAATAGAGAATAACATAGACCTACAAAGTAATTTCTCCATTGACTAGAGTGGATTTGGAATTTTATTTTGGAATACATTTAAGATAAGAATCTTTAAGAATCTCTCAGATTGAGGCTGGATATAGAAGGACAGAATTCCACCACAATCATCAGTTAATTTGTGTACATGCTGCGGGAACATGATATCAAGAGAACAGGGACATAGACTAGCCTTCAGCATAGGGACAAATAGACCAAACTTTACCTCTAAGCACCAGACAAGTCTTCTGGGCCATGGAGTATGCTTTGGCATTTAGTGGGTATTTGCTTCTGGCTAATTTTAGTTCTCTGTCTCAAGGGATTCTCTAATGCATACAAGTAGCTAAATATCTGAAGGTCTTTCTCTCCTCCCTCTCCCCCTTTCTCCTCTTTCTCTCTCCATTTTTTCTCTATCTCACTTTTCCTCTCTGAAAATAAACCCATAAACTTGTCAAAAGAATGTGGCAGTCAAGTATTCACAGTTCTACTAAAGATTGTAGTTAAGTTAAACAAAAAAAATACTAATTATTTCCATTACTCAAAATTGTTGGTGGATTTTTGGTTTTATTTTCCCCATGGTGTTTTAGAGATCATATATTTTTTCTATTTGAATTTATGAATTGATTTATGGCTGAGAAAATTAAAAGAGATCCAGGATGCAGGCAAATCCATCGGTTGCCTTATCTCCTTTGCCTCTATGCAAGCAGTAATATTGGTTACCCAAACATCTGGTCACTTCAGCCTATGTGAATCCACTCCCACAATGTCCCATAATTTAGTCCCATACCAAATGCATTTGTTCTGACAAGGAATAGTCTCAGAGCAGTCAAATATTTTGATAAAATCCAGCTTAGAAAGAGGGTCTGGGTGCAGTGGCTCGCACCTGTAATCTCAGCATTTTGGAGGCTGAGGCAGGAAGATGACTTGGGCCCAGGAGGTCAAGACCAGCCTGAGGAACATAGCGAGACCCCATCTCTACAAAAATTTTAAAAATTAGCCAGGCTTAGTGGCACACACCTATAGTCCCAGCTACTTGAGTGGCTGAGATGGGAGGATCACTTGAGCCCAGGAGGTTGAGACTACAGTGAGCTGTGATAGTGCCACTGCACTCCAGCCTGGGTGACAGAGTGAGACTCTGTCTCAAAAAAAAATTTTTTTTAATCCAGGAAAGAGAAAGAGGGGGAAGTTTTCCATCTTACAATGAGCAAATTAGTGTGCAAAGTAACTGAAGAGTTACTGCCCACAACTTCTGTAACTGCTGCCCACAACTACCTGACAATCTGCAGTCAGTGTGAGAGCAGATCTCCTGATGTCTGAATCCATCCCCAATTGCTCTTAAAAGAGAATCTCCATTAAAAAAAATAAAATGACAGAAATAAACTGGGAGGGGGTCAACACACATTTATTCACGATGTACATACTGAGTATCTACTCTAAGCAAAGCAGTTCAGGGCACAGGAAAGTCTATAAGAAATGATCTACTCTAGACAGAGGTTTCTCTCCAGCAAAGGGGATTAAATGACACAGTGGGCCATGAGTCCTGCCCGCCCCTCACCCTATTGCAGAACCATAATCTCAAGTAGGTCAAGAATCCACCTTCTTCAAAACCCTCCCACAAGGGTTATAGATTCCTCACCTCTTCATCCCCAGCTCTGCACAATTGGAATCCCATCATTTCATTCCCACCCTTTACTCTCAGCACTCCCCACCCCACATCAAGTTCAAGTAGAGTCCCCCCAAACACACCACATTACTGCACTTTGCCTGTCGCTGGGGCCCTCTTTGCTGCTAGAATGGCTTTTCCCTTCCCCACTTCCCAACTCTTGCACGGCCTGAAGCCTACCTGGACATCACCTCCTGCTGTCAATCTATCCCCTTTCCCCTCACTCTGGGCAGACTCATCCCACCTCCTGCTGCAGCCAGCTTTGGTTCTGTGCCATGGAGATGCTGTCTCTGGTCCTTCGTGGCTATAGTGTTTTCTGTCATTCTTCCTGGCTCCACTGAGAGCCCAGGTAGGCAAGGACCATGCATTTATCATCTCGTGTCCTCAGAGCCTAGCAGCCTAGCTTCTTGAACTTCTCAAGAAATCTGTTGACTTGAACGAAATAGGATAGTACTATAAGATGGTCTGTGCTGAATATGTCTTCAGAGGGACCTCTGAAGAGTTCTAAAAGTCCACTGGAAGAAGAAAGGGAGTCTCTGAAGTTATGGATTCCTTTCACCAACCATAAGAACTTGTAAAGCCAGCAGAGCAGCAGATTCTAAAAAGCTCAGAAATGCACAGGGCCAGGCATGGTGGCTCACACCTGTAATCCCAGCATTTTGAGAGGCCAAGACGGGCAGATTGCTTTAGCTCAGGAGTTCAAGACCAGCCTTGGGAACATGGTAAAATCCCATCTCTACAAAAAAAAAAAATACAAAAAATTAGCCGGGCATAGTGGCATGCGCCTGTAGTCCCAGCTACTTGGGAGGCTGAGTTGGGAGGATCACTTGAGCCTGGTTGCACTGAGCTGTGTTCACACCGCTGCACCCCAGCCTGAGCGACAGAGCCAGATCCTGTCTCAAAAAAGTACACAGAGGTGAGAGCACATGTTCCTACAAGTGTCACAGAAACTCAGCTAAACAATGAAGCAATATTAGCATAATCAAAATAAACATTTTTAAGCACAAAGTGTATGAGCCACAGCTTTAAGCTTATAAACTTTGATTTTTAAAGGGATCAGCAGAGGTTAAGTAAACAGACACTTAAACAGAAGTATCACTAGGAAGGGCCACACTCTGAAGCAGCAGTCTACTCAGACTTTGGACTCACAGCATTAGGTCACATTCTGAGTCTGACACTTAGCTGTGCAACCCTGGGCAAGTTCCTTAATCTCTGTGGGCCTCAACTTTCCCATTTGTAAAATAAGACTAGTAGACCCCCATCATAGGGTTGGTTGTTGGAATGATTTAAAGAGATAATGCTGGTGAAAATGCTTAGTGTGGTTTCTAGCACACAGTAAACACTGAATGAAAGTTTATTGCTCACTCTTCCAACGTGATTTGCATCTTTCTGTGGATGACCTAAACTCACAGGTCTCTTTTGATCTGGATATGGCAAATTCTCTATAAGGAATCATTCCATAGAAACACATGCTTCCTCTCATTCCACTCTATGCAATTCAGTCACTCATTTAGCAAACATTTACTGAGTATCTTCCATATGCCAGGCACTGTTCCAGACCCTGGGGTCCAGCAGTGAATAAAACAAACAAAAATCCCTGCCGATTTAGAGCTCACCTTCTGTTGGGGAGAGGTAGGAAATAAACATAATAAGTAAGTTATACAGCATATTAGAATACGCTGTGCTATGCAAAAGAAATCAAGACAGGTAAAGGGAATTCAGAACGGGAAGGGTTGCACTTTAAATAGGGGAGGTCATAGCAGGCCTCACAGAGAAGGTAACACTTAAGCAAAGGAGGTGAGGGAGAGAGCTACCCAGAGATCCGAGGGAAGAGGGGTACAGGCAGAAAGGGCAGCCAATGCAAAGGTCCTGGGGCAAGGCCATGCTTCATGTACTCCAGGATAGCAGGGAGGCCAGCATGGCTAGAGCAGAAGAAATGAGAGAATAGAAGATGAGGTCAGGGGATAGTTGGTGTCCTAATTAAGCCACTGTAAGGACTTTGGTTTCTACTTGAAGAGAAGTAGGGGGCCACTGAGTGGTTTTGAGCCAAGGGTCAAGGTGGGGGCAGGGTGAGCTGCAAAGACTGAGGCAGGAAGACCTGTCAGGAGGCTCTTGTCGAAAGTCAGATGAGTGATTATGGCAATCAGAACAGGAAGGGAGCAGTGGAGGTGGAGAGAAGTGATAAGATGATTCTGGCTGTATTGTGAAACTGAGCTAACTGGATGCTATGAAGCGGGAGGGGTGGGGTGAAGGGCAGATGAGCCTGGTCTGAGCAAATGGGAAAGGACGCAGCTGTCAATACTGTAACGGGGAAGGCTGGTGGAGAAGCCTCTTAGCAAGGACCAGGGTCAGTGATTCGGTGTTTGGCTATGTACACACTAAGCTTGGGATATCAAGGACATAGCTGGAAGTTGGGGGCAGTTGGTTTCTACAGTTCAGGAGATAAGATATAGAAAGACCTCAATTACGTGTGAGAAACTAAACTGCCCTAGCTATTATGTCCTTTGTCCCACTACAATTAGTCTTGAACCTGTGGTTCTCCAATTTTAGTGTTCACAAGAATCACCAGAAACACTTGTAAAATTAATGATTCCTGGGTCTCATCCCCAGAAGTTCTGAGTCAGTTGATCTTGGGTGAGGGGACATGGGTCGGGGAGAACAGGAAATGAATATTTTTAAGCTTTTGGGATTCTTGTCCAAGTGGCTCATGGATCGCCATCTGAAACATCTTGGGATCGTTTCCTCCTGCAACCCCACTTCACCACTCAAATATTCCAGCCGCCTAGGCAATATTCATTTAATTTTTCAAACCACTCAGAAAAATACACCCTCCCTCAAAATATTCCAGATTTAGAAAAAAGTGGTACTGGACAGACACTTCATTCGAAGGACATTTCACTTGCTATGGACTACAGAGTCTGAACGCTGGTTTGGCTCCACTTCCAGCAGGCAGGCCGTGGCATAATTGGAAAGAATGCCCAGTGTGGCCCTCAGTCCTTCAGATCTGTGCCCTTTTCCTTACAGGCTACTCACCCAAATTCCACGTGCCCTCAGTGTTGTCCCAGAGTCCTTCCATCTGTCATAGAATTAAAGAATTTAGATGAAGTGTTTATCTGAAAGTGTCACTGACTCAATCTGTTACTTCTTTCAGAATTGAGCCAGAAGGCAGGGCAACAATTAAACAAAGGGCTTGATCCCTTATGGTGGAATTTCAGACAATGTGGCAAACAGAAGGAGGAAGGAGATATCTTAGTACATCCGGAGCGTGACCTCTGGTTTCCCCCGAATACAAGCTTTGTTGCAACTACCTGTGCTGTCACATGCTGTCCACGCATGACACTACCTGTGGCAGCCACAAAAATAGACTGTATGTGATCTCTCAGATCAGTGACTGTAGGGAGAGTACCTGCCTGACAGCTGAGCTGAGGTGTTCAGAATCCACCACTGTGTTTTTCTGCACAAAGGCCATGCTTCATGCAGGCTGGGACACAAAGGTAGGTCCATGCCTGTGAAACTAGGACTCTTCCAATGAGGACTTCGGCTTGAGGCCTCACCAGCAGCCTGGCTGAACCTTTCCTAGACCTGCACCACAACCTAAGACTTTCTACCCAACCTTTCCTCCTTCCCTCTCTCCACCCCAGGGGCAGACTTGTATCAGTCTGATAGCTCTCCCAGCCTCCTCCAGCTCCCTCCTCCTCTTCCTCGAGGCATATTCCCCAAAACAGTTATTACATATCTACTCCTGTCTTAACTTCTGCTTCTTGGAGGAGCTGAACTATCACAGCCATCTAATCCCCAACTCCTACAAACCTGATGTAGCAAATGTCTCTGGTGTCTACATCACATCCCTCAGCCCACCTCTGATTTCTGCCACAGCTGTGAGAGCTCAGACCCACTTGTGCTGACAGGATCCTCCCTCCAGCAACAGCCAACAGTTCTACTTTTTGTCTGAGTCTTCTCCAGTCCCATGGGGCCCCTCAGCCTGAGCACGAGCACAGATCATAAGTGCAAGGGAAGTTAACCACCACCGCCCCCCAGGGAAGCCCTCAGTCAGTGGAAGGAGGGAGTCAGTGGATAAATGCCCTGGCCTCCCGTCTTTCAAGTAGATAATGCTGGGAGGCATTCAGTCCCCTTCTTAGGAGGTCCCAGAGGAATCAAGTCCAAAGTGGCTATAGCAGCAGCCTCCATAACATACCTTCATATTGGCTTTCCCTTCTTCCTTGCTCACTGAACCCACTCCCATCCTCCTGCTTCCTGGGACCACTTCCCAAATAAGTCATTGTCTCAGGTTCTGCTTTCAGGGGAACCCAATCCAAAACATGTGACATGTGATTTACAGCAATGAAGTCATGTTAACAGATCACTCCTTCAGGAAAACAAAGCTGAGTATCTACATGGACCACGTGATTTCTAAATATTCTGTAATTATCCAGGCATGGTGGTGCACACCTGTAGTCCCAGCTACTTGGGAGGCTGAGGTGGGAGGATCAATTGAGCCCAGGAGGTCAAGGCTGCAGTGAGCACCATTGCACTCCAGCCTGAGCCACAGAGTGAGATCCTGTCTCAAAGTAAATAAAATATTCTGTATTTTAGTTTCCTGTACCTAGTATCAGTAACACAATAGTGCCTTTTTGAAGGGTATGGTAGCCAGTCTCCAAGATGACCCCCACTGATAGCATCATGCCCTTGTGTAGCCCTCTCTCACATTAAATAAGAGTGGAATAAAGCTGAAGCGATCGTGTATGATTTCCAAAGATAAGTCATAAAAGGCATTGCACTTCCACATCAGTGTCTTAGGTCTCTCACTCCAGAGGGAAGGTGGCCGCCATGTTGTAAGGACACTCAAGCAATCCTACAGAGAGGCACATGTGAAGGTGAACTGAGGCCTCCTGACAACAGCCAGCACCAACTTGCCTGCCACGTGAGTGAGCCACCTTGGAAGTGGATCTTCCAGCCCCAGTTATGCCTTCAGGTGACCTCAGCTCCAGCAGACATCGGACTGCAACTTGGGAAATCTCAACAGAATCACCCAGCTAAGCTGCTCCTGAATTCCATACCCCCAGAAAATATGAAAGATAATAAATGATGATTCTTGTTTCAAGTTACTAAGTGTTAGAATGATTTGTTACACAGTAACAAATAATAGAGATACCCTGTCTTTTTATCTGCAAAGCACTTGAAACACATAGACTGTATGTGTTGCATTGACACTCATACCAGTCCTATGAAATAAGAATTATTTAACATCTGAACTAAAAAAAAAAAAAAAGGAAAACAAGATAGCAAGAAGTTAAGTACATAGCCAGGGTCATTCACTTAACAAGTAGAAGAACAGGGATAGAAAAAAGAAGGTTTGGCTCCAACATTTGTGCTCTTAGCCACTGTAATGGCCCGCCTCTAGTGTGGGAGTTACTCTGAGAAGAAAGTACTTGTATTTCTTAACTTATTCTGAATAATACTTTGTACCCTAAAAAATTTACTCTCTGTTTTGGCATTTAAGCATATGACTTTTTAGAAGTTGACTCTAGTTCAGGACATGATTTTTGACTTGGAGTAAACATTACCTTCTTCCAGAAAACACATTTATAATTTTATAAAATATCACTGGGAAAAAGTATTCCATGATCAAAAGTTCACTTCACTACCAAGCTATTTGGGAGCACATACATTCGTCAAGCAAGACTTGCCTCTTTCAACCCATTGGTGATGTTTATTCATCCTCAGTGTATGGATGAGATTCTATACAGGAAATACACAAACAGCTAGCAGCAAATCTTTCTTGAATTCCTAAAACCCTACTTAATCTGCATAATTCACCATTGGCAATGCTGTCTTATATTTTTGGCCTGTTCTGTTAACCATCTCCTGAACTCAGTGTTCAGCTCTCTGAGTGAAAGACTAATAGCTCACAACTTTTCTATCCTCTCTAGTGCCTTGCACATAATAGGCTCCCAAATCTTTGATTATTTAAGATATCCCAAACTTTCAGAACTAAAAATCATTCCATTTGTTCTCTGGACTGCTCCCAAATTCCACCAGTTTCTCTTGCTTCTAGAGTCCATATCTGTGCTGAGAGTTGTTTAATCTTCCCTATGAGGTTGTAAATAAAGCAGCAGAATGAGACTGTCCCAAGGGTTCCAGATGTGCTCATTAGAACCAACCCAAAATCCACCTTAGGGTTACTATACTCAGTTCTGAACCCCATGCATTAGGAGGAACATACATTGGCAAACTGGAGCTGCCCAGAGAAGGATGACCAGAGAAAAAAAGGTCTGAAAACCTGACCATGAAGAAAACTAAAAGATGCAAGGATGCTTAGTTTGGAGAAGATTATATTCACAGCACACACACAACCATTTGAAAAGCTGGCCTGAGAAAGCAGGACCTGGCTCCTTAAAACTGTGAGACACCCCAGTCTTACCTCCGCAGCCATTTCCAGTGGAGCGTTAGTATGTGGCATTCAAGAAACAGTTGTGTGGGTAAATAAAATTGGAAAACACCACAAAGGTAAGCCCCTCTGAAGTTCACAAAGCACATTAGCATACAGAAGATTCTGAGAAAATCCTCTAATAAAGAAACCTCTGTTCAAGTGTATTTACCAAACTCACTGAACCACAATCTCATCTTTTATTTCCCAATGTAATGCTTATTAACGTCACATGTAGAACATTAGGAAAAGCCGTTCTAAAAAGCAGAATTAGGCAAAGCATTGCATTGTACACTATAAATACATACACTTATTATTTGTCAATTATACCTCTGTAAAGCCGGGGAAAAAAAGAGAAACAGAACTAGGGCAGGTTTTCAGAAATTATCAGGAGATGAATTCTGGCACAATATACAGTATAATATATCTGAACATTCAAGCTAGCCAAAGACAGAATGGGCTGCCTGTGAGGTCAGGAATGCTTTCTACTGAAGTTGTTCACTATGGGTCAAATGCTGTCATGAGTCACATCACAGGCTTGAGATTCTGTGATAAGTAGCAGGAAAAAGAGTGGATTTCCATGTCGGGGTTTCCATACCCTGTTAGTCATCCATCTGGAATCAGGGGTCTCCACTTCCTGTTGCAGGAAGTCAGGGACCTCGAACAGAGGGACCAGCTGAAGCCACAGCAGAAGAACATAAATTGTGAAGATTTCATGGACAATTATTTGTACCCCAAATTAATACTTTTATAATTTCTTACGCCGCTCTTTACTGCAATCTCTGAACATAAATTGTGAAGATTTCATGAACACTTACCACTTCCCCAATCAATACCCTCATGACTCTGTGATGACTGCGTTAACTGCACATATTGTTTGTAGAGCATGTGTGTTTGAACAATATGAAATCTAGGCACCTTGAAAAAAGAACAGGATAACAGCAATCTTCAGGGAACAAGGGAGACAAGACTTGGAGCCTGACTGCCGGTGAGCCAGGCAGAACACAGCCATATTTCTCTTCTGTCAAAAGCAAATAGGAGAAATATCACTGAATTCTTTTTCTCAGCAAGGAACATCCCTGAGAAAGAGAATGCACCCTGAGGGTAGGTCTATAGATGGCCCCCTTAAGGCAACCGCCTTTGACAGTCGAAGCCGAAGGGATGTAATAAGCCCTGGTCTCCTGTAGTGCTCCCAGGCTTATTAGGATAAGGAAATTCCTGCCTAATAAATTATGGTCAGACGGGTTGTCTGCTCTCAAACCCTGTCTCCTGATAAGATGTTATCAATGACAACGCGTGCCTGAAACTTCATTAGCAATTTTAATTTTGCCCCATCCTGTGGTCCTGTGATCTCGCCCTGCCTCCACTTGCTTTGTGATGTTTTATTACCTTGTGAAGTATGTGAACTCTGTGATGCACACCCTGTTTGTGCACTCCCTCCCCTTTTGAAAATTGCTAATAAAAACTTGCTGGTTTTAGGGCTCGGGGAACATCACAGATCCTGCCGACATGTGATGTCTCTCCTGGACACCCAGCTTTAAATTTCTCTCTCTCTTGTGCTCTTTCCCTTTATTTCTCAAACCAGCTGAGATGCCTAGGAAATAGAAAAGAAACCAGGATAAATATCGGGGGTGGGGTTTCCCCCAATAACTTCCTTAGAAATAATTAGTCTCATACTCTTGTTCCACTTTCACTGATATCCCGGTATAATAATGATTTATAAAGATGTATGCCTTCTGAACAATGACTCAGCCTGGAAAACACAGTCCACCTGCCCTTCAGCTGTGTAACAGAGATAACAGTATGTGAATTATAGGGTTATTGTAAAGATTTAATGAGCCACTTCATGTAAATCACTTGGAACAGTATCTGGCATTAGGCAAGAGATTTAACAAATATTTTTGTAATGATATATGTTGGGACAGGAAGAACATTGAGACTCTTGCACTAGACATTGAATTCCTTGAGAATACAGTCTTTTTTTAATATATACTTTAAGTTCTAGGGTACCTGTGCACAACATGCAGGTTTGTTACATATGTATACATGTGCCATGTTAGTGTGCTGCACCCATTAAATTGTGATTTACATTAGGTATATCTCCTAATGCTATCCCTCCCACCTCTCCCCATCCCATGACAGGCCCCAGTGTATGATGTTCCCCTTCCTGTGTTTAAGTGTTCTCATCAATTCCCACCTATGAGTGAGAACATGGGGGGTTTGGTTTTCTGTCCTTGTGATAGTTTGCTCAGAATTATGGTTTCCACCTTCATCCATGTCCCTGCAAAGGACATGAACTCATCCTTTTTTATGGCTGTATAGTTTTTCCATGGTGTATATGTGCCACATTTTCTTAATCCAGTCTATCATTGATGGACATTTGGGTTGGTTGCAAGTTTTTGCTATTGTGAACAGTGCTGCAATAAACATACATGTGCATGTGTCTTTATAGAAGCATGATTTATAATCCTTTGGGTACATACCCAGTAATGGGATGGCTGGGTCAAATGGTATTTCTAGTTCTAGATCCTTGAGGAATCGCCAAACTCTCTTCCACAATGGTTGAACTAGTTCACAGGCCCACCAACAGTGTAAAAGTGTTCCTATTTCTCCACATCCTCTCCAGCACCTGTTGTTTCCTGATTTTTTAATGATTGCCATTCTAACTGGTGTGAGATGGTATCTCATTGTGGTTTTAATTTGCATTTCTCTGATGGCCAGTGATGATGAGCATTTTTTCATGTGTCTGTTGGCTGCATAAATGTCTTCTTTTGAGAAGGGTCTGTTTATATCCTTTGCCCACTTTTTGATGTGGTTGTTTGATTTTTTTTTTTCTTGTAAATTTGTTTTCTTTTTTTTTTTCTTGTAAATTTGTTTAAGTTCTTTGTAGATTCTGGATATTAGCCCTTTGTCAGATGGGTAGATTGCAAAATTTTCTCTCATTCTGTGGGTTGCCTGTTCATTCTGATGGTAGTTTCTTTTGCTGTGCAGAAGCTCTTTAGTTTAATTAGATCCCATTTCTCAATTTTGGCTTTTGTTGCCATTGCTTTTGGTGTTTTAGACATGAAGTCCTTGCCCACACCTATGTCCTGAATGATATTGCCTAGGTTTTCTTCTAGGGATTTTATGGTTTTAGGTCTAACTTTAAGTCTCTAATCCATCTTGAATTAATTTTTGTATAAGGTGTAAGGAAGGGATCCAGTTTCAGCTTTCTACTTATGGCTAGCCAGTTTTCCCAGCACCATTTATTAAATAGGGAATCCTTTCCCCATTTCTTGTTTCTCTCCGGTTTGTCAAAAATCAGATGGCTGTAGATGTGTGGTATTATTTCTGAGGGCTCTGTTCTGTGCCATTGGTCTATATCTCTGTTTTGGTACCATGCTGTTTTGGTTACGGTAGCCTTGTAGTATAGTTTGAAGTCAGGTAGTATGATACCTCCAGCTTTGTTCTTTTGGCTTAGGGTTGTCTTGGCAATGTGGGCTCTTTTTTCATTCCATATGAACTTTAGTTTTTTCCAATTCTGTGAAGAAAGTCATTGGTAGCTTGATGGGGATGGCATTGAATCTGTAAATTACCTTGGGCAGTATGGCCATTTTCACGATATTGATTCTTCCTATCCATGAGCATGGAATGTTCTTCCATTTGTTTGTGTCCTCTTTCATTTCGTTGAGCAGTGGTTTGTAGTTCTCCTTGAAAAGGTCCTTCATATCCCTTGTAAGTTGGATTCCTAGGTATTTTATTCTCTTTGAAGCAATTGTGAATGGGAGTTCTTCATGATTTGGCTCTCTGTTTGTCTGTTATTGGTGTATAAGAATGCTTGTGATTTTTACATATTGATTTTGTATCCTGAGACTTCACTGAAGTTGCTTATCAGCTTGAGGAGATTTGGGGCTGAGATGATGGGGTTTTCTAAATATACAATCATGTCATCTGCAAACAGGGACAATTTGAATTCCTCTTTTCCTAATTGAATACCCTTTATTTCTTTCTCCTTCCTGATTGCCCTGGCCAGAACTTCCAACACTATGTTGAATAGGAGTGGTGAGAGAGGGCATCCCTGTCTTGTGCCACTTTTCAAAGGGAATGCTTCCAGTTTATGCCCATTCAGTATGATATTGGCTGTGGGTTTGTCATAAATAGCTCTTACTATTTTGAGATACATCCCATCAATACCGAATTTATTGAGAGTTTTTAGCATGAAGGGCTGTTGAATTTTGTCAAAGCCCTTTTCTGCATCTATTGAGATAATCATGTGGTTTTTGCCTTTGGTTCTGCTTACATGCTGGATTATGTTTATTGATTTGCATATGTTGAACCAGCCTTGCATCCCAGGGATGAAGCCCTCTTGATCATGGTGGATAAGCTTTTTGATGTGCTGCTGGGTTTGGTTTGCCAGTATTTTATTGAGGATTTTTGCATTGATGTTCATCAGGGATATTAGTCTAAAATTCTCTTTTTTTGTTGTCTCTCTGCCAGGCTTTGGTATCAGGATGATGCTGGCTTCATAGAATGAGTTAGGGAGGATTCCCTCTTTTTCTATTGATTGGAATAGTTTCAGAAGGAATGGTACCAGCTCCTCCTTGTACCTCTGGGAGAATTCGGCTGTGAATCCTTCTGGTACTGGACTTTTTTTGGTTGGTAGGCTATTAATTATTGCCTCAATTTCAGAGCCTGCTATTGGTCTATTCAGGGATTCAACTTCTTCCTGGTTTAGTCTTTGGAGGATGTATGTGTCCAGGAATTTATCCTTTTCTTCTAGATTTTCTAGTTTATTTGCATAGAGGTGTTCATAGTATTCTCTGATGGTAGTTTGTATTTCTGTGGGATCAGTGGTGATATCCCCTTTATCATTTTTTACTGCATCTATTTGATTCTTCTCTTTTCTTCTTTATTAGTCTTGCTAGCAATCTATCAATTTTGTTGATCTTTTTAAAAAAACAGCTTCTAGATTCATGGATTTTTTGAAGGGTATTTTTTGTCTCTATCTCCTTCAGTTCTGCTCTGATCTTAATTACTTCTTGCCTTCTGCTAGCTTTTGAATGTGTTTGCTCTTGCTTCTCTAGTTCTTTTATTTGTGATGTTAGGGTGTCAATTTTAGATCTTTCCTGCTTTCTCTTGTGGGCATTTAGTGCTGCAAATTTCCCTCTACACACTACTTTAAATGTGTCCCAGAGATTCTGGCATGTTGTGTCTTTGTTCTCATTGTTTTCAAAGGACATCTTTATTTCTCTGCCTTCATTTCATTATGTACCCAGTAGTCATTCAGAAGCAGGTTGTTCAGTTTCCATGTAGTTGAGTGGTGTTGAGTGAGTTTCTTAATTCTGAATTCTAGTTTGATTGCACTGTGGTCTGAGAGACAGTTTGTTATAATCTCTGTTCTTTTACATCTGCTGAGGAGTGCTTTACTTCCAACTATGTGGTCAATTTTGGAATAAGTACGATGTGGTGCTGAGAAGAATGTGTATTCTGTTGATTTGGGGTGGAGTGTTCTGTAGATGTCTATTAGGTCTGCTTGGTGCAGAGCTGAGTTCAATTCCTGTATATCCTTGTTAACTTTCTGTCTCATTGATCTGTCTAATGTTGACAGTGGGGTGTTAAAGTCTCCCATTATTATTGTGTGGGAGTCTAAGTCTCTTTGTAAGTCTCTATCTCTCAGCAGAAACTCTACAAGCCAGAAGAGAGTGGGGGCCAATATTCAACATTCTTAAAGAAAAGAATTTTCAACCCAGAATTTCATATCCAGCCAAACTAAGCTTCCTAAGTGAAGGAGAAATAAAATCCTCTACAGACAAGCAAATGCTGAGACATTTTGTCACCACCAGGCCTGCCCTACAAGAGCTCCTGAAGGAAGCACTAAACATGGAAAGGAACAACCAGTACCAGCCACTGCAAAAACACGCCAAAATGTAAAGACCATTGATGCAAGGAAGAAACTGCTTCAACTAACGAGCAAAATAACCAGCTAACATCATAATGACAGGATCAAATTCACATATAACAATATTAGCCTTGGCCGGACGCGGTGGCTCAAGCCTGTAATCCCAGCACTTTGGGAGGCCGAGACGGGTGGATCACGAGGTCAGGAGATCGAGACCATCCTGGCTAACACAGTGAAACCCCGTCTCTACTAAAAATACAAAAACTTAGCCGGGCGAGGTGGCGGGCGCCTGTAGTCCCAGCTACTCGGGAGGCTGAGGCAGGAGAATGGCGTAAACCCGGGAGGCGGAGCTTGCAGTGAGCTGAGATCCGGCCACTGCACTCCAGCCTGGGTGACAGAGCAAGACTCCGTCTCAAAAAAAAAAAAAAAAAAAAAAAAAACAATATTAGCCTTAAATGTAAATGGACTAAATGGTCCAATTACAAGACACAGACTCGCAAATTGGATAAAAAGTCAAGATCCATCAGTGTGCTGTATTCTGGAGACCCATCTCCCGTCCAGACACACACATAGGCTCAAAATAAAGGGATGGAGGAAGATCTACCAAGCAAATGGAAAACAAACAAAAAAAAAAGGCAGGGGTTGCAATCCAAGTCTCTGATAAAACAGACTTTAAACCAACAAAGATCAAAAGAGACAAAGAAGGCCATTACATAATGGTAAAGGGATCAATTCAACAAGAAGAGCTAACTATCCTAAATATATATGCACTCAATACAGGAGCACTCAAATAATATATTCCTTTTTATCAATTTTTGTCATCATTGCTAATTATTATCCTAGATACAAAGGAAGCATTTAATAAATCCTTATAAGGTGGATGGATGGGTGAATGAGTGAATGCAATGGTCTTGTCCCCATTTGGGCAGCTCTCAAGGCCTTCTGCATGGGCTTGGCCCAACAACGTCTCCCTCCAAGTCCACTAGACAGTTGCAGGCCTTCCATAAGGGGCTCCCTCTCTCTTTCCCTTTTTAGGGGCACTGTAGCTTTAGAGCAGGTTTTCAGTTTTCCCCACTGAAGTATCCCTGTCCATGCAGGGGAATAACCAGAACCTCCTCTGCCCTCTGGAGTCTGAGGGCATGGTCTAAGGTCACCCAAGGCTCAGTATTTCTTCTAAGTCTAACCATTTTATCTTAACATTTGGTAAATTTTTTCTTTTATATCATAATATACCTGTTTGCTTTTAAACTGTGTTTTAAATTTTTACCAACGTGTACAATTGACGTCCCAAAACAGGTTGTGTTCATCCTGTGGCTTCCAGCCCCCCAACATTCTGCTGCGCATCTTCAATCTTTCTGTTCCAGAAACCTAACAAACCTGAGTCCCATCACCCAAATCCACTTGCTCTATTTTGTTTGTTCTGTGTGCAGACTTACACTCTGGAATTGGACGCTTCAGACCCATTTTTGCTCCTGTCAACAGTAAACCTTTAGTAACATTCTAGAAGGCCAGGGATTCATCACATTTATTGATGTGTTTCTCTTGAGGAAGAGGGAAAAGACACAGACCTGGAGTCAAAGGATTTTCTGTCTGACAAAAAAAAAAGTGACCATTTATATAACTTCTAAAGTAACCATTCTCAAGTTGAATACCACTACGTTTGAAGACCAATGAGCAGAAAAGGGTCTTTGGAGGCTTTTAAAGGCTCTACTATGCAAGAGACAAATGTGTGAGATGGAATTGGCTTTTCAAACAAGTTTTTTATACACAGTCTTACAAAGATGTGTGATAATTTTTAAAATACAGGTGGCCTTTCCTTCTGATAGTTTTCTGTTTTCAAGTTTACCTAAAAAGTCTCCTCCAGTTGCCTTCCCTGTTCAGCATGCCATCCCTCTGACTCTGCATCACCTAAGCCTCAGTCCCTTCAGATTTCCTGATGTACCGGACCTCCTACTTGACAGGATTTCACTTGTCAGAATGAAATAAAAAGGTCAGAGCTGCCCAGGTGCAGTGGCTCATGCCTATAATCCCAGCACTTTGGGAGGCCAAGGCAGGAGGATTGCCTGAGCTTAGGAGTTCAAGACCAACGTGGGCAACATGGCAAAAACCCATCTCCACTAAAAATACAAAAATTAGCCAGGAGTGGTGAAGCGTGCCTATAGTCCTAGCTACTCAGGAGGCTGAGACAGGAGAATCGCTTGAACCTGGAAGGTGGAGGTTGCAGTGAGCCATGATCACATCACTGCATTTCAGCCTGGGCAATAGGAGAATACAGGAAAAGGTGTTTTAAAGAAAGGATCTGTGTCTATATTCTCTGACCGTCTTTTATCTAAGATAAGGGCAGTGCTTTTACTTTTTCACCCTCACAGAAAGAACTGGGCTTTCCAATCTCACACCCTAGGCACAGCTCCCAAGAACCCTGTCTGAGCCACAGCCCTCAGGCCTCCCACTCAGCCAGAAAGGAGGATGTCAAGAAGAGCCTCCCACTGAGAATGAATATAGGGAGTAAGCTTCTGCAGGATTTCTTCCATCGAGGCCTTGACTCAAAGCAGAATCTGGGAACTTCTGCTTCCAAGGAAGATGGAGGGACAAGGACTGTATTTGCTCTCATTCCTAAAACCACTTTTAAAAACATACACAGAGAGGAAAAAAATATGAAACTATGATTTTTAAGGCACTGAACACCATACAACAAAGAAAAGTGATCCCTTAAAGAAACAAACAAGAAATGAACCTGGGGAGATTGACAGATTCTTTGAGTTAAAAAGCTGAAAAGCCAAGAAGACCAAGGCAGCTAGAGTTCACATGGCTGGCATGTAGGCTAGGGTACCATAAAGGAGAGAACTACAGAGAAAGAGAGAGCGAGCTAGAGAGAGCGAGCGAGCGAGAGAGAGCACGCTCCAGAGAACTGCAGAGGGTTTTTCTTGAGTATTCAGCAAATACTGATCAGAGCACGTGTGAGAAGAACTATCTGAGAGAGTTAAATGAAATAGAACATAGAACACATGCCAGCCCAGAAATGGTGCCTTTTTTCTGCCATCCAAATTAGAAAACATTATGATTCACAGGTTATGTGGTAGATACTCCAAAGTGTCTTACCTCAATAGTGAGAAACAAACCTAAAGACAGTTCTGGCCCCACATAACAACCTTAAAAATAACCCCTGAAAGAATCAAATTGTTCTAAAATATTAACTGCATCCCAAAACAAAGCTCAAGAATATTTATAAAAATACAAAAATACAGTAGTCCCTTCTTATTCACAGTTTCACTTTCTGCAATTTCAGTTACCCATAGTCAACTGTGGCCTAAAAATGTTAAATGGAAAATTCACAAGTTTTAAATTGCGCACCTTTCTGAGTAGCAAGATTAACATCTCACACTTTCCTGCTCTGTCCTGCCCAGGACATGAATCATCCCTTTGTCCCGCATATCCACACTGTTGTATACCCTATTCTCCCATTAGTCAGTAGCCATCTGGGCTAGCAGATTGAATGAGGCAGTACTGCAGTGCTTATTTCAAGCAACCCTTATTTTACTTAATAATGGCTACAAAGCACGAGAACAGTAATGCTGGCAATTCAGGTATGCCAAAGAGAAGCCAATAAGTGCTTCCTTTAAGTGAAAAGGTGAACATTTTCCTTGGATAGGTAAAATATATATATATGCTGAAGTTGCTAAGACCTATGTTAAGAACAAATCTTCAATCTGTGGAATTGTGAACAAGGAAAAAGAAATTTGTGCATAATATTTATAAGGTTCTGTATTATCCTTGGTTTCATGTATCCACTAGGGGTCTTAGAAGATACTCCATGCAGATATTCTGGTACCAACAAGGTAAACATAATATTGGCAGCCAATCAGATTTCAGAACACACAAAGAAGTAGAAAACTACAATCCGTTATAGGGAGAAAAATCAATCAACTGAAGCCAACCCAGATTGAACACAGATGCTCAACTTAGCAGAAAAGCACATTAAAACTTTCCATTATATTCTGTGTGTTCAGAAAGCTAGAGGAAACAGTGAATGTGTCAAGTAGAAACATGGGAGATATTGTAAAGACCCAAATTGAACTTCCAGAGATGAAAATTACAATATTTGAGATTTAAAACACACTAGATGGGAGTAAAAGCAGATTAGACAGTACAGAAAAAAAAAAGGTTAGTGAATTTAAAGACATAGCTATAGAAGCTTTCTAAAATAAAACAGAGGGAGAAAAAAACACTCAAAAATAAAATAACAGATCATACTGATTTGTAGGAAACATCAGGTGTTTCCTAATACATGTGTCATTAGAGTCTCCAGAAGAGAGAAGAAAGAGAAAGGAACAGAAAAAATAAGTGAATATATCTGAAATGTTTCAAAATTTATCTAAAATTATAAACAGATCTAAGAAGTTCACCAATCCCAAGCACAAGAAACATAAAACAACTATACCAAGACATATGACAATCAAATTTTTGAAAAGAAGTGTTAAGACAAAATATTGCCAGGCACGGTGGCTCACATCTATAATCCCAGCACTTTGGGAGGCTGAGACGGGAGGACCACTTGAGCCCAGGAGTTTGATACCAGCCTGGGCAACATGGCAAAAGCCAGTCTCTACAAAAAATACAAAAATCAGCCAGGTCTGGTGGCAGGCACCTGCAGTCCAGCTACTCAGGAGGCTGAGACAGGAGAATTGCTTGGGGACCTGAGGCAGAGGCTGCAATGAGCTGAGATCATATCACTGCATTCCAGCCTGGGTGACAGAGCAAGACCCTGTCTTGGAAAAAAAAAGTCTTAGAATCAGCCAGAGGAAAAAGATACTTTACATACAGAGGAACAAAGATAAGCATTTGGTCAGATTTTGTTGGAAGAAGTGCAAGTGCGACAACGATGAAGAAAAATCTTTGAAGGATTGAGAGAAAAAAAAATCTATACCCAGCAAAAATATCTTTCAAAAATGAGGTGAATTAAGTACATTTTGAGATATATAAAATTGAAAGAATTTATCACCAGCAGATTCACATTACAAAAAGTGATAAAGTCTTTCAGAAAGATTAACACCATCTGATTTCAGTGTTTATTGTAAATCTACAAATATCAAGACAGTATGGTATTAGTATAAATAGATCAATGGAACAGCACAGTCTAGAAATAGACCCACATGTGAATGGACAATTGATTTTTTTTTTATAAAGGTTCAAAAGAAATTCAGGAGAAAGAATGTTCTTCCTAATAAATGTTGACACAATTATATATCCATATGCAAAAAAATGTGCTTTGATCCACATGTCATATTCAAGAATTAACTCAAAATTGATCATAGACTTAAGTGTAAAACCTAAAACTACAAAACTTCTAGAAGGAAATCTAGGAAAATCTCTTTGTGACCTTATGCTAGGTGAAGGTTTCATAGCTATAGTATTCAATGCACAATTCATAAATGGAAAAGTTGACAAATTTGATTTCACCGGAGACAAAAATTTCTGCCCTTTGAAAGATACTGTTAAGAATGAAAGGTCAGAAATCAGGAGAAAATATTTACAAATTACATGTCTGATAAAGGACTCTTATCCAAAATATATAATGAACTCTCAAACCCAGTAATAAGAGACAAACAATAAAAAAAGATACAAAAAACCATTAAAAATGGGCAGATTTGAAAACACATTTCACCAAATAAGAAACCAAACACCGCATGTTCTCACTCATAGGTGGGAACTGAACAATGAGATCACTTGGACTCGAGAAGGGGAACATCACACACCGGGGCCTATCATGGGGAAGGGGGGGGGGGGAGGGATTGCATTGGGAGTTATACCTGATGTAAATGACGAGTTGATGGGTGCTGACGAGTTGATGGGTGCAGTACAGCAACATGGCACAAGTATACATATGTAACAAACCTGTACGTTATGCACATGTACCCTAGAACTTAAAGTATAATAATAATTTTAAAAAAAAAAACAAAAAAAAAGATATATGGATGGCAAATAAACCTTTAAAACATTCTCGACATCATTAGAGAAACGCAACTTCAAACCACAATCAGATACCACCATAGAGCTGCAAAAGTTGTCAGAATCGAAATGGAGTTACTTGTATCAAAACCCTGACAAATGGAGCTGGGGAAGGCCATGAAGAAAGGGCTTTTATGCACATATGCCTTATAACAGGAACTATCACAAAAGACTCTGCAAAGACCACAACCTTGCACAAAGGCTGCCACTACCTTACAAGAAACTACTTCTACAAGGACATCTGCCTACCAACTGCCTGTCCAACCTTGGATCGATGCCACCCTTGCTATTGGTCCTAGTAGCCAAGGATAATTGTCTGAAAACAACTTACATAATCCTCTTCGTTTTACCTTTAAAAACTCTTGCCTTCCTTTATCTTCCTGAATACACCCAACATACTCTCATTTCAATGCCCATTCCTGAATAAATCTCTCTTTCAGAGTCTCCCTCTGTTATTTAGGTTTGACACACCTATTAGAGTGCTTAAATTAAAAAGACTAAACATACTAAGGTTGGAGATGTGGGATGTGGGAGATGTGTGAATAAACTGAATTATCATACGCTGAGAGTGGGTCATTTTACAGACCCGCTATCTGTGAAACGATGACTTTAAAAATAGTATGAAGCTGAGCGCAGCGGCTCACACTTGTAATCCCAGCACTTTGGGAGGCCGAGGCAGGTGGATCATGAGGTCAGGAGTTCAAGACCAGCCTGGCCAAGATGGTGAAACCCCGTCTCTACTAAAAATACAAAAATTATCCAGGCGTGTTGGTAGGTGCCTGTAATCCCAGCTACTCAGGAGGCTGAGGCAGGGGAATTGCTTGACCCCAAGGGGCAGAGGTTGCAGTGAGCCGAGATCACACCACTGCACTACAGCCTGGGCAATAGAGACTCCTTCTCAAAAAAAAAAAAAAATTAAAATTAAAAAGAAATTAAAACAGTATGAACACTTCATAATATGTTAAACCTACTCCTACTATTTGATCCAGACATTCCAACTGTAGGTATTTAGCCAAGATAAATGAAAATGTACATCCACACAAAGATCTACACATGAGTATTCATAGCAGCATTATTTGTAATAGCACAAAACTAGAAACCACTTAAATGTTAATCAACAGGTAAATGAACGCCAATTATGGCATATCCATACCATGGATCTAACAGGTGAACGCCAACTATGGCATATCTGTACAATGGAATACTACTCAGCAATAAAAACAAAAAAGCTGCTGGCATACAATTTATAATCTCAAAAACAAAAGAATGCTGACTGAAAGAAGCCAAACAAAAACATATACATCCACATACTGTATGATTTCATTTACATAAAATTCTTTAAAGTACAAACTATAACAGAAAGTTGATGGGAGGAAGAAACTACAAAAGGGCACTAAGAAACTTTTAAGAATGGTAAATATGTTCATCATGTGAATTTTGGTGATTGTTTTAGGATCTGTACATATGTCAAGACTTATCAACTTGCATACTCTAAAATGCACAGTTTATTGTATATGACAATTACACCTCAATGAAGCTGCTAAAAATTTACAACGGGGAAAAAGGGAATAAATGATAACCAAACCGTAAGAAAAGGGATAAAGAGGAACCAGCAAAATAAAACGAACAACAGGTGAGGCACGGTGGCTCACACGTGTAATCCCAGCACTTTGGGAGGCCGAGATGGGCAGATCACCTGAGGTCAGGAGGAGTTTGAGACCAGCCTGGCCAACATGGTGAAACCCCGTCTTTAATAAAAATACAAAAATTAGCCGGGCGTGGTGGCATGTACCTATAGTTCCAGCTTCTCAGGAGGCTGAGGCAAGAGAATCGCTTGAACCCAGGAGGCGGAGGTTGCAGTGAGCCGAGATCGTGCCACTGCGCTCCAGCCTGGGTAACAAAGTGAGACTCCATCTCAAAAAAACATAAAAATAAAAAACAAACAGTAAACATACTTAAGTTGGCAGAAGGAAAGTGAGTATAGTCATCCTTTGTTACACTTGGGGGTTTGGTTCCAGGACCCCCACAGATGCCCAAATCTGCTCATTCCCAAGTCCTGAAGTCAACCCTGTGGAACCTGCCTATGTGAAAAGTGGGTTAAAGTGGGTTTCGCATCCAGGGAGCACTGTATTTTCAATCCGAGTTTGATTGAAAAAAATCTGCGTATTAGTAGAGTCTCCCAGTTCATACCCGTGTTGTTCAAGGGTCAACTGTAGTATCAGTTATCACTAAATATAGACAAACTGAATTAATCCATTAAAACACAGACTGTTAGGTTGGCTTAAAAACAAATCCAGCTATGTACTATATGCAAAAAAGAAATGTAAAACAAAGTGATTTTAAGAAGTTGAAAATAAAGGAGTGGGCTACTGATAGATACCTTGCAACCACAAAGAGAGGGAAAGTAGAAGCATGTTAATTAAAGCAACCAAAAAAGACGATCTAAGTGTCAAGTGGATTCAGAAAAATTAAAATTTAATAAATTAATCATTTGTCTTGAATAGATAGGAGCTAAAACTTAAGATACTAACATGATTTTACATAAATGGTGATCCAAAAGAGGGCCTATGCTGGTTTTTAAATTAGCCTACCTACATTAACTTTTCCACAAGTGTTTTGTCCTACTTGGAGGTTCTTCAAACACCACTACTTGCTTTGAGGACATAGTTTAGTGATACATTGTGTTGGTTTTAATCATTAATTTCTAAGGCTAATTGTCGTTTCTAAGTAATTATGAGTATTGAGAGTCTTTGGGGACAGATCATGATTTGTAATTTAACTAAAAAGATTGGAGAGCATTAGTTTAATGTCTTATTTTGCTGATCATTGGAGGCCAACAGATGTGACAAATCTTGGATAAAAATCTATCTTCTGTTCCCTTTTCCTGTAGATGCAGGATTTGGGCCAATGCAAGGATGAGCTCCATGTACTTTGTTGCTTTTTAAGGTTCTCACACTTGGTCCAGAGTTTCCACCAGGGTCAGGAAGAGGGAGGAAAGGGTTGTATTCAATCTACAACATGCCTTGAATGCCACCTTCTACAAAATATGTGAACTCAACAAATACTCTTTGAAGTCTTCAATCAGTCCTGCCAATGGGGTAGTCTAGAACTGTGGTTCTCAAACTTTGGCTTGCATCAGAATCATCTCGAGGGCTTGTTAAGATAGAGATTCCTGGGACCCTTCCCCAGAGTTCCTGACTGGATCTGATATGGGGCTGAGAATGTGTATTTCTAACAAATTCCCAGGAGGTACTGCTGCTAAGTGCTGATTCTGGCACTCAGAACCATTGTTTCTCCTGTTGTTGCTGCTTTTCAGCATGGCTTCAGCCCATGGCTGTGTTTCTTGCCGTCGCCATGACATCCACTGCCAGACGCACTCACCTGGAAGTCACCACAACATCCACTGCCAGACGCACTCACCTGGAAGTCACCACAACATCCACTGCCAGACGCACTCACCTGGAAGATGACAAGAGAAATAGCCATAGCTGTTTCTTGTCGTCTTCCAGGTGAATGTGTCTGGCAGATGTTGTGGTACCTCCCCAGATCCTTCTTTAAGACTTAGCACCTCATTCCCAAACAATGGGGAGTGTTGCTTATTCATTTATTAGAGACAGGGTCTCACTGTGCTGCCCAGGCTGTAGCATAGTGGGGTGATCACAGCACATTGCAGCCTTGAATTCCTGGGTTCAAGCAATCCTCCCTCCTCGACCTCCCCAAGTGCTGGGATTACAGGCATGAGCCACCATGCTGGCCCAAGTGTTGCTTGCTGATGGCTCACAAATCCTCCTTTCTAGGAATGCTGCTTCTAATTAAGGAGCTGTTTGCCCAAGGTCTGCTCCCATCTCTGAGGCAGCCACTATGTCCCATAACTGGTGGATGAAGAAGGTATAAAGCTCAGCCCCACTGCCTCAATTCAGGACCTCTGAAGAACCACCCTGACTCCCCACAGGGCTTCCCCAGTCTACATGCAATACAGCTGCATGCAAATCTCTGACTCTCAGTATGTTTCCCAGGGCCCAGTGCAAGCCCCATCTACTCGGCATCCCTCACCCCACCCCAACCTTACCCGTACCCACATTGGGTCCCTCCCCCTGCATTAGCCTCAGAAAACTGAATACTCAGAGACCTTTGTGGGTCTGAGCCTCAAGAACACAGCGGCTGAGGCACAGAAGAGGGAGCCCTCACTGCCTCTGGCCCCACACAGAAGTGACGCTGCTGCCACAGTCACAGGAGTCAGCTGGACACTCCACATGCTCCACGTGCTCCTCAGTCTACAGGACAGTTGCCAAAACAATCAACCCAGGTGTTTGCTCTGCGGAAGAAAACACGCAGTGCTCCTGCTTCATAGCCACACAGGCGGAGTGAGAAGCCAGGAGGGTCCCACCCAGGGAAGGGCTGCTTTCTTACCCAGCTAGGTTCTCCCCAGAGGCCAAAATGTCCCGTCCTAAACTCAGGAAGCTCTCAGAGACATTGGTTCCAAGAAATGCAGGGTAAGGAATGGTTTAACTGATGCTTTTCTTCTTCCATTCATTCACACATTCATTCAACCAACATTTGCTTGAGCTTCCACTGTGTTGAGCTCTGGCGTAATCTGGGGACCCAAAGGGGACTAAAACAGAATCCTTTCCATCAAGTGGTTTACAATCTGGTGCAGGAGATGGACATGAAATAGGCAGTCCCGGGAAGTCCCGTGAAAGGCAGTATGCACAGTGGTGAAGAACCTGGGCTCTGGAGCCAGAACACCCAGCTCCAATTCCTGTATGACCTTGGGCAAGTCACTTACCTGAGTCTCAGTGTCCTCATCTGTGAAATGGGGATGATAGCAGTGCCTACCTCACACAGGGTGGATGCAAGGCCTAAATGAGTTAATACCTGAGAAGTGTTTAAAGCAGTGCCTGGTGGGCCCAGCATAGTGGCTCACGCCTGTAATTTCAATACTTTGGGAGGTCAAGGCAGGGATTGCTTGCACCCAGGAGTTGGAGCCCACCCTGGGCAACATAGCGGGACCTCATCTGTACCAAAAATGGGAAATTATCCAGGCGTGGTGGCACGTGCCTGTAGTCCCAGCTACCCAGAAGGCTGAAGCAGGAGGATCGATTGAACCCAGGGAAGTTGAGGCTGAAGTGAGCCGTGATCATGCCACCACACTCCAGCCTGGGTGACAGAGCAAGGCCCTGTCTCAAACAAATAAAATGAAATAGTGCCTGGTACAGAATCCTAATTGTTAGGTATTGTGAATATCGGTGTGAAAGAGAGAAGGATGCTGAGGACCCATAACAAGAGGTCAGGGTTCCAGACATGAAACTGACAACCTCTAAGGGCTACAGCTTGCCTGTAACATGAGCAGATCCAAACAAAGGATCCCTACAGCCCTTCTATTGCTGGAGCTGTGGGCTAGAGGTGCCACCCAGTGGGCACCTACTGAAGAAGTAGTCAGGGGAACATCTCCTGCCTTGGACATGTAGGATTTAGCGAGAGAGGGAGGACTTTGCTACACTTGACTTCACAGGAGGTTTGATGATGGCTGACAGCCTGTTGCCAAGGACATCAGCTGAGGATAAGCAGAATGGTTCATGCCCAGCAGGCACCTCCTCCATCCCAGGGCCCCAGGACCTAGGGGCTGCAACCCCCCTCCACATGCATCTCCTCTCCTCCCCTCCCCTCAAGGTCACCCGCCCCATCTCTGGACCCACATTCCTCTGCTCTTTGTAAATGCCACTGACAGCCTGCAGATTTGCACATGCCTCTGCTTGCTTGGCCAGAGGGACTATCGACTCCACGGCACACATCAGCAGGGAACTTTCAGAGGTCATGGGCCAAGGCTTTAGGGAACATAGTCCTGTCAGTGAATGCCCAGGTCAGGAAAGGACACTGAATGACAGACACATGAAGAACGCTAGAGCTCAGAGCAAGGCTGGCGGCTCCCCAGAACAGTGGCTTGGGAGAGAACAGGCCAGCTGGCAGCCCTTCACTGTGCAATGCAGACTGTACCCTCTGCTAGGCCACCAACCAGAGGGGCATTCCTGGCTGTAGAGAAGGGAGGAATGATGGAGCAAATTCAGAGGGATCCCAGGGTCTATTTTGTGTTGTCTTATTCTCTGCCAGTTCTTGCCTTCCCTCTTTTCTCCTCATCTTCAGTTAAGAAAAATGGAAGCGTGGTGTGGGGGGTAGCTAAGACCTTGGAGCAACCTGGATGCTAATTTCAATCCACAACACTGGACTTAAGCCCTGGCCAGCAGCCCTCAGCTACTTCCAGCTCAGCCACCCGAGGCTCCTAGGGCTGAAAATACCCAAGCATCTGATGAAGCAGCTGCAGGTTAAATTTAGCTCTGGCAAACCTGGGACTGATCTGGGTGCTAGAAGCAGCAGAGCAGACTGACTGATGCACCCATCACAGGTGTGAGGGCCGACGATGGCACCTGGGAGGGAAGCACCTGGGAGGGAAGTGGAACAAGAGAAAGAGATGGGGCGGGGCCCAAAGCCAGTTCTCATCTTGCAGGAGTATGACAGGACTCGTCAGCCCGGTGCTGCTGTTAGTGGATGCCCGGCAGGTAGCATCAATGAGCAAAGCAGAAAGATGTACAGAAAGGGGAAGGATAGGATTGTGATAAACTGCAAAGCAGATGTCCCACCTAAAACCACTGGAACAGCCTGGGCGATAGAAGGAGACTCTGTCTCTAAATAAACAACAAAAGCACTGGAATTTAGATTTTTAAATAACATCATGTTAACCAAATAAAATCCTACATTCGGTCTGTAGACTCTCAGTGTGATACCCTGGCCTAGTTGAATGGAGAAGGCAACCCCATGGCCACTATTTCACCATCAGCTATTTCATTCTTTGTTTCTTCAGATCCTGTTAAAATCTAAACAGACCTCGGGCTTTGAGCTTTCTTAGGTAACTCGGTTATTCTTACTGACCCCTTTAAAGAAGGAAGGAAGGGGAAATAATCAGCATGCATTAATAAATTAACTGGTAAATTAGCACCTATTAATATGTTCAGAATCAACTAATGGTTACCTGTATTAAGCAGCAGTTATTGAATGCAAAGAATTCCACTCAACTGGGGTTGGAGTCAGACAGGCTTTGGTCTCAATCCTGGCTCTGCCATCACTGGGAAACTAATTAACTTCCCCAAACTGCAGCTTCCTCTGTGTAGGGTGGAAATCATATGCCTTTCTTGGATTGTTATGAAGATTAAATGAAATAACCTAGGACAGTGTTCGACATGAGATAATTCATGCTCAGCAAATGGTGGATGAACTTTAATTATCTGAAAGCCAGGTTCTGTGGGACAGGGACTAAGAGTGGAAGGGGAAGAAGGCAGTGGGAGAGCCCTTCACCAGCTCACAGCTTTCCTGGAGCCTGGGTCCCAGCCGGAGTCAGGCCTCATGCAGAATCAGAGGGCTTTGGAGCCACGTGGGGCCACACTGCCTCCCTGTGCCCATTCACCACACTGCGGCTGCATTCAGGCTAAGCTGCCATTTGAGATTCAGAATCAGGCCAGTAGACCACGGCTTTATCATTGTCTCTACTCCACTGGAACCCCTCCTGCTGTCTTGTACTGAGCTAGGTGGGTGTGGAAGCCAATTATCTACGACTGTAACATCCAGTCACCCAAGCAAGCTACTCCCACACTGGAGAGCCCTTGTCCAACTTCCCTGAGCCAGCACTCACCCACAGACGGCCAGGTACTGTAATCACCTGGATAGATTTGGAAATAAATATCCATCGACACCCATCCAGACCTACAGAATCAAAATCTCTGAGGATGGGTCTGGGGGATCCATATAAAAAGAAAAACCTTCCCAAAGGATCTTACATTCAGCCGATTTTGAAAACACGCTGCTTTAACAACCCTTACTGGGCTGCTCCACAATACCTCTTGGGTCTGACTTGGTTTTGTAAGTGACACAAGCAGAAAAAGAAAAAGACAGTGCTCTCTGCACTGAAAATGAGTATTCCCACGGAGCTGCAGAAGCAAGGAGGTAAGGAGTGGATGAAAGGAAGCAGACAGAGCAGGAGGTGGAAAAAAGGAGATCCTAAGGAAGACAGACAGAAGGGAAGGAAAACAGGCACAGAGAGAAATGAGGAAAAAGAGGAAAGGGAGGAGGCAGGAGGGAGGGAGAGGGGAGAGAGATATAAAGACATGAGATGGAGGTAGAAAGTAGAATGACAATTACTAGAGGCTGGGCAGGGTGTGTATGTGGGATGAAGAAGTGGCTTGATGAACACAAACAGATAGAAGGAGTGTGTTCTAATGCTTGATAGCAGAATAGGGTGACCATTGTTAACACTGCATTGTATGTTTCAAAATAGAAGAAAGGATTTGAAATGTTCTGAACACATAGAAATGAGAAATACTCAAGGTGATAGATATCCTGGATACCCTGACTTGATCATTACACGTTCTATGCATGTAACAAAATGTCACATCTACTTCAATACTATGTACAAATATTATTTATATAAAAAAAGAAAGACATAAGATGCAGCACACTCCTAAACTCATGATAGCATTTGCCAGGGCAGTGATAACCTGCGCCAAAACAATAGACACATTGTAGATTGAGAAAAAAAGTATTTCAATGTAGGCATAGGATTCATACCCACAGTGTGCAAAAAAAAGATTCTACATATTGACAAGGCTATCAAAATTGTAACGGAGAAATGAGCAAAGACATGGAGAGAAGATCCAAGTAGCCAACACATGAAAAAGTGTTCAGCTCACTAGCAGTTTGGGAAATGCAGATCATTATTGTATACCAGTACTTACTGGCAAAAATCAGAAAGCCACTTACTTATAGCTGGGTGGGATGTAGGGGAAAGTGTTTCTTTAAATCTTGATGGTAGAAAGTGTGAATTGTTACTGAACTTTGAAAAGCTATCTGATGTCATCTAACAAAATTAACCACTCAATCAATCAATCCACCTGTTCCATTCAGGGGACTTGATGCTCTCAAGATAAGATCACCAGGACACATCGATATTTGCAAAAGAATGCTAATTGCAGCATCGTCCCCAGTAGCAAAAACACCAGTACAAAGAAAAAGGCCATTAATAGGGTACTGTTGAATAAACACTGATACATCTAGTCCATTCAATGTGGCTTTATAGAGCAATTAAAAGGAATGAATAGAGCCATATTGGAGTTGAAATTTAAGGAATGAGCTATTGTGTGGAAAACAATAATTAAAAATATAGGGCAAAAATGTTCATAATATTGCTCCATTTTTGTAAAACAAAATAATGACAGAAATTTCTATTGTGCATATGTGTCTGTGTGTGTGCCGGGCTGGTATTTAGTCAGTGTACACTGATAAAACCATATTGGTTATTTCAGCAAGTGTTCACTGTGTTTGGTTGGTACTGTGCATACTGCAGCCAGTACATATTTGCTACATATTTTGAATGTCATTCCTGCATATATGCATTCATATTGTATACAAGTATATAAGAAATATGGAGAAAATATAGATGGCTGCATAGTAGGCTGTTAACACGGATTACTTGGAAAGGAAAGGAGGCTTCTTTGGGTAGGACAAGGGAAAATAAAAGAGGGGATAACCAATCTAATAAGGAAAAGAAAAATAAAGACAGCAGGAAAACCTGTGTAACACAATCATAAATATGCTATGCACTTCCATAAAAATATGTTTTCAAGTATATAGCATTTTAAAAATATAAATGTGAGAAGCTTGTATTAGTTAGCATTGTTGCAATCATGCCGTGTAACAACCCAAATCCGAAAATCTTGGCAAGTACAATGAAAGCATGTATTTCTCACTCACAGATCAGTGGGTTGACTGGCGTGACTGCTTTAGGCTGTGGGTCAGGCTACAGTCAGCTCCCTGTGTCTCTCATTCTGAAACCAGGACCACCTGGGGCATGCTCTTCTCATGGAAAATGGCAGTGGCACAGGCAGGGAAGCTAAGCCACACAAGCACACGTAAAGCCTCAGCTCACATCTCATTCACTCACATTCTGACGGCTGCAGGAAGTCACATGGCCAATCCAACATCAGTGGGATAATATGTTCTTCCCATAAAGGGGTTGTGGGGGTATGGAGGAGGGAGAGCAAATACTTGCTAAATGAAAATACAGTCTCCCCCAGAATCCTGTGGAAAGCTAGGCAAGAGAGGATGATTGCACCATGGAGAGAGAGCTCTCTTGGAAAAAAGAAAAAGGGGGGTGAAGACAATGCCACGGGCATGTTGTACAAATGGCCTAGTCAGTTGAAGAACACAGATAGCCCTGTCCTGACACATCATCACAACAGATGAGATACTTGTTGGGGGAGGAGTGTAAATTGGTGCAACATTTTTGGAAGGTTGTTTAATAATATCTCTTAAAATATAAATGCACAAACTTTAAAAACAATCTACAATTTCTCTCCTGGAATGGAACCTATCTGTGGATATACTAGCCAAATGTCATCAAGTAAAGCAATGTTTATAGTAGGAAACAAAAACTAGGAAAAAACTAAATATCGGAAGAATATGGTTAAATAAATCATGCTATATCCATAAAATATTACATTCTGCAATTGTTAAAAACAAAATACAAGCACTCTATATGTGCACATATCTAGAAATACCAAGATATATTAAGTTTAAAATGAAAGTTCAAAAAATAAGCAAAGAATATAAACAGGCAAGTCATATAAAAGAAAACCCAAATTGTCAATGAATATAAAACATGCTCTACTTCACTAGTGAGTAGGAATTTCTAATTACAAAAATAATATGATACCATTCTACCCTCAGAAAAATTGATTTTAAAAATCTGATAATATCAAGTGTTGACAAAAATGTGGAAAAGCAGGAACTCTTACATGGTAGCAATAGTATCATTCACAAGTAACAAATGAACCTGCCTCTTGAAACTTCTGCTCAACAAAGGGACAGCTGATGATATATAAGGACCTTTTTTTTTTCTTTCTTTCTTTCGGAGACAGTTTCCCTCTGTCACCTGGGCTGGAGTGGAATGGAGTGATCTTGGCTCACTGCAACCTCTGCCTCCCGAGTTCAAGTGATTCTCCTGCCTCAGCCTCCCAAGTAGCTGGGATTACAGGCATGCACCACGACATCTGGCTAATTCTTGTATTTTTAGTAGAGATGAGGTTTCACTATGTTGGCCAGACTGTTCCTGAACTCCTGACCTCAAACAATCTGCCCGCCTTGGCCTCCCAAAATGCTGGTATTACAGACGTGAGCCACTGCACCTGGCCTGTTTTCTTTTTATGATAGTTATAATAATGTAGATATAGGCTGTGAATTTCAACAAAGCGTTTAGAAAGGCTTTCATGGCATCCAGGTGGGGAATATAGAGCTATGTGAGTTGAAGATTAGAACAATTAGGACCATCCATAGCTGGCTAAAAAAGAAAGAGCACAGATTGATTATTCAGCAAGTGCAAGCCAAAAGGGGGTCTCTACTGGTGTGCCAAGATCTCTAGACTAGACTCTTGCGATGTCTCAGTTGACAAGATGTATGGCCTGGTCATCAAATGGTCAAATTATCCATTCAGCATAGTGCACATTCAACTGATTTGTTGGGCAAAGGCAAAAAAAAAAAAAAAAAAAGTCAAAAAGACCGGGCAGATAAAATGAATATGTCCACAAACAACAAAACGAGTGTCATAGGCATCAATGTGTGAAGCCAAGTGTTTGAGTACAAATATTCACTGGGATGAGTACAGAGTCAGAGATAGGAGGTTTGTTAACAGTCCATGTAAAAAAGAACTGGGAGGGTTTTTCACTCATTAAAAGATCAACTTAAGTCAACAATATATGTGGCTACCAAAAAGTAAAAATAAAAGTGTATTGTAGATTAAGCTATGTCATTAGAAGAGTTCAGAAGTTGTTGAACTAATTAATTACATCATTATATGAGGTGCCTGTTCAGATTTGGTTTCTGCCTTTTTTTTTTTTTTTTTTTTTTTTGAGATGGAGTCTCGCTCTGTCACCAGGCTAGAGTGCAGTGGCACAATCTTGGCTCACTGCAACCTCCACCTCCCGGGTTCAAGAGATTCTCCTGCCTCAGCCTCCCAAGTAGCTGGGATTACAGGCATGCACCACGACATCTGGCTAATTCTTGTATTTTTAGTAAAGATGGGGTTTCACTATGTTGGCCAGACTGGTCCTGAACTCCTGACCTCAAATGATCTGCCCACCTTGGCCTCCCAAAATGCTAGTATTACAGACGTGAGCCACTGCTCCTGGCCTGTTTTCTTTTTATGTTAGTTATAACAATGTAGATATAGGCTGTGAATTTTAAGAAAGCATTTAGAAAAGGCTTTCATGGCATCCACGTGGGGAATATAGAGCTATGTGAGTTGAAGATTAGAACAATTAGGAGCATCCATAGTTGGCTAAAAAAAGAAAGAGTACCGATTGATTATTCAGCAAGTGCAAGCCAAAAGGGTGTCTCTACTGGTGTGCCAAGATCTCTAGACTAGACTCTTGCAGTGTCTCAACTGACAAGATGTATGGCCTGGTCATCAAATGGTCAAATTATCCATCCAGAATAGTGCACATCCAACTGATATATTGGGCAAAGGCAAAAAAAAAAAGTCAAAAAGACCAGGCAGATAAAATGAGTATGTCCACAAACAACAAAATGAGTGTCATAGGCATCAATGTGAAGCCAAGTGTTTGAGTACAAATATTCACTGGGATGAGTGTAGAGTCAGAGATAGGAGGTTTCTTAACAGTCCATGTAAAAAAGAACTGGGAGGGTTTTTCACTCATTAAAAGATCAACTTAAGTCAACAATATATGTGGCTACCAAAAAGTAAAAATAAAAGTCTATTGTAGATTAAGCTATGTCATTAGAAGAGTTCAGAAGTTGTTGAGCTAATTAATTACATCACCAGACTGAGGTGCGTTGTGGCATGATCTTGGTTCACTGCAACCTCCGTCTCCCGGGTTCAAGAGATTCTCCTGCCTCAGCCTCCTGAGTAGCTAGGACTACAGCACGTGACACCACGCCCAGCTATTTTTCGTATTTTTAGTATAGACAGGGTTTCACCATGTTGACCAGGCTGGTCTTGATCTCCTGACCTTGTGATCTGCCCACCTCGGCCTCCCAAAGTGCTGGGATTACAGGCGTGAGCCACCGCACTCGGCCAGTTTCTGCATTTTAAGAGGGACATTAAAACATTATTTCTATGGACAGTATGTAAAACATTTACTATGCTCCAGGAATAAGTAAATATAAACAACAGGATAAGTTTTGTGTCATTTAACAGTTGTAACAGCTCTATGAGGCAGGCACTAAAATTCTCGTTTCACATAATAAAATAAAACTATGGCTCAGAGGGGCCAAGGCAACACTCTAACCAGGACTCAAACCCAGGTCCCTAAATCTATAGCCCTGGCCTTTGCATAGGACATTCTTCCACTCGCAGCTAGAGGTGGGAAGGCAAAACTCAGGATGAATGCTGCAGCCATGAGGCCCACTGGGAACAGAGTTCTGCAGCAGCCAGTCAACGCTTGGTACATGTTTATATAACTGTATGGTATAATTTTAGCAGTTGAGCCAATCACTGGGCTCAGAAGGCTTATAGAAACTAATCAATGCTTGGTCATAAAGATAGAAAATTAAAACTACTAACACTTTAGTAGTCACTCATAACTATTAATAGATAAATTAACAATAGCACTATTTAGTGGCAGAAGCACCTACCACTGCCTCATCTAAGTTGTCTGTACCTTCTCTGTCCCACCACCTCAATTTTTGTTGAGCTTCACCAATGGAAAAAAAAAAAAGGCAGAAGAAACTCCAGTGTCACTTTTGGCATAGGCTAGAACTCAGGGAGGCTGAAACGGAGAGGCCACAAAGGCTGACCTGGAACTTTCCAGTTATAATCTCTCACATTTCCAAGCCAACAGAGGGAACGACACAAAGAAAAATCAAAGCTAAGGGATCCAGCAGAAAGCGACCTAAGTCAGTTTCATGAGACTCAAACCCAGGAATTGTTCCTTATCTACTGCAAAGGAGAAAGTCACTATTTGAGGGAGCTAGGCCATGAGTCTGGAGTTCCCGGCCACTCTTTTGCCATCTCTGCCTGGTCATGAAGGCCAGAGGAAAGCTCTGGGGGAACTGGAGAGAGACCACCGTAGATGGCACTCATACTGGTTACTGAGTGTGAGGAATGAATTACCCCAAAACGAAGCCACTTAAAGCAACACATTTACTATCTCACCTGCTCTGTGGGTCAGAAATGCAGGAGCAGCTTAGCTGGTGGTTCTAATTCAAGGTCTCCCCAGAGGCGGCGGTCATCTCAGGGCTCCCTGCGGGAAGAACTGCACTCACCCAGCAGCAGGTTTCAGAGCACACCTCAGTCTGAGCTTACTCACGTGGTCGTTGGCAGGCCTCGGGTCCTTGCTGAGAGCTGGAGACATCAGTTTCTTGCCACCAGGGCCTCTCCATAGGACTACTCCCAACATGACAACTTGACTCCTGCAAATGGAGGGCTCTGTGAGAAGAAGAGCAAGCGATGGCATACAAGGCCCAGGTCACAGTCCCTCTGCAACCTAATCTCAGAAATGACATCCCATCATTTTTATTGTGCTCTATTTGTTAGAAGCAAATCTTAGGTCCAACTACACTCAAGGGGAGGGGATTACACAGGGAATGAGTACCAGGAGGCCAGGATCATTGAGAGCTATTTTAGAGACTACCTAACACAATAGAATTTGAGCCCCTGGAGTCAGCCATGCCTGAAGCAGGATTCCTCCTGGTCTTCTCAGTTATGAGACATAATATATTCTCTCCTTGTAAAAATCAGTTCAAGTTGGGTTTCTGTCATGTCATGTGTAGCCCAAAGACCCCTTCACTAAAACATTAATACACATCCTGAAGGCCCACACCAGTAACACCAGAGTGGCAAGAGAGGTCATCAGACAAGCTTTTCCTGGAGTGGATGCAATTCTTTTTTAGGTTTTATTGGTTTGTTTTATTGTTTTGGCAGCTCTATGCCCAGTGCCTACCAAGCAGAATTCTTAACTGTTCTGTACAATCCTTGATGGTATTTTTGGACTTATTCTGCCTGGTTATAAAAATCTAGCATTCTCAGATTCTTCCCAGCTAATTTAGCATGCCTGTGTGCAGTGTGAGAGCATGCCAAACTCAGAATTTTCCTGCCAAAAATGACAGTGACTAGAATTAGACCATCAGGAGTGCAATTAGCTTAGACATGCTATTAACACTCCAACCATGAACACAGAAGGAAGAGCTGGAAAAAAATGCAAAGTTAAAAGGAAAAATAAGTTAGCTCAGTTAATGGCAAACAATAAAATAAATTTCTACCCTGAATTCGATTTTGTTGTGGTTGTGGTTGTTTGTAAATGATGCAAAATTTTAACAATCACTTGCATAAATTTAGCAGAAAAACAACCTACCATGTGTCTCTGGCTAATAAACTATGCTGTAGAGAATACTGAGATTTGAGAATTTTCCTTTCTACGCTCGCCTTAAAACGTATTCTCTTTAGCACCCAATCATGGTGGATGGTATCACTTATCTCTCAGACACTTAACCATGACATAAAAGCTGTATGAGTTGGTTTGCTTTATGAAAGATATCATCTGTGTTATGTATTGCCTGTGTGTGTGTGTGTGTGTGTGTGTGTATCTGGGCATATTTTCAAATACAGGATCTTACTACATTGCCCAGGCTAGAGTGCAGTGGCTATTCACGGGTGCAATCATAGCACATTGCAGCCACAAACTCCTGGGCTCAAACGATTCTCCTACCTCAGCCTCCCAAGTAGCTGAGGGCACCACTACACTCACACCTCACAAAATACATTATTAAAAAAAAAAATTTCAGCCACGTTTTTTGAGACAGAGTCTCACTCTGTTGCTCAGGCTGGAGTGCAGTGGCATGATCTCGGCTTGCTGTAGCCTCAACCTCCTGGGCTCAAGCAATTCTCCCACCTCAGTCTCCTGAGTAGCTGGGACCACAAGTGCGCCCCACCATATCCAGCTAATTTTTTTTTTTAGAAACAGGGTCTCACTATGTTGCCCAGGCTTATCTTTCACTCCTGGGCTTAAGTGATCCTCCCACCTTGGCCTCCCAAAGTGCTGAGATTACAGGTATGAGCCACCATGCCTGGCCAGTAATTATATTTTTAACAGGAGATGCTCACATGGACAACAGGGTTCCACTCTCCTCTACATCAGAGGTGTCAAACTTGAGTACGCTTCCAAATCCTCTGGGGAGCTTATCGAAACACAGATGGCTGGACCCCATCCCTGAGTTTCTGATTCAGTTGGTCTGGGGTGAGGACCTAGAATTAGCATTTTGAACCAGTTTCCAACTGATGCTCCTGCCAGTTGAGGGCCAGTGCTTGTTCCAAAAGTTGAAGGGAACTTGTTCCTCTCACAGCCACTCTCAGGCCCCCGGCTCACTCATGGGCCTCTAGAACTCTCACCTTTCTCTGGCATTGCTAATTCTCCAACTGCCATCCCTCTCTTTCAAGTCCATTTCTCCTAGCCACCAAGAAAGGCAACCCAATTTTGTGACATTTCTGGCATTTGTTAGCTTAAAAAATTTAATTTCTGATGACGTCTTTCTCATTCTAAATAAATTTTCCCTTTTGTATCTAGTTTTTATTCCAAATTCTGTGCTCTTTTGCTTACAGGCCACTCTCACACACACACAATTATGTCAACCTTCAGGCCCCACCAGACTAATATCACATTGTATAAAGAAATATTTGAGACTGGGTAATTTGTAAGAAAAGAGGTGTAATTGGCTCATGGTTCTGAAGGCTGTACAGGAAGCATAGAGGTTTCTGCTTCTGGGGAGGCCTCAGGAAGCTTCCGATCATGGCAGAAGGTGAAGGGGGAGCACGCATTTCACATGACGGAAGCAGGAGCAAGAGAGAGCAAGGCAGGAGGTGCCACACACTTTTAAACAACCAGATCCCACAATAACTCATCATCATACCAAGAGGATGGTGCTAAACCATTCACAAGAAACGCTCCCATGATCCCACTGCCTCCCACCCGGCCCCACCTCCAACACTGAGAATTACAATTGAACATGAGATTTGGGTGGGGACACAGAGCCAAAACGTATCAATCACAAAACCTGGACCTGCTTCATTGCATGGAGCTCTTCATGGGAGGGGCCTGAGAGAGGGAGACTACCTAAAATAGACGTTCAGCATCTCCACAAACTCCCCTCTGCCCTCTTCCCGACAGACAGAGGGAAACTCCCCAAAAGGCACTGATGTTTCAGAAGGAGACTTGTGCTAAGCACCGACTCCCGGAGGGGAGGTCGCATGCCTTCAGCATGGCATGAGGAAGTGACCCCCAGCTAACACCGGTCAGGAGGACATTTCCAATCCCCCACCAGGGCCCAGGGCCAGGTGAAGCCAGTCAGGGACAATAGACCCTGTGAAGATTTACCAGCTGGTGCAGTACCACAGCAGGTGCTAAATTAAGTCGTGGAAGACCAAAGATCTAGGGACAGAGCCAGAGAGAACTGTGACATTTAGCCCAGTCTGACTTTTACCCAGGCATTGCTCCCCTGGGCTTACTTACTTACCCGATCATGGGCTCTCTCCCCTATAAGAAGTCAAGCTCCTAAACAGCAGCAACTTTGGCCATCAGCATTACATGTAAAAATAGAAAGCTATAAACTGCAGGACTTTTTTCAGTCTTAAGATTATACTTGAAATCCAAAGCTACATGTTCCAAAAATGGTCATTAAGAAACTTTCAAAAAATAAAAATACTATCATCACAAATGCTTTGAGAATAGCAAGCCCAGCTAGTCTCAAAGACACCAAAAAGATGAATCTTAGCCAAGTTGGAGTAAAGGCCCTTTCAAGTCAGATCATAAAACTGGGTCCTTCCTTTGCCACAAGAATTCTTGCGAAATTCTATTTTAGCTGCTGTGGTTTACTGTGACGTAACCTTAACCCAGAGACTATGACACTTGTTTTACTATTTGCTGTAGAAAACTGAATTTGCTCATTGTACATTTGTTATGAAAAATTTGGTTACCATAAATCTTACGTTATTTAATCCATTATTGGTGACTTCTCCGATCGTATTACAACCAAGCCAGGACTATAAATAGTGACGTAGATTCACTTGGGTAGAAAAAGCAACAGGAACTTTTCCTCGTCACCTAAGTCATGTAAAGTGGGGTGGTTGGTTGTTAGCTTTTTAAAATGATAATAGCAGAATAGTTTTTGAAAAGCAAGAAAAGCAAGAGCTTGACACTTTCTTCCACCTAGGTCCCAGCATCTAAAAGAGTGCGCAGTACTTGATAGGTGCTCAGCAAATGTTAACTGACTTATTCATTGGCTTCTCATTAACACTGAGAGGAAAAATATCTGTCAGCACAGGGCTCAACTGGAGGTCAAAACGTTAGAGCAGAACTTTCCTGGGGTTCTCTGAAATAACTTTTATCAATTTGCCTCAAATCTTTAAATGTCTAAGCTTTCCTCAAACACAACTTATTATCATGAAGGAGGCTGGATCCAGTGAGAGATGAAATGCAGTTATGAACCATACCCTTTAAAACTGTTGGTCCCCGGCCGGGCGTGGTGGCTCAAGCCTGTAATCCCTGCACTTTGGGAGGCCGAGACAGGCGGATCACGAGGTCAGGAGATCGAGACCATCCTGGCTAACATGGTGAAACCCCGTCTCTACTAAAAAATACAAAAAAAAAAAAAAAAACTAGCCGGGCGAGGTGGCGGGCGCCTGCAGTCCCGGCTACTCGGGAGCCTGAGGCAGGAGAATCGCTTGAACCCGGGAAGCGGAGCTTGCAGTGAGCTGAGATCTGGCCACTGCACTCCGGCCTGGGCGACAGAGCAAGACTCCGTCTCAAAAAAAAAAAAACTGTTGGTCCCGACAAGTGCTTCCAGAATACAGTGGATTAAACGTCAAATACATGAAGCAGTAATTCAGGAGGCCACTAGAGGGCAACAAAGGGCCAGGAATTTATTCCCATTTAGGCCCAGTTTCTTTCTTTCTTTTTTTTTTTCTTTTTTTAATTATACTGTAAGTTCTAGGGTACATGTTCACAACGTTCAGGTTTGTTACATATGTATATATGTGCCATGTTGGTGTTTCTATGAGCCTGAGGACAGAGGTGAGAACACAGCTAAAAAACCGGAAAAGACAGAGATGGATGATTTTTAAAATTTAATCCAAATTAACAAAGTACATTAACAAAGTAGGAAATGCTTAAAAGTCATGGACGCAGGGAGCAGAGGACAATCGCATTACTAGTAGTGTTAAATACAAGGTTGAAAATATCAAAGGCCAGGGAGAATATACAAAATCAACAACTGAATCACTAGAAATTCGAGAATCTGAAGACAGAAAGCAAAGGGCACATGGTCTGGTAAACCTGGGCCGACCCTCTCAGCCTGAAGTCAAATCCCCTGCAGCGACTAGATGCTCCTGAACTGTGTCCTGTGATGAGGAAAAACCATTTTAGGCTTTTGGAATTTCTCTAACTTCTGGCATTGTCCATCATCCTAGAAGGCAGTACCCATTTTCTAACCACATGATCTTAACCTCTCTACCTCTCACTTCCCTCGTCTGTTCATTGGAGCTAATAATGATAGTCCAGAGTAGCTGTTCTTTTTATATGACAAATTCAATATAGACCTCTCATTATACAAAATGCAGTAATTTAAGCTAATCCAGACAAAGAATATCAAACATTTCTGCTGTCAAGCAGGCACTACTTACAACACACTCAACCAGTCAGCCTTGGTTACAACCAGTCATGTAACCTTGATGTTCCATGATGCTTGACAAAATTTGGCTGGGGGTGGAGGAGCGATGGGAGGAGGCGAGATGTATAATAGAAATTTGCCTCATTTCAAACTTTGCACACAAAGCACGACTTTATTAATATCTTTATTGCACTATATCAAATTTCCATTAATTACATTTTAATTAAGTTAGCATGCCCTGTACCTACCCCACGGCTGTTGTGAAAATGAAGAGTCCTGGGCACAAAGTAGACCTTAATAAATCTCAGCTGTTTATATCAGTGAGCTATGGCTGTGTTAAAAAACACCCAGAACTCCATGGCTTAAAATAACAGGAATTTGTTAATTCTCCTTCATCTGCCAGCCAGCTGGGGAGGTGGCTAGTCTAGGTAGGGTTGGGCGGTACTGCTGGTCTCTGTTGGACTCATTCATACTTCTGTAGGCAGCTAGGGATTGAATAATCTAGGCTGAATGTAGCTCGGCTCCACCTATCTTTCCTTCCCCCAGGGATTAGCAAATTAGTCATAGTGATAACAGAAGTACAAGCAAGCAAGTGGGAACACACCAACACTTGAGACTCAGACTCAGGACTAGAGGACCAGCACTTCTGCCCCGTGCTATTAGCCACACCAATCACATGGCCAAGGCTAGACTCAAGGATGGGGAAATGGAGTCTGCTAGCTGATACATACTATGCATCCTTTTTTTTTTTTTTTTTTTTTTTTTTGGAGATGGGGTTTTGCTGTTGCCCAGGCTGGAGTGCAGTGGTGCAGTCTCGGCTCACTGCAGCCTCGACTTCCTCTCACTTCAGGGCTCAAGCTATTCTCCCACCTCAGCCTCCCAAATATCTGGTACTATAGGCACACGCCACCATGCCTGGCTAATTTTTGTATTTTTTGTAGAGATGGGGTTTCGTAATGTTACCCAAGTTGATCTCAAACTCCTGAGCTCAAAAGCAATCCTCCCATCTCGGCCTCCCAAAGTGCTGGGAGTACAATGTAAGCCACCACCCCCAGCACTTTTTTTTTGTCTGTCTCCTACAACTACAGTGTGAATGCCTTTAAAACAGGGGTTCTGTCTTACTCCCATTTCACCACTGAGGAAACAAAAGCAAGGAAAAGCCATATAGCCATGAAGTGACAGAAGCAAGGTCAAATGAAGAGAATTTGGATCCAAAGTCTGTGCTATTAATAACTACACTACATTAACTCTCCTAATAAAAGACATGCAAGTAACTGTATGCTGTGAAAGATTCTCAGCCCCAAACTGGGCCTAAATATTCTAACCCTTTTTTCCTGAAGCAAGATTGTCTGGAGGAAGCATCAAATCACTGTTTACTACGGGATCAGATGGTAACACAGAAGGGATGCATTGAGAAAACTGCATTTATTAGAAAGACTAGAAGAGCCCATGAAACAACCCAGAAAGATCATCTGGTCCATCCCTCTGCTTCCAGGCAAGACTGCACATGAGTCTTATTAGGAGTACTTCAGTCAGCTATAATTTTTAGCCTTCAGAGCCTATTTCCACAACCACCTCTGGAAATGCATATCATTGTCTCATAATTCCATCAGCAAATTTTCTTAATGTTGGAACTAAATCATTTCGTTTAATTGCACTATGATTTGGATCAGCTCTCTTGTGTAAGGTTTAGATCAGGGGTTGTAAACTGTCAGACTGTGGGCTGAAACCATCCTGCAAACATATTTTGTTTTGCCTGCACTGACAAAAATGTTTAAATAATTGCCAACATTTAAAAATAGAGAGAATTCTATTAAAAATCCAGCTCTTCTCGAAATAAGTTCCCTGAAAGGGTTTGCTTATAAGCAGAATTATCTACTCTTTTTAAGTTTGGTGAAAGTCACCTATAAAACCTTCTGAACTTGGCGTCTTCAAGGGATGATATTAACAACTGATCCAATTTGGTTAAGATCATAACACTATTCCTTTTTCTACTTATTCTTGAGTTAATTTAGTTACATTGTTCTAAGAATGTAATAATTTAAACCTTCCTATTTATTTGCAAAAAGTTATTCATAATTTCCTTTTACTATCATAATGTCTGCAGCATCTGCTGTTTTATTCCCCTTTTCATTCCTATCATTGTTATTTACATCTTTTCTCTTTTTTATGGGATAATTTTGCCTGAAGTCTATTTTATTGCTTTTTCTCTATGAACCAGTTCTTGGTTTTGTTGATCTTCTCTACTATTTCTTTCCTATGTCAATATAGTGCTCTTAATATTTCTAAACTGCTCTTTTTGTTTGGGTATGATATGCCAGGTTTATTCTTACATTTTTTAAGTTGGAATCTTATCTCATTGATGTTGAGTCTTTCTTTTCTGATATAACCACTTAAACTATCCATTTCTGGGTTTCATTTTAGCTGTACCTCACAAGTTTTGATATGTTGTATTTTATTGTTCAACTTTAAAACTATTTACACCAGAATTTTTTCCTTTGACCTATGAGGGGTGATGGATTTGGTAAATTGGCATTTATCCTCTTTCTACAAACCTCTTTCTACACTACAGAAGTACTAGAGTTCAGATGGCCGGGCGCGGTGGCTCACGCCTGTAATCCCAGCACTTTGGGAGGCCGAGGCGGGTGGATCACAAGGTCAGGAGATCGAGACCATCCTGGCTAATACAGTGAAATCCTGTCTCTACTAAAAATACAAAAAATTAGCTGGGCATGGTGGCGGGTGCCTGTAGTCCCAGCTACTCAGGAGGCTGAGGCAGGAGAATGGCGTGAACCCAGGAGATGGAGGTTGCAGTGAGCCAAGATCATGCCACTGCACTCCACTCCAGCCTGGGCGACAGAGCGAGACTCTGTCTCAAAAAAAAAAAAAAAAAAAAAAAGAAGTACTAGAGTCCAAAAAGTGAAAAACTTCATATATCAGACTCCCTTGCAGCTACAGTTCTGAATGTGAATTAGGTTCCTCTATTGGACACACCTACACATGATTTGAAAGGAGGAACAGAAGTAAACGCCCTCTTCCTGCTGACAGGCAAGGTCATGGAATGTTTTGTTTTTCTTCCATAGTGCTCCTATGTCTAGTCTCTCTGGGTTTTTTGAGTGTTAAGAGTTGGTTTTGGCTGGGCGCAGTGGCTCAAGCCTGTAATCTCAGCTCTTTGGGAGGCCGAGACGGGCGGATCACGAGGTCAGGAGATCGAAATCATCCTGGCTAACACGGTGAAACCCCGTCTCTACTAAAAAATACAAAAAAAACTAGCCAGGCGAGGTGGCAGGTGCCTGTAGTCCCAGCTACTTGGGAGGCTGAGGCAGGAGAATGGTGTAAACCCAGGAGGCGGAGCTTGCAGTGAGCTGAGATCCGGCCACTGCACTCCAGCCTGGGCAACAAAGCGAGACTCCGTCTCAAAAAAAAGAGTTGGTTTTGATGGTGGCAACACTGAACTCAGAGTTCTCATGTGCAGGCACTGGCTTTGCAGGTGTGTGGCAGCTGTGAGGGCAGCAGGGGCTGCTTCCTGATCCCTGGGCTGTGATCTGAATGTTCATATCCCCTCGAGCTCATACACTGATATCTATCCTCTAAAGCAAGTATTAAGAGGTGGGAGTCTTTGGGAGGTGACTATGCCATAAGGACTCCACCCTCACAGATGGGATCAGTGCCCTTAAAAAAGGCTTGCCAGGTGCAGCAGTTCACACCTGTAATCCCAGCACTTTGGAAGGCTGAGGCATGAGGATTACTTGAGCCCAGGAGTTCGAAACCAGCCTGGGCAACACAGTAAAACCCTGTATTTACAAAAAATACAAAAATTAGCTGGGCGTGGTGGTGTGCTCCTGTAGTCCCAGCTACTTGGGAGGTTGAGGTGAGAAGACAGCTTGAGTCCAGGAGGTTGAGGCTGCAGTGAGCTGTGATCATGCCAGCACTCCAGCCCAGGCAATAGAGTGAGACCCTCATCTCAAAAAAAAAAAAAAAAAAAAAGAAAGAAAAGAAAAGAAAAAGAAGTAAAAAGAAAAGAGGGTTCCACCATATGAGGACACAATCGGAAGGCGCCACTTATGAAACAGGCCCTCACCAGACACACACTCTTCTGGTGCTTTGATCTTGGGTTTCCCAGTCTCCAGAACTGTAAGCAATACATTTATATTGTTTATAAATTGCCCAATCTAAGGTATTTTCTGATAGCAGCCCAAACAGACTGAGATGCCTGGATCACAGTCCAGTGGTCTGTTCAACTCAACAGTTCCCAGTGGCACCACAGCTGCCACAGGAAACCTGTTCCCACCCTCCCGCCCTGGCAGAGTCCAAGGCAGTGCCCTTGGGATATTGTTCTGGGTACATCTCCATAAACCCCACCTAAAGTTCAATTCTCCATGCCTTCCAACAATTTTGTAATCACTTGATTCCTAGTATGAAGACCTTTTCTGCTCAAAATAGCTACAGTGGTGTTTTGATCTGAGCACTGAATGATACAGAGGATTTTTTTAGTTTTAGAGATTTATATCTCACAATTGGATTGTTGTCAGAGAATATGTTCTATATGATACTGAATTTCCAAAATTTGTAAAAGCTAGATTTGTGATCTAGCATGTGGATAATTTTATTAATATTTCTTATGTACTAGCAAAAGATGTATATTCTCCAACTGTTTGTATATGTTCCTTATACAATGCATGCTAATTGTGCTGTTCAAATCTCCTATATCCCACTGATTTTTGTCTGTTTAATCCAAAACTTACTGAGAGCAATGTGTTAAAATGTTGCACTATAATGAAGTGTCACTTTCTCCCGGTAGATTTGTCATTTTGCTTAAAATATTGTGATACTGTGTTATTAGATACATACAAGTTTACAAACTTTCCAGTAAAGTCTATCTTTAACTATTTTGAAGTTATCAGCTTTTCTATCCTTTGACTTTGCACCTTTTTTGTATCCTTATGTCTCATTTAATGGCATAATTTTATTTAAATTCAATCTGACATTCTTTACTTTGTAACTGAATTGTGGTCCATTTACCTTTGTTGGGATTAAAGGTAAGTTTCAATTTATTTTTACCATCTTAATTTTCTACAGATCCCTATTGCAGATTACTGACTGTAGGTTTCTACTGATCTACTGATTGTTCTTCTCTTTCTCTATCCCCTCCTGTTTTACCCCCAGATGTTTTAAGATGCATATCCTTGGCCGGGCGCGGTGGCTCAAGCCTGTAATCCCAGCACTTTGGGAGGCCGAGACGGGCGGATCACGAGGTCAGGAGATCGAGACTATCCCATAACACGGTGAAACCCCTCGTCTCTATTAAGAAATACAAAAACTAGCTGGCCAGGTGGCGGCTCTGTAGTCCCAGCTACCGGGAGGCTGAGGCTGAGAATGGCGGAACCCGGGAGGCGGAGCTTGCAGAGCTGAGATCCCGGCCCCACTGCACTCCAGCCTGGCGACAGAGCGAGACCTCGCCTCAAAAAAAAAAAAAAAAAAAGATGCATATCCTTATAAAGACTAAAGTTAATCAATGTCCTTACCTTCCTCCCAAAGAATACTAGAAGGATAGAATATGTTTTTGCTAATCATAACACTAATAACTTATATGCTATTTTTGTTTCAGTATTTTGGGCCTATTTTGTTTTGCCTCCATAAATACAGATTTATTAAAATCATTATTTTACAGGGTCAATGTTAGTGTATTGAAATCCACACATTTACCAGTATCTGTGTTTATCATTCTTTTTTACCTCTCTGGAACCTTCTCTTTCTTCCTCAAGTTCATCCTTGAATTTTCTTCTGGTAAAGATGTATTAGTAAATGCTCAAATTGGGGTTTTTCTAAAAATCTCTTAATTTTGTCCTAATACTTGAGAAATATTATGTGAGCATAGAATTATGGTTTGAAAGTTATTTTCTATTATTAAATTGAAGCTCTTATGCTACTGTCTTCTGGCTTCCATTTTTGCTATTAAGAACCAGCCTTCTTAAATAGAAAACCAGCAACAAGTAAGGAGATTGAATCAGTAATAAAGAGTCTCCCAACAAAGAAAAAGCTCGGGGCTGGGTAGCTGCGCTGCCACTCTACCAAACTTATATAGAATAACTAACACCAATTTTCCTCAAACTTCCAGAAAATTGAAGAGAAGAGAATTATCCCTAACTCATTCTATGACGCCAGCATCGTCCTGATACCAAAACCAGACAAGAACACAACAAAAAAGGAAACTATAGGCCAATATCCCTGATGAACACAGAGACAAAAATCCTCACCAAAATACTAGCAAAATGAATCCAACAGCACATCAAAAAAGATAATACACCATGATCAAGCAGGAAATATCTCAGGGATGCAAGGAAGGTTCAACATGGACAAATCAATAAACATCATTTATCAATAGAATCAAGGACAAAAACCATATGATCATCTCAATAGATACAGAAAAAGCATTTGATAAAATTCAACATTTCTTTATGATAAAAACTCAACAAGCTAGACACAGAACATATCTCAACATAACAAAGACACAAACCCACAGCTAACGTCATACTTAGTGGGGAAAGGCTGAAAGACTTTACTCTAAGAACTGCAATAAGACAAGGATGTTCACTTTCACCACTCCTATCAAACGTAGTACTGGAAGTCTTAGCTAGAGCAATCAGGCAAGAGAAAGAAAGAAAAAGCACCCAAATGCAAACAGGGAAGTCAAATGGTCCTTCATTGTGGATGGCATGATCTTCTATTTAGAAAAACCTAAAGACTATACCAAAAAAACTCATGGATCTAATAAATTAATTCAGTAAAGTTGCAGGACACAAAAATCAACATATAAAATCAGCTGCATTTCTATACACCAATAACAAGCTAGCTGAAAAAGAAAATCAAGAAGGCAATCCCATTTACAACAGCTACCAAAAAAAAAAGTACCTAGGAATAAATTTAACCGAGGTGAAAGACCTCCACAAGGAAAACTATAAAACACTAATGAAAGAAATTAAAGAGGACACAAACAAATGGGAAGACATCCAATGCTCAGGGATTAGAATTCTTATAGTTAAAATGATCATACTACCCAAAGTAATCTATGGATTCAATGTAATACCTATCAAAATACCAATAACATTTTTCACAGAAATAGAAAAAGCAATCTTAAAATTTATATGGAACCCAAAAAGAGCCCAAATAGCCAAAGCAATCCTGAGGAAAAAGAATAACATTGGAGGCATCACATTACCTAACTCCAAAATATATTACAAGGCTATAACAAACAAAATAGCACAATAGTGATATAAAAATAGACACATAGATCAATGAAACAGAAGAGAGAACCCCAAAATTTATGTATTTACAGCCAACTGATTTTTGACAAAGGCAACAAGGATATATACTGGAAAAAGGACAGTCTCTTCAATAAACGGTGCTGGCAAAACTGAATATCCATATGCAGAAGAATAAAATTAAATCCCTATCTCTCACTATACACAAAAATCAACTCAAAAATCTATTAAAGTATAAAGCTCCTAAAGAAAATATAGGGAAATACTAAGACATTCACCGAGGCAAAGATTTTATGATTAAGACTTCAAAAGCACAGGCATGTTACATGTATCCATATAGACAAATTAAACTATATTAAACTAAAAAGCTTCTGCACAGCGAAGGAAACAATCAACAGAGTGAAGAAAAAAACTGTTGAATGGGATAAAATATTTGCAGACTATTCATTCAACAAGGGACTAATATCAAAAGCATACAAGGAACTCAACAGCAAAAAAGAAAAAAACTAAATTTAAAAATGGGGCAAAGGACATGAATAGATATTTCTCAAAAGACATACAAATGGTCAACAGGTATATTTAAAAATCCTCAACATCACTAATCATCAGGGAAATGCAAATCAAAACTACAATGAGATATAATCTTACCCCAGTTAGAATAGCTACTACCAAAAAGACAGAAAAGATGCTGAGGAGAATGCAGAGAAAAGAGAACTCTTATATACTGTCGGTGGGCACGTAAGTTAGCCATTATGGAAAACAGTATGGATATTTCTCAAAAAAATGAAAAATAGAACTATCATATAATCCAGCAATCTCACTAGTGGGTATTTACCCAAAGAAAAAGGAATCAGTATATCAAAGGGATGCCTGCACACCCATGTTTTATTGCAGCACTATTCACAGTAGCAAAGATACAGAATCAATCCATGGGCCCATCAGTGGATGAATGGTAAAGAAAATGCAGTAATATGTACCCAATGGAATACTGTTTGGCCATAAAAAAAAATAAAATCCTGTCATTTGCAGCAACATGGATGAAATTAGAAGTTATTATATTAAGTGAAATAAGGCAGGCACAGAAAGACAAATATCACATGTACTCACTCATATGTGGGAGCTAAAAAAATTTCATCTTGTGGAGGCAGAGAGTAGAATACTAGTTGCCAGAGACTGGGAAGGGTGTTGGGGCAAGGAGAATGAAAAGAAGTAGATTTATGGGTATGAACATACAGTTAAGTAGAAGGAATACATTCTAATGTTTGTAGTAGAGTAGGGTGACTAGAGTTAACAACAATGTGTTATATATTTCAAAGCTGCTAGAAGAGAGGACTTGAAATACTCCCAACACCTAGAAATGACAAATGCTTGAGGCAGTGGATGTCCTAAATACTGACTAGATCATTACACAGTCTGTGTAACAAAATATTACACATTCCCAGTAAATATATACAAATATTATGTATCAAAAAAATTAGGGCAGGCATGGTGGCTCACACCTGTAATCCCAGCATTTTGGGAGCCCAAAGCCAGTGGATCACTTGAGGTCATGAGTTCGAGACCAGCCTGGCCAACATGGTAAAACCCCATCTCCACTAAAAATACAAAAATTAGCTGGGCATGGTGGCACATGCCTGTAATGCCATCTACTTGGGAAGCTGAGGTAGGAGAATTGCTTGAACCCGGGAGGCAGAGGTTGCAGTGAGCCAAGATGGAGCCCCTGCACTCCAGCCTGTGCAACAGAGAGCAAGACTCCATCTCAATTTAAAAAAAAAAAAAATTAAGACTCAACCTTCTCTAACTGCTTTTCTTTTTAACATGGCTATTTTTAAGATCTCATCTTTGTGGTAGTGTTCCATGGTTTGTTTATGGCGTGTCTCGGTAGATTTCTTTTTTTTCTTCTTTGAGATGGAGTCTCGCTCTGTCACCCAGGCTGGAGTGCAGTGGCACAGTCTCGGTTCACTGCAAGCTCTGCCTCCCAGGTTCATGCCATTCTCCTGCCTTAGCCTCCCGAGTGGCTGAGAATACAGGTGCCCACCACCACATCCAGCTAATTTTTTGTATTTTTAATAGAGACAGGGTTTCACCATGTTAGCCAGGATGATCTCGATCTCCTGACCTCGTGATCCACCTGCCTCGGCCTCCCAAAGTGCTGGGATTACAGGCGTGAGCCACCACGGTGGGCCTTATTTCTATCTATACTACTTGATATCTCTTGGGCTTTCTAAATCTGATGAAATCTGCTTTCATCAAATTTGGAAAATTCTCAGCCATTGTCTCTTCAACATTGCCTCATTGACATTTTCTCCTCAGCCATTGTCTATTCAACCTTGCCTCATTGACATTGTCTCCTTCTGAAACTCTAGCTGGTCATCTATTAGACACTCTTCTCTATCCTCTATGTCCTGTTACCTGTCTCGTTTTTGTGTCTTTATCCTTCTGATCTGTTATGGATAACTTCTTTGAATTTATTTTCCCGTTCACTAGTTCTCTCCTCAGCTTTTTCTAAAATCTGATATTTAATCTGTCCTTGGAGTTGTTTTCAATTATTAATTTTTTATTGCTAGAAATTTTATTTCATTTGCAAATTTGCTTGATCATGCCTTACAGTCTCTTTTCCAATCATATTTTCAAGTTGCTTTTATTTATTTAGATATATTACATATAGCTATTTTATACTTTGCATCTGATGATTTTAATACTCAAAGTCTTTAGAGTCTGTTTTGGATATCGATTTTTCCAACTGGCCTTCAGTCAGGTGTCTCATTTCCCTTTTCTTTTTAAGATTTTTGACCTTGAAATTCTCACTTACTTAAAAGTAAAGAAATTCACCATAGGAAATCTCAGAAGCCATTGTTCAGGTTGCAATCCTCCAGAAAGTTCTTATGTTTGCTTCTGCCATTTTCCTGAGGACACTATCAACCCAGAACCATTCCTTATTTTTTATTTATTTATTTATTTTTTTGATGAAGTATCACTCTTTCTCCCAGGCTGGAGTGCAGTGGTGCGATCCCGGCTCACTGCAACCTCCACCTCCTGAGTTCAATCAATTCTCCTACCTGTCTCCCAAGTAGCTGGGCCTACAGGCGCACGCCACCACACCCAGCTAATTTTTGTATTTTTAGTAGAGATGGGGTCTCGCCATGTTAGCCAGGCTGGTCTTGAACTCCTGATCTCAGGTGATCTGCCCACATCAGCCTCCCAAAGTGCTGGGATTACAGGCATGAGCCACTGCACCCAGGCTCAACCCAGAACCATTCTAAATGTAATTATCTGTTTGGGGTTTTGTTTTTTATCACATAGGTTACAAAAATTTGGACCACAACTCTAAGAGAGCCAGCTTGTCATTACAAATTCTCATGGGAGAGATTTTTATTCCCTCCCATCCGGTGTCAAGATTGAAACAGGGAATTCTCCTTACTATCCTCTTCAGCATATTAGGTTTATTTCTTGCTCACTCCTGCCATCACATTGTAGCCTGCTGGGTTCTCATCCTTATGCAGAAGAGTCTCCTAACATACACTCACCCCTTGGGCATGCCCTAGCCTTATCGCCTACCCGCCCCCCATCTCCCCTGCAACTAACAAAAAGGAAGCTGAAAGTCTCCTGTCTGTAGCAGAAACCCTTGGTATTACTTCACAGGATTCCTGCTTCCTTCTTGTTTTTTGACCTCTCCAGATTTCTTTTAAAGAAGCTCAGTATTACATGTTTTAAAGACGTTGTTTTGTCTAGCATTTCGTTTCTGGTTTTCAAGTGGAAGATAATTTAGAGTGTTTAATCTTCCATATGGACAGAAACAGCTATCCCAACCCATGAGGAGTAGGTCACTGGAAGAGTGGTGGGTGGGGTAGGAGTCCTCTGATTGTGTCCACAAATGGCCAGTGGCAGCAGTTCTGGGCCACTATTCCCGGGGCCATTTTGTCCTCTGCAAGATTCTGAGAGAGCCAGCTACTAAGGGCTCAGCCTTAGGAGGGTGTGACTATCCAAAACTACACAAGATGCTTAGAATTACCTTTTTCTAAAGAACTGCTGCCGTGGCAAAGCTTCTCCTTATGGATGTATTCTAACTAACAAATGAAACAACAAAGAGATTATTGTTTCAGAGTATCACCATCCACGCAGACACTGAGAATCGATGGCTGCTAACATCATGCACATAAAAGAGAGATTATGAGATGAAAGAAGCCTCACCACCTAGCATCTTACCAAGGGCTCAAACCTGAAGGTGAGCCAGCCTCTGGATCCAGCTGCCCATCTGCAGGATCACAAAAGTCAGAGGAACATGAGAGATGACCACGTACACGCAATCTAAGATCAAGATCATGAGTCAAGTGGCCCAGATTCTTAAGCCCATACATTTAAAGGGAAAGGAAAAGATGGAGGGGAACATGTAAATTAAAAATAACTTGAGGACATATGACAATATTCAAAAGGGGGAACAATATTAAACTACAGTGTCTAGGACTACACATTTAGATGACAAACTAGAAAGAAATGCAAATAAGTAATTGCTATAAAAGTCAGAATAGTGGTTACTTACGGGTGTGGGAGGCTGCTGTGTTTGGGTGTCTATGTTGTAATCATTCATTAAGCTATACTTGTCTTTTGTGTGGTTTTCTATAGCTGGTTTTATTTCACAGTATAAAGGGTTTTGTTAAACAGTCAGAAGGGGGCAACTATTCCTATCTGAAAATATTATCTCACTGCTCAGTCTTTATTGGTCCAACTCTACCTGAAGCATTCAATAGCTTTTTGAATTAAACTCTAAGGAACCCAAGGCAATCTGATAACACCCTTTCCAAACATATGGGCACAGATATATAGTACTTTATACACACACACGTACATACACACACCATTCTTCCCTCCTGCTGAGACCTTGTCCCTGTTGTTTTCTCCCCAGAATGTTCGCACCTCCTCATAGCCTGGCTGCATCGGCTGCTTTTCCACAACCTCCCTGATCTCTAGCTGAATGTGAGCCCATCACTATCTGGTACTCTTTCGTGGGATATATCTGGATCTGTCTCATTTTGTAATGACTTCCCCTCCTTCTGAGTTATATGATTATAAACTCCTGCAAGCAGAGAGTATATAACTTGTTTCATGTGTCCCTTTTAGTATGTGCACAATATTTTGCACAATATGGCCATTGAGAAGCATTTCTTAAGTACAAGAAATTTACGGTCTTTCTTGCCTGGTAATTAAGGTAAAAAGCAACTGATGTCTCTATCATTGCCTTTTTTTTTTTTTTTTTTTTTTTTTTTTGAGACAGTATCTCGCTGTGTCGCCAAGCTGGAGTGCAGTGGCGCCATTTCGGCTCACTGCAACCTCCCCTCCTGGGTTCAAGCGATTCCCCTGCCTCTGTCTCCAGAGTAGCTGGGACTACAGGAGCGTGTCACCACACCCGGCTTTTTTTTTTTTTAGTAGAGACAGGGTTTCACCATGTTGGCCAGGATGGTCTGGATCTACTGACCTCGTGATCCGCCTGCCTTGGCCTCCCAAGGTGCTGGGATTACAGGCGTGAGCCACTGCGCCCGACCCTATCATTGCTTTTTTAACAGTCATGTTGCTCATTCTATGTTAATGGAGCATTGATTTTACTTAGCATTCAGTTCTAAGTCACAAAGGTCTGTAATTTGCTTGTCAGCTTCTCTCTGTTACAGACCAAAAAGTAGTACCAGGAATTGGCCAGAGCTTTGAGGATAAGCACTAGTGGTGTTGGCAGCAACATTCCAGCAGAGGGCAGCAGAGGGCTGAGCACTGGGCAACTGCCTGCCGCAGGGCTCCCTGCTCCCGGGATGTATTTGAGAGCTGAGGCAAGGCGGGTGGACGCACCCCAGGAAATCTCCTATTTCAAGGCAGAAAATGTCTAGAATCAGAGAACAAGCAAAGCTAGAATGTACCATTCGGCTCTTTGATCTGAAAGAGATCATAGTTCTAATGGGATCTGTACTTGTTCTAAGTTCAGCCTCTGCTGGGGGTGGGGGTCAGATGACTTCTTGTTTTTTATCTGGTTGGTTGGTTTTGAAACAGAGTCTCGCTCTGTCGCCCACGCTGGAGTGCAGTGGCACGATCTCAGCTCACTGCAACCTCTGCCTCCCCGGTTCAAGCGATTCTCCTGCCTCAGCCTCCCGAGTAGCTGGGATTAAGGTGCCGGCCACCCCGCCCAGCTAATTTTTGTATTTTCAGTAGAGATGGGGTTTCACCATGTTAGCCAGTCTGGTCTTGAACTCCTGACCTCAAGTGATCCGCCCGCATTGACCTCCCAAAGTGCTGGGATTACAGGCGTGAGCCAGGGCGCCCGGCCTGGTTTTTGTTCTGTTTTAACATAACATCTTGAAGCAACCTTCCTCCTGACTCAACATCTGCCTCCTGGAAAGCCGCCTTCCTTCCTCTGAGGGGCAGCTTCTTCTCTGTTCTCTAAGACAGGAGTCAGTGCTTTGATGCAGCCTCCTGTTTTTCTTTTGTGGACTGCCCCTAATTGCAGCAGTCAGCAAGTTCTTTCCAGGGAAGGGCTGACTCACCTACGTTTTGGAAGAAGCCATCCTTATTTTCAGGCACAGAGAACATCTATTAGCCCAAAATGTCTTCCAAATTTCAAGGAGTACATGTTTCAAAAGGAAATTTCATCACAGTTTTACTCCAAGCAGTTGGCTTCCAAGAAGCCTGTCTCTGGCCATTGGGGATGTTAAAATAACCTAAATTCGGCCTGAGGAAGCCTTTGCACCCAAGTCCTTACTTAAGTAACTGCAGGCAGCCTGGCTTACTACTTAACCCAATTGAAAGCCCAAATTTTGGAGTATGCTTTTGTAAGAAATAGTTGAGTCTCCGCCATCACAGCAACTGAGCTTCCTTCAATCACAGGCCACCAACGATCAAATAAGGCAAACGCTGAGCCAGAACCAGGTAAACGCTATACGTACCTCACTTCTGTTTTCCGTGCATCCATAACACCTGATCACATTGCCGACCGAGTTCTTAGAACCTGTTCTGAATCAGAGGGCTGCCTGATTTACACGTCATGTTTTTTTGGTTTTTGGAGGTTTGTTTTTTTTTTCCCCTCACTTAAACTCTGCTAAACTTGTCTAAGGTTTTTCTTTTTAACAGGGTCTCTGGGACTCACTGCTCAAAGATCTTCCCTCTTGTTTATTGAAAGGTGACAGGTCCCCTCTAAAAACTGCAAGATCCAGTATGTCTGTGACTTTAGCGACTGTCAAAAGAATGCAGGCAGACCCAACTGAGTGGGGACAGAAGGAAATATAGGGGATGACAAACAAGAACCGTCAGCTCTTGTGCCAGCTTCCTATGGACTGCCTGTGTTGGAACAATCATCCAGGCACTGACAGGTGCCAGCCTAGCTGCAGATCAGGCTAACCCCGACCCCACCAAGCCCTGAGGCTGAATGTGGAGCAAGACCCTGGCTCAGCAACTACAGTCAAAGAACCGCCTTGTCCAGCAAACTCTTCCCATAGGACTCTGTAATACCTTTGGTTTCCCAACTTTTTACAAATTTACTTTGATCCTGAAATCTCTGCAGCACTTAAAGATTATGGACTTTTCTGTGAGAATCAGAGCTTTTGGACTATGTGACACTACTTGTTGCCTGCCCAAAGTCTATTCTTCCTCCTCCTTTAGTAACAGAACTTTGGACAATATGTTTGTTTAAAAAGAAACAAAAACAAAAAACTGCATTCCAAGCCTCTTGCACAGATTAATGTCACTAAATATGCCGGCGAGCCTGGGGATGAGGCCTTTTGGAAGGTGCATCTGCCCCTGTTCCTGTCCAATCCCCACTGAAACAGGGACGCGGCCACAGCACAGATGGTCCAGCAGTCATTCCAGCAGTCATCTTGTGAGCTCAGTGCTGAGAGCCACCCACAGGAGTGGCAGGCATACACAGGAGGAGTTGACACCAATAACATTTTGGAGCCACCATACCTGCCCTCAACTCCTCCCTCCTTCTGTTACTGGAGAAAGTAACTAAAACATTTATTCCCTAATTTTCTTAAGTCACTGACATCAACCCCACCACTATAAATGGCAGGAGGTTACCCTGCCCCATGCTCCGTGAGCATCCAGCTAACAGTCACAGAGAAAACCCAGATGGAAGAAAGACACCCTCTCGCCTTTCCCTGATCCAGATAGGCAGCTTCTGTTTTTATTTCTCTCCCCACATTGAAATAGAAATAACATTAGAACCTTAGAGTGAGGGGCCGGGGGTCAGGAGAGAACTTCACATCTTAGGAGCTGGGCAGTGACCAACTTGTGTAGGCAACAGAGTGAGCCCTGACCATCAATGCCGACTCTAGGAGGAACAGCCCAGCTGGCCTCCCTGCCCTGTCCTCCACCCACCACAAGTTACATCTGAAGTTGAGGGAGGTGCAGCCAAATGATGCTTCTTCTCTTTTAAATTATAAACATAAACTCATTTAACCAGAAAGTTATGCAGATACATAGTACAAATACAAAAAAAAAAAAAAAAAAGAGGAATATCAAAAGTGCTAATAATTCCACCCAAAGACAATTTCTTTTAAAGCTGCAGAAATAATCTGGCAGATCTTTTTGGATATACATATACACAAATACGTATTTATCATAAAATGGGATACTATAGATAGAATACTGCAATTGTAAGTGTGCAATTCCAACCCCTCAACAATACATTGCTATTTTAATGTAACTAGAGCTGCCTGCCCTTCTGTCTGGCTCCACTGAGATACCAGACCTAGGTCTGCCCTCCCACGCCACCACTAGTCCATCTCCATTTCTAAAAGGACTTGAAAGGTGGTGGCACTCTTTAGAGGATGGCTTTGAGACCAGAAGCTGAAGCTACTTCTCTGCACCAGTATCAACTGGCTTGGCTTGGGACAATGGTGGGCTGGGCGTGCCGATGATTCTGCCTGACACTGACCATCCAGTGCAGTTCCCCCACCCCAGCCCCCAGCTTTCCCAGGATCACATCACCCTTCACCCTCTTCCAGTGCACTGAGGAGATGCCTCCCTTTTTAGTTTCTTCCCAGTCTTCTAAAGGGGTAAACTCATTGCTCTACTCTACTGGAGTCTTTCATTTTGGCTCTTCAGTAAACCGAATGTAAACTGTTTCTCCCCATGTTTGGCATCTGTAACAACTCTGCCTCCAGCGATGCGGCGCCATGGACCGGGAGAGGCACGAAGGGTGGCCAATGCCCTACCCACAGCAGCAAGGTGGTCAAGCACAGAACAGGGCCTGGCCTATGCCTCTGACTCCTGCCATCTGTAACTTCTATGACCTCGGAAATGTAAGGTTCAAAGAACAAAAGGAGTCGAGTATATTAGATAACTATTAGCCAGGGGCAGAAAAGAGAGCTTTTATCTGAGGAATGCAGGTCCTTTTAATTATCAGGCCCAGAGAGACACTAAAATGAGACTACAATCATGCCCTACTCCCCGCTTTGAGCTACGTATTCATCTCTTGAGACTATTTGCTTTTTCCACATTTAGCTATAAATTAACCTAATAACGCCACGCCTCACACTAGAATACACACCCTATAGCTTAACAATAGATAGCCAATCACTAATCGATATTTCTGTAAACCCATGAGAATTCCTGACAACTTTGTGTCAGCCCATTCCCCATGCCCCTTTTTTGCCTTTAAAAATTCACTTGTGGCCAGGTACGGTGGCTCACACCTGTAATCCCAAAACTCGGGAGGCTGAAGTGGGAGGATTGCTTGAGCCCAGGAATTCAAGACCAGCCTAGACAACATGGCAAAATTTTATCTCTACAAAAAATAAGCCAGGCATGGTAGCATGTACCTGTAGTCTCAGCTACTCAGTAGGCTGGGGCAGGAGGATTACTTGAGCCCTGGATGTGGAGGCTGCAGTGAGCTGTGATCATCCCACTGCATGCCAGCCTAGGGAACACAGTGAGACCCTGTCTCACACACACACACACACACACACACACACACACACACACACAAAATCCACTTGTAATCTCAGGGAAAAAAATTCCACTTGTAACTGCTGCTAATTGGAATGCATATTCAAGGCAACTTGAATCTGTGCTTCTGGCTGCAATCCTCAAATTTGGCCCAAATAAACTCTACTTGTATCAGTTTTGCCTCAGGTCAACAGCCACAAACAACTGCTTTTCTGAGTGCTGAGGGGCAGGTGGTTATGTTAGGACCATCATCATGGCCTGTGCTGAGTCTCCAACAAGTAAAGCCTCTGCACCTCAGAAACACAAGAGGAATGGGTTTTGCTACCTCCTAGGTTAGTCTCAAAGCCCTTGGAGGAAAGATGAATTCTTTTCAACAAAAAAAATCATGGCTAAGATTTACCAAGCACTTATTCTGTGCCAGGCCCTTTTCGTATATAATCACATTTAATCCTCACAAATACCCATGAGGTGGATTCTATTTCTATCCCCGTTTTACTGATGAGGAAACTGAGGCCAAGGTGGTCAATCAATGTGCCCAAGGTCATAGTAACTGATATATCCAGGAATTGAGCCCAAAAACCTGACTCTAGAGTTCGTTCTCTCTACAGCGTGCAGCCCCCAAAGGAGGGATCAAAATAGCCTCTAAGGCACCCATTTTCAAAAATCAGGATTTTTCTTAAAAAGGTCACCAGCTATTTCAGATTCTGTGTTTCCTGTACTTCCATCTGTCCCAATAAGTAGAACATAACAGATATGGGCATTCCAAACACTGGACTTCCATGGTCTCAAATCAAACCTTTATTTAATAAGACACAAGTGAGAAGAGTCCCTGGAAAGGACCAACTGGAAAATGTAGTTAGGTTACTTCCGAGATCACAGCCCAGGAAAGAATAGTAACCCCATAATCCTATCTCAAAAAAGCCTCATGAGGTTTGAGCCAAGTCTCCTGTGAAAAGGTCAAAATCCTACCCACAGCACCATTAAAGTAATTCAGAGGGAGAGCTTGCATAGGTGGGCATCAGGACTTATTATAAACCTATGGCAGCTAAGAAAGTATGCATTGTTATAAAAATTTAGAAAAATAGACCAATGGATAGAGTGGAGATCTCCAAAACAGACCCACGCACACAGGTGCCCTCAGGTTACAAGGAAGGGAGCACTGCGGAGGGCTAGGGAAAGGACCTTGTTCTTAATGTGGTTACGGGAGGAAATGAAACCTGGCCTCCGCCTCACACCATGCACCAACAACACTTCTCCGAGGACCTTAGACCCAGTTATGGAAGACGATCAGGGAGATAGCTATAATCATGTTTGTAACCCCAGATTAGGGAGGATTTATTTAACAGGTTACAGAAATATTGATAAATTGGACATTAAAATTTAAAACTTCTGCCCACCAAAGGATACACTTACAAAAATAAAAAGGCAGACCAGGCATGGTGGCTCACACCTGTAATCCCAGCAGTTTGGGAGGCCAAGGCAGGTGGATCACCTGAGGCTAGGAGTTCGAGACCAGCCTGGCCAACGTGGCAAAACTCCATCTCTACTAAAAATACAAAAATGAGCCAGGTGTGGTGGTGAGCACCTGTAGTCCCAGCTACTCCAGAGGCTGAGGCAGAAGGATCGCTTCAGCCCAGGAGATGGAGGTTGTAATGAGCTGAGAGCATGCCACTGCACTCCAGCCTGGGTGTGAAATTAAAAAAAAAAAAAAAAAAAAAGTAAAAAGGCAAACCACAGAGTGGGACAAGCCATTTTCAACACATGTGTAAGATAAAGAACTGCAAATCAACAGGAAAAAGACACATAGCGAACAGAACAATAGGCAAAGACTTGAGCAGTCACCTCATGAGAGGAGAATTCCAAATGGCCAGTAAATGCACGAAAAGGTGCTTGATCTCATTACAAATCCAACAGATGGGGCCAGGCACAGTGGCTCATGCCTGTAATTCCAGCACTTTGGGAGGCCAAGGCGGGCAGATCACTTGAGGTCAGGAGATCAAGACCAACCTGGCCAACACGCTGAAACCCCATCTCTACTAAAAGTACAAAAATTAGCTGAGTGTGGTGGCAGCCACCTGTAATCCCAGCTGCTCAGGAGGCTTAGACAGGAGAATCACTTGAACCCAGGAGGCGGAAATTGCAGTGAGCTGAGATCTCACCATTGCACTCCAGCCTAGGCAATGAGAACAAAACTCCATCTCAAAAAAAAAAAAAAAAAAATCCGACAGATGCGCATTAAAGCCACACTGAGATTTATCTAATGGAGCCTTTAGACCCAACTCCCAGCTTATAGAGAAGAACGAGTGGGACACCATGAGAAAACATCAGACAAATGCAGAACGTGGGACTTCTCAGGACAGCTGGCCTGGGCTTTTTAAAAAGCCCATGTCATGAAAAACAAAACAACAACAACAACAACAAAAAGAGATTAAAAATTAAAAGAGACTTAATACACAATGACAAATGCAATGCATAAACTTGGGATGGATCCTGATTTCAAAAAATTAGCTATAAATGCATTTTCAGGTCAAATTGGGGAAATTTGAACATGGACAAAATATTGTATATGAAGAAATTGTTTATTTTCTTGATTATTGTCATAAAATGGTAGAACATCCCTTCTTTTAGGGGAGTTATGAAGAAATATTTTAAAATCAGTGACACACACACAAAATAGATAAACAAATATAATTAGCTAGATAAGTAGATCAATTGACAAATAAATGATAGAGTAAATATGCCAGATGTTAATAATTTTTGATGTAGCCAGAGGCATGTGTTGTCTGTATTATTCTGTGTTTGAAATTTTTGGCCAGGTGCAGTGGCTCACACCTGCAATCCCAGCACTTTGAGAGACCAAGGCAAGTGGTCATTTGAGTCCAGGAGTTCAAGACCAGCCTGGGTAACATGGCGAAACCCCGTCTCCACAAAAAAATTAGCTGGGGCCGAGCACAGTGGCTCACGCCTGTAATCCCAACACTTTGGGAGGCTGAGGCAGGCAGATCCTAAGGTCAGGAGTTTGAGACCAGCCTGACCAACATGGTGAAACCCCGTCTGTACTAAAAATACAAAATTAGCTGGGCATGGTGGCGCATGCCTGTAGTCCCAGCTACTCAGGAGGCTAAGTCAGGAGAATCACTTGAACCTAGGAGGCAGAGATTGCAGTGAGCCAAGATCACACCACTGCACTCCAGCCTGGGCGACAGTGCAAGACTCCATCTCAAAAAAAAAAAAAAAAAAAAAAAAAACCACACACACAATTAGTTGGGCATGGTGGCATGTGCCTTTAGTCTTAGCTATTTAGCTATTCAGGAGGCTGAGGGTAGAGGATCACTTGAGCCCAGTTAAGCTGGTATTGTGCCACTGCGCTCCAGCCTGGGCAACAGAGTGAAACCCTATCTCTAAAAAAAAAAAAAGAAAAAGAAAGAAATTTTTAATAAAAAATTAGGCTAATGCAATAATGAAAATTAGGTTAGAAAACCTCTGTCTCTCTCACACACACACACACACACACACACACACACACACACACACACAGATATAGCCATGCACACCACCCAGAGTAGCTAACCTTACAGAATAGCATTCTCCAGTGTTGACAAAGATGTGGGGCACGAAGACCCCTCATGTATAGTTGCTGTGAGTATAAATCCACAGAATCACTTTGGCATCACCTAGCAAAGCCAATGGAGCACACCCCACGACCCAGCAATTTTACTGCAGAGTGGACACCCTACCTAAATACGCACAGGGAGGCAGGGACAAGAATGCTCAGAGCAGATCTCTTCATGAAATCCCCAAATTGGTAACAAGTAAATATGTGCAATGATATGAATTTGTGAAAACCTATTGACATGATAAAATGCTACATTGACAATAAGTGAATAAACTACAGCTATGTGCAACAAGAATGAATCTCATGAACATCGTGCTGGTGAATGAAGTCAGATATGAAGAACACATCCTGTATGGACCTATTTTTATAAATTTCAAAAGTAGGTATAATCAAATAATAGTGGCCATGGACATATATGTATGTAGTAAAATTTTAAAGAAAAACAAAGACGTGAATGACCATAAAAGTAGAGGCAGTGGGGGACCAGGCACAGTGGCTCACACCTGTAATCCCAGCACTTTGGGAGGCTGAGGCTGGTGGATCACCTGAGGTCAGGAGTTCAAGACAAGCCTGACCAACATGTTGAAACCCCATCTCTACTAAAAATACAAAAAATTAGCCGGGCATGGTGGCAGGTGCCCATAATCTCAGCTACTCAGGAGGCTGAGGCAGGAGAACCACTTGAACCTGGGAGGCGGAGGTTGCAGTGAGCTGAGATCACACCATTGCACTCCAGCCTGGGTGACAAGCACAAAACTCCGTCTCAAAAAAAAAAAAAAAAATAGAGGCTGTGGTTACCACAAAACAGGGGGGACTGAAATTGAGAAGGGATAGGCAGGAGGGCTCCAGGGGTCTCGCAAAGTTCTGTTTCTTGAACTAATAAGGGATTTACTTTATTTTAACAAACAGTAACTGTTCATTGTGTTTAACATACTTTTTTCTTTTGAGACAGGGTCTCACTCTGTCACCCAGGCTGGAGGGCAGGGGCACAGTCTCAGCTCACTGCAGCCTCAACCTCCCTAGGCTCAGGTGATCCTCCCATCTCAGCCTCCTGAGTAGCTGGGACTACAGGTGCATGCCACCACACCTGGCTAATGTGTTGATGTTTTGCTGAGTGGGGTCTCACTACCTGAACTCCTGAGTTCAAATGATCCTCCTGCCTCCACCTCCCAAAGTTCTGGGATTACAGGTATCAGCCACTACAACCAGCTAGTATACTTTTCTAAATGTGTTTTATAGCTCACATAAAGAAGATTAAAATAAATGTCCAAAACTGCCTGCAGAAAAAAATCTGGCCCCAAAACCCTCAGTGTTATCGGTCAGGCCTCCTTTCCACCATGTTTGTCTCGGGGAAGGAAGATGGCTTTTGAAATGAGACAGCAGGTTTCCGGGCTCTTCCAGAGGAAGCCTTTCTGGATTCAACCAGCCTCACTGAGGAGGGACTGGTTGGTGGTCACTAGACTTTGAGCTTTGGTGGCCATGAGAAACAAGCAAATTATTTATTTCTTTTTACGAATTTGCCCATGCTGCTGGAGAGGAAATTCTCACTCCCTCAGCCTGCAAGCCCCGTGAGGAAAGGTGGAAATCTCCCATATATTTTATGCCCAGGCCTGGAGATTAAGGGGGCCTCAGAGCACAGTGGTCTTGCCTTGACACTGGACCTTTTAAGAGGAAGTGACTGACTCTGGGGCACAGGATGACAGAATGACAGATCTAGACCTCAAACCCCGGCTTAGGCCAGGCACGATGGCCCATGCCCGTAGTCCCAGCTACTCGGGAGGCTGAGGTGGGAGGATTGCTTAAGACCACGAGGTCAAGGCTGCACTAAGCTATCATCACACCACTGCACTTCAACCGGGGGAACAGAAGACCCTGCTCCAAAATTAAAAAAAAAAAAAAAAGAAAAGAAAAGGAAAAAAAACCCAAGCCTGCTGTGTAATTTTGTGCATCTGTAAGGAAAGCTGATCTCCTATTTCTTGTTCACTCTGAGCTTTTCCTTAATATTTTCAGTCATCAGTAAGGAATCTGATCCAGCTGTGTTCAATCCAAAAACAAGGTGGGGTTTTCCTTTCCTCTCATGGAATGATAAATTTTGAAGTAGGTGAGCACTGGTGTTGGTTCAGTGACTGAAGCGGGAAGGGCCATGACTTCTGCAATTTTCATGGCCCCGAAGAGCCAGCTTTAGGGCATGTAATACGTTTGCACCAAGGACAAAAAGGATAAAGTACAAATGAAGCACATGTCTGTCCCTGTTTCAGATGCACAATTCACTAAAGGACACGCTTCCAGTAAAATCAGGGCTTATAGTGGCCAGGTGTAGTGGCTCACACCTGTAATCCCAGCACTTTGGGAGGCCAAGGTGGGCAGATCACCTGAGGCCAGGAGTTCTAGACCAGCCTGACCAACATGGCAAAACTCTGTCTCTACCAAAAATACAAAAAATTAGCTGGGCATAATGGCGTACACTTGTAGTCCCAGCTACTCGGGAGGCTGAGGCAGGAGAATCACTTGAACCCAGGAGGTGGAGGTTGCACTCCAGCCTAGGTGGCAGAGATTGTCTCAAAATCAGGGCTTATAGGGTAGATGGCTGTTGAATAAGGAACCAGCAGTCTCTGCCATTCTCACCAGCGAGAATCAGGACATCTCAGAGGATCTGCCGAAGTTTGTCATGTGGGACTGAAATCTAAATAATATAAAGCCTAGGACCTGAGTTCTGAAATAAAAATGAATAGCACTCAAGCCCAAACTAATTGCTAGGAATTAAATATTTGGATTTTCATCTAGCAGCAGTTCCTAAAAGAAGGATACATGGATATGCAAAAACGCATGTGTCTACCATGCTTGCATTAGCTCGAACTGGGGCTAGTCCTAACCAATGTACTCCCATGTGCACACAAACATTTCAGCATGCATTTGCCCCACCCCCTTGGGGATGTGCAGTAGCTGTGCAGCCCTGCAGTGGGGGAGGCCATGTGGCTGCTCTGTTACTTGTGCTGAGTAGCAGGCACATCCCCTGGAGGCAGGTAGCAGAGAGGACACAGCTGACCCACGCCGTGTAAGGCATGGACTTCAGGTGACCAGGACCAGTTTCATCCACACTCACTTCTCTGCATCCTTGTGACCAGTGAATGAGCTTTCTAAGAAAGCTAGCCGGGATTAGGTGCTAATCCCCAGAAGGGAGGGCCACGCTGAGCCTCATTAGCACAACGAGCTATGCTGCAAACTCCGGCCTAACTCCAGAGCAGAGGCAGCAGACAAGTCTTACCTTCCATTGCCAACACACGGGGATCAATACTGCCCGCCCGGAGCAGGGGTCAGCAACCTTTTTCCATAAAGGGTCAGGGAGTAAGTATTTGAGGTTTTGTGGACCATCTGCTCTCCGTGGCAATTACTCAGCTCTGCCTTTTTAGTGTGAAAAAACGTATGGATGATACATAACCAAGTGAGTGTGGCTGTGTCTCAAAAACAGGGGGCTGGCCAGATATGGCCAATGGGCTGTAATTTGCCAACCCTTGGCCTAGAAACCACGTGTCCACTTGTTGTAATGGAGGGTGAGGATGTCTCCAGGCCCATGGTGTTGTAGTCAATTAGCCCTGCCTACACAGGTGTTGTAAGGGGAGTACCAGGCTCTAGATCAGTGGTCTACAAAGTGGGCTATGCCTACCCCAGGATGTGTACCATGTGATCCCATGGCATACAAGAAAAAGCATTAAATTTCTGTTCATTTTAAAATCTGATTTTAGACTATTGATCTTGTCTACCCTATCATGGGTCTGTAGAGTTGGCAGTGAGTCATGCCTTATATCTAACGTGCTAATGAGAAGTCAAGCTTATAAACCTCTGAAGAGGATCTCACAGCAGTTGTATCCTGGAATAGCAATATACCCATTGCCACTCCCTGCTTTTCAGGTCTGAGATATGCAGGTCTCTCAGGAATTCTCCTGAAAGGAGAGCAGTGGTCCCCGATTCCTCGAAGGCAGCTTCCTCAGGAACTATGGTGGACTTGCCACACTAAAGGAGTTTTGGATTCAAGGTTCTGTTTTGAATCTGATTAGTGGTTCAGCCATTGGTCAGAACACAAATAAAGGGAACTCCACCCATCCCGCAGCACAAACCATTCATAAGAGCATTAAATAAGTTGTGCTTTCCTGATTTCTGGCGGTCTCTCTCTCCCTCAGTAGTTCAGGCCTGCCATATAAAGTAGACAGATTGTACACTGCACGAGAGTGCTGCATCTAACGAGGCATCCTTCACATTGTAGACATGGTAGACTTATATGCCCTGTGATAACTTCCTGGTACATAGCAACGTGTCATTCTAACAGACTCAGTACATTATGACCATCTCTGACCAATAGATGTAAAGTACTTTGAGGGAAGCTTGTCTCTTTAATTCCAGAAGAACTATATGGGTTTGTAGCAGCCACAACTAATAGGTGAAGGATAGAAAATAAGAAAAATGCACAAAGTCCAACAGATTCAAACTCTTCCAGGGCAGGGATGTCTTGTGAATGCCTTTTACAGTGTTGAGGGACCTCTTCAGAGTGAGGCAGCGTTCGAGTGCTCAATCATTAGTACAGACCCCCAAGAGCAAGGACTTGGAGGTAACCATCACCCTTCAAACAGTCACCTCTACTGAGGACTGGAGGTGAAGAGAGAAAAGACAAAAAAATATTTTTCCCCATCCCAGCTGTTCTCCCTCTTGTATAGAGGAGCTGGAAGAAGTCAAGAAAAACAGCACAGATGTGTTTTGATGTTGACTCACATGGAAGCAAGTAACAAAAGAAGAAAAATAAAACCGTACTTCAAGAAGAGCCAGTTGTTTTGTAGCTTCCCACTATTTATTCTCCTTCTACTGGTAACAGCTCTCCACTTTCCCTTTAGGAAATCAGTTCTGCCCCATGGTTCCAGATCTCTAGAACTGACAAAATACCCTGCCTTCTACGAGCCAAAGGGGTGGGCACACGACTCAAGCTAGTTGCACTGTCTCTCTCCTTCTCTGTGATGGTTAATTTTGTGTGTAAACTTGACTGGGCCACAGGGTGCCCACCTATTTGGTCAAACATTCTGAGTGTTTCTGCAAGGGTGGGTGTTTTTGAAAGAGATTAACATTTTAATCAGTCAAGAAGATTGCCCTCCATAGTGAGTGGTCCTATCCAACTACTTATAGAATAGAGTAGAATTTAATTCTACTAAATAGAATTAAAAGACCAAACTTTCCTCTAAGTAAGGAGAATTCTCTAGCAGACTGCCTTCATATGCAACATCAATTCTTCCTGTCTGATGGCCTTCAAATAGGAACATGGGTTCTGCTTGGGTCTCCAACCTGCCAGACTGGACTTACCAGTCTCTGCAATCACATGAGTCAATTCCTTCTTTTATACACACGGGGAGAGGGGGAGAGATGGTTCTATTTCTCTGGAGAGCCCTGATTAATATACACTCACTCTGTCTGGATTTTGAAGCATGAGTGTAGACACTTACAAATATAAGAATGTTTGGAAAGCAGTTATTACAGCAGTGGTGTCCTGATGAGACTGTCAGGGACCTAGTTCCTGCTACCTTAGCCCCTCCAGAGATGCTCTCATTCTTATCCTTTTCCAAAACTGGTTCTCAATCTTCCTAACAATGCTTTGATCCACCCTATAACTTCTTTTAGTCCATGAATATTTACTGAGCGCTATGATCTGAATGTTAGTGTCCCTCTAAAATTTATAGAACTTAATCCCTAATGTAATTGTATTAAGAGGTGGGACCTTTAGGAGGCCTCTCGAATGGGATTAGCGCCCTATAGAAAAGGTGTAAGGGAACCTGCAGGCCCCTTCTGCCATGTGAGGACACACAGAAGGCACTAACTATGAGGAACGGGCTCTCATCAGATACCGAATCTGCTGGCAACTTGATCTTGAACATCCCAGACTCCAGAACTGTGAGCAATAAATCTGTGTTGTTTATAAATTACCCAGTTTTAGGAATTTTGTAAAAAGTCTGAGCAGACTAAGACAATGAGTACCTACTATATTCAAGATACTGTTCTATTGAGGAAATACCAGTGAACAAGCTAGCCCTTGTTCTCATGGAACTTATTTTCTAAAAAGTCCTTTTCTGCTTAAGTAGATTAACTCTTCTTGAGAGTTTATTTCTGTTGCTTGCCACCAAAGAATCCCAGCAAGTACTAACAATCTCCCTGCAGAGACTTCCAGCTCCGCCCCTTCCCTGGGTCATCTTAGATAAACCAGATGTCAATCTTCAGGAGTCAGAAGATCCCTGGATCGATGCAATTCTTGAGAGCTACTTCTTTATAATCACCCCATGAAAAAAAAAAAAACCCCTGAGAACCCACCAGTGCATTTGTCTAATGTCCTAACTTTTGGATATAAATGACTCCACAGGAACATCTACATCAGAGGGGTTTCTCAACAGATGCCCTCCATCGAAACCATCTTTTCTCCTCTCCTGCTTAGAACCTGGGAAGATCCCTTACAATGAATATTACCTTGTTTATGCCTCATTATGACTTGTTTCAGGTTTAATCTTCTTCATCAGAGCCTTTTTAACGTCCTCCCCCAAGACCCAAAGGATTTATTCTGGGATTAGACAGGAGACAAGATCAGAGAAGCTGATCCAAACAGCCAGAGATGGCTTTCTCATCAGGTAGCACCAGGCAGTTATTTAACACAACTGAAACTCTATCTTGAAGCAAGTAAGCATGCTGTTTGGTTCACTGTGGGGGTGTGAGTGACTACGGCTGGGAATTGTCACAGTTTAGTTTAGCACTCCTGGCAAACTTTGGAGCCAGCTTGCATAATGCAGTGTCTAAAGAACATGATTCCAGTTGAACAGAGCATGTTTGCAGTTAAAAATAGAACTCTGTCGCATAACAACTCATATATAAACCATGAGGCTGGGGGAGGAACAAAATTAAATAATAGTCACTGGGGGTTCTTGAACACCTGTCTCAGTCCCTCAGAGCAAAAGTTATCTGGGAATTGCCAGCACACTGAAGCCAACCCTGCCCTGAAATCAAACGGCAAAAATAAACAACCAAACTGACCCAGTTAAATCAGGGAACATGACCGCACCTTTAAGCAGGCCACCATTCAGGTGGCCTCTCCAACCCAGGCCTCCTTGGGGATTTAGCTCTGAATTCTGAAAGAATTAACTGCTGTAGATCCCATGACAGCCACGCTGGATTCACAGCGGGATTGAAAGCTGAGACTGTGTTAGGTCTGAATGCCACCCTCACGTTTGCATTTTCACTGCACGCACATGGGTTATACTTTGTACAGAATGCATGAAACGTGGGCCCTGGCTCCTTCTAAACAGTTGTGGGAGTCTCATGACCCACTCCTCAGACTTGCAAAGAGTTAAGAATCAGAAACGAAATATTTGGGTTTCCCTGCCAGGAAACGCTTTACAACAGTGTGTAGGTCTAACTGGAGGGGTTGTCCAGTGACGGAGTGGAAATTTCATGGCTGAGTACATATAAAGCTAAGCTGTCAGAACAATTAATACTATAATATGCCACCAGAAAAAAAAAAAAAGGGTATGGGGATGAAAAAGAAAATGAGGCTACCTCCTTCCCCAACCCTGCCACTGACCCAGGCAAATTGCTCCTCCTCTCAGGGTCCCACTTTCCCTCTTTAAAAATCTATCTATAATGCCTGCTCCCTTCCAAACTCACCGAAATGCTGGAAAGTTTCACTGGACACCTGTGTCACTTATTTGTTTCTGGTTCTGAAACTCTCGAGCAGTAATATGCTCTGTGCTTCACAGTCACCTGAAGAGTTTTTAAAAACTTCCCTACCTCAGCCGCACTCCTGGAGGTTTCTGGGTGGGTCCCAGGCACGGGTGGATTTAAAAGCCCCTCAGGTGATTCTAATGTGTCTCCAGGCCTGCGAACCAGGAGCCAGGACTGGGAGAAGCACCGCCCCACTGCTTCCCCAGGGAGCGATGGAAGATGAAAGAGATGCAGATTCTCCCACCTGCTCCAATTCTTCCAGGGATTTCCTTTTATGGGGCTGGACAAATCGTCTCATTCCCAGACCTTTTCTCACCAACATCCCCCCTCACCTCTGCCAGGTTCAATCAGCAAGGAAACTAGCTAAATATCTCTTAACGGTGGTGAGGAACTGTTTGTTGCTTTTTAAAATTACTTTTAATTTTTATTTTAAGTTCCGGGGTACACACGCAAGATGTGCAGGTTTGTTACATAGGTAAATGTGTGCCATGGTAGTTTGCTGCACAGATCAACCCATCACCTAGGTATTAAGCCCAGCATGCATTAGCTATTCTTCCTGATGCTCTCCTTCCCCCTCTCATCCCCCTCACAGGCCCCAGTGTGTGTTGTTCCCCTCCCTGTGTCCATGTGTTCTCATTGTTCAACTCCCATTTATAAGTGAGAACATGCAGTGTTTGGTTTTCTGTTCTTGTGTTAGTTTGTTGAGGATAACAGCTTCCAGCTCCATCCATGTCCCTGCAAAGGACATGATCTCATTCCTTTTTATGGCTGCATGGTATTGCATGGTGTGTATGTGCCACATTTTCTTTATCCAGTCTATCATTGATGGGCATTTGGGTTGATTCCATATCTTTGCTATTGTGAATAGTGCTGCAATGAACATGCACATGCATATATGTTTATAATAGAATGATTTCTGTTCCTTTGAGTATATGCCCAGTAATGGGATTGCTGGGTTAAGTAACATTCAAGTGTATTATGGCCTTTCCGTCAAAGAAGTTCTACCTTTTAGGATTTACTTACTGCAGAAGCATTTGTAGCCAACGAGAGTCTCAGTCTGTGTTCACACTCTCAGTCTGTGTTCCCTGTCTGGAGCAGGCTGCTGCCTTCATAGGGTGTTTCCAGGGGCTTCCCGTACCCAGCTGGTGACCCTGAGCCCTCCACGTGCCTTATGATAGGTCATTGTTGGTAAGGAATGCCTTCGTGTTAAGTGCTGCCATCCTGCAATGAAATGCAAATGATTCAGGCCAGAGGATCCGTATGAAGTCCCCAATGCCTGGATGTGGGTTAATCCAGCCAGCTTTTTTCCAGTCCCCCAGTAGGCTCCATGTCCCTTCTGACTAATGCATCTGTTATTGTAGTGACTAAAAATGTATTTTCCTCACCCATCCTAGACTCATTGTTGAGGCCCCTCTAATAAAAGATAGATGAACAAAAGAAAAACATATAAATTTATTTAAATGTAAGTTTTGTGGGTACGGGAGCCTTCATAAGGAAATGAAAACCCGAAGAAACAGTGAAACCTGTTTTTTCTGGTAGGTTTGATGAAGAGTGGATGGTAATGGAGACATATGCAAGGGAAAAGAGTATGGTGTGACGGTAATAAGCTGGGGGAACTTAGGCAGGCCTGTTTGTTCAGATTTTTCTCTGTGTCCTGTGTCCTCAGAGGTAAGGATGCTCTTTTCCTCCAGATGTGGGGAGGGCACCTCTCACATGAGCACCTGAAGACCTGCTGCAGGGGACAGTCAGAGAGGCCTCCTAGGTTTTAGGACCTGCCTCAGGAAAGAAGGTTGGACAAAGGTCACAGAGACCTTCCTGCTTATGTGTTTTTTTCCAATTCCTTCAGCTTACACTGTTCAATATGCCGAGGTACCATATTTTGGGGGTAGCCTGTCTGCACCCCATCGTTACTGTTTTGTTCTGTCAATCCTCGTCTGCAGGTCAGTGGTGCTTCCCACTCTTACAAGTCCGGGAGAACCCATTGTTCATTCTCTGTGTCCTCCCAACAGCCTGTAGTTTGGTTCTTTGCCCTTGAAAGCAGCCTGTGTACTTCTGCTGTGTTGAATCAAACATTTGGACGAAGCCAGAAACCTTGGAAGAGAAACCAAAGAGACAACAAGGTCATAGAGTCGCGTGTTTAAGAGCACGGACACCAAACAGGTCTAGATTTAAATGTTGTCTCCACCACCTACTAGCTATGACCCTTGGTCAACATACCCCACCTCTCTCAGGCTTACCTACCCTCTCTGAGCCTCAGTTTACTCAACTGTAAAATAAGATCAGTTATTAAGCCTGTATCATACAATTGGTGTGAGGATTAAATGGGATGTACTTGGTATCATGTGAATACCCCTCAAACATTGGCCACTATTACCCTTGTTGTTATTAATAAGAGTGAGAGGAGCATGGTGGACAAATGGTAGCTCCTCAGATTCAACGTGAACTGAGGAGCAACAGGACTTGGGATCAAAACACCTGAGCTGAGAGCCATTCCCTCTCTCTCTGAACTTAGGCAAGTCCTATCATCTCTTTAAGCTTTGTTTCCACAGTTGTGAAACTGTGATGATTATAATAATATAACACCTGCTTCACAGGGTTATTGGGAGGACTAAATGCAATAATGTATGTAAAGCTGCTTTGCAAACTACAAGGAACCATATAATATTGGTGATTATTACTCACACCCAGTTCTCAACATTTTCTGGGACTGGTCCTGGTAAATTGAAAAAGAATGAATGGATTATCTAAGAATAGGAATGGGAAAAAATGAGGCTCAATTCTCATGACTAATCTGGCAGCTCAATAAAGTCCAGGCCAAAGGGTGATCCCCACAGAGATTGAGGATTCTGACTAAAAGGGACCACCGGCACTGGGCTAATTGTGTTCCTAAGTGATCCTTTCCTTTGAGTCAGCAATGGCCTACTGTTTATGTACCATATAATCTCATATTTTCTCAGGAGACACCCTAACATTAGTTACCATTATTGAATTTCATAAAAGATGACCTTCATAAAAGATGGACCAGTATCACAGGGCAAAAGAGAAAGAGTGCAAAAAATATCATGGCATGTGTTACCTCCCTCGAGGACCTTTATTCTTGGCTCTCAAGATTTGTTTTAATGTTTACCTTTTTTCAAAGTTGCATTTTGGATAATACTTTTCTGGTGTTTTATTGTTTATGAATTCTCCAATTTCTGCTGGCTTTGCTAACTTATCTTCTATTTTCCATTACTACCCTAAATAAACATTTTTAATTTGAAAGTTAAAGGCTAAGGAACAGCTTACACCTGCAAGGAGGAGGAGGATTTCACGGCCAAAATGTTACTAGCTGTAGGCAGGTCCGGGATGGCTCCTACCAAAGTTGGAGTTCTCTCTGAGTCCTGAGTTACCTAATTCCAGGCTCTCCTCCCCTCCACTCTGGGGCTGTCCTCAGAGCAGCCACTGACACAAGCTGTATGCCATTCACATTAAGACACAGATGACTTAGTACAATTAAAATGCAGTCCTGGCCAGTGCAGTGGCTCATACCTGTAATCCCAGCACTTTGGGAGGCAGAGGCAGGCGGATTGCTTGAGTCCAGGAGTTCAAGACCAGTCTGGGCAACATGGCAAAACCCCATCTCTACTAAAAATACAAAAAATTAGCTGGGCGTGGTGGTGCACACCTGTAGACCCAGCTACTCAGGAGGCTGAGGTGGGAGAGCCCAGGAGGTTGAGGCTACAGTAAGCCATGATCGTGCCACTGCACTCGAATCTGGGCAACAGGAGTGAGAACCTGTCTCAAAAAAATAAATAAAATGTGGTCCTCTGGCATACTGATTTTTCAGGAACAATCAAATTTAGCCAAAGGAAAGTTCTAGCAGAATTCCAGAATTCTAGAATTGGGCTTTGCTCAAAAGGTCTTATGGGAAAGAGGCAGAAGATAATTTGTACAGTACTACTTTGCACAGTAGTACAAAACCTTTCAACAACATTCTACGCCTTTTACTCCTGCCCACTAGAAAGAAATTGGGGCCAACTGAATCTGCATTCACAAGAAGTGAGCCAGAATGGGGAGGCCAAATAAAATTCATGAGAGCATAAGGAGTGCCTCTTCTCCACAATTTTCTACATGCTTGTGGAGGCCACAGGATTAACTCAAAGTGAACAGGGTCAACCTAGCGATCAGGAATGTTCTCTGTCCTCGAAACGGCGTCTTGGAGTTGGAGCGTGTATAAACATTACTGATATGAAGAGCTCCCTTTGAAAGTTTCCCCACTGCCCCCACCTAACTTCATTTTACCCCAAATTAGAAAACAAATTAAGAACCAGAAAGGAAAATTTTAACTTACTCATCTAAATCTACAAAATTAAAAACTTCACTTACACAATAGGATACTTCACCAGCAAAATAGCAGTGTGAATTTATTTCAGTCCCTGGTAAGTATTCAAATGCAAGATCCTATAGTGGTATTATGAAATACACGAGCACTTAAACGTATAAGACAGGCAATTCAGGAAATGAACGTTCTTACGTGATCAAAGAGTAAAAGTAATCCTGAATTACAGTGAAGCCTAGCAAGAGCTCTGGCTGACCTAGTCACCCTTTGTGGGGCTCTAGACATATAAGAAACAACCAGATGAACAGGTGGCATGGTAGCATGCCAGAAGAGGGCAGACATAGCCCTGAAATAAATTGGAAATCTGCCATCAATGGCGTTGGGCCTCCATTCCCAACCACTGACATATTGGGGAAAGATGCCTTTGTCCTGCTGGGCCAGTTTTGCCCCCAGCCAAAGTAAATATTAGACAAATATTTGATGAATATTATTTCCAGTGGACAGCAGCTTATATGCCTGCTTGGAGTACCCATCTCTGTTTGAGATCCCTCTTTAAACCCAGGGCACAGAGGAAAGGTGTAGCCTCAGGACTGTTGACCTTAGGAAGGGGGTGCAAAGCGTCTTTCTCCCCTTCATCCTTTAACACAGGGCCCAGTGCTCTTGGGTTGCCCAAGGCCAGGAAATGGGCCAGGTAGGACAAGGAGAGAAGAGGAATTAAGCCAGGTCTGCCTACCCTCAACCCCCAGTACTATCTCAGTTGTGCTTCATGGCAGGGGTAGGACGAAGGGGAGTTACATATTTTTAGCACTTATTAGATGCCAAAGATTCTGCTGGTTGCATTATGTACATTATCCCTTTCTAATATGAGAAACAACACTTGGAGGTAGTTATCACTACTCCCACATTCTAGATGAGGCTCCAGGGAAGTTAAGAAATTGATCCAAGTTCACATGGAGATTCAAACGTGGGTCTGACTCCCAAGCTCCTGCTCACATGGCATCCCATAGACGCTCGGCTGCCAGATATGACTCAGTTGCCTCCATACCACCAACTTACTCTGCCTGGGGCCAGCCAGCGTCTTGCCAGGGAGGGCTGGGACCATGCCCTTGCTGCTGTTGGGCAGCTAGGCAGAAAAGTCACAGGCTTGAGATTCTGGCATCTCCCACCACTTCTAGACTTAACTAAAACACAAGATGTGAGATTTAGTTTCCCGGCTGCCACCAAAAGAGGCCAGATAAGCAACCCAGAGGTAGTGCCCCAGAGAAGTTACCTTCCAGTCAGAGACCCAATCTACTCATTTCCTCTCCCTTCTTCCACCCAAGGACTGCTCCAAGGCAGACCTCTCCCACCTGAAGACTCCCATGTGGCTGGACAGGCTCACCTGCCAACTCACCAGCAGAGCTCTTCATGAAGCAAGGCCAAAGCACCCCCGGCATTAATCCCTATCCTTTCTCCTCGCCTCACTCTCCCCTACTATCAATGCTCTGAGATTGCACTTTCCAAATAAAGCATCAGCCTCAGACAGTTTCCTAGGAAAGTCAGGCTTTCTAGTCATGTTTGTGCGTAGTTTCTTATTTCATTATTCTTAATAAGTACCTGGAAGCCTACCATCCAAAACAAAATCTGGAACCTTGACATAAACTTCATCTAACCATACAATGTCCACATCCCACACCCCACACCCCACCCCCACCCCCTCATCCCCCACCACACACACACACACACACAGGGTCACCATCATCCAGAGAATTCCTTAGTTTTTTGAAATATAGTTTTATTGCACCTATATGTATTTCTATAAAGCTTATTTTTATATTAATTGTAACTCTAGAAAAATAGATTGTGCATCGTTTAACGACAGGAATACATTCTAAAAAATGCATCATTAGGTGATTTCGTCATTGTGTGAACATCACAGAGAGCACTTACACAAACCTAGATGGTGTAGACTGCTACACACCTAGGCTCACGCTAGCAATGGCATAACCCATTGTTCCTAGGCTACAAACCTGCACAGCATGTCACCGCACTGAATATTGTAGGCAACTATAACATGATGCTAAGTATGTGGGTATCTAAACATACAAAAGGTAAAGTAACAGACAGTATTAAAGATTCATATATTGTATACCTATATAGGGCAGTTACCATAGGTAGAGCTTGCAGGACTGGTAGTTGTTCTGGATGAGTGGGTGAGTGAGTGCTGAGTAAATGTGAAGACCTAGGACATTACTATAGAGTACTGCAGAGATTATAAACCCTGGACACTTAGGCGATGGGAAATTTATTTTAAAAATATTTTCCTTCTTCAATAATAAATTAGCTTACTGTAAATTTTTAACTTTATAAACTTTTTTAAACTTTGAAACTCTCGAAATAACACTTAGCTTAAAACAGGAACACATTGTATTTTCTTTCTTTATATCCTTATTCTATCAGGTTTTTTTCAAATTTTCCATTTTTAAATTTTTATTTTCTACTTCTTAAACTTTTTTGTTAAAAACTAACATTAAAACATGCACTTTAGCCTAGGCCTACACAGCGTCCTAATCAATGTCACTGTCTTCCACCTCCTCAACTTGTCCCAGTGGAAGGTCTTCAGGGGCAATAACATGCACAGAGCTGTCATCTCCTATGATAACAGTGCCTTCTTCCGGAATTCCTCCTGAAGGTCCTGCCTGTGGTTCTTCTTGAGGAGGGTCACTCTTCAGAAATACGTGCATGGTGGTATTCTTGGTTTGTTTCTTTTTTCTTTTTTTTTTTTTGTCAAAGATTTGCTTATAAGCAGATACTGCACTATGAACATTCCTCTCTATTAATGAAAACTTCGGTGTTGGGGTCTGTGATTTAAACATTTTAAGGAGCTTGTTGAGGTTTGCAAACGTTCTGCTAAACCCTTCATGAATTTTCTTGGGGATTCTTCTTTTTCCTCTCCTGCAATTTCCTTTTCTCTTGCCTCTTCTTCAGCCACGCATTCCTGTTCCATTTCCGAAAACTTCTTGTTAGTCAATTCCTCAGGACATCACTAGGTGATAGGAATTTTTCAGCTCCATTATAATCTTATGAGACCACTGTCATATATAGAGTCCATCATTGACTGCAATGCCATTATGTGGTGTATGACTATATGTCATATCATATAAATTTGGGGCATTTATTTTCTTCACTTCATGTTATTGCTAGGAGTTTTCCACATTGTTGTGAATCAGTGTGGTTTGTTTGTTTTTATGGTCCTACAATAGTTGTGTAAATACACCGCAATTTATTCATCTACTCTCCTGTTAACAGGCATTTCAGTTGTTTCCAAGTTTCTGCATCAAAAACAGGGCAGCTATGAACATTCTTGTACACATCTCCTGTTTTACATGTGTAAAAGTTTCTATCTTGGTCCTTTTTATGCAGCTATAACACAATATCACACACTGGGTAGTTTATAAGGAACAGAGATTTATTTGGCTCACAGTTCTGGAGGTTAGAAAGTCCCAGATCAAGGGGATGAATCTCCTGCATCACAACATGGTGGAAGGCATCACATGGCAAGAGAAAGTGCTCACACAAAAGAAGGGGGCCAAACTCATCCCTCAGGAACCCACCCCTGAGATAACTAACCCAGTCCCACAACAACAGCATTACTCCCTCACCTCTTAAAAGTCCCACCTATCAACACTCTTGCATTGGAGATTCAGTTTCCAGAACCTGACATCTGGGGAACACAATTGAACCATAGCAGTTTCCTTTGGTCCCATCCCTAGGAGTGAAATTTTTGGGTCATACATAGATGAATGTTCAGCTTTAGGAAATAATGGCAAACTATTTTTCAAATTAGTTACACATACCTATGGCCTTTCTTTCATACAAACAGTGTTCTTTAAAATCCAATTTTGTTTTTGTTTGTGTTTTGAGACGGAGTCTCACTCTGTCACCCAGGCTGGGGTGCAGTGGTGCAATCTTGGCTCACTGCAACCTCCACTTCCCGGGTTCAAGCGATTCTCCTGCCTCAGCCTCCCAAGTAGCTGGGATTACAGGCATGCACCACCACATCTGGTGAATTTTTGTAATTTTTTTTTTGTAGAGACGGAGTTTCACCATGTTGGGCAGGCTGGTCTCAAACTCCTGACCTCAGGTGATCCGCCCATCTCAGCCTCCCAAAGTGCTGGGAATACAGGTGTGAGCCACTGCACCTGGCCTAAAATCCAATTTTTATAGTTCCCTTTGTTACAGCAAAGGAATCCCAATCCAGACCCCAAGAGAGGGTTCTTGACTCTCACACAAGAAAGAATTCAGGGTGAATCCATACAATAAAGTGAAAGCGAGTTTATTAAGAAAGTAAAGGAATAAAAGAATGGCTACTCCATAGACAGAGCAGCCCCGAGAGCTGCTGGTTGCCCCTTTTTATGGTTATTTCTTGATGATATGCCAAACAAGGGGTGGATTATTCATGCCTCCCCATTTTCAGACCTCCTTGGGTAACTTCCTGACATTGCCATGGCATTTGTAAACTGTCATGGTGCTGGTGAGAGTGTAGTAGTGAGGATAACCAGAGGTCACTCTTGTCACCATCTTGGTTTTGGTGGGTTTTTGCTGGCTTCTTTCCTGTAACCCGTTTTATCAGCAAGGTCTTTATGACCTGTATTTTGCACTGATCTTCTATCTTGTCCTGTGACTTAGAATGCCTTAACTATCCAGGAATGCAGCCCAGTAGGTTTCAGCCTTATTTTACCTACCTCCTATTCAAGATGAAGTTATTTTGTTTAACACCTCTGACACCACCATTCTGATAACTGCCAAAAATGAGAATTGTTGGTCATCAGTTAAACATGTTATGTTTCCTCTGGGTATTTGTATTTTTCAAGAGGATGCTTGGAGAGGCAGTACTTTAATGCAAAGCCATGAATTTTTCAGGCTAATATTTCAGGGCTTCTGTTTCTATATGCCTTATCAGATTCACTCATTCAAGCATCACTGAAATGCTTACTGGGTTCTGGGGCTGTGCAAAACATGAAAATGCAGAAGTGGGAGATACAGGCCCTGCCTCCAAACATCTTAAAGTCTGACGCTTGAGTAAGACAACAAAACCATTATGTTGGACTTTGACAGGATCTTAGGTGAATCAGGTAACTCAAGTTGACATTAAGGCAGCAGAGGGCACAAGAAGGCTTCCAGGAAAGTGGGTGCATATTCAGCAGTCTTGAAGTTACCGAAAGGCAAATAACTTCAAGTAAGTCCCAGACTGGTTATTTGTTATCATCATTCCCCTACCACTGTAAATTTCCTGGGGGAGCTTAGCCCCTCCTGACAAGGACAAGTGGTTCTACAGTGAGTCATACCCCCTCCGCCCCACCAACTGTCCCCTTGCTAATAGGCTAATAGGAATCTATCCTTCTACTGAATTTCATTCACACAAGGATCTCTTAGCATGGACAAAATGTCTGTTTGGACTCTTTCTTCCCCCGTTCCCTATTCTTCCTAGCATTCTTTGCGCCTACTTTGCTTCATCTTCAAGTTAACCCCTTCCATGTAGCAGCAAGATGGATGGGTCCTGGCTGCTCCAGACCTCTAGAGATTTTAGAGCCTATGATCCAAAAAAGGGACATTTTTCTGAAAAGTCTCTGGTAAAACACCCAGAGACTTTCAAATGGTCCATCATATACTACATACTCTTTCATGAGCCAGTCACTGTGATGAGAGGAATAAAATATACTGATTGCCTGAGCCTACATCACATACTTATCCCTGGCCCAAACCACATGACCAGAAATACTTTGGAGTGTTGGAGGAGGAGCATGTTTCCCACAAGGAATGCTAAGCAGACAAAAATGTGTGCCACTAAAAGACCTGAGGAGATAGTTTTATTTGATTGCTCTAATTAATTATCTTGCCTCTTTCACTAGTAGATACATGAGAACAAGGCATAAACATATTTTACATAGTTCCTTGGTATTCTATTAATGACAGTACAATTAACCTTTTAACATAAAAATAACATTAAGTTATCTCCCTGTCTTCTTACTTCTAATGGCTTTAGTAATCACATGCTTAGCTAAGAAAGTGTTTAGGACTCTGCATGCATAGTAACTATTTATAGTACCTCCTTAACGCTGAGCAACAAGTCCTCAAAGGCTTACTTTGGAGTTTCGTGCGTGGGATCCCCATGCTATGCTCTTTTTTTTTTTTTTTTTTTTTTGAGACAGGGTCTTTCTTGGTTGCTCAGGCTGCAGTGCAGTGATGCAATCACAGCTCACTGCAGTCTTGACTTCCCAGGCTCAAGCAATCCTCCCACCTCAGCCTCCCAAGTAGCTGGGACTACAGGCGTGCACCACCATGCCCAGCTAATTTTTTTTTTTTTTTTTTTTTGTATTTTTAGTAGAGAGAAGGTCTTGCCGTGTTCCCCAGGATGGTCTTGAATTCCTGGGCTCCAGCAATCCTCCCAAAGTGCTGGGATTACAGGAATGAGCCACTGCACACAGCCCCTACACTATTAAACTTAAAAGGAATTCTGTTGACCACACTCCCTCTTCTCATTACCTAAGTTACTGATGTTGAAATGGTGTGAATTCACTCTACGTAGAGTATCTTCAGTCAGTTTTCTTGTTCATTTTTTCCCACAGCTCTGGGCATATTCCTCATTCCTCTCTCCTTGTCACTAGCTGCTTCATGACTAATCACATTTCCCTGTTTTCTTCTTTTTAGGCCAGTCTGTTAGAATTCTCAAGCCTGGAATTTCGGGATATGTAACAGGAGGGTGGGCATTGTATAGGAGGTGGTCATAGCAAACAGAAGGTAGGGTTTAACATCGAGCCACACAGGCAGCAGTTAATCTCACCTCTTTAATTATTAGAATTGGCTCTGAGGAGCCCCTCAGTGTTTAGAACACTGAGTCTACAGAATTTCTTTTTCTTTTTTTTTTTGAATACTGAAAGGAAGTTTTATTATCTTAACTTGACCCAAATTATAATATTATTTATAAAAGTTATATAAATGCAGGCTGATTGTTTTGAAAGGGTCAAAAAGCCAAATAAAAATAAAGCAATAGAAATAAATTCAGTTATAAAAAGTTGACATCATTCTTCTAAATGTTATGTGGAATCATAGGAAGAAACATCATTGCAATCATTTTCAAAGTAATATTAAAGGTATTAGAAGAAATGTTTGGTCTTAAATGTCAATTCAAATGTAAAGTGTCTATGACAATAGATCAGAGAGAAAGTAAGTATATCTGTAAAGGAAAAAAGGCCTGGCATGGTGGCTCATGACTGTAATTCCAGCACTTTGGGAGACCAAAGCGGGCAGATCACGAGGTCAGGAGTTCGAGACCAGCCTGTCCAACATAATGAAACCCTGTCTCTACTAAAAATACAAAAAAAAAATTAGCTGGGCATGGTGTCGGGCACCTGTAATCCCAGCTACTCAAGAGGCTAAGGCAGGAGAATCGCTTGAACCCGGGAGGTGGAGGTTGCAGTGAGTCAAGATCACTCCAACCGCACCCAACCGTGCAAAAAAAGGCAAAGCCCCCACTCAAAAAAAAAAAAAAAGACAGGAAAAAATGACTGGGTGTGGTGGCTCACACCTGTAATCCCAGCACTTTGGGAGGTCGAGGCAGGAGGATCACAAGGTCAGGAGTTCAAGACCAGCCTGACCAACATGGTGAAACCCTGTCTCTACTAAAAACACAAAAATTAGCTGGGCGTGGTGGCACGCACCTGTAGTCCCAGCTACTCGGGAGGCTGAGGCAGGAGAATTGCTTGAATCTGGGAGATAGAGGTTGCAGTGAGCCAAGATTGCACCACTGCACTCCAGCTTGGGTGACACAGCGAGACTCTGTCTCAAAAACAGAAAACAAAAAAACAAAAAAAAAAACAGAAAAAATGAGTTAGTTGCAAGTACTGTAAGTACTGTATCCTTCAATGAAAGAAGAACACAGATTAAGGATAAAACAGTTAGTCTTATCAATTAGGCCACCTTTAAGAATCATTTATCAGGGTAGCTAAAAGGAGCAACGATAAAGCTCTACATATATAACTGAAATGTTTACAATTAATCTAGTCCCAGCACTTTTATTTGTAGAGTTCTCAAATCAAAAGTAACAAGTAATTATACATCAGGATTGTTAGGAATACCAAATATTTTACAACTGCCACCATGTGTTTCTTCTTCTCTGACACAATTGGCACAGATCCAGGCTTGCTGTGTTTAATGTGATTCACTTCCTTTCGTCAACAAGCTTCCTTCATGATGCACTGTTCCTGAATTGGGCTGTAGACAGAATTTGGTAGATGTCAATGATGAGCTGTTGGTTGTATATAAGGATGATGCTGAAATTTCTCCTTCAGTTTCTGGTTATAATACTTGGCTGCTTTTTCTTGTGATGTAAGCACACCCAATTTTTCAGAAGCATTAGCTTTCCATAGGTGAATGTTCATTTCATCAGATCCATACATAATATACTTGCTGTCAGAAGTCCATTTTACACAGATAACACGTTGCTTTCACTTTGTGTGATATACCTCCCTGCTTTGACTTTTGTCTACAGGAAAGATTCAAATAGATTTATCGAAACTAGCAAACACAAACTCTTTCCCAGTGGGAGAGTAATCCACATCAAGCACTGCAGATACATGATCCATATGGACCATTACAGGAGTGTCCAGTGCACACATATCAAAAGTAAATACGTTATAATCATTTGCTGCCATAAAAACGAAAGCTTCCATAGGGTTCCAACAGATTGTATTTGTTCTCATATCTAAGATAACCTTTTTCAGAGGAGTAGCTTGCTTCATATCATATAGTACTATATTCCTGTTAGACGTGCAACTTTCCAAGATAAGTGTCTTAATTGCATTAAATTTACCACTACTTATACTGTCAAATCTCCAGGTCATTGAACATATAGGATTAGTTCTTTGTTTACCCCAAATGTCTAGTGGCTGTCCACATGTGGCAAAAACAGCTTCTTTCCAGTGATGATCAATCCCAGTATCTTTCCTAATATTGTATGTAATGGCTCTTCCTCCTGTCTTTCCTGTCAATCCCACTGTCTTTCCTAATATTGTATGTAATGGCTCTTCCTCCTCTCTATAGCCTGGCCTATCTATTTTCCACTGCTTCACAGTTTTGTCATCACCAACAGTGAAAAGAAGTCCCACAAAAGCGAGTACATCGTCCTCATACAAAGCCTTCATGTGCTTGTATTATACGGATACTTTTCAGTTGAGTCAGGTTCCAAATTCTAACCTCTCCATCACATACCCCAGAAGGGACAGTAGCCAGGCTCTTTGGATGCTTTGCCAAGCAACTGACTCCATCTCGGTGACCATCCAGCCAAGCAAGGAATGGTTTTGCAAATACTCCTTCCAGTTTGGTAGCATTTAAAACTCTTACATATTCTTGCAGGACCTCAAAAGGATGTAAGGTAGGATCATAGTTTCTTGGAACAATCTATAAGTCCAACTGGGTTTTGCAGACATAGTTGTCCAGATTCCAGCTCAACATCTTCACCTTCACCTTGATTGCTCTTCCTGCCAGGATCCACAAGCTCTTCGCTCTACAGAATTTCAAAGAGTACTGAGAGTGTCATAGGATTATCCCCAGAAATTTCCTTATATAGGACCTGAGTCAATCATAGTTTTTATGTAGATTGTGAAGACTGCAGCCCTTACCAATTTATCTCTGTTTTGCCATAGATTTCGCAGGGCAATCTAATTGTAAAGCAGAAAACAAAAAAATATACAAAAAGTACATGTTTTGTGTTCTTCACTGCACTTATCACAACTTGAAAATATATATAGTTTTTGTCCTATCTTTCCCTTTATTTATTGTATTTTGTTGAGACAGGGCCTGGGTCTGTCACCCAGGCTGGAGTGCAGTGGTGTGATCTTGGCTTACTGCAACCTCCGCCTCCTGGGCTCAAGCCATCCTCCCACCTCAGCCTCCCAAGTAGCTGGGACTACAAGCTCAGGCCACCATGCCCAGCTGATTTTTGTATTTTTTGTAGAGATGGGGTTTCACCATGTTGCCCAGGCTGGTCTCAAACCACAGAGCTCAAGCAATCCACCTGCCTTGGTCTTCCAAAGTGTTGGGATTACAGGCATGAGCCACTGCATCCAGCCCTATCTCTCCCTTTAAAATATAAACTCTTTAAGGACAAGAATATCTTGTTCTACTTTGTATGATCAGTACTTAACAAAGTGTCCAGTACATATGAGTGATCAATAAATACTAGAAGGAATGTATGAAATGTTCAGGTTTTTCTTCTCAAATGATTGGCAAACAATGAAATTAAAGATGCTAAGAGTTCAGTCTTCCCTAAGCTAACTTGTATCATAAATCCAAGTTTGCTTTAGCTGTACTTTGCATTTTCCTTTTCTTCAATACTGAGCAGCTTCTCCATCATACTTCCCAGGCATTCAGTATCCCTTTTACAGCTCCTCAGCAGCCTAGAACTTTTCCCTTTAGTTAAGTCTGTCTTCCTGGGATGGTGCCCAGATTCCAAGACCATCTCCTTCTTGGTGTACTCCCATTAAAACTCCCTTTTTTTTTTTTTTTTTTTTTTTACAGCCAGGAGAAAAATATTCAGATAATTTCTCATTAAAGCATTATGCTGTAATAAACCATTTAATCCAATAATTCTCCAGGGTATTTGTATTTTAGAACATGAAGCCGTTAGCCTAAGATAATGTATTATGATGGCAGTTCAGGGTCAGTGTGACAGTGGCATAGGGTATATATATTTCCGTAGGTGGGTGGGGGGATGATTGAGACTTTTCTTATTCTCTCAGGCCTCATTAAAAAGGTGGTCATCTACCTCGATTACAAAATCAAAGTCAGTAAATTCCTAGTCAAAGTCAATAAACTCAGGCTTCTCACCATTGGTCATACTAGGAGAGGAAAAAATCAACAAAGAAAAATAAGAGGTCGGGCGCGGTGGCTCACACGTGTAATCCCAGCACTTTGGGAGGCTGAGGTGGGTGGATCACGAGGTCAGGAGATCGAGACCATCTTGGCTAACATGGTGAAACCCTGTCTCTACTAAAAATACAAAAAAAAAAAAAAAAATTAGCCAGGCATGGTGGCAGGCACCTGTAATCCCAGCTACTCGGGAGGCTGAGGCAGGAGAATGGTGTGAACCTGGGAGGCGGAACTTGCAGTGAGCCGAGATCGCGCCACTGCACCACTCCAGCCTGGGCGACAGAGTGAGACTCCGTCTCAAAAAAAAAAAAAAGAAAAAAGAAAAATAAGAAAGCAGAGGGGTTTAAATACAAACACAGAAACCTTGCTTTTCCCTCAAGGAAAATAGCAACGATAATAAATTGCTTCAGAAAGCAAAGACCAATTTATTGAGCTTGTAAGACAATGGCAAATGTTTATCACTTTAAAAAATTCGAATGGGTGGAAAGTATAAAAAAATACAAGCCCATGAAATATAAACAATGTTCACAAGCAGGCCAGGTGTGGGGGCTCACTCCTGTAATCCCACCACTTTGGGAGGCTGAGGTGGATGGATCACCTGAGGTCAGGAATTCGAGATCAGCCTGACCAACATAGTGAAACCCCATCTCTACTAAAAATACAAAAATCAGCCAGGCATGGTGGCACGCACCTGTAATCCCAGCTACTCCGGAAGCTGAGGCAGGAAAATCGCTTGAACCTGGGAGGTGGGGGTTGCAGTGAGCCAAGATCGTGCTACTGCACTCCAGTCTGGGCAACAGAGTGAGACCCTCAGGAAAAAAAAAAAAAGAATGTTCACAAGCAGATTCTCCAAAACATTCCTTTAAGTGACCAAGTCCTAAAGTATATTTAAAAGAAAATTCCATTTGAAAAAATTACAGTTATAGTTAAGTCTCTACCAGCACTTTGGGAGGCTGAGGTGGATGGATCACCTGAGGTCAGGAGTTCAAGACTGGCCTGGCCAACATGGCGAAACCCCATCTCTACTGAAAATACAAAAATTAGCTGGGTGCAGTGGTGCATGCCTGTAGTTCCAGCTACTTGGGAGGCTGAGGCAAGAGAATCGCTTGAACCTGGAAGGCAGAGGTTGCAGTGAGCTGAGATCGTGCCACTGCACTCCAGCCTGGGCAACAGAGCAAGACTCAAAAATAAATAAATAAAAATAGTTAACTTTCTTGAAACCCACCTACTGTGCAAAGTACCTTCCTATGCCTGCTAGAGAAATGATATACAAACTTCCATTGCCTTCAGTTCATCAGCATTGGAATTTTCCTGGCCAGCCTCCACTCAGGCATTTCTTTCTTTCCCCTCTTTGCATCATGTTAGAAGACTGATTTCTGTTGTTGATAAGATTATAGACGTCCTGGGTATGTGACTAGCTAATATTGAAAGTGGTCACCTTCAGTAATCTGTTCTCTCCTAATAAATGCTCTGATGTCACTCAGAATCTGATCTTGGTGGTTCTGACACAAATTCTGCAGGGTTAGAATTAGGAGGGAAGGGCTACTGTACATTTCTCTGGGCTTCCCACCCTAGATACGGGAAGTTCAGATCCTGGAGAAATTCTGTCTAGCAGGCTTAAAACAAAGCCCCTCGTTCACCCAGTTTATTGTCTCAGAAGATCTGTCAACAGTTTTCTCCTTCGTAGGAAGTCAGTTCTCTGTGCAATTGCAAATAGGATAAATAAACCATTCATTCAGAACTAGTGGACATTTTGTTTTGCTTCCCACCTGATTTCAAGAGACAGTGCTGGCTATAACACAATGCTAAACTTGAAAACTCTGTATAAATCTTTGTGGGTACTCTGCTTTTCAGGAAGACAATAAAACATGGAAGTCCTTTGAATAATTATTTATGATACAGACTGCTCAAAACTGGATCTTAAAACCTCTTATCAACCCTGCTTATATAGCATAGGCAACCTGCTAAGCCTTCCACCCTTAGCTATGATTTTGGGACCAGCCTGTAGCATATTCATATCTATCTTCATTCCCAAGTTCTGATTTGTTTTATTTGAAGTATTTCATCAATGTTAACATATGCAAAGCTGGTGCCATACAAATACCCTCATTACACAGATGAGGTAAGCCAAAGGAAATTAAACAGTAAATGCTCCAGGAAAATTTGTAGATCTGACAAATCTAGGACAGCAGCCAGTGGTTTCTGTGTCTAAATGCTGTGCTTTTGTCACAAGCAGTTTATGCAGCTAGTGCCAACCTGGCTGTCTACACTTGCTCATTGTCACCATACCTGGGAACTGAGACCTCACGATCAATAGGATTAGAAAATATCAGCTAGCTTGAACCTACCACCTAAACATCTTTCCAGTTCAGCTTCTACACTACTGACATAGTAATCTTCCTAAACTGAAATCTAATCATATTACTCTCCTTTGCCTGAAAGCACTTCCCTGGCAGAGAATAAAGTCCAAACTCCTAGCCTGATACACAAAGCCCTGACTCTACACTGCTCCCCTTACCCAAAGCATCGGATATATCAAAGTATTTGGTCCCACTATAGAACTCCCCCTCCTCTAGCACTATGCCCCACCTGCCCTACCCTCTGCAGCATCTCTGCTGAAAACCCCTCAGCCCCCATCTACTTGAGGAATCACCTACACATCTCTCAAGCTACAATGCTGTGTCACTTCCCCTATGAAGCCTTTCCTAATACACTTTCTTCCCTCTGAACTTCAGTTTCTGCATTAGCAAAATGTGGATTACAATTCCTACACCATCCTTTAACTCAAAGATCACATTAAAAAATGACCCTGAAAGTTCTGTGAAAAAGGCAAAACACTATTCAAAGGCCAAGTTATGTTATTATAAAATAGTTATTATACAATAAGCCTTTTTTTAATAACTTAATTACAGTACTTGTAATGATTATTATAAAAATAACCTCAGCCAGCACGGTGGCTCATGCCTGTAATCCCAGCACTTTGGGAGGATGAGGCGGGTGGATCACTTGAGGCCAGGAGTTTGAGACTAGCTTGGTCAACATGGTGAAACCCTGCCTCTACTAAAAATATAAAAATTAGCTGGGCATGGTGGCAGGTGCCTGTAATCCCAGCTACTTTTGAGGCTGAGGCGCGAGAATCGCTTGAACCAGGGAGGCGGAGCTTGCAGTGAGCTGAGACTGGGACAGTGCACTCCAGCCTGGGTGACAGAGTGAGACTCGGGCTCAAAAATATAAAAATAAAAATAAAATTAACCTCTACAAATTAGAGGGTTTTCCCTGTTTATTCATTGCTTAAATGTGAGCTAAACTTGAAACGGTGATGACACAAATAGATTAAAAGTAGACCCACACAGGGAGGATTAACAAGACCTCTGCCCCACATAGCTTTCAGTAAGGAAAAACTGCATTTAATTTGCTTTCAAGAATTATATTCTTATTTCATATTTCTTTCATTTTATCAATGGAACATTCTTCCTTACAACTCTAATTCGCTCTAGCCAAAGTCTGATTTCCTTAAATGACTTTTGTTCTAGCACTAAGTCTTTGCTGCTTCTTACCCACCCGATCAGAAGGTTGATGCATCCACTCCACTGTTTCTGGAACACAGTGGCAAGAATGGGTAACATTTCCTCAGTTCTTAGTCTGTACCAGATGCTCTTCTAAATGATCTCTTATGATTATACAATTTAAATTCCACTACAACTCTCGTTTCCCGTCTGCAAAATGGGGATGAGAAAATGGAAACTTAGGAAAGTGAAACCTCTTGTCAAAGTGTAGGGTAAACGCCCCTGAGAGGAATAACTTGAGCATACCCTTAGAATGGCCCTGTACAGCAGATACACCTGAAAATGTATTCCCAGTGAGGGAATACAGGAGTGGCCAACCCAGAGATTCATTCCTTGTATAAAAGGAACATCCGAGCCTCAGGCCCATCTGGTAGAAGGAGAGCCAGCCATACAGGGGTTTGAGTCCTGAGTTTTGGGTTGGATGTGTAACTACCTGAGGAGTTTTTCCTGCCTGCTGTACAAAGAAAGAGTACAGCATTACAGTACAGAAAAAGTTTAATAGACATGAGGCCAGCCATGCCACGTGGGAGATGGAGTTAGTATTTAAATCAACCTTGTCCAAAGATCGTAGTTTAGGGGTTTTTCAAAGGCAGTTTAGGGGAGGGGTGGGGTGGCTGGGGTTGCTGCTGATTGGTTGGGGTAGAGATGAAATCACAGGGAGTGGAAGCTGTCCTCCTGCACACTGAATCGCTTTTGGGTGAAGTCACAGGAGTGGGATTGGTGGGTCCAGGTAGAGCCATGGGTGTCAGACTTCAAAAAACCTGAAAAGATACCTCAAAAGGCAAACCTACAATAGTGGTGTTATCTACAGGAATGGCTGGCAGTCTGTGTCTACGCCTTAGCAGAAATCAGGCTCCTCTCCACCCCCTGGCCTGATGGTCATTCATTAGCTTTAAAAAGGTGTTTGAGTTTGGGGGAAGGGCTATTATCATTAAACTATAACCTAGATGTCTTCTAAAATTAACTCAGCCCAAAAGCCCCAGAATGATTAAGGCAGCTTACAAGCTAAAGGCAAGAGGGGCAGGTGGGCTAGATCGGATCTCTTTCACTATTATAATTTTGTGCACATTTAAACTGATGGGCAAACTACAACAAAAAAATTCATAGCTCAAATGGTTAACCTGCACTATAGAGTTAAGTAGAGTCTTCTAAAGCTCTCTATCTTCCTCTCTTTTTTTCTGCCTGCTTTAAACCTGCTGTTACTCAGCTGCTACTGCTGAGATGATACTCATTATTTACGGTCTAACTAGAAGGTAAACATTGGAAACTCATTTAAATTTAAAAAAAAGGTAAAAGAGGTTTTGTTAAACCAAACAACCTAGAATTTTTAAATCTCCCTTAAAGTTGATGGAAATAAATCCAGCACCTCCTTTAAACCTTATTCTTCTTTTTTTCTTTTTTTTTTCTTTTTTTTTTTTTTTTTTTTGAGACAGAGACTCACTCTGTCACCCAGGCTGGAGTACAGTGGCCCAGTCTTGGCTCACTGCAACCTCCGCCTCCCGAGTTCAGGTGATTCTCCTGCCTCAGCCTCCCAAGTAGCTGGGACTACAGGTGTGTGTCACTACGCTCAGCTAATTTTTGTAGTTTTTTTAGTAGAGACAGGGTTTCACCATTTTGACCAGGCTGGTTTCAAACTCCTGACCTCAGGTTATCTGCCCACCTTGGCCTCCCAAAGTGCTGGGATTACAGGTGTGATTCACCATGCCCGGCCCTTAAACGTTATTCTTAAAGCTGACTCTTTTTATTCCATTCTACTGCAAGCTCTCAGTAACTATCCAACTGCCTCTCTTGAGCAGCTTCACCCTCTTGATATTAATGCTTTTATAAGGGAGATAGTACACTATTACTATTTGCAGGGGGGACCTCCAAAACTACTGCCCAGGGGATATTTCTTCATCTTTGTCCTAGTAATGTTATTTACCCCCATATCACAACATTGATATGCTGAGGCACTAAGTGTTTGGTTTTTTTCATACTCTTTACAGTCTTTCTTCTTTCCTGTCTCCCTGAGTTTACTGTATATTATCATTTTCCTTAAATATCCTTCTGCGTTTACTCTATTATGGCTAACTATTGCTTCCATGGCTGCACCAAGCACCCAGTCTAACCAGTAATATCTCAGGTTGCTAACACAACACACAGCATTAACCGCTGGATATGCTCACGTTGGCAGTGACTCGAGAATGACATTACTCTCCTAGCAGTCCCACTATCTATAGAAGAAATTGCTAACACAGAAGCCCAATGCTTTGGATTCAACTACACCAGGTACACACACACCAAAAATACAGGTTTATGAGGTAAACCTAGGCCAACTGATCCCTCATGCCAATCATCCACAGTGACCGAGCAAATAGGAAGGTCACCAGAGATGGCCTGTAAGGCTAGAAATTCCAAGGAATCTGGCCCTTTCCCAGGGGCTTTAACACACAAGCCCATTGCAATTACACTCTCAGCTATAACCAAACAAACCAGAATGGAAGCCATATAATGACTCTTAACAAGTTCACTGTGCACCTCCAGTTTTTCTCTGTGATGAGGAAACAACAAAGTTCATGCCAGAAAGATTTATAACAATTCCTTTATGCCTATAAATAGTTCAGCAACCAAGATGGAATATATAGAAATAGCAGTCAAAACTGGATGACTTCTCAACTTCACTAATACATCTACATCTTTTCCTCAATTTTCTCTTATCTCATTAATATTCAAAAATCATATCTGTCCGGCCCCACATTCACGTAACACTACAAGTCTAACTTTTACCCCTTATGCATGGATAACTACTTTCTGGGTCACCGCCCATCCACATTTAATCCTGGGGGACCATGGGATCCCTCTATTTATGCAAATCATACTGGAATCTAAACTAATCACACCTATGCCTGGTTATGAGGTTCCTCTTCAGGAGTTTCATGAAAAGGAACTGGGTTCTTCTTTGTATACAGATCTAACGTATTTCTAGCCTTGCCTATTAAGTGAAGAAGCACTTGCACTATAGTTGCAGCAATATCTGGAGTGCATATATATAACTCCTCAGACTTTGTAACCTCTGGCCAAGTTCAAAAGTTAAAATCCTTCTTATGTTGGTCCCTCCAAAGGACATCAGAAGCAGTACTTAGTCTCCCATCACGTGGCATCCTCGCCAATAATAATCCTGCCATAGAGAAAAATGACCTAGGACATTCTGTAGCCTGTGCAATATTTTGGTTTGCAGATATACCCATGCTTAAGTGCAGTATTCATAATCTCACCATCCTAGCCCAGCAATCTTGGGAAGCTACAGTCACAGCCATTGAAGCGCAACGGCAGGCCCTAAACTCATTGGCAGGGGATGTTTTGCAGAACCAACTCATGTTGGACGTGCTTCCTGCTGAAGCAGGAGGCACCTGCATGCTGTCAAATAAACCTTGTTGCTTTTACATCAATAACTCAGGTCAGGTAGAAGAAAGTTTAGAAAAGATAACAGAGAGCATAAAAATATTAAAGGGCCTTCAAAAAAGAGTTCCTCAAGATTCCTTTTTAGCACAACTATTTCAAAGGTTCTCCAGTTAAATTTGGCCATGGGTTGCTCAACTTCTTCTGCCTATAATAAAGCTCATATTAGTTTGTTTATTTGCATCATGTATTGTTAACACTACATCTGGTTTTGTGTTTTCTAGGATACAACAATTTCAAACCAAAATAGTACTACAGCAAATCTATCTACTAAGAGAACTCCATAACTTTCCTTTGAATGCAGCAGAACAAAATTTTAGGCTACAAATACTGTTCCCCCATAGTCTCATAGCAACCCTGCCCAATTTAGGTCTTAATTCCAGGATTTAGGCCCACATAACCTCCTGACCGACTAACAATCCTAGGGAGGGCCAACTCTACAGCCCTGGTCAGCAACAAGCAGCTGGAAGATGAGACATTCAACCACATGCCAAAGATTAGTCATTGTTGCTCTGTCGGGGCGTGAAGAAAGGTAGAGTCCTAATTCGGGAAAAGGATTCAGGCTGGCAGGACCAGGGGAAAGCAAAACGAGAAAGCAGATAGATAAGCTATAAGTCTGCCTTTCTTCATGGTCCAGGACACATAGCCCTCATGCGTAATCACCCACAATCTTCCTGTGCCCAGCTATCATCAGATTCTTGGCTGATAGAAAAATTCAAGTTAGCTCACTGCAACTTCAGCATTATTATTACTACACAAAGTCTTCTTCAAGCGCAGAGCACAAGCACCATCCTATAAAATTCCTAGCAAGCTTTTGTCTCTTTGCAGTCAGCTCCTCTTTCGCTGACCTGCCTGTTGCACCCTTGCAATACATTTTCCTACTTTCTCAAATAAATCTGCCTTTCTTTACCTACAACTATCTTGGTAAATTCTTCTTACTGCCTGCACCACTGGCCCCAGACAGTTGCTGATCACCTATGACACTCATTACATTAAATGTGGTTTCCTGGATGAGATCCTGGGGCAGTAAAAAAGACATTAGTGGACAACTGATGAAGCTTGAAAAATTCTTTAGTTTAGTCAGTAGTAATACACCAACACTTATTTTTTTGTTTTAACAAATATATGATGGTTATAGAAGATGTTAACATTAGGGGAAACTGGGTGAAGTGTATAAAGAACTCTTTGTACTTTGCAATTTGTAAATCAAAATATGTTTTAAAATGAAAAGTTTAAAAGGCTTCAAATTAATTATTTTGAGATTAATTTACTGAGCCTATCGAACCAATCTATTGCACAATTTAAATATAGTTATTTTAAAATTTTTCTAAAATGATTATTGAATTCATTAGTGAAAACAAAACACTTATTTGAGTTTATAAGCAAAAGTCAGGTTTTGAATTTGGTATTAAACAATATCTTTTCAGAAAAGGAGATAAATATTGGTCAGGAATGAGTTACAAAGTCTCATCTTGCCAATAAGCTGACCAAAACTTTGTATTCCCATTGAGAAAAACAAAAAATAGTATAGTTAGCTAATGAGTTGCCTAATATAGCTATATGTCGTTGCCTAATATAGCTAATATATGGTTGCCTAAATATACTTTCCTTTCTGGCCTTCTGAGCATTCCTAAATCCCAAGTGTCACAGTCTGGCACATGTGTTCAAAGCCACAGAGAGAAAGTAAAACAATGACAAATTATGTAAGTAACTTAGCCATAATTACACCACCACAGATATAGTTCAATAATACTACCCCAGATAGACAGAACCATTTTATATTACAGGGATTATTTTCCAAATAGCCCTAGTAGAGTAGACCTGGAACACGTTGTTCCCAGAGCATCTGGCTCTTTCCTCAGATTTGAGGAACAAATCAGAAAATGACCAGTGTTGTAATCAGTGTGATATAGTCATCTGAACATTCTTCTCAGATTTTGAACAGTTGTGCCTTCAATGAGATGCTGCTGTTTAAACACTCTTGTCTGGGGAAGATTTAAAAAAAAAAAATCACGATTATCTTGTCACCCAATCAGATCTCACTGGCTCTGCCAGTCACGGCCAGTTCCTTCTCAGGAAGGTAGGCCCCTGAGCTTGGCTGACTGGCAGAAGCAGTGCTGGGTTGTGACTGAAGGTGAGCAGTGGTGGCTCACTTCTGTTTTGTTCTGCTCAGAGAGATTGTCCGAGTGAGTTCTGATAAGTGACCAGATGTGGTTCCGCTCACCCTCAGTGGTCTCCATCTTTAAAACTGAGTGCCACAGGGCCAAGGACGGAACCTTCTTAAAGTTCAAGGAGTTACTCTAACACTGAAGGTTTCCTGAGGAAAAGTAACCACCACGCCTTCCATTGGTGGGCTTGAACAAGAAGCAGGAGAGGCAGACAGAAGCAACAGAAAGTTTAGCACAGAAGCTGAGAAAGGGCCTGGCCAATTCCAATTTCTAAGGCCTTCAATAAACAAAAAGAAGAAGAGATGCCAATATTGGTTTACTAAGTTATGGTATGTTTTAGAACTTTAAAGTTAATTAATAAAGCTGCATGTGAACATATCTCTAATCTGTCAAGGCATATCTCATTTTGAAATAACATTAAGAGCTGGGCACGGTGGCTTACGCCTGTAATCCCAGCACTTTGGGTTGCCAAGGAGGGCAGATCATGAGGTCAGGACTTCAAGGCCAACCACCTGGCCAACATGGTGAAACCCCGTCTCTAATAAAGATACAAAAAAAATTAGCTGGATGTGGTGGCGCCCGCCTGTAATCCCAGCTACTCAGGAGGCTGAGGCAGGAGAATCGCTTGAACCCCAGAGGCAGAGGTTGCAGTGAGCTGAGATCACGCCATTGCACTCCAGCCTGGGTGACAGGGTGAGACTCTGTCTCAAAAAAAAGGATAAAAAAAAAAAAAAAAAAGAACGAACGAACGAAAGAAAAAGAAAAAGAAAAAGAAATAACATAACAGTCTAATTTGAATCTTCGTGAACACGAAGCTCAAGCTAAATAGTCCTACTATTCACTACTCCGTCCCCAGGTGCCTACCCAGAAGACCTCAACAGAATGAGAGTAAAAGCTTAGAAAAACGGGCTAAAGAGAACAAAAAGAGAAGTACTGAGAGGAAGATTCAGAAACAAAGTAGAAAAAAAAGGGAGAGACAGAAAGCTGAAAGACCTGGAACACCGCTCATCGTGGTCTCAGATGCACCAGGTAGCAGTGTATGGTCACATTGCACTCACCTAGCCCTAAGGGGTATTTATGATGCTTTGTTGCTTTAGTGGGAGAAATCTGCAACCATCCATTTGGTATTAGGTGCTCACTGAGGACTGACTGTGCTGGGGACTGAGGAACCGGAGCCAAGGTAAAAATAAAGATTGTCTCGGTCTGCATAGAAAATGAAAAGTATTTTTTGCACTCTCTGGACAGCAAACAAGGAGATAAACAGGTCTCGAAAGAGAAAGGGTTCGCTTACTAGAAAGACGTTCAATAACAGTTGTCAACCCTGACGGAATAACCTCAGTGGCAAGTAGCCTGCTAAATCATATTCGTGCTTGAAATTCAGGTAAGTACTTGGAAGCTGATTTTTCATATACACCAATATGCCACATTCCGGCTGTCCAGAAACTTTCCAGGTACTGAGGAAGCCAGCAAGGAGATCACACTACCTTGGGGCTCCCGTAACAGGGTGCCAAGAGGAAAGTATTACCTAAGCCGAATCTTAAAGGAGTTAGCTTCTTGAAGAAAGAGACCAACAATGCCTCAAAAAGAGTACTCTCGACTGACAGGGTAGAAGAGGTGAAAGTGTAGGTCACCGAGGGCCTGTCCGGCCACGCCTTGTCTTTTAGGTATAACCTTTCTTCATTTTTCAACCATGGCTGCGATGCTAACTTTGAAAATAAACCTAATTTCCGTAGGAATCTTTGGTGATTCACACTTCCGAGGCACCCCACAGCATGGTCGCCAGAAGTCTGTCGTTTTGCAATTTTAATCAAAGGCCCCTAACACATGTCTTGAAACGCGACTTCATCTGTGCCAATACATTGTAAATTCATATAAAAGTTGAGATCCGTGAAGGGGAGGAAAGGCCGGCTTCGGTGTAGTGAGGTCAGCTGTGGTGAGCTCTGGGTCAAGTGAGGGTTTCTCTGAGGGCAGCACCCCCCAGCTGCGCAGGCGCGGACGTGGGAGCCCCCAGGTCCAGGGCGCTCCGCAGTCGCGCGGGTCCGGAAGCGCGGCGCGTGCCCGAGGAGCGCACGCGTGCACGCGTGCGCAGGAGGAGACCGAGCGCCAGGGGCTGAACTGCAGAGAAGGGGGCGCGGGGCACGCAGCATGGCGCCCAACATCTACTTGGTTCGCCAGCGGATCAGTCGACTTGGCCAGGTGCGGCCTGAGGCGGAGCCTCCCGGTCCCCGCCCCGGCCCGCCCGTCGCTTCCCCAGCCGCCCTTGTCAGTCTCCATCCCAAAGTCTCAGCCCGCTGCTCCCCCCCCCCCGCGCCCCCCCCCCCCCCGCCCCGCCCCGCCCCGCCCCACGGCCGCCCGGGCCCGCCTCCGAGCCCGGCCAGCGCGCCCGCCCCGCCTGCCCTTCCTCGCCGCCGGGCTGCTCGGGTCTCGTCCGTCCCCTCCTTCTCCGCCCCGTCGTCCTGACTCTCTCTCCCTCCTTCCCTCAGAGAATGTCCGGCTTCCAGATCAATCTCAACCCTCTCAAGGAGCCACTCGGCTTCATCAAGGTCCTCGAGTGGGTGAGTGCAGCCCGCGCCTGCCAGGCCGGCAGCCGTTCTGCGCGGCGCCCTAGGCAGGGAGACTGGGGCCTGCGAGCCGGGACGCTGCCCTGCCGCGCGGGCTTTGAGGCCGCCGCCCCGGGACTGGGAGTGGACGGTAGGGAGGGCAGGGAGGCCGCGGCCTGGGCCCGCGCTGGGCGGAGACGCCGCGGCGGGCGTCGAATCACGAGCTCCTCGGCCGCCTGGCTCCCCTGGGAGCACCCTCCCACACCGGAGCTCCCCTCTGGGTGCCCCGGTGGAGTGGGAGTTCAAATTTCCCCTTGGCTCCACTGCTTCCCGCAGAGGAAGGGAAAACTTCCTGCTGCGGTCTAACCGAAACCCGGCGGCTGGTGTCGCGCTCTGCGGAGAGGCTCAGCGGGTACGTCCCAGCCGGTGCCCACTCGAGGTCCAGCTCCCTGGGAAGCCGATTTTGTCTTGTAGACTTGATTTGGCGAGCATTCCGTTCTTAATTTGTTTTTAAGATGGGCTCCGAGTTAAAAATAGTCAAAAATAAACTGTGGGCCAGGGGAACGAAGGAAAGGCCTTTTAACAAAACGCATGGAGTCAGATCGGTTCACTTAATAACACGTTAGGAATGAACATCGAGTTTGTTTTCGGTATTTCCAAGCAACATCCTGCTTGGAAAGTCAGCTTTTAGTCCTTTCCTGAGAACACTCACAATCATTAACATCAAAGAACACTTATTAATTCGACCTTGGCAATGATCAGTCACTTGGAGGAGTTGGTGAATATACCTGGCACTGCGGGCTTCCTTCAAACTTCGTGGCCCACTACGTATTTCTGCAGGCAAGTTGTGTTTATAGACAAAAGCATTTACATCCATAGCTTTTTCGCCCTTTTCTTTAGTGATAGAGTGGTGAAGAAGAATAAGAACTTTCAATTTCCTGTTCTAAATAACCTACCGAGGATGTTTTTAAAAGCAACTGAAACTCAGTTTCTCTGATGGGTACCTAATGTGATTTTCTACTTAGACCATTGTAACCGCCCAAGGGGTTAGAGGGTTTCACCATTCACTGAACGTTTTGTGTGTTTTCTGAAAACTGAAGTAGTGCTGACTTCACACAAATGACTACTTTAAAGACGCATAAATAAATATACCTGATTTTTTTAAACCTAAGTCCAGATTTAAGTATAAAGAAAACCATGATTAAAGCATTTAAAAATGGCAAGAGGAAAATCGCATTAACGAGGCTAATCAAATATAAACGTTAAGAAAGTCTTACATCTAGATTTAGTCTCATTGAGGATTATAGTTAAATTTATAACTAATAATTTAGATTTCCACTTAAATGAAGAGGCAGCTGTTTATATCTGTGCTTATATTATTTGTCAAGTTTTTAAACAACTGTAAATTTAGCTTTTTCCTTACTATTTCAAGCACTAGTGATAAGTTCATTCGTGTTCTGATGTATTTTGAAAAATACCCTTTTTAAGCATCTTACGGAAATACTACTTTTAGTTTGAACAGCTTGTTATTACACAGGAGAGCCTTTTATGAAAAGACTACACATTGTTAATGGTGTGGTAAATATTTATTCAATGAATATTTGACTATTTTATGCCAGATCTGTACTAAACGCTAGCATACCAACATGAATAAAACATGGTCTTTTTCTCATGATCTGTTAAGGATGAAGGACATAAAAATATGAAAATGCCATATAATAAACTGAAATAAAGGTGTATGCAAAGAATAGTAGAAGAAATGAGGGAGAGAGCATTTGCTTGGAGGAACTAGGGAGGACTTCATAGCTGAAGGAACACTTGAAGGATGGGTACTGGTTCACTTGGGGAGTGACTTTCTAGGCAGAAGGAATCTTACATTCAGTGGTAGGAAATGCTGAAGCAGCATAACCCTGTATGAGAACTTAAAAGTAATTGGGGGTTAGTTGGAATATATACTGGGTTGGAGGATACAGTTTGGGATTATTCTGAAAATACTTCAAAGAGGTTCGCTGCTTCTAGGGTTAATCTTTGGGAATCTGGGCCCTTAAGAAAATGCATATGTGCAGGGTACAGAATATTGGAGTGTTTATTCCACTCAAGCCCAGAATCCCTGCCGTAGGGGATGGGAACTTACTTAAAGGCTTTAAACAAGTCAATAATATGACTAATTTTAGGCCCTCATAATTCCTCAATGAACAAATTTCTCTTCCTCCAATTCTGACCTTTCCAAACCATCCCTCTACACTGCTGACAAAATGAAAATTTCTAAAAGGATGGATTGGAAAGGTCAGAATTGGAGGAAGGGAAATCTGTTGATTGAGGAATTATGAGGACCTAAAATTAGTTTCAGTAGAACTGAAGGGGTTTACAAAAGGGGGTTACAAATTATGTATGGAAGGTAACGAAGAGGGAGGACCCTAAGATGACTGCTGTCTTTCTGACTTGGTTGCCATTAGCATCATTATTCAAGGTATGTCAGGAGGAGGAGGAGGAGCAGATTTTTGTGGAAGGTCAGAGGTTTCAGATGTATTGAGTTTGTGGTCTTTTTAGATCTTTTGGAGGTATCCTATAGGATACAGTTGTATATATGGATCTAGAATTTAAAATATGAGTTTGGGCTGCAGATACAGCAGATATCTGCCTGCAAAGGAGAGAAGGAATGTTAGGAAAATTGAGGGAAATAGTGCCTTGACATCACTATTAGAATTTCAAGAAAAGAGTACCCCAAAACATTAGGTGCAATAGAATGGTTAAGTAAAATAAGGACTAAAATGCATCCCTTGGTTTTACTAATCATACTGTTGGTGGCTTTAGCAAGAGCAGTTTCAGTAAAATCAAAAAGCCAGATTTTAGTAGGCTGAATGAAAGTGTGGTAAGAAAGTGAAGACAGCGCGGCCGGGCGCGGTGGCTCAAGCCTGTAATCCCAGCACTTTGGGAGGCCGAGACGGGCGGATCACGAGGTCAGGAGATCGAGACCATCCTGGCGAACACGGTGAAACCCCGTCTCTACTAAAAAATACAAAAAACTAGCCGGGCGAGGTGGCGGGCGCCTGTAGTCCCAGCTACTCGGGAGGCTGAGGCAGGAGAATGGCGTAAACCCGGGAGGCGGAGCTTGCAATGAACTGAAACCCGGCCAAAAAACCCCAGCCCGGGGAAAAAAAAGAAAACCCAACAATAAAAAAAAAAAAAAAAAAAAAAAAGAAAGTGAAGACAGCATAAACTGCTGTTTGACTGTGAAGATGGGAGAAATTTGGTGTTTACAAAAAAAAGCCACTAGTTCAGCTTACAACTCAGTTGCTTAAATGCATTCTCTGGAGACAACCGTTGTATTTGGTATGCAACAAAAGTCTTTATTTGCATTTCCCATTTTATCATACTGAGAACAGAACTCAAGGGTCAAGGTTTAATAAAATTTTTACTGCTTCATCAGACATTCTTAAGTAAAACCGGTGTTTGTTGTTGTTGTTGTTCGTTTTTGGTTTTTGGTTTTGGTTTTTTTTTAACTACAAGTGTGTGGCAATGAAATAGAGTTTGGTATTCTTCTTGATTCTTAATAAGCCCGGCAGTTTTCCCCACCAGTATGTCTGCTTCATCGGTACAAATGTCAACACAGTCTAAAAGGCAAATAATGTCTTAGTATTGTTAGGAAAATGTTTTACCTCCATGAACTCCTGAAAGACTCTTGGGAGCTTTCAGGGGTCCACAGACCACACATTGAGAATTGATGAGGTAAACATCACTGGGGACCAGAAACAGAACAGAAAATATGGCAAAGAGAAAGACTATTCCCAAATTTGGTAATTATTAATAAATCTGGAGAAAACTCAACTGACTGTCTGGATTTATGACTTAAATAAAGCTGAGTACTTAAAAGTGTAGAAATAAAGAGATATATATAGCCACTCAAGACCTGGACCAATCTACTTGCAGGCTTAAGGTCTGGATTTGTGATAACTTGTATGTTCACTTATGTTGGTGGTTTGGGGGTCCCGTCATAAGGTGTGGTGTTTGTGGACTAGGGGATTCAGAAGACCAAGCAGAAATGACCATGACCATAAAGCCACTAGACAGGGATAGAAGCAGGAGAGGACAATCAAGTTGAGCCTATATCAAATATCCTAAAACACATGAAGAAAACTAATTTTTACTTAAAAACCCAAATTATGTCAGTGGCAACAAATGCTGTCAGTTTTCCACAAAGTGACAGGCTTATTTCAAGACAGCCAGCCAGATCAACAGTCAGGATATTGATTCACTCCAGAAGACATGAAAATAGTAGAGCTATTAGAAAACGATTTTTATTTTTCTGTATTTATTTATTTTGAGACAGAGTCTCTCTCTTGTCCAGGCTGGAGTGCAGTGGTGTGGTCTCGGCTCAATGCAACCTCGCCTTCCAGGTTCCAGAGATTCTTCTACCTTAGTCTCCCGAGTAGCTGAGATTACAGGCACTCGCCACTATACCCAGCTAAGTTTTGTATTTTTAATAGAGACGGGGTTTCACCATGCTGGCTAGCCTGGACTCTTAGCTCCTGACCTCAAGTGATCCACCCGCCTCAGCCTCCCCAAGTGTTGGGATTACAGGCATGAGCCACAGCACCTGGCTGATAAGTGATTTTTAAATAAATATATTTAGGTTCCTCAGAGATTTAAGGTGACATAAAGATGTTTTCAACATACAATGATTAGGAGTTAGCAAAAAACTAGCCGTTTATTTCAGCAGGAACTCTAGAGTTTACTTCTCATTATCCAATTTTTTTTTTTTTTGGAGATGGAGTCTTGCTCTGTCACCCAGGCTGGAGTGCAGTGGCATGATCTCGGTTCACTGCAACCTCCATCTCCCAGGTTCAAGTGATTCTCCTGCCTCAGCCTCCCGAGTAGCTGGCACTACAGGCATGTGCCACCTCGCCCAGCTAATTTTTGTGTTTTTAGTAGAGACAGGGTTTTACCTGGTTTCACTAGGATGGTCTCAAACTCCTGACCTCAGGTAGTCCATCTGCCCCAGCCTCCCAAAGTGCTGGGATTACAGGCATGAGCCACTGCACCCAGCCATAATCCAAATTTTTAAGGGTTATTGAATTATCTTGGCAGGCTATTTAGAATTTCCTACTATTGTACATTAGAAGCAAACGGAGATAGAGTGAAACCGAAGCACTTTGTAACTGACTTTATTGCCCAGTGGGAATAAACTGAAATATCACCATCAAAAACAATACATGTTATAAAATGAATAACTTTAGCAAACATTTCAGACTTTGACTCATAAAAATCAATACCTTGGCTCTAGGCATCTAATCTTTTGATTGTAAAGGCAAACGTGCTGTAATAGTTCATTTTAAGTATTGAATGATCATTTGACTTATTAAAACCAGCATACATTTGTTTTGCATGTAAACACTCATACATAATATACTTTTATATCTATTTTTGAAGATTTAAGTTATTGCTTTGATAAACTAAACCTTGGACAGAAAGAAATTTAAGTAGATGATTTCAGATTAATGACGAAATTAAATAGCAGTGAGGATCCTGCAGCTAGAAACGTGTAAACAACACTCATAAACCAGGTGAATACTAGTATTCTCCTGTAGAATCCTCAGAATGAGCATGGTCTAGCAATAGAAGTTAGGTCTCCAAACTCTTTTTAAATTTTATTTATTTTTTGAGACAGGGTCTCACTCTGTCACCCAGGCTGGAGTGCGGAAGCACGATCACGACTAATTGCAGCCTTGACTTCCCCAGGCTCAAGCTTTTCTCTCACTTCAGCCTCCCTGGTAGCTGGGACTACAGGTACACACCACCATACCCAGCTACTTTTATAATTTTTTATAGAGACAGAGTCCCACCATGTCACCCAGGCCAGTCTCGAACTCGTGGACTCAAGTAATCCTGCTGCCTTGGCCTCCCAAAATGCTGAGATGAGCCACTGCACCCAGCCTCCAGAGTCTTTTTTGTTTGTTTGTTTCTTTGAGATGTAGTCTTGCTCTGTCACCCAGGCTGGAGTACAGTGGTCCTCCCAAAATGCTGAGATGAGCCACTGCACCCAGCCTCCAGAGTCTTTTTTGTTTGTTTGTTTCTTTGAGCTGTAGTCTTGCTCTGTCACCCAGGCTGGAGTACAGTGGCGTGATCTTGGCTCACTTCAACCTCACCTCCCAGGTTCAAGCAATTCTCCTGCTTCAGCCTCCCAAGTAGCTAGGATTACAGGTGCCCACCACTACACCCAGCTAATTTTTTTTTTAATTTTTAGTAGAGACGGGGTTTCACCATGTTGGCCAGGTTGGTCTTGGAACACCTGACCTCAGGTGATCCACCTGGCTCAGCCTCCCAAAGTGCTGGGATTACAGTAGTGAGCCACCGTGCCCAGCCTGCAGAGTCTTTTTTATCATAAATGCCTATTAGTACAAAATTTTATGAACAGAGCCACAATATGCATCTACAACTTAAGATGCATGTTTTACTATGTCAGTTAGTATCTTAAGGTATATTATATACTCAGTGCAAATTTTGTTTATATTTTTAAATCCTTGTTTCAGATACTATTCTGATTATTTTTTGTTTTGCCACCTTCTTGTGATCTCATTAAGTAGTCTTTTTTTACCTTGTAATGTGGCTGATGAATGTAATCATAGAGTATACCTAGAGTATGAATGCTTCCATTTTCTCTTTTATACATGAGTGTGTGTGTTACCAATCTGTAGTTTCTTTGAAGACATTTTAAAGCCACAGGACAATTTTGTGAAGGTTAGTTTGGTTAAAACTAGACAATTTATTCCATAAATCCAGGCCCACTCACATTGTAATGCATGAACACTAAAAGTGAACGAATAGGTGAGGTTATCACTGTCTGTCCTTCCATGTGTGAGATTCCCCTTACCTTCAGGTTATCCACATGCTGTACTGACATGTGACCTTCTGATGTGCATGCCTAGCATGGGTTTCAGTGGTATATTAATTGCAATAAAGCTTCAATTCCTTATTTAAGTCTGAAAGTAGATCTAAATAGAAGTTTATATATTTTCTTCTGGTGCACCAGTTAATTGACTACTCCAGTCTACTTTGGAGACTAGTGCTCCAGAAAACCAGGCTGTAATTTTCACCCTGAGGTTACAATTCTGTGAATAAGATCTGCCATGGTGGTCGTCTAGTATGGGTCTGGTGGGCAGAGAGGTAAGTGGGACTGTTTCTCTGGATACTTGGGGCTGTATGTGAACATGTAACTTTTCTGACCTAAACAGAAGCTTGCTGTCACCCTGCCCCTGGATTCTTACTAGTTACTCTGCAGATAGAATTCCATGTCAGTAGTTTCAGTCATTCTTCATGGGGTAGGAGTGTATGGGAAAATGAGTTTCAAAAGTGGCCAGAAAATATAAATCAGAACACCAGTACTCCTTCATTTTAGACTATGGTTAGAAATTGAAATGGTCATAGGAACCACCCTCTAAAGTAAATGAGTGAAGCAAGATGTTTGGAAGAAAAACAATAGTATGTCATTGATTACTTACTGGCAACTAACACACATCCTGAGGGCTGTTAAGACAATGGAGAAGCAGATAACCTAGAAAGCACATGCTCTGCCATAAGTGACATCTGTCACTCAGTTCTCTCTGATTGTTGCTTTATGAGAATGTGGGTCTGATGTTGCCATTCTTCAGCTTTCCCATACACACTCAGGAAAAGCAGGAAATCCAAATTTTTATATGTAATATTAAAATTAAATTAATAATAATTAATTTAATTTATTAGCGATATTAAAACAATGACAGCAACTTCACATTTTTTGTAATACTGCAAAGGCCTCACAAATATATTTGCAGGCCAGGTTTTACCAACAGGCTGCCAGTATATAACTTCCAGTCTAGATCAAAATAGCAGTAGAATATAGGAAGAAGTGAGATAGTTGGATATTTTGCCCTCATAATTTTGTGCTTTGTTTAATATAAAATATGTGCTTTTGTCCCTTCTTTCTATAAGATAAAGACCAGAACTGCTGTCGTGATATTTATCTATCCTTATAACAAAAAGCTTTAAAATGATAATTATGTAAGATTCAAAATATGGTTTTACTTATAAGTTATTGGAAATTATTTTTTCCTTAAGCAGTTATTTAGTGAGCATTTGCTATGTGTCAGGTTTTCTGCTAGTCATTGAAAATTGAAAATGCTAAACAAAACCAGGTGCAAAGACATGACAGTCTGGCAAAGGAGCAGTAGAAGTAATAGTCTTGAAAGCAACAAGCTGTAGTGCTGTATGCTATTTATTTGCTACTTGTTATATTAGGAAATTCATTTTTCTATTTAATTTTTTAATTTAATTTAATTTTATTTTATTTTTAAGACAGGGTCTCACTGTGTTGCCCAATCTGGTATTGAACTTCTGGGCTCAAACGATCGTCCTGCCATGGCCTCCCAAAGTGCTGGAATTACAGGCATAAGCCACTGCACCCGGCACCATTTTATTTTTTATAAAGCAAGTTACACAAGAAAAATGCCTATAGTAGAGTTCATATATAATAGAGTTAATGTCTGTGATAGCTCAAGAGAAGAATCATGAGTTCTACCACAAGGAATGAGCTAATTAGAGATGGGGCATTCCCAGAAGAAGCAGCATATACATTTAAGATGTAAATACATGGTATGTTTCAGGAACAGTAAGCAGTATAATGTGACAGAATCATATAGTACCTGGCAGTGATACACTACAGATAAATCTGTCTATAAAGTTGAGCATCAATCAGCCATGCTTTTTATGCCAAATTAAGAAGTTTGAGCATTTTTTGTTTAATTTAGGTTGAAAAACAATTGAGGAAATTCCTTTAAATGGGAAGGACATGATCAGATTTTTATTTCAGATCAGTGTGACATCATTCTAAACTAGCTCTGTCCAGTACAAAAAAATACAATGGAAATCAAAAATGCAAACCACATAGTAATTTTCAGTGTTCTGTTAATCACACTAAAATAAGAGGAAACAGGTGAAATTAATTTTAACAGTATATTTTACTTAATCCAATCTATCCAAATTATTGTTTGAGCAAGTCATCAATATAAAAATTAATAAAATATTTTACATCTTATTCATACTAAATCTTGAAAATCTAGTGTGTATTTTGCAGTTGGAGTACATATCAATTTAGATTAGTGGCATGTAAAGTGTTCAAGACTCACAAGTAGCATTACTGGGTACTGCAGCTGTACTGCCCACATTATAGAAGATGAGTATCAATTGGAATGAAATTGGAAATGAGAGGAAGCGTCTGCTGGGTTACGCCCAGTGAAAAATGGTGACGGCCTGAACAAAAATAGTGGCAGGTGTAATGTAGTCAGGTAAACAGAGCTTTTTAAAAAATGGTTTTATACTCTAGGTAGTCATATGCAACATGTTTTTGTTTTGTTTTTGTTTTAACTCAGCATTGGATTTCTATGATTCATCTATGTTGATGTAGGCAGTTGTAATTCTTATATCTTTTTTGCCATATGACTTCCCATTGTAAGAATATACTATGGTGTTTTATCCATTTTCCTGTTGCCTTTCCCCTCCCCGTTTTTTATGAACATTCTTATACATCTCTTAGTACACGTGAGCAAGGGTTTCTCTTAGATCCATATACTAGTAAATCCTTTGTGACATTATGTTTATTATAAATATGTTCACCTAATTGGTAGCTTGTTTTACGTTCAACAGCTGACTTGATTACAATTTTTTTTCTATAGTTGAATTTAACAATCTTTTATGGTTCTTTTAAAGACTTTTTACTTCTGTGTGCAGCTCATCTGGACCATTTACTGAACAACTCTTCCTTGTATTAGTTATCTATTGCTGTATAACAAATTACGCTGAACTTAGCAGTTTAAAACAAAGGTCTGTTGACCTTTATTAGGTGAGATAATAAATCTCACCCATTCTTCTGTGGGTCAGGAATCTGGGAGCAGCTTAGCTATGGTTTGGGCATAGGGTCTCCCATAAGATTGCAGTCTAGCTGTTGGCTGGGGTTGCTGTTATCTCAGGGTCTCCAGCTCATTCTCATGACTGTTGGCAAACCTCAGAGCTCAGTCATGTGGTTACTGGCAGTCCTCAATTCCACACCATGTGAGTCTCTAAAAGTTGCCTCAGTATCCTCCCAACATGGCCACTGGCTTCCCCCAGAGAATGGGAAAGTTCAGGAGTGAGAAAGGAAGACAGAAGCAGTCTTTGGCTGGGTGCGGTGGCCAAGCCTGTAATCCCAGCACTTTGGGAGGCCAAGGCCAGTGGATCACTGGAGGTCAGGAGTTCGAGACTGGCCTCACCAACATGGTGAAACCCTGTCTCTATTGAAAATACAAAAATTAACCAGACATGGTGGTGGGCACCTGTAATTACCCCTGCTACTCCTGAGGCTGAAGAAGGAGAATTGCTTGAACCTGGGAGGTGGAGGTTGCAGTGAGCCGAGATTGCACCATTGCACTCCAGCCTGGGTGACAGAGCGAGACTGTGTCTCAAAAAAAAAAAAAAAAAAAAAAAAGTTGCAATGTTTTTATAACTGAGTCTCAGAAAAGACATCCCATTTCTTCGCAGTACCATATTCTATTCTGTAGAAGCAAGTCACTATATTTAGTTCACACTCAAGGGAAGGGAAATCAAACTCCACCTCTTGATGGGAGTTTTATCAAAGAGTTGGTGGGCATATCTTTAAAACCACCACATTCCTTTCCTCTGTGATCTACAAATCAACTCTGTTAGATACAATTTGTCTTATACACACTAGTCTATTCCTGGCCTCCTTATTCTGCTCCATTGGTTCAATTTGTATATCTAATTTCTTTTCTTTTATTTTATATGCTCAGGACTCATTTTCTGGCCTTTTCACTCTGTGTATTCATGCATATTTATTCTGAGAGAGTATTGATTCTTCTATCTTTACCTTTTTTTTTTTTAACATAAAACATTATTTAGTACGAATAATGAAAAATGACTTCATGACACATTTTCCAAGGAAAGTTATTTTTACATATTTTGAAATCCTATGAAAACCAGGGATCACCTCTTAACAGTTAAGACCCCAAACTATGTGCTGGACATTACCTCAGACTCTTCCCTTCTATAACCAGATTCTTTTCATGTATCTCTTCTTTGTGGGGGCAGGGAGGGGAAACAAACCCTTGACAATTATTATAATGTGGATTATGGCCTACAAGACTTAAGGCCCTGGAATAATCCATGGGAGGCATTATATCAAGTGTTCAACAGTGAAGGTTTGATATCAAATCTGCATTGAATTTTATCTACTACCACTTGCTAAGTGTGTATGATCTTGAACAAAACCAAGTCCCTGACCTCTTTAAGTTTCTATTCTAGGGAAAGACAGACAAATTAAGTACTGTGTCAAGCAGTGGTAATTAGAACAGAGGAGAAATAGAGTAGAGGGAATAGGTTGTGTAGGAGTGCTGTTATTTGATATAGTGTAGTGAGGGGAAGATCTCTCGGAGAAGGTCATACTGGAACAGGAAGCTATGGAAGTGAGGGAGTGAACCATGTATTCTAGGCAGAGGAAATAGCCAGCGCAAAGGTCCTGAAGGAAGAGTTTATCCCATGTCACTAAAGGTGTTGCACGGAAAGCAGTTTGTGTATACAAATTAGGTAAAGGAAAAAGTAGCAACATGAGGTCAGAAATATAAGGGAAGAAAGGATCTTGCAGGCCTTTATATGAACTTTGGTTTTTATTCATAGAGAGCTCAAAAGCCATTGGAGGGTTTTGAGCAAAGGATAACATTTTCTGCCTTACATTTTTAAAAGATTGTCTTGGCTGTTATGTTGATAACAGACTGAAGCTGGGGCAAGGGCAGAAGCAGAGAGACCATTTAGTGCAAAATTCAGGCAAGAGGTGATGGTAGTTCAGATCAGGAGGCAGTACAAGTGGTCAGATTGCAAATGTATTTTGAAAATAGAGCCAGCACCACTTGCTGAAAGATTGAGCTCTTGGACTTTAACAGCACATCTGGAGTTTTTTGCTTACTTGTGTTGTTTTGTAGAAAATTCACAAGTACAAAAATAAAAAGGAATTATTTTTTATCTTCCTTTGAGAGGTGACCTTGAAATTTTGATGCATAACCTTTCTAGTTTTTGTTGTTTAAATTTACTTTATATGTAATGAACACTTTCTATGTTGTTAATCTCCAACAGCTATATAATGTTTCATTGCATGAATGAATGAGTGGATGAATTCTAGTTTGATTCCCTCTCAACATTTAGGTTGCTTCCACGTCTTTTGTGTTTTAGATAGTATTTGAGAGAACATCATTCATTTTTTTAAGCATATGCATGATTAGGAAAATAAGTCTCCAACAACTTTTTGATACCTGGAAATACCCACAAGGGAGACTGAACAGGCTCATGAAATAGTGTTTCTTCTTTGCTTACAGCCTCTTGGCTTTACAAATTACTGGTAACTTGCGTTCCAAATAAAAATACCTCCAATTTACCCATTTTGATTTTGATACTAATAAATGAGTCTCCCTCTATATTTCATACTAATACTTAGTAGGATACACTAAAGTATGAACAAATGAATTGTCATATGGGCTGGTACATTAATTTCTGTATTATACTCAGGGGAAATTTGTCGAGGTTTGCAAATGAATGTTTTAATGTCTTTCACCATTTTAGTTTGTGTTTAAGGATTTCTAGAATGTAGCCAGGCATGGTGGCACACTCCTTAGTCCCAGCTCCTTGGGAGGATCACTTTAGAGTTCAGGGCTGCAGTAAGCTGTGATTGTGCCACTACACTTGAGTCTATACAACGGAGTGAGACTCATCTCTTTAAAAAAGGGTAGTGGGGAGCTGGTCACAGTGACTCACACCTATAATCCCAGCATTTTGGGAGGCCAAGATGGGAGGATTGCTTGAGTTCAGGAGTTCAAGACCAACCTGGGCAACACAGCGAGGCCTCATCTCTAATAAAATTCAAAAAAAGATTAGCCGGGTGTGGTAGTGCACACCTGTGATGCAGCTGCTTGGGGGGTGAGGTGGGAGGACGGCTTGAGCCTAGGAGGCCAAGGCTGCAGTGAGCCCTGATCATGCCGGTGTACTCCAGCCTGGGCGACAGAAACCCTGTCTCAAAAAAAGAAGAATTTCTAGAATGTTAGTGAGCCAATTTTTAATAATCAGTGTGCTTACAGTTTTAGTGACCCTTGTTTGGGGTGTAGTAATGCTTATCTTGTTTTTTCTTTTGTCTTTTTTCATCTTACTTTGTATAGATTGCTTCTATCTTTGCTTTTGCCACCTGTGGAGGTTTTAAGGGCCAAATAGAAATTCAAGTGAGTTGTCCTCCCACAATTACCGAGAATAAAACTATTACAGCTACTTTTGGTTATCCATTCAGGTGAGTTATATTTATTTTAATGGTTTCACTACTCTTTTTACTTTCACAGTGAGTCATTAAGGTTTCCAGCAATTTATTGATTGTAGAGGGTAGAAAATTTAGATTGCATGCTCATTGGTAAGTGATCATTACCTCCCAAACTGTGGTACACAGACCCATGCCTGTCTAAAAACATCTCCTGGTCTGTAACAAAATAGGACAGAAAGTGAGAGTAAGTGTTCAGAAACTTTTATAACAATGTGATGTTGCCTTGATAATTTTATTCTAACAGAGTAGAAATAAAGCAAACTAGAGATTGTTCTATCACCTTAATATAGGAAGCCCTAATGTAGAAGGAAACATAACTTAGAAAAATCCAGATTCTCAATGTTTTTTGCAATTACTGAATATTTATGTCTTTATATAGGTTTAAGACATAGATGTATATAAAGAGATTCCATATTTCATTCATTAGCATAAAGCCATACTTTCTTACTCTTAAAGTAAGTGACTTTACTTACAGAAGAATATTTCATCTGTGAAGTCTTGTTTAACATCAGTATCCATTGAAAAGTTTACTGAATATGTCCTATGTTTAAGCCAGGGTGAGAATCTTCTTTCACTTACTAACTTTACTTACTTGACCCTAGACTCAATTTTTTGGTCCAGTAATTGGAAGTATTATCTTGTAAGGCTGTTTTGGTGATTAAATAAAATCTCCATATTAAAGATAAGTCAGATAATAAGTGGTTAGTAATCATCAAAACCTCTCTATCTTGTATCCTTTCTCCTAGACACTTCTCACATAAGGAACTGTTACAGCATCTTTAGTGACAAGTCTTTTACAATTTATGGTTGGGAAAAATGAAAGGCAATATTTATTGTTAGCAACTATTGATCCAGGGTTAAAAATGTAAATCATTGTTGTAATTGGCTCTCTTGGGGCTAGTCACACATACTCTGCCACACAAAATGAAATATGATGTCTCAAAGTATAAACCATGTGGTATAATCCCTCCTACCTAATTTTTTACTGCAGGAAGATAGTATCTGGGTATGAAAGTATTTAATTCAGTCTATATTCAGTGTATCGTAAACCAATACCACGTATAACTTATATACATTTATTATGAAAATTTCAGTTTACTTAAATATAATATTTGAATTTTACTTTTTTTCCCCAAAGGAATGTTTTTAATATATTTGGGGAGTATTTTTTGAAGTGTCATTCATTGTTTTGCATAAATGTTTCTGTCTCTGCTGGGAAAGTTCAATAATTCATACGTTTATTTTAATAGGTTGAATGAGGCATCATTTCAGCCACCTCCAGGTGTAAACATATGTGATGTAAATTGGAAAAGTTACGTTCTCATAGGCGATTACTCTTCTTCTGCACAATTCTATGTTACCTTTGCAGTGTTTGTGTTCTTGTACTGCATTGCTGCCCTTCTGCTTTATGTTGGCTACACGAGTCTGTATCTGGATAGTCGTAAACTTCCTATGATTGTAAGTAATCACTTTATTTTTTTAATACAAAAATAATTTGTATAAGCTAAATATAGATTTTCTTATACTGGAAATAAAAATTCTTGGTGTAAGCCAGTTCAGCATATTTTGGCCTGTGTTTGCCACAAGGTTGAGCTCTCTCCCATTAAGTTTAACTCAATTATTTTAGCCTATTTGCACTATAAAGAAAGTTTGTTTCTTTTTTAACTCCATTTTAACTTGGAAGAAACTCACATATGTAATAAAGCACATCAGGTTACAAATAGCAAAAAAATTAAGTCGAAATTAACTCTTTTAATTTGAAGAATTACATATCACAACAGTGTCTCATAACTCTTTCTGCTTCTTACTTTTTTTCTTTCCCTGAAGGCTCACTTTATACTTCTACAAAACTTATTGAGCTTAATTATCTATATCTTGGGTTCGCAAACTATGTCCCAGAGGTCACTGTCTTATTTTTTATTTTTACTTCTTTATTTATGTATTTACTTTTTGAGACAAGGTCTCGCTCTGTCGCCCAGGCTGGAATGCAGTAGCACTATCTTGGCTTGCTGCAGCCTCAACCTCCTGGGCTCAAATGATCCTCCTGAGTAGCTGGCACAAGCCACCATACTCAGTTACTTTTTGTGTATTTTTGTAAAGACAGAGTTTTACCATGTTGCCCAGGCTGGTCTCAAACTCCTGGGCTCAAGTGATCTGCCTGCCTTGCCTCCCAAAGTCCTGGGGGTTATAGGTGTGGCCACCGAGCCTGGCCTTGTTTTTTTTAAATAAAGTTTTTTTGGAACTCAGCCATACAAAATCATTTACACATTGCCTGTGGCTGCTTCAGTGGTTAAGTTGAGTAGTTGTAACAGAGATAAAAAATAGATTGGCTATTTGGCCCTTTTCGAAAGAAGTTTGTTGATTCCTGGTCTATGTCCCTAAACTCCTTAATTTAAAATCAGACCCAGATAATTCTTATACTCAGCCTTAGTGGCAGCCATGAACTAATTTTGAATCTTTGAGGTATCAACAAAGGACTTAGATTTGAAGTCCTGATACTTTTGGCTTCAGAGCCTACTGAGCTAGAAATATTCTCTGAGATTTAGTTAGCAGGATCTGCCCTGGATTATTGGTGGCAAATCCAGAGATAAATCATGGTTTTAAGCTACACCTCCACTATAAAAGAGTAACTATAGGCCAGGTGCGGTGGCTCAAGCCTGTAATCCCAGCACTTTGGGAGGCCGAGAGGGGTGGATCACAAGGTCAGGAGATCGAGACCATCCTGGCTAACATGGTGAAACCCCGTCTCTACTAAAAAATACAAAAAACTAGCCAGGCGAGGTCGCGGGCACCTATAGTCCCAGCTACTCGGGAGGCTGAGGCAGGAGAATGGCGTGAACCCGGGAGGCGGCGCTTGCAGTGAGCAGAAATCCGGCTACTGCACTCCAGCCTGGGCGACAGAGCAAGACTCTATCTCAAAAAAAAAGAGTAACTACAAAGTCAGTTATTAGTAACTTAAAGGGAGAACAGAGGTGTTTTTTTATGTGTGATACTGGTCATTCATATGTATGAGAAAACACATCTGCTAATTATTGTGAAGTTACTTTAAAGGGAAGGCTATTTAAATATGAAGGAATATTAAATAAGATTACAAATTTTATTTACTTATTTATTTTTAATTTTTGCTGCTGGATCATAAGAATGGAAATGGTAAGTAAGTAATACAACAGTCTTTTATCATTCAGATTTATTCTGTTTCTTATGTCATAGGAGACATAAGAAAACTAGAGGTTTGCATAAAATACTTCTCGGTTGTTAAAAAGATGAGATGTCAACTGTTTTAATTTGCAGTGCTTATCCAACATACATGTTAGGAATCTATGTTTTCTGCAGACTTTTCAAATCTTATTGAAAAGGGAACTAGAATGATCTTATAGATAATTACATTTCGTTAAAATTCTTTATAACTAGAAGCTATTTCTCGCCATTTTGTCATTATCCCAACAAATTTTTTTACTAAATCTATCAATGTGCCCTTTATTTCTCATATTTTGTCTAGTAAACTTTTAAAAATACTACACTTCTTAAAGCAGCATTCAGACCTGTTTTTGTAGGTGGTTTTTCTGTCTGATAAAACTATAAAAGTGACCTAGTTGTATCATTCAGAAAAGTAAAAAGTAATTTTCCACCTCAGAATGACCAATTAGTGGTCATATAAAGAAATAATCCAGAATTGGTTCCTTAAGTAGGTTTTTATTGTTATATAATGGGTGCTTCTTGTCTATAAAAGTCTAGCTTCTAAATTTAATTTTCAGTTCTATTTTTAATTTAACCATAAAAATATTTAAAAGTTTTCTTTGAGAGACTGAGTGCAGTGGGTCATGCCTGTAATCCCAGCACTTTGGGAGGCTGAGGTGGGTGGATCACTCCAGGAGGTCAGGAGTTTGAGACCAGCCTGGCCAACATGGTGAAACCCCATCTCTGCTAAAAATACAAAAATTAGCTAGACATGGTGGTGGGTCCCTGTAATCCCAGCTACTCTCGAGGCTGAGGCAGGAGAATCACTTGAACCCAGGAGGTGGAGGTTATAGTGAGCCAAGATCACACCACTGCACTCTAGCCTAGGTGACAGAGCAAGACTCCATCTCAGGGGAAAAAAAAAGTAGAGGGTGGGGGGTGGGTTGAGATACCCAAAATTAAAGATATAGCCAAATATGACATTAATTTTTAGGTACTATTAATGAGGACAAGCCCTTTTAGCAATATTCCAATTCTGTGCTAAGGTGTTTCTAGGAGTATTTCAATTTTGAAAATTTAAATCTACTTCAATTCTCTTTTGAAGTAAATATAGCACTTTTTTTGTTAAGTAGCAGGAGTTTAAGGTTTCAAGGCAATGTGGAAAATTGAGAATACCAGAAAATGAATCCAAACAAAAATAGGGTATCCCAAATTCTAAAAATCTATGAATCACATTATGAATTGTTGGGAGGAGTAGAGCTGCCCTGGGCAGCTGCAGGTCGTGCATTGCAGAGCTCCAGGTGGCACCATTCACTTAAGAGTGCAGTGTGACTAGAGTCCTGAGTAGAGCAAATACTATCTGAAGGGACCAGAATTCCCCCACGTTCCTTCAACCTAGGTTACTTTGTGCATCATTTTCAGAAAAGTTCCTGCTTTTGAAATAGAAGAATGTCATACCCCAAGCCATCCAAGTGGATTTAAGAGCATAACCAGAAAAAAAAAAAAAAAAAAAAAAGAATTTGGAAGGAAGAAAATACCTGAAAATTCGGAGGATTTGACATATATTGATCAAAGTTGTGAACTTTTCCGTAAAGAGAAATTATTTAACATGCGATATAACCTCATGTTACTCATCAGTTTTCCAAAAGACACTATTTCTAGCAAGTGTTTAGAAAATGTCTACCTGCAGCAGAATATATAGCAGATGTACAGCAGTAAAAAGGGGAGTACTTCCACAGTGCAGAAAATATAAGCTATATTTCTAGGCTTTTCTCTTTGATCTAGGTTTTTTAAAAGGACAAGTAGCAGCAGAGAGCTCAGATACAAAGTGCATGTATTTTCGTGTTTGTGTAATTAGTAATTATTTTTGGTTCTCTAATCTTAAGTATTCATTCAGTGTTGTCTTGACCAAGTGGGCAAGCTATATAGCATAGCTTCTATATCTCGTAAGAGGTCACTGGTATTTATCCTAAATATTAGGTTGGTACAAAAATAATTGTGGTTTTTATCATTAAAATAAATAGCAAAAACTGCAATAACTTTTGCACCAACCTAATAAATGACTAAAAGGTGGCTGGCAAAATAATTAAAAACTAATTGGGTTTATTTAAAAAACAAAATGCTTCTGTGATAAGCTCCAAAACCCATTCAGAGGTTAGAAAGATTTTTGCTGCAGATGTATAAGAGCTCCTGTCCTTGAGTGTATGTATATGTTTAGCATATATAGCATCCAAAAGATAAAAATTTTATATTATTCCTACCCTGGTCATTAATTGGAAGGAAGATCAAACAAGATTGGACTTATGATCTAAAATATTAAAACCACCCATTAGAACCATTTATTCTAAAATATTAAAACCATCCCATTCTTTGCAATAAATAGCAAAGGATTCAGTACAGAGTTAATAGTGATAAGGTGTCTTGGGAGATTTTTGTTGTTGCCTTTTTTTTAATATAATGAGCATTCTTAAAATTTGTGGTTAGGAAATTTAAAAGAGATACCGTTCTGGTGTGTGCTTTTCACCATTTTATTATCCATCTCGTGGAGAATTCAGTTTAAAGTTAGAGTTTTGCAGAAGAAGGATAAGGGAGTTGAGAGCATATGCAAGGGATGATAACGAAGGCCCTTAGAGTAGAAATTGATTAAAAGAAGTGAGAATGGCCGGGCGCAGTGGCTCACGCCTGTAATCCCAGCACTTTGGGAGGCCGAGGTGGGCAAATCACCTGAGGTCAGTAGTTCGAGACCAGCCTGACTAACATGGTGAAACCCCATCTCTACTAAAAATACAAAAAAAATTAGCTGGGTGTAGTGGTGGGCACCTGTAATCCCAGCTACTTGGGAGATTGAGGCAGGAGAATCACTTGAACCCGGGAAGCAGAGGTTGCTGTGAGCCAAGATCATGCCATTGCACTCCAACCTGGGCAACAGAGCGAGACTCTGTCTCAAAAAAAAAAAAAAAAAAGTGAGTACATTAGTGAAGTGGTGAGACAGTAAGAAAGCAGTAGGATCAGATTGTAGGTCTTGGTGGGGTCAAAGGAGTTTTAGGATTGGGGTGCCAGAGAGAGTGAGCTGGAAAGAGGTGTTATCGGAAAATGGGATGATCAAAAACAGAGTATGGAAGGATACAGTTATTGGTGATGACAAGGTCCAAGGTATGATCCTGGGAGTAAGTGGCTGAGGTGAGGTTATGATGAAGGGTGTATAAAACTTTGGTTTCTAGTGTGAAAATCTTAGACTTCTGAGGAGATGACTGAGTCTTATTTACTGTTGTAACTCGGGCACTGTGCTTGTAACACTAACAGCAATGTTTACTATGCTCACTGACTTTTTTAATAAAGTATATCATGAAGGCCATTTCTCAGTACCATAAGGTTGAATGTAATCTCAGTTTCTTCATCATGGATTTGAAATTTAGTATTAAAATTAATTGTTCATTATTAACTCTTACTGATTTTTGCTTTAGGACTTTGTTGTTACACTTGTTGCCACTTTTTTGTGGTTGGTGAGCACTTCTGCCTGGGCTAAAGCTCTGACAGATATTAAAATAGCTACCGGTCACAATATTGTTCAGGAACTTTCGCCTTGTAAGAAGAAAGAAATACTGTGTTACTTTGGCTCTGTGACCAGTATGGGATCCCTCAATGTATCTGTGGTATGTATGCACTATTTATAATTTATTTCATATACTTGTTTAAAGTACTAGTAATTCAAGAAAGCAATAGCTTTCAGTAAATCTCTGGATGATTTTTATTTTTACTCAGCTATCTGAATTCTAGTTACAATATAGTGGTTAGTAAAGAAAAGTTTGTTTAAAAAAAAGTATTGCCTGTAAACAAGATCATGATTTTATTCATCTCTGAGACTTTCTTTCATCTAGTCAGATTTATATCTGAGAAGATTAATTTCTTTTTTTTTTTTTTTTGAGATAGAGTTTCACTGTGTCGCTCAGGCTGGAATGCAGTGGCATGATCTTGGCACACTGCAACCTCCACCTCCTGGGTTCAAGTGATTCTCCTGCCTCAGCCTCCCAAGTAGCTGGGATTACAGGCATGTGCCTCCACTCCCGGCTAATTCTTTTGTATCTTCAGTAGAGACAGGGTTTCACCATGTTGGTCAGGTGGTCTCAAACTCCTCCTGACCTCAAGTGATCTGCCTGCTTCAGCCTCTCAAAGTGCTGGGGTTTCTGGCATGAGCCATCACACCCAGCCAGGAAGATTAATTTCTTTGAGGTTGACTAATTGGGATGGGAAGTAAAGTTGTGTGACTCCTCTTTTTTTGTAGCTACAACTGTTGGATTGGAGTAGAAGAGATGGTAGGAGGGGGTGATAAGAGGTAAATGGGAAAAGGTACACGAGCAGTTGATAATCATTCTAAATAGGAGGAAAGTGAAAGCATTCGGAAGAATAGCTAAATCTCTTAGCCATGATTTTATATGTTACAGATTTAGAGATTTAGCCTTATTTCATTGGGAATAAGTCATTTATATAACCACATTTTGTACGTTGAAATATAGTCTTCCTTCTTTATTTCACATTGTGTTTAGTATTAAACTTTAAGTGAAATAATGGCGTACTGCCTAAAAATATTTAAAGAAGAAGTGAGATTTTTTTAAGTAGGGCATGAATTTTTATAAGTAGGTATTTGATTTTCATATTTATTTTTCTCTTTCGTAGATCTTTGGCTTTCTGAATATGATACTTTGGGGAGGAAATGCTTGGTTTGTATACAAAGAGACCAGCCTACACAGTCCATCAAATACGTCTGCCCCTCATAGCCAAGGAGGTATTCCACCTCCTACCGGAATATAATTAAAGGGAAAAATACACTGTATGAAGTATATGTTGATACTATGACATGTTGCCAACATCTTGAGAAGCATTATTTGTTTCTAATAAAAGTAATGGCTTTGTCAATATATTGGTGGGTTTAAAATTTTGCTGCTTTTTTACATAAAGCCTGTGCCTTTCCTAGAAAGTTAAGATGTAAATGTGTTCTCACATGTAAATTTGAAACTTCAGGGGCCTATTATGAAATGATACACATTTTGAAATGAACCATAATTTTTTTCACTAAGCTGTTTGCCTTCCAAAGTGTTTACACCTTAAGCCTTAACATGTATCTTCATTCAGAAAGCAGTTATATTGTCATACCATAGTAGGAAGAAAAATCTTTATTTGGAATATACACTACTGTAAGTTTGTACAGATCATATACCTAAGACCCGTCTTTGCTTAAAAAGCCTTGATTACATAAATATGTAGGAAAAACATATTGAGTTCAAAATTTATATCTAACATTGTTTATGTTATGATGATTTTAATTGCAAAGACTAGGTGTATATTTTTTTCTGTTTTTCTAAATGACCCGTGGTACTTAATAGGTGAACTAAAATTGTGTTGGGAGCAGGGATTTGGAAATTTCTGATAGATGTGTAGTTAATATAGTAATTCTGTTTCATGAGATATAATCTATTATGCTAGTGGTTTAATAGGCTTGCTATATAAGTAGAAAGAACATGGCTCAACTAGATATCTTTATATGTATGGGCATTACTCTTAGTGATATTTGTTTCTTGTCCTTTGTTGCTCATGCTATTTAAGTGCAGGCTGAGACCCAGCCTCTTTGTAATCAAAATAATCCACTGTTTTTTGCAGACCCTATTCACAGGGTTAAAAAAAATTAAGATTGCTTTCCATGTTTGAAATTTACCATTGAGAGTCAATGAAGTTGCTATTTTGAGTTTAGCATTGATATTGTGAAAATAAATGCAATTTGGATTTCATGTTTCTTAATATTCATTCTTGTTTCACAAATGAATGATTAAGGAATTATGCATCATAAAGGAACCTAAGTGAGGTATATGATGAGTGTATTGTCTTTGCACACACACATATAGGTATATTCTGAATACAAGCTTATTCACATTTTGCTTCCTAATCTTTTTGTTGTACAGGGATTCAGGTTTCTTATTCTTACAACATGATTGTTTGTATGTGAAGCACATCTTGCTGTTGCCTTATTTTTGATGCTTTTATTCATGATAAGAATTGTCAATATAAGAATGTATATCTTTTTTGCAACCAATTTAATAAAGGAGTTGAAAGAAAGAGTGCACTGATTGTTAATATTACAAAGAAACCTTCATCTTAAAGGCATTGAGCAGTACAAAACAAAACTGATTTTCAAAGCAGGAAACAGAATCACAGTTTTATTGTTTGGCAAGGAATACAACAGACAGAAGTGCTTTGGAGACTCTGGTTTTACCCTTTTTTCTTCCGACCTCATTCAGAAAATACTTATTTGTAACTCTCAGATTAAGTTTTCCTGATACACCTTTTCTCATTAATTGTCTAATTAACTAGCAAAGATTCCTGGTTAAGAGTATATGCTCTGCAACCAAACTGCCTGGATTTGAATCTTGTCTACACCACTTACTAGCTATTTAACTGTAGGCAAATTGCCCTCTGTGTGCCTCAGTTTGCTTATGTGGATATTGGAAATAAGTAGTTCCCTCCTGTTTACTAGGAATATGTTTCAAGACCCCCTGGGATGCCTGAAACCAAGTTTAGTACCAAGCCCTATACGAACTGTTTTTTTTTCTTATCCATACATACACCTATAATAAAGGTAGGCACAGTAAGAGATTAACAAGGACTAATAATAAAGTGGCAGAATTAAAACCATACTGTAGTAAAAGTTACGTGAATATGATCTTTCTCAAAATATCTTATTGTAGTGTTCTACGGGGAACTGAAACTAAGAATAGTTAAACCAATTTCCTGATCTCTGTGTTTATGATTTAAAAGTGACTTAATAAATGTAAAGCCCTTAGAACAGTGTTCCGCATTTAGTAGGCACTCTATAAAAGTTAGCTACAATTACTAACTTTTGATAGCCTCTAATATAGAGATTCTTAAACTAGGAATTCATGGGGCTGGAGCTGTTAAGGTGGTGGTTTTGGACAAAGGGAGGATTGACTTCAGGCTTTCAAGCTTCTCCCTTTACAGTCCTTAAAGAGTTCTGAATCTTTTGGTGTGTTTTATTTTTCTGTTGGTTGACATTCGTAAGGTTAATGAGATCAAAATTTAAAACTTAAAAGTATTGAGATTAGAGTAGATTTTAAAAGGAGTTCTATTGCCTTTTCACTTCTGCTTTTGAATCAGCATTACAAGGTTAACTCATTTATAGGATAATTTCCAGGAGAGAAGCAATAAAAGCTTTACTTACTAGGTGTTAAGTTGTAGAGAATTATTTATAAAAAGATGAGCATTCCTAATGTTTTTGTGAACAGAGGTCACTTCAATAGATGTTTAACCTACTGTAAATGTTAAAGGCAATATTGCTTATGTTTCACATTTAAAATGTTTTCATATAGTATTTGAGATTAATGGGTAAGCATACAAAATAATATTTAACAAATGCTTTATTTGCATCAGATGTTTGTTTGTTGAGACAGGGTCTTACTCTGTCACCCAAGCTAGAATGCAGTGGTGCCATCTCAGCTCCCTGTTAACCTCCACCTGCCAAGCTTCAGTGATCCTCCCACCTTGGCCTCAGTATCTGGGACTACAGGCACGTGTCACCATGCTTGGTAATTGAAAACATTTTTGTAAAGACAAGTTCTCACTGTATTACCCAGGCTGGTCTCAAACTCATGGGCACAAGCAATCCTCCTGCCTCGGCCTCCCATAGTGCTGGGATTACAGGTGTGAGCCACCATACCCAGCCTTGCATCAGATTTTTTTTTTTTGAGATGGAGTTTCACTCTTGTTGCCCTGGCTGGAGTGCAGTTGTGCGATCTCAGCTCACTGCAACCCCCGCCTCCCGGGTTCAAGTGATTCTCCTGCCTCAACCTCCCGAGTAGCTGGGATTACAGGTGCTTGCCACCATGCCCAGCTAATTTTTGTATTTTTAGTAGAGATGGGGTTTCATCATGTTGACCAGGCTGGTCTCAAACTCCTGACCTCAGACAGTCCACCCACCTCGACCTCCGAAAGTGCTGGGATTACAGGCATAAGCCATCACACCTGGCTTTGCATCAGATTTTTTTTAAAGGAAAGAAAATATTACAGATAAATCCTTTTCCTTACTGAGGTACAGTTACATTTTTCCTACCTTTCACTATTAAAAATAGCACACAAATACTCTTTTGCAGTGTGTGAAGGGTTCTCTAAGACCTATCCCTGTAAGTGGGAACTATTGGAATGTGAGATGTTCATGTTTTCCATTGTAACCTAAGTATTTCAAAATTGTTCAGCAAAATGCTTATAAAAAGTCTCCCACCAGCAATAAGATTTCCTCTTGCCCCATATTGCCAGTAACCTGATGTTTTTGGACTATTGCCAATCTGATAAGTTTGAAATTGTGTCTTTGATGCTTTCAAATTTATGTTACTCTGATTGCTATTTAGGTTGGTGGTCCTTTCCTGTATTTATTGGCCATTTGGTTTCCACTACCCTGTACTGCCTATTCATATCCTTTGCAAATTTTTCTGTTGTGATACTTTTTCCTGTTGAATTGACATGCTCTTTATGTATTACTGATACTAACCTCTTGACATTTATAGAGGTTGCAAATGTCTTCTCTCTGTTCCCGGCTTGGATTTTCACTTTGTGATTTTTGTCATATAAAAGTTCTTTATGGCCAGGGGCAGTAGCTCACGCCTGTAATCCCAGCACTTTGGGAGGCCAAGGCAGGCGGACCACAAGGTCAACAGATTGAGACCATCCTGGCCAACATGGTGAAACCCCGTCTCTACTAAAAATACCAAAATTAGCTGAGCATGATGGTGCATGCCTGTAGTCCCAGCTACTCGGGAGGCTGAGGCAAGAGAATCGCTTGAACTCAGGAGGCAGAGTTTGCAGTGAGCCTAGATCGTGCCACTGCACTCCAGCCTGGTGACAGAGCAAGACTCTGTCTCAAAAAAAAAAAAAAAACTTTAATGTTAATGTAACTAACTTCTTCACTGTTGGTGCATGTTTATGTGTTAAGAAATCCTCAATGTCATAAGGATATTAACCTTTTTTCTTCTGAATATGGTTTTTCACTTTTTAGTCGTTAAGTAGTTTGGGAATATATTTTTTGTATGTTCATGGTGTCTGCCTCAATTTTTATAATTTTCAATATTCCTACCCAATTTTCATAGTACCACCTTTTTTTTAAAAGTTTATCTTGCCATGCACAGTGGCTCTCATCTGTAATCCCAGCGCTTTGGGAGGCTGAGACAGGTGGATCACTTGAGGTCAGGGGTTTGATACCAGCCTAACCAACATGGGAAAGCCTGTCTCTACTAAAAATACAAAAATTAGCCAGGTGTGGTGGTAGGCACCTGTAATCCTGGCTACTCAGAAGGCTAAGGCAGAAGAATCGCTTGAACCTGGGAGGCGGAGGTTGCAGTGAGCTGAGATCGCACCACTGCACTCCAACTTGGGTGACAGAGCTCAAAAAAAAAGTTTATTCACCTCTGTCATATCAGATTTCCATATTATTTGTAGTTCTTTCTGTATGCTCTTCACCCCTACCATATCTAGCCCCATCACCCTTGATTAAATAAAGCTTTAAAGTAAGAATTACTCTCTGATAGGATGAGCACCAGAGCACCATCATTATTCAGGTTATTCACAATTGTCTTAGCTATCTTGAAGCCCTATACTCTCCTATGAATTTTTGGATCAGCTTGTGAAGTTCCTAAAAACCTTCATAGGATTTCATTTGAAAAGAACTGCATTGAATTTATAAGATCAATTTGAGGAGAATGGTCATATTTATACCAAGGCTTTGTATTTATGAACATGGTATATCTATCTCTCCATTTATATCTTTTATGCCCTTCAATAAAGTGTTATAATTTTCAGCATAAAGATTTAAGATTCACATCTGTCTTGTAGCTTTTGCTGCTCTTATACAAAGTAACATATATTCTTCTCCCAAGCCCATATAATAAGTTGGAGTGGTATATTCCCTTATTCGATACTCTGAAATAATTGGAATTTTTCATTCCTTGAATATTTCATAGAACTCACCAGTAATACTATTGGGGCCTAGAATTCTCTTTGTGGTACAATTATTTTTAAATTACTGATTCAGTCAAGTACCATGACTCATACCTGTAATCCCAGCATTTTGGGATGTTGAGGCAAGAGGATCATTTGAGGTTAGGGATTCAAGACCAGTCTGGGTAACAAAGCAAGACTCTGTCTCTACAAAAAAATTTTTTTAAAATTAGCCAGGCATGGCGGCACACAACTCTAGTCCTAGCTACTCAGGAGACTGAGGTGGGAGGATCACTTGAACACAAAAGGTCAAAACTGGAGTGAGCTGTGATCACGGCACTGCACTCCAGCCTGGGTGACAAAGTGAGGCACTGTCTTAAAAAAAAAAAAAAAAAATTACTGATTCAGTCTTGGTCTTGCTTTTGATTATAGAACTAGCTATTCGAGTTTGTTATTCTCCTTCATTCAGTTATATTTTACTAGGAATTTTTCCATTTCATCTGAATTTCCAAATTAATATGAAGTTGATCATAGCCTGTTGATTGTATTTCTAATGTCTACACCATCTGCATTTATGTTCCTTCGTTTATTCCTATTATTTGCCTTCCTTTTTTCCATCCATATTGTCAGAGGTTTGTCAGTTTGATCTCTTTTCAAATGATCAAGTCTGACTTTATTGATCCTTGCTCTTTTATGTTTGTTTTATTTCTCTTAATTTCTACTCTTGTCATCATTAGCCCTTTTCTTCTTTCTTTGGATCTGTTTTGCTGCTTTTTTTCCTAACTCAAGATGGTACTTAGCTCATTACTTTTTTCATTTGCTTCAAGCCTCTTTTCCTCTAATACACATATTTGAGGTTTTAAATTTTCTACGAACTATACTTCAGCTTTATCCCACAAGTTTTTGATATGCAGTATTTTGATCCTATTTCTAAATACATTCAAATTTCCCATAATTCTTCTTTGATGTACTAGTTATTTAGTAATAGGTTTCCAAACATACGGAATTTTCTTTTTTTTTTTTTTTTATTGACTACTGAGGTAATCACATTGTGGTTTCTGCAATAATCAGGCCCTTGAAATGTGCTGAGACTTGCTTTCTGGCCTAGTTGATAGTCAAAAGTTTTAACTTTTTCATGTGTTTAAAAATATCTATTAAGTGTGATGTACTATGTTTGCCTTGTATATCAGCTTATTCTATCCTTTAAATTTATGTTAATCAAAGCACATGTAAAAAAAGGAAACAATATATTGAAAATGAAAAGAAAAAAGATACATTAAGCAAAACAGGTTTACCTGTTTGGGATTTGCTCAGTTCTTAAATCTGTAGGTTTATGTCTTTGCCAAATTTAAGGAGTTTTCAGCCATTATTTCTTCCAGTACTTTTTTGGCCCCACCCTACCCTATTTCTCCTCTCTATAAGACTCAAATGACGTGAAAGTTAGATTTTTTTGTGTGTGTGTGTTATAGTAATACAGGTTTAACAGTCTATTTTATCTCTAGAAATTGGGTAATTTATTTTTTTACCCTGCAGGTCAAAGCTAAGAAGATTTTTTTTTTTTTTTTTTGGAAACAGAGCCTCACTCTGTTGCCCAGACTGGAGTGCTGCAGTGCAGTGGTGCAATCTTGGCTCACTGCAACCTCCGCCTCCCAGGTTCAAACAGTTCTTATGTCTCAGCCTCCCAAGTAACTCTAGGGACTACAGGGACGCACCACCACGCCCAGCTAATTTTTGTATTTTTAGTAGAGATGGGGTTCTGCCGGGTTGGCCAGGCTGGTTTCAAACTCCTGGCCTCAAGTGATCTGCCCACCTCGGCCTCCCGAAGTGTTGGGATTACAGGTGTGAGCCAGCGTGCCTGGCCAAAATTGGGCAATTTTTCTTCTCTTCCAATTTACTGAGCTGTTGTCTGTGTCTTCTGTTCTGCTGTTGAGACTATCCTTTGAGTTTTGGGTTTTTGTATTTTTCATTTCTAAAATTTGGTTCTCCTTTTATTTACTGAGACTTTTTATTCTCTGAGACTGTTTTTTCCATTTGCTTCAAGCCTGTTTATAATTGCTTGTTGGAGCATTTTTGTTTTGTTTTGAGATGGAGTCTCACTCTGTCTCCAGGTTGGAATGCAGTGGCATGATCTCGGCTCACTGCAACCTTTGCCTCCCAGGTTCAAGTGATTCTCCTGCCTCAGCCTCCCAAGTAGCTGGGACTACAGGTGCATGCCACCGTGCCCAGCTAATTTTGGTATTTTTAGTAGAGACGGGGTTTCACCATGTTGGCCAGGATGGTGTCGATCTCTTGACCTTATGATCCGCCCACCTTGGCCTCCCAAAGTGCTGGGATTATAGGCGTGAGCCCATTGTTGGAACATTTTTATATGACTGCTTCAGAGGCTTTATCAGATGATTCTAACATCTCTGTCATCTCAGTGTTGTTATCCACTGTTTTTTTTCCTTTGTTGGTGATCTAACTGGTTCTTGGTATGAAGAGTGATTTCGATAGGAACCTGAGCATTTTGGGTACCATGTTTTGAGACTCTGGGTCTTTCTTATGCCTTCTGTTTTGCAGGCTTTCTCTGACACCACTCCAGCAGAAAGAGGGAGGACCACCTCATTAGAGCCTTCTTTTTTTTTTTTTTTTTTGAGACGGAGTCTTGCTCGGTCGCCCAGGCTGGAGTGCAGTGGCGCAATCTCGGCTCACTGCAAGCTCCGCCTCCCAGGTTCATGCCATTCTCCTGCCTCAGCCTCCCGAGTTGCTGGGACTACAGGCGCCCGCCACTGCGCCCGGCTAATTTTTTCTATTTTTAGTAGAGACGGGGTTTCACCATGGTCTCGATCTCCTGACCTTGTGATCCGCCCGCCTCGGCCTCCCAAAGTGCTGGGATTACAGGCGTGAGCCACCGCGCCCGGCCTATTAGAGCCTTCTTGAGTGGAGGTGTTCATTTGGCCTTTGCTGGTGTGGGTGTGGGTGGAACCATAGTTTCTTCCTGTGGTACTGAGCTAGGGTAGAGTAGTTATTGCCCAAAAGTTTTCTGTCTTGCTAGGTTGCCCTTTTCCTTGTCCTTTAGCTAGGAATTGCCAACTTTTGTTGGGACTTTTTTTTTTTTCCGGTCTGCATTATTGCTGTTCACATGTTGCCAGTTTCTTCAGCTCCAAGTCTGGGATTTATAAGGCAAAAGGAAAATCCAGACAACTTACCACCATGTTGTTTCTTGGGTTCCAAGGTCCCTAGCCAGTCTCCCTTCATCTCCACCTTTCAGAGACATCTTAGGTTTGTTTTCTATTAAGTTTTTAGTTGCACTTAATAGGAAAAATAAGGAAAGCGCATCTAATCCAAATTTTGGGAAGCTGAAGTTGAAGCTCCCTTTTATTTTTTCAATTGCCAAACTACATTTTTAGTCAGCCAGGCAGAGGGAAGACTTAGTAGAGAAAATGCACTGTTACCTCAATCTCAGCCATTGTTTTCTTCCTTCTTAGCACAATGGATCTGAAGTGTAGTGGCTGTAGGAGCTGAGGTGTAGTAAGTTTGAGAGTGGGAGTAAAATCCACGCTAGTCCCAAAGGAGAAGTACATCTGGACTCTAAATTCAGTTTCCCCCCTCACTGTACCATGTTGCTTCTTATAATAGAGGTTTTTTGGTTGTTTTTTTGTTGTTGTTTTTGTTTTTTTTTTTGAGACAGTCTCACTTTTGTTGCCCAAGCTTGAGTGCAATGGCGCGATCTCGGCTCAGTCAACTTCCGCCTCCCGGGTTCAGGCCATTCTTCTGCCTCAGCCTCCTGAGTAGCTGGGACTACAGGCACATGCCATCATGCCCTGCTAATTTGTTGTATTTTTAGTAGAGACGGGGTTTCACCATGTTAGCAAGGATGGTCTTGATCTCCTGATCTCATGATCCGCCCACCTCAGCCTCCCAAAGTACTGGGATTTGGTTGGGATTTTTTCAAAAGATTCTATAAACTTATAAATCAAGGAGGAATGCATTTGGTTGCAAATAACAGAAAGATTTGGTTTAAACAGAGGTTTATCTGTATCATACAACTGTTTTAGTGAACTAAATATGGCCTGAGAAGACGCCTATATTTGAGTCCTTGTGGACGAACCGTAACCTAGCTTAATAGCCAGACAAGGTCAGAAAGCTAACTTAGGAGTATGCACTTGTAACAATCACTGAGTCTTGACCAATCCCAGTGGCCATACTTCAACCACTCACATACTGCTGAGTGTTCAAACTGTGTTCAGATAAGGCAAATGCCAAACTGCAACCAAACCAGCTTTTCTGTACCTCACTTCCCTTTTTTGTCTATAAATCTTCTTCCACCACATGGATGCACTAGAGTCTCTGTGAATCTGCTGTGATTCTGGGGGCTGTCTGATTCGCAAATTGTTCATTGCTCATTAAACTCGTTTAAATTTAATTCGGCTGAAGTTTTTCTTTTATCACAGCCAAATGCTTTACCTCTTCAAAAAAATTAATGAGTAAGCCCACTCCATGTATTTATACTACACACACTGTCAAACACCTCAGAGAGATTAAGTAAGATAAGGAGTAAGAATCAACCATTGCCTTTGACATTGTAGAGGTTATTGTCCTTGACAAGGGCTATTTCAGTGGAATTCTGGGAACAACAGTACTTCATTACAGTAGTCCAACAGAGTAATTTGTAGGTGAGAGTGAAAACTAGCAGGTATGGATGATTCTTTTGAAGTGTTCTGCTATAAAGGGGAGCAGAGAATTGGAATAGCGGAAAGAGGATGTGAGATCAAGGGACGCATTTTTGTGTACTTAAGAATTAAGCTATTACAGCATGATTTTAACCTGAGAAGATAGATTCATTTTAAAATACAAAAAAAAAATGCTGATTCAAGAAGGAGAGACGGGGTGATTGCAGTGCCAACTCCTTAAGAAAGTGCCCAAGAAGAAAGGTTGATCGTGGCGAGAGCAAACGCAATTCATTCATTATATTGGGAGGGAAACACAGAAGTTTAAAGGAAGATTTGTTTGTAGATTGTGTGGTGATTAGACTAAGAAAGTTCTCTCTACACTTGTTTTCTCAGTGAAATAAGCAAGTTTATCACCTAAGAATGAGTAGCAAGGCAGTGCAGATGTTTGATTGAAGAGGAGGCCATTTTCATAGAATGTGTAAAAATGAAATAACATTGTACTGACAATCCTAGCCAACAAAACAGAACAAGAAAAAAAGTAAATATTAGAAGGCTAATATTAGAAACTAAACTGTTATCAGCACATACTATGTGTCCAGATAGAAAACCCAAAATAATCTACCACTAACCACTAGAATTAGTTTAGAAAGATACCTGAATAGGCCGGGTGAGGTGGCTCATGCCTGTAATCCCAACACTTTGGGAGGCTGAGGCAGGCAGATCATGAGGTCAGGAGTTCGAGACCAGCCCGGGCAACATAGTGAAACTCTGTCTCTACTAAAAATACAAAAAAACTAGCCAGGCCTGGTGGTGGGTGCCCATAATCCCAGCTACTTGGGAGGCTGAGGCAAAGAGAATACTTGAACCTGGGAAGCAGAGGTTGCAGTGAGCCGAGATCACGCCACTGCACTCCAGCCCAGGCAACATTGCGAGACTCTGTCTCAAAAAAAAAAAAAAAGAAAGAAAGAAAGATACCTGAATATAAGATCAATATATAAAAACTGTTTTTATGTAAGAACAGTTATAAAATATAACTTGAAAAATATATATCATCTAAAGTAAAAAAAAAAAAAAAAAGATTAGGAAGCTAGAGATAAAAATAAAATGTGCGAAATTATTACTAAGGAAACTGTGAAACTCTCTTGTCTGATCTACAGATTCAACTGAATTCCAATCAAATTTCTAAAGTTTTGGGGAAATCTTAATAAGTTGATTCTAAAATTGTTATGGAAGAGCAAAAATAGCTCCCCAAATAGCCAAGGCACTCCTAGAAAAGGTGATAGAGGGATTTGCCTTACTAAATAGTAATACTTACTATGAAGCTATTGTATGACGTCGTGAAGGGGTTACATGGATTAGGCCTCACAGTTGCAGGAACTGGAGAGGATGCCCATGGAAGATGGTTGCCACTGCATTTGGAGATGGATCTGAAGTCACAGTAGACCAGCAAGGCCAGGAGTCAGGAAGCAAAGCTGAACATGAAATGAGAGAACAAACTAGAATCTGTGAGGGCAAGTTGGAACCCACGAGAACAAATGGGAACTCAAAAGGACAAACTGGAACCCAGCATTTTCTACCTCAACCACACAGGTGAGCCACAGAAGCAGCCTGTGCCCTTCACTGCAGAGCTGTCTGTTTCTGGCTCAGGACTCAGAGAGGACAAAGGCAATCTGACAGCAGCTGGAGGAGCAGCAGCCACACCTGGCACCCCTCGCTGACCTTCACAGCCTACTGGCTGCCTCCCCTCTGCTACTTTCCAAGTCTGTTCTCTGGAGCCCACTGCCTGCGGTGGGAGATGGGAATTTTGGGAAATGTAGTCATAGCTTAACTAAGTTACCACACTTTAAAATCACAATGAGGAACAGCAAAGGGGCCAGTGTGGCCAGACTGCAGTGAGTGTGGGGGAAAGTATATAGCAAGGGAGGAGAACTGCAGAAGTATATTTTGAAAATACACTCCCTGGGCATTCATTTATTTGATTCCCTCTACATTTGTCTGGAAACAACCCTACAATGTATGGTGCATTAGCTTCCTAGGGTGGGGAAATGCCTTCAAATGTATTTGATTGATGTCTCATGCCTCCCTCATGCCTTCAAAGTACAAGGAAGTAGGGGTGGTGAGGTAACAGCCAGCACTGGTAATTAAAACTGGTTAAAACTTCAATTTTTGATTTTACCATGAAAGTCTTCATGATGTGGTTTCTATCTTCTCTTCCTGACAAGCAGGGAGTCTTAGTTTTGGCAAAAAAAAAAAAAGGAGTTCTGAGAGCAGGAAGTAGATAGGGTGGACTGGCGGGCTAAGAAAGTTCCTTTGCAACTTTTTTTTGTAATGTTATTGTTTGTTTTTATAATTACATGAAAAGGCCTAAGACATTTTTATATCTTGCAAGATATCCATATGACACTAGCCTAAATGCCCACCTTGGTTTCTAGGCAACATCCAAAAGATATGGAAGAGTCTGCCTACTCATTACCAAGTAAATAGCCATTCTTTCCTTCTATATCAAATTAACAGAACTCCATTTGCCCACCCAGCTAAAGCACCACATTTCCCAGCCTCCTTTGCAGCTTTGTATAGCTTTGTGGCTAAGTTCTGGCCAATGGAATTAAAGCAATGTTGTGTGGGACTTTGAGTCTTCTTTAGATCCAACTTTTTTTTTTTTTTTTTTTTGAGACGGAGTCTCGCTTCTCTGTCACCCAGGCTGGGAGGCAGGGCCGGATCTCAGCTCACTGCAAGTCTCAGCCCCGGGTTCACGCTATCTTCTGCCTCAGCCTCCGAGTAGTTGGGACCACAGGCTCGCCACCTCGCCTCGCTAGTTTTTTTTTTGTATTTTTAGTAGAGACGGGTTTCACTCCCAGGATGGTCTCGACCTCCTGACCTCGTGGATCCGCCTGCCTCGCCTCCCCAAGTAAAGTGCTGGGGATTACAGGCTTGAGCCACCGCTACCTCGCCTGATCCACCCAAATAAACGCCTATAACAAAAATCATACTTGGTAGCAAAACATTGAAAGTTTTTCTTTGAAAATCAGGACCAAAGTAAAGAGGCCTGCCCTCATTATTTCAAGTCAGCATTTTAGGGAGATCTTGTGCAGCACACTAAGGAAAACACATAAGAATTGAAATAAATGAAATAAAACTATCATTTTTTTGTGGATGATATGATTGCCTACAGTAGAGTTGACTAAAAGAGTCAAACTCTGTAAAATATTTAAAGAGATTTATTCTGAGCCAAATATGAATGACCATGGACTGTGACACAGCCCTCAGGAGGTCCTGAGAACATGTGCCCAAGGTAGTCGGGGTACAGCTTGGTTTTATATGTTTTAGGGAGGCATGAGACATCAATCGAATACATTTAAGAAATACATTGGTTTGGTTCAGAAAGGCGGGACAACTCAAAGCAGTGGGGGCTTCCAGGCAATAGGTAAATTTAAACATTTACTAGTTGACAGTTGGTTGAGTTTATCTGAAGACCTGGGATCAACAGAAAGGAAATTTTCAGGTTAATATAAAGGATTATGGAGACCAAATTTTATTGTGCAGAGTAAGCTCTAGATAGCAGACTTCAGAGACAGCAGGTTGTAAAATGTTTCTTATAGGACCTAAAAGGGTGCCTGGCTCTTAATTGATTATCTCCTGGATCTGGAAAGGAAGGAAGGGAAAAAAAGGAGGGGAAAGGGATTCTCTATAGAATGTGGATTTTTTCCCACAAGGGATGGGAAAAAGATATGGGCCTTTTCAAGATATGGCAGAGAAACATGTTTTGAGGTCACATATTTTGATTTTCTTCCGTGTTATGCCAGAGTCAGATTGGAAAGTAAGTCATGATATACAGGGTTAAATAAAACCCTTCTGATGAGAATTTACAGTTTGTAAGACATGACTCCACAGACCCCTTAGATAGGAATTGGGACAAGATAAAAAAATCAAAGCTTAGTTATAAATAGAAATCCCCAAGGAATCTAAAAATAAATTCTTAGACATAATAGATGATTTTGATAAGATCAATATAAAAATTCAGTTTCATTTCTCTATACCAGACACAATCTGAAAACATAATTTATTTTTAAAAATAAATATCGCCAGGCATGGTGGCTCATGCCTGTAATCCCAGCACTTTGGGAGACTGAGGCGGGTGGATCACGAGGTCAAGATATCAAGACGATCCTGGCCAACATGGTGAAACCCCATCTCTACTAAAAATACAAAAACAAAAAAAAAAATTAGCCGGGCATAGTGGCAGGTGCCTGTAATCCCAGCTACGTGGCAGGCTTAGGCAGGAGAACCACTTGAACCCTGGAGGTGGAGGTTGCAGTGAGCTGAGATCACGCCATTGCACTCCAGCCTGGGCAAAAACATCGAAATTCCGTCTCAAAATAAATAAAAATAAATATCAATATCAATATTATTGACAGAGAATATCACCAAACTATGTAAGTTCTAGGGAAAAAAAACTAACAAAGATGTGTAAAATCTATACAAAAAAATTAAAAAATTTTAGCAAAAAGCATTAAAGAACACCTAAATGGACAAAGATCCCATTTTTATGAATCAGAAGTTTTTATGATAAACACATGAATTTTCTCCAAGTCGATCTACAGATGTAATGAATTACAGTCAAAATCCCCAAAAGATTTTTCATAGAAAATGAGAAGTTGATTCTAGTATATATTGAGGAACATATATCAAGGATAGCCAAGGTATTTCTGAAGAAAAATTAAAAGGGGAGAATTATTCTAGAAGATATTATGATATTTTTATAAAATTATACTAATTAAGATAGTGTGGTCTTAGTGCAGGAATAAATGAACTGACTGATAGATAGAAATAGAGGGCCAGGAATCAGACCCATGAATACTCGAATTTTTAAGACAGGCTGGAAGTACAGAACTGGAGAAAGGCAAGATTGAATAATAAATGGAGCTGAAAAATTGGTTATCCATGTGGAAAAATGAAATCAGATCTTACTTCACACTATATACGAAAATCAAACCTAGAAGGATTAAGAGCTTACGTGTTAAAAGCACACTTTCACTTTTAAAGAAAAATAAGTTAATATTGTTCTGATCTTAGAACAGGGAAAGATTTCCTAAATAACACACAAAAATATGCTCACCATAAGAAACAATATTCACAAATTCAGATATGTTAAAATTAGTCATCGAAACGTCATCAAAAAATATTTTAAAGAAATAGAAGAAAAATTCCAACTGAAGTTATTATAGCACAAAGGATTAGTATGCAGAATAGATAAGGGTTCCCACAAACAAAAAGGGGGAAAAGCTAACAAAACTGCAGAAGATTCAAACAGACATTTCACAGAAGAAAAAATACATACAGCTAAAAATCATGAAGCACTGTTGAACCTCATTATCAGGAAAATGGAAGTCAAAACCACAGAGATACCATTTCACACCTATTGATAAATGTTGTATGTGACAATATTGAGTTTGAAGAGAATGTGAATCAATGTGATCACATTCCTAGTAGAAATGTAAATTAATATAACCACTTTGGAAAATAATTTGTCATTACCTTATCAGGTTGTTCATGTCTGAAGACCCAGTAACTCCTCATCTAGCTATATACCCAAGAGAAACATTAGCACCTATCTAATATGAAATAGAAGATTGTTCTAAGCAAAAAAGTTTGTCTTACAAAAAGAAATAGAAACAACTCAGATATCTATGGGCAGAAAAAATATAAATTTTTGTAGAGTTGCACAAGGGACTATAAGACAGAGGTGAAAATTAATGAACTACAGCTTTACCAACCACGTGAATGTCTCAGAAACACTGCTGAGTGAAAAGAACAGGCTAGAGAAGACTATACACAGGGTGATACTACTGTTATCACCTGAGAAGGCCCAATTACATATGATTTAGATGTTCTAGCATATTTGGTAAAACTCATCTTTAAAAAGCAAAGGAATGACAAACACCAGATTTAGAAGAAGAGTAACCTATGTGAGAGAGGCAGAGGGCAGAGATAGAGTGGGTGCCCTTCCCTTTCCCTTAGGTCAAGGTAAAATGGTGGTGATATTCTAGTTCTTGGTCGGGCCTTGGTTTTACCAGGTGTTCATTATTAAATGTGATGAAAAGTAAAACAAGGCCATTCACAGGCCAGTGATGATAGTGTGCCATGAATCAAGAATTTTTATTAATTGCATTCTGTGCAATTGAATTTCATTTTGTGAAAAAACAACAAAATTGTAAGAATTGCAAAGAAATGTTCCTGAATCCCCTATCAAAATGCAGCAAGCAGTTCCTCTTAAAAGTCTCAGTTAATGACCTGGAGCACGCTTTTATGCTTTCCAGTGAAGTGTGAAGTGTTGCCTCTCTTGTCAACAAACTGTCAGTCAGCACTGCACCACTTCCAGCAGTTCTGAGGTCAGGGGAAAGATTTTGAAAACTTTGGCTGGTAACTTTAAGATAGAAACAAAAAAGGTGTCAGCTAAGGTTTCTTAGGGACAGTTGTTCATTTGTTTATTTTAAAAATCTGGTTCCAAAAAAGTCTCATTTAAATTCTAGGAAAAAAACAAATGAGAGTATTGCAAAGTAAACATTTATTCTAAGTGCCAGGTCACATTTATATTGTAATGTGTTTTATACTTTTCTTGGGTGTAATTTATTATTAAAATATTCTTTACAACTTTATACAACCCATAGTTTCCACATAGCAACGTATTTTGATTTAGAAATAGCAGCAAAAAAAAAGTAGTTTAGGAGGCTAGAATGAATGTGCATTTAGAGTAGCATCCCAGGCCAGGCACTGTGCTCATGCCTATAATCCCAGCACTTCTGGAGGCCAAGGAGTGGGCATTACTTGAGCCCAGGAGTTCAAGACCAGCCTGGGCAACAAAGTCAGACACTGTCTCTACAAAAAAAAATCAAAAAATTAGGCAGGTAGGCTGGGCGTGGTAGCTAACGCCTGTAATCCCAGCACTTTGGGGGGCTGAGGCTGGGGGATCACCTGAGGTCAGGAGTTCAAGTCCAGCCTGGCCAACATGGTGAAACCCCATCTCTACTAAAAATATAAAAATTAGCCAGGTGTGGCGGTGGGCGCCTGTAATCCCAGCTACTCAGGAGGCTGAGGCAGGAGAATTGCTTGAACCCAGGAGACAGAGGTTGCAGTGAGCCGACATGGTGCCACTGCACTCCAGCCCGAGCAAAAGAGTGAGACTCTGTCTAAAAAAAAAAAAAAAAATAGCCAGGTATAGTGGCATGCACCTGTAGTACCAGCTACTTGGGAGACTGAGGCAGGAGGATCACTTGAGTCCAGGAGGTTGACACTACAGCAAGCCATGATTGTGCCACTACACTCCAGCCTGGGTGACAGACTGAGATCCTGTCTCGAAATAAATAAGTAAATCAGTGTTCCCTTAGATGCGAGACAAGCAAATGCACAATGTTCACTGTGTCATGAGCAGGGCTTCAGAGATTGGAAAGTGACTGGACTTAAGCACTGAAAGAAAACCCGTTTGCTAAGTCTCTGCTGTGCTTCCAAACAGCTGTGTATTCCTGAACTTCAGTTTCCCCATCTGTGGAACTCAGGGACTAAGATATGCCTTCCCTACCTCAGAGTTAATGTATTGACAAAATAGATGTGAGCATGATAGTGGCCAGGCTCATTCTGCCCATTACACAGTAAACCAATCACTGAGATGATGAATTTGGCAGTGGAGAAAAGATTTATTCTTGAGGCAGCTAAGTGAGCAGCTAGAGAATGCCTCTCAGGTCCGCCTCCCTGAAGAAGAAGAGGCTTTATGGATATTTATGGGATAGAGTAGCAAGGCGGTCTGGGGCATGGGGAAAGGTTACTGGAGTAAGGGAAAACAAGGCAATGAGTGATCTGCACAAGTGTAGTCAAGCTTCATGGCTCTTCACAGGATGCACGTTAACAAAACGACATCATTAGCGTGATCTGAGGGTGCAGTTTTTGGCCCTCCAACATCAAAAGGTCACCCATTGTGAAATGAGAGAGTTCCCTGAACCTCCTTGCAGGACATGCAACAAGGGTGTGGCTCGTCTGTTCAGCCACCGTGTGTGCTCAAACCCTTTACCGGAGGGGGAGCACACAGGCAGGTGCAGGAATCAGGGTGAGTGCTTTTGGACACCAGCCCACCAGTGGTGTCTAGGGGTAGGAGCCTGCAACTCCTGAAGCCCCAGTGGCTGAGCTACAGTCCTCTTTTAGCTCTGCCATCCACGGATGGCTTAAGTGTTAAACAGCTCAGTGCCCTCTTGATACCAGGATTCTTGTCCAGTGTCCAGGAAGAATCAGATCACACACAGACTTGAAGGATGGTGAATGCGGGGGTTTTATTGAGTGGTGGAGGTGGCTGTCAACAGGATGAATGGGGAGCTGGAAAGGGGGTGGAGTGGGAAGATTATCTTCCCCTGGAGTTTGGCTGTCTAATGGCCTATCTCTCCTCCCTGACTGCCCCAGCCAAACTCCTCTTGACATTCAGATGCTCCTTCTCTTCTCTCCTTTTCTGCCACACCGTTCTGCAGCTCTTCTGCTCTTCTGTTTGTCTGCGCATCTGCTTGTGGAGCCTGGGGCTTAGGATTTATGTGAGTACAGGATAGGAGGCATGCCAGACCAAAAGGCAACATTTGGGCATGAAAACAGGAATGCTTGTTCTCATTCCAGGGTGCGGGTTTCCAGGCTTTAGGGTGGGGTCTTTGCCAGGGAACCACCCTCTTCTACCCAATATTTCCCTGTCTCCTGTCCATATCAATTGGACATTCACACACGTCCAATTGAAGCATTGGTGGTCTCAGCTGGTTTGAAGTGGACAAGGGCTGACCCCAACTTCCTGAAAAACAACTGTTATCATGGTGAGCAATGCCTTAGAGATGTTATGTATAAGGAGGCTACTGGCAGGTATATATTATTTAGCTATATGGATTTTAAAATCAGCTAGAAGCAAGCAGCTCAAAGCAAGGAAGGCAAGATAAGCTTGGTGGGTCTTATAAGTTTAGTCTTCAGTTTCCATCAACAGCCCAAGGTCAAGCAAGAGGCAGCAGGTAGGGTAACAGGAAACCAGTGGGACGCAGACAGTGCGCCAATGCCCATTTTATAGTGCTTGGAGCATGAGTTTCCTATTTATAATGACCACGGAGTTTAGAGCTATTTTATTATTACATTCCTGACAGAAATTATCAAATCATATCTGATGTGCTTGATGTCAAGTCCCTAATCCAGAATGTAAGTCCAAATTTATAACCTCATTTTTGTTTGTTTGTTTGTTTGTTTTGAGAGGAAGTTTCACTCTTGTTGCCCTGGCTGGAGTGCAGTGGCGCGATCTCAGCTCCCTGCAACCTCCACCTCCTGGGTTCAAGCGATTCTCCTGCCTCAGCCTCCTGAGTAGCTGGGATTACAGGCGCACGCCACCATGCCTGGCTAATTTTTGTATTTTCAGTAGAGACAGGGTTTCACCATGTTAGCCAGGCTGGTCTCGAACTCCTGACGTCAGGTGATCCACCCACCTTGGCTTCCCAAAGTGCTAGGATTACAGGCGTGAGCCAACGCATCCGTCTATAACCTCATTCTTATGATAAAAAACATATATAATCCAGTTTACAGAAACCTGTTTTATGATGCTCCAATTTATGTGGTGATCTCTAGAAAAAATTTTATGGTGATAACTGAGAATCGTCAGTCACCGAAATATTAATTACATAGTCAGTGAAGAGCAGGTAAAATATACTTCTGGGCTTCACTTTACATTAGAGATGTTTTTCTGAAGCGGTGCCTATGAAACAAATCCTTGTCCCCACTACTTCATATTTATCATTTCAAAGGCACTTTATCTTTATTTCTGGTTGATCACCCTTTGAGGGTGGCACTCCAAAATGTCAGCTCAAAATTTCCCTGCCCTTCAGTTTCCATGACAAGTAAGTTAACGATCTGTAAATAAATCCTGATATGTCCTCAGGAATCTGCCACTTGAAGGAATTCTATTAGGATTCTTCCAAAATGCAAACACTTGGCTTGTTATGGGCCTGCCTGAAGTTGTACGCTAGGCTTTCTGGAGGGCAGCAGACCCCTAAGAATAGAGTCCCAGGCTTTCCTTTAGTTCCTCTCGTTTTTCAGGGACAAAAATCGTTATCTTATATATATTTTTTTTTCCAGAGGAGTAGGAGTAAGATCTAAAATAGTTAGGTCTGGCAGCTTAATCTGGGTTGGCTGTCTCTGCCGGCAATCTGTAAAATGTGTTTTTCAAGGATAAGAAGTTTGGGCCCTGGGCCAGAGCTCATGTCTGTCATCAGCAGGAAGATAAATGATCCCTGTAACTTACTGCTATGCTCTGTTTACCTTTGTGCTTAAACATGAACACCTTGCCTTCCATAGGCCCAGAGCTGCTCAAAGTGGATCCTTTGCTCTTGTCAAACAGAACCTTCATAAGTCTGCCGTTTGGGTGGGCATGGTGGGGCCAGCCTTTTGTGAGGTGAAACTCCAAACCAGCGTCCATTCTTGGGACTGGTATGTAGTTTTTTCATGTTGCCTAAGAGGCTCAGGAAGGGAACTTGAGGTATTTGTTTTTTCATGCCTGCAAAGGCCATTTCCTAAGAGGTGAGAAGCATATATGCATACCTCCAAGTACCTGTGAATGTGGGCCACTGAGAGTCTCTGGGGCAAGAGCCCTTCAGGGGAATCTGGTATGTATTCATTATGCAAAACTTCATTCTAGCTAGAATCGGGCCTGGGATATGCTTAAAGCTTAAAGGGATGTCTGTTAAACCACGTTTCCTGTTTCCTGTAGAACTTACCACACTAGTACTGAAAGTATCAAAGCTCAGAGTGGAAGGTTAAGGTGTGAGAAAGGGACAGTATTGGCAGAAGGCAAGTGGTGTGAGCACTTCCTTCTCCACCCTCTTCTCCTGTCCCTTGCCTCCCTGGAAAAGCTGGTTTCCTCAGGAGTCACTCCTTCAGCAGCCGCACAAGGCAAACGCCTCGGGGAAGCTGGGCACAGGCTGGGGTTGCCTCCCTCCTGCCCCTGCCCTGCGTCCTGCCCCAGCAGACAGTGAATAAGCCACCTAGTTGGCCCAGCTTCCCCCAGTCCCACTTCTCAAGCTGGGGTACAAGGACAGGACTGTGTCACCGGGAGGTGGAGTAAGAAGGGTGATAGGAGCCACGGAATCAAAATAGCACAATTGACTCACTTCTACTCAAAAGATTCGGAAAGGAAAAGTTCAGTTCTTTAACTTGTAAGTTCAAGTCAAACATTAGTTTTTATTTTACTTTATTTACTTGTTTTTTGAGACAGGGTCTTCTCTGTCGCCCAGGCTGGAGTACAGTGGCACAGTCATGGTTCACTACAGCCTCTAACTCCTGGGCTCCAGTGATCCTCCTGCTTTAGCCTCCCAAGTAGCTGGGACCAAAGGCATGCACCACCAGAGCTTTTTTTTTTTTTTTTAAGAGACAGGGTCTCACTATGTTGCCCAGGCTGGTCTCAAACTCCTGGGCCCAAGCAGCCTCCCAAAGTGCTGAGACTATAGGTATGAGCCACTGCGCCTGGCCAAACATTACTTTTTATAATAAGACGAATATTTTTTTCTGAAATAAGGCCCATTGAAGCCCACCTTGTTTGTGTTTAAGAAGCCATGACCCAAAAGAGCACTACCCATTTCTGCCCAGGTTTGTTGCGGTCACCCATTTAATCACTCATTCAATTTGAGTGCACTCATGGGGCTCTGGCCAACCGCCAGACGAGAGAGATGCAGGCCCCTCTCAGGAACTCACAGTGTAGCAAGGAGGTAAAAGGTCAATGCATGGTTTCCAGGGAGCAGTTGGAGCTCAAATAGGGCTCAGCAGGAATGGTTAGGGGAGACCAGAGAAAAGACACCAACCCAGCTAGGCACAGCTAAAGAGAGACAGTAGGCACTGGACTGGGGGAAGGAGAGAACTCATCTACCAAGCAGGTACACTGCCCTGGTCAGGGCTTGCCTGCCCTGGCCTCTGTTTCTTCACCTGCCAGATAGACAGTTAGAGGAGTGACTCTAAACCCTTGCCGGATTGATATGTCTGTGGCTGCCTTCACCTACATCTCTGCAGAGCTCAGTAGCTCTCAAAAGATAGAGCCCAACCTTAGGGCAGTGCGGTGGTGTATGCTGAGGCTGGGATGTGTCAGGGTCGTCCTAACTCCAGGATGCAAAGGTGGCCATTGCTGGCCCCAGGGTTTCATAAATTGCTCTGCATGTGGAGAGTCTGGCGTTGGCAGCATTGGTTCTGAAATCCTGCCAACTGGGCATGATGCACCGGCCAGGTGGAATTCAGGGCATGTGCTCACTGTGGATTCTGGCTGTGGCAAAGGTGCTGCAGATTTGCCCCTTAGTTGATTTGTTCCGGGATGGTGACCACACCACTCACCAGCCACACCCCAGAGAACATTCCCCCTGCTCCCTCAGCACCCAGCAGCCCAGCAGCCCAGCCCCGCAGCCCTCTTTATCCATTCATTGCTTAGGCAGTACCTGAAAGAAATCTCACCTCATCTGGTCAGCTAGCTTGGGCTTATCTGCAGGGAATTTCACATCCTCTTCCCCTACCAAAAGACACACGTCATTTTGTGTAAATGTGAAACTTCAGGGACTCTTGCCTCACAAATGCATGTGTTTTTTTCTTGTATGCAGTGCTATTTTCAAGACCAATATTTAAGTCTTTCTGATGAATTCCTGCCCATCTGTCAAGATTTAGCCTGAATGGCCTCCTCCTACCCATCCTGTGGGCTTTCATAGTCCTTTGTGCACGTCACCACTACAGCTTTAGAGCACAGCCTTGCAATTTATCTGCTGACACGTCCATCTCCCTAGCTGGTTCTGAGCAGAGTCTCAAGGGTGGGAACCGTACAGTGGCAGCCTTCCATCACATAATACTAAGGCCTCTGCTGACACCACAACTCTGTAAATGTTGCAGTCAATTCCAAGTGTCTTTTTCTCAACTATTCTCATCTTAATTTTTATGGTTTCAATGCCTTCCACAATGGTTTACTCTCTTATTTAGATTTCATCTATCTCACTGAATGGTGGTGTTGGGTCACCTGGGGTCAGAAAACCAGTGCAAAAATGCTGACACTCTGGCTATTACTATTACTGGAAGTGAAGAAACTGTCATTCTTCTCTGACCCAGGAGCCTCATGTCTTCTACCAACATCCGTGAAATTGTGGCATGTGTGCTTATTAGCCTGCACATAAGGTAAGATCTCAGTTCTTGATGGTATGGAGTGCTGCAGGGAGAGAAAGTGTGTGTACACAGGCCCAGAGGCCTGGGGGAGCCCAGCCTGCTCTCAGAACTGCCGGGACAGCAGATGACTGTGGCACACCCTTGCTGTGTGGGGTGGCAAGCAGCCTCTTCCTTCAGGCTTCTGCCCAAATGTGATCTCATTAGAATGGCCTTCCCTAACCATCCCAGCTGACACAGAATCCCACATCACTCCCTGTCTCCTATCTTGCTCTTCTGTCTTTCACATGTATACCACATCATCTCATATATTTGTTTGTTTGTTGTCTGTACTTCCCTACAAAATGGCAAATCCTATCAGCAAAGGAACTTTGTTTCATTCACTGCTGTAATTAATTCTACCACTTAGGACAGTGCCCCGCATGGAGAGATGAGGCTGTCAGGACAGACAAGCCTGGTTTGCATCATGGGTTAGGGCCTGTAAGCCATGCCAGGAGCTTGGGTGAATCCTGGGAGGTTTACAGATCCTTTTAAGTATTCTATGATTTGCATTTTAGGGCCATGATCCCTTCAGCAGTTGGGAAGTTCATTGAAGGGAGGGCAAGACCACAGGAGTCTGGGAGAGCAGGTGGAAAGTGGATGCATCATCTAGGAGGAGGATGTTAGTGTTGATTTAAGACGCTGGGCTGGAGAGGAGTGTTAAAGCTATCAAGGAAGGAGAATCGATAGGGCTTGGCGATTGATTGGATATGGAATGCAGGGGAGTAGGGGTCACAGATGGTGATTTGGGTGACTGGCAAATGGTTCAGGGGATTCAGAGGAAATGGGGGGTATACTTAGAGGTGGGATGTTCAACTGGGGCAAAAGTTTGACTTACTATTATCTGCTGAACCGTGAGAAGGGCTGTTATCCTGTGATCATTGCTTGACATCAATCCGATGGCAAGTAGTCTGTTGCTGGTGCCAGGGTCAGAATGTGGAAATGTCTTAGTCCTGTGGTTCACAGACCCTAAAGGAGAAGCAGGTTACAGGGATTTCTGGTAGTTGTTTCTGATGCCAGCTCCAGGTTAGACAGCCCTCATTCAACCTGACCTTTTTACACTTCTCCAATTTCTGTCTCAATATTTTTACATTTTAAATTTATATTCCATAAAATGCACAATTCTTGAGTGCACGTCACTGTGAATGTTTATCTATGCATACACCCATGTAACCACCCAAACCAAGACTCGCAACATTTCCATAGCCCCAGAAAGCTATCTGTGCCTCTTCCAAGTCCAAGGTAACCGTGCTCACCCAAAGGTAACCGCTATCTGACTTCCATTGTCTAGGATTAACATTGCTGATTCTTTAACTTCATTGTAAATAGAATTACACAATATGTACTTTTTTATATGTGTCTTGTTTCTTTCAACATCATGACTGTGAGGTTCACATTTCAAAAATTTGCTGTTTTTATAACTGTGTAATAGTCCATTGCATAAATATGCCAAAATTTGTTTACCATTCTCCTCCTGATGGGCACCTGGGTTGTTTGGAATAAAGCTGCAATAAACTTTCTTGTCCAAGTCCTTTTTGCATCTACTCTCTTTTGGCAATTCCAGGAAGGCCTGTGTTTTGTGTGTGTGGATGCGTGGTAGTAAAGGAAAACCTTCTTGGCAAGGCCTTGAACTCGCTGCTGGCCTCTGCCTGGGGTACCTTTGAGGATCAGCAGCTCCAAGGAGTAATGGACAGAAGCTCTGAATCACCGGTGACCAAGGGTAATCTCATATGCCCTGAATTATTTATTTTTATTAGAGATCAGGAGAATTTGGGGAAAACCTGTGAGTGATTTTGAGCAGTTATTCTCATGTGCTTATAAAGACTTTTACCTCTTGCAAAGGACCAGGGCTGGGGAAACAGACAGAACCAGGATATAGGTTGGGCCTCATGTACTTGAGAATGGTATTGAGCTCCCTGCAGCCTGTGGCCCCCAGTTAAGGTAATAGTTTTTCTATATCACAAATGGAAAATATTCTCATTTCTCTGTAATCGTAGTCATACTGTAAAGCATCCTTCACTAGGGTTTGAATGAAAGAGGTAATCTCCTAATTTCTGCTAAAGAACTTCTCACATCCTTGATTGCTGATGTCTATGACATCCTCAGAGGTGCCATTTCCCTTCTAACTTTTTTCCCAAATATTTCTGATCCTTCCCCAGCAACCCTACTAGAAAATATTCAGAAATTCCTAATCCTAGACTCCTCAGGCTTTTAGAAGAGAAAGAGAATTCTCTTTGGTTAAGAACTTGCTATGTGCCAGGTACTATGTGAGGTAGTTTGCATCCATTTCGTTATTTAATCTTTACAGCACAGTGAGATAGGTTTTATTATTTCCCTTTGACAGATGAGGAAACAGAAGTGCAGAGAGGTTCATTAATTTGCCCCAAATCACACAGCAGAGCCAGGATTTGATCTGACATATATTTGGCTTTCTTGCCTACAGCACATTGCTCCTTAAACTAAGTGTGTCTGGCCAGGCACAGTGGCTTACACCTGTAATCCTAAGACTTTGGGAGGCCAAAGTAGGAGGATTGCTTGAGGCCAGAAGTTCCAGACTTGCCTGGGCAACATAGTGAGACTCCCATTCCTACAAAAAAATAAAATAAGTGTCTCTGACCAGACCTCCTAGCCTGGCTCACACTGTGTCTATGGTACAAAACATTCATATGGTCTAAAAAACATATTGTCTCTCAAATGACTGTGAGATTCCACTATCCTTTTATGACTTCATGATATAGAAAATAGACAAGCTCTTGAGGTTAAAGTAATGTAACCCAGAGCCACATGTGGTCCACTGTGAAAAAGCTTAAGGTGACCCAGGGTGCAGTGGTGACTTCCAGAAACCTGGAGACCAAAAGGGAGCTACATAAAGGCATGGAAGGTGCTGAGAAGCACAGTCCCAGCTTGGGGCTAGGGCACTTCCCACCCACCCCGAGGGCTGTGATTAGCCCCCGTGCCCTGTCCTGGGCCCTGCACTGGCAGCTGCACATCACGCCCCTGCTCTTTGTTCCCCGGTAGCAGAGCCAGCATAATTTCATGCTTCCTAATTTCTGAGGATGGTGAATCAATCTCCCCTCCAGTTTGCCTAGAAGAAGAGCTTCTGTAGATAAACACCTCCAAGGAAAAGTTGTAGAGAGTCACTTAAGAAAACAAGAGGCTGCTAAAGGAATGCTCTGCGTGCTGTGTGGAACAATTCGCAGTCAGCACGGGCACTCCTAGGTGGGGAGACGCTCCCTGGTGAAGTGAGCACACCTGCTGCACATCCTTCCCAAAAGGAGCCCTGCTCATTCGGGACGCTGGACTGCAAATAGAAACAGCAAACGCTGGAGTCCTGGAGTCAGGGAGGGGCTGGATGAAGGTGAATGAACTTTCCTCCTCTGGCTTCAGATCAGCCTTTAGACATTTCTCAGAATGCCTGAGGTCATCTAAGTGGTCTCTAAGTTACTGTCACACCACACCCATTTTAAGGGGGTTCAGGGCACTGTGGCTGGTGGGACCCTCTCCTGGGACACTCCTCCAGGCACCCCCCCCATCCCCTGGAGGTGTTGGACTGACAACAAACTGCTGCTTTAGGGGACAAAGGGCACTGGGGGTTGAGACTGCAGAGAGGGAACCCCGGGAGGAGAGCTGGCCTCAGGAGAGTGGATTCCAGCTGCCATAGAAGGCTGGGAAGGGGCCACCAAGAAGCTTCACCTCCAGTCCAGCCAAACGGTGAGCCGTGGAGCACACTGCTGGCTCCTGGCAGCCCTGAGCAGTTTCTATTACAAAAAGAAAAGGAGGGGAAAGGCTATGAATGCTGGCCTGGTTCCCAGAACAGAGGCTGCAGGGAAAATGGAAACAGCTGTTCGCCTGGTCCAGTGGGCTTGGCAAGGGCAGGTCAGTGCACAACCAGAGGAAAAGGTGGAGCCCCCAGGCTCTGGTCCCTGGGGCCAGAATCACCCGTGCCCCACCCCTTCAAGTCTCAGCTCAGATGTGGTGGGAGTATAAAGAGTGCCGGACTGGGAGTTTAAGTTCTGGCTGGACTCCTAACCAGCTTCCTCACGTGCCCAGGAATCATGGACTCACAGCTCCCAGAGTCCAGGAGGACCCTCTCACCCACTAGGATGACTCACACAGTCCTGCCAGTCCTAGCTGACAGCAGTCCCTCCCATCCTGAGCAGCCACCAGGTCATCACATTCTCATGGCTCCCTCTAGATGCCCTGCTGGACAGAGCACGATGGAAGAGTGGAGAGCCTGAGCTGCAGGGTTCCTCTGCTCTCATCCCACTTTAGGTCTGCTCCAACCCCGTGAGGTCGGGCCCCTGCCTCCTGTGCCTTTCATATCCCCAACAGTTCCAGGGACGGGACACGGACTCAGGGAGTATTTATGGCCTGGTTAATAATGAGCCCTGTCACAGCCTATGATTTGGGGTTCAATAAATCTGGGTTCCGATTTGGAGCCCTGCTGCCTGCTGGCTGGGAGGCTGAGACAAAGGCCTTGACCTCTCTAAGGGTTGGCTTCCTCTGCACTAAAGCGGTGGATGCTTCACAGAGCTGATGGGAGGATAAAGGAAGTAAGCATATGGCCAGCAGAGGGGTCCAGTAATAGCGTTCACTTCTCCATGCAACTGGAATCCTTGCCCACTCCCTCTAGACACAGGCTCAGAAGCCAGTGGAGCCTTTCAGCCTTTCATTGGTTTTAGGGTCACATCTGTTGCTGTGGAGGCAAATGGCACATCTGCTGGGCTCCACACTAGTCTGAGAGGCCTTATGCTGCAGCTGTTTCCCAACCGGCGATGGCAAGGTGTCAGCAGGGCCCTGTTTAAACCCAGCAAGGCAGGAGCCCCTGCCTTGCACCTCAGATCCTTAAGACACCTGCTCCCTGATGCTCTCCCCAGGTCTCACCTGCTGGCGGGAGTGGAAGAAGTGATGATGAGTCACCACAAAGACCCTTCATGGAACTCATTAACTTTACAGAATAATGTTTCTGGGACAGAGTGGAGGATTCTTTTTTTCTTTTTTTGCCCCCAATTACTGAAAGAGTGGAGGATTTTAAATACACATAGTGTGCTCTGGTGATTGTCAAATTTGACCCCTGCTTGACTTAATTCTAAACAAGCCTCACAGTGACGCGTTCTGGTGAGATTTCCAAGTTTCAGGAATGATGGAGGTGCGTGGGTGCATGTCACTAGGGCATTTTATGGTTTGCAGGGCAACTTACATACATTATTTCCTGTGATCCTCACCACAAATCTAGGAGGCAGGCAGGAAAGGAGTTCTTAGCCCATGTTACAGACAATGGCATTGAGTCCCAGAGAGGCTGGGCAATTGCCCAAAGTCACACAGTTTATTTTTTGAAGCACAGTAACTCATGACCCCAGAGTTCACTTCTTGTCATCTCACAACAAGCCAGGGAGGAACAAGCACCATTGTCTGGCCTCATATACTGAGTTTTGGTTCCTGGGTTAGGCTTCCTGTCACTATGTGCAGGGAAGAGACGTGGATACCTGGAGATCACCCCCCGCCCTCACACCACTCCATGCTGTAGACCCTACTTTGGGAAAACAGTACATAAGCGATGCAGGGGTGGGGGTGGTGAAAGAAATCAACATATTTCGTCCCCAAATACACTTCTTTGACATAATTTGAGATGGTTCTTCAGAGGGCCTGCAAACACAAGGAGCCCTGCAAAGCTGTCTTTCTGGGGAAGATTTGCATCTGCAGAATCTGCATTGATGCACCCAGGTTTTCTGAGAGGTCCTCCTTTATCCAATCTAGGAAAAATTAACTGAAAATGGGACACCTTTAAAGGTCTGAAAGTAACATTTCCCATCAATTCTCTCAGGGCTGCTCCCTGTGAGGTTTCGTCTACGTAACAAGATCATCTTGGCCCACCAGGCCTCCTCATCCTCTCCTCCCATAACCTATTTTGCCCCGATCCAAGCCACCATTCTTTCTTTAACCTCAGGGTGGTATATATACTTCTGAACCCCAGGACGGTGGAGGTAATCACTCTGTGGTTCTCCCCTATGTGCACATTAACAAATTTGTCTGCCTTTTATTTTATTAATCTGCATTTTGTGAGATGATTTTTTAATGAAAATACAGAGGGCAAAGGAGTTTTTCCCTTGGCCCCTACTGTGGCTTCTCTGGACTGTGAGACCACCTTTAGTCTTGCCCAGGCAGGTTCTGAGGCAGGAGAATAGGGTCTGGAGGCAGGGAACCTAAGGCTGATTCACACTGACTAATTATAACTGAATCAAAAGGGAAACCCCAACTTTCCACACCTAAGTAACAAAAGGACCAGAGGCTACTCCCTTTGTAAATACCCCCACCTCTCCCATTTGGTTGATTTCTGCAATCAGTCAGACTGATTGCAGGCCACTACTTCATTTGCATGAAGTGTACACCAAGTGGCCTACGGGAAACCTCTAGGGGATATTTGGACCCCAGAAGATCCTGTAACCAGCACCCTTGAGCCGCTGCTCAGGCCTGCTCCCACCCTATGGAGTGTACTTTCATTTTCAATAAATCTCTGCTTTAGTTGCTTCATTCTTTCCTTTCTTTGCTGTGCGTTTTGTCCAATTCTTTGTTCAAAACACCACGAACCTAGACAACTTGCAGTCAAGACCCTCCACCAGTAACAGTTGAGCTGTCTTGACACACCCCGAGGCTCGCCTGAGGCCCTGCTCCATTGAGGCCCTGGGCAGTGGAGTCCCAGGAGGCACCTCTGACCCAGTGCTCTGTCTCAGGCTAGGGCAGGCCAGGTCCTGAGCCTGGGCAGGGCAACACTGTACCCCTGTGAATCACGCACCCAGCAGGGGCTGTAACAGGGCTGCACAGTCACCACCAGGCAGCTGCTGGCAGGACTAGGTTAGATGGTGGCATGCAGGACAGGCAGGGCCTTCTGCACAGAAGAGGGATAGTGGCACTTCAGTCCCACCAGAAAACCCCTTTCGTCACCCATATGTTCAGCAGCCACACACTGCCTGTTACTGTGGTGCATGCAGTACAGAGGCTGCTGAGTGCGTGTGGAGGCAACTGGGGCAGAAGCTGTGAGGCACATCGCACAGTAATGAAGAACAAAGACGTTGGAGTCCCACAGCTTCAGGTTTGAATCCAGACTCCATTTCTTAGCAGATGGATGATCATGGGAAGTCGTTGAGTCTCCCTCTGTGCCAGTGTCCACATCTAGAAACTGGGATAAGATAGCACCTCCCATGGGGGTTCTGAAGTGATGTAAATGCAATGCCTGGCCTGTAGTGATTGCCCCATCCATGGTTGTTACTATAAGGGGTCAGTGAAATGCACTGTTTTTTGCAGCTGTGGTGCCATGCAAATAAAATTATTCTCGGGACTATGCATCGCTCTTAACATGTCAGAGGTTTCACATTTTGTTTTGTTTATTTCCCGTCTCCCCATTTGGAATAGAATCTCCATGAGGGCAAGGATTTAAGACTATTTTGTTCACTGGTGTGTTCTCAAGTGTCTACAAGACTCTTTGTGCATAATGGAAGCGTGATTTGTTGAGTGAAAGAAAAACAGAAAAAAAAAAAAAAAAGAAAAAAAAGAGAGAGAGAGAAAGAGGAACTGAGAAAGAAAGAAGTAAAATCTCCTTGATATACAGATGACAAGGACTATGCCGGGGAGCCATCACTTGCCAGAGACGTGCCCTGCCTGCTGTTTTTATGAAGGCCATGAGAAACAATGGCAACCCTTGGAAGTTGGACTGGCTTAGGAGACACATGGGGTGGGATGCCAGGTAGGGAGAGGAGCTCAAACCAGACTTAGGAGAGCAGAGCAGCAAGGAGAATAGACCATGACCCAGGGGCTTGCTTGGTCCCACCTGACTTAAGGTTTCACCATTTCCTGAGTGGCCAGTTGGGAAGTAGCACCCAAACCCCACTGTTTAGCATGTGTTATTTATTGCAGGGGTCCCTCACCCCTGGGGCCTGTTAGGAACCGGGCCACACAGCAGGAGGTGGGCATTGCTGCCCAAGCTCCACCTCTGTCAGATCATGGCAGCATTACATTCTCGTAGGAGGACAAACCCTATTGCCAATGGTGCATGCGAGGGATCTAGGTTGTGCACTCCTTATAAGCATCTAATGCCTGATGATCTGAGGTGGAACAGTTTCATCCCGAAACCACCCCATCCTCCTTGTTCATGGAAAAATTGTCTTCCACGAAACTGGTCCCTGGTGCCAAAAAGGTTGGAGACCGCAGATTTATTGGACAAGGAGTGATGCAAACGTTCATGGCATACTAAGCTGTAGCCAGTTCTCATTCTGAGCATGAGTTCAGGCATTTCAGGACATGCTTTCAGCTGCCTGTTGAGGCTCCTAAAGGCTAACCAGGAAAGGTTTCTGAACAAGGTAAGCTCCCAAGGAAGAGCGCCAGCAAGATCCTGAGTGAGCAGGCCACATGTGGAGACACTAAGGAAAGGCACCTCGGCAGGCCTGGCTGCAGGCTGCGTGGGCTGCTTGTTACACACAGCTTCTGCCTTGGACAATAGCCTGATAGGGTTGTGCGCTAGGGAGACGGGTAGCTTTGTTGCCAGCCGAGGGAGTCCCTTTCTACCTGAACTCGGTCTAGAAGGTGCTAGTTGTCCGGCATGTCCTCCTGGAACTCAGTGTTGGGCTTGTGAGGTGGAGTGAACTACTTTTCTGATTGAAAATATGCTCTCTAGGCTGGGTGCGGGGACTCACGCCTATAATCCTAGCACTTTGGGAGGCTGAGGTGGGTGAATCACCAGAGGTCAGGAGTCCAAGACCAGCCTGGCCAACATGGCAAAACTCCGTCTCTACTAAAAATACAAAAATTACCCAGGCATGGTGGCGTATGCCTGTAATCCCAGCTACTTGGAGGCTGAGGCAGAAGAATTGCTGGAACCTGGGAGGTGGAGGCTGCGGTGAGCCAAAATTGTGCCACTGCACTCCAGCCTGGGCAACAGAGTGCGACTCTGGCTCCAAAGGGTGAAAATGCTCTCTAAAGCCCACTTGGCCAGATGAGACCTGGGGAAACATCAAGGGAAGGATGAGGATGGAGTGAGGAGGCCTCTGGAAACTGGAGGATCTGCCACACTCGCCATTGGTGAGGACAGGAAGGGAAGGGGGAGGGGAAGACTCAGGCTGTTAGTGGGAGGATATCGGGGGAAGGACAAAGCAGAGGGCTCCGCAGAGCCTGACAGACCAGGCTTCCCAGGAAGAGGCCCAGGATGACAGCCATCCAAGCAGCATCTCCAGGCCCCGGAGAGAGACTGGAGGACAGGGACTGAAGGAAATGGATCTCATTGCCTGTTCTGCAATTTCCTGGATACTGACAAGGTTAGCACCTCCCTATGTTGACTGGCCCTATGTGTTGCCTCTTCTGTCAAATGCCTATTCATATTTTTTCCCATTTTTCTTCTGAACTATTTGTCTATTTCCCACTCCCTCCACCCCACCAGGCATTCAGGATTCGATATATTCTTGAAGCTAATCCTTTGTCACTACACATATCTTTTCCCAGCCTGTGGCTTATCTTCTGAGTTTCTTTAAAGTACCTGTGATGAACCAAGGTTCTTAAATTTAATGTGGTTGAAATCGTGAATCTTTTTTTTTTTTCATGATTTGTGATTTTTTGGTGTGTTATGTTTAAGAAATTCTTCCTTACTCCAAGATCAAAGAGATACTCACTTCCATTTTCTTCTGGTCAGATATCCCACCCACAGGGATGCTGCTGTTGTTTGAGGACCTATGCCCAAGGCAAGGACGGGCAGACCCCAAACCTGACATGCTGTCCTCAGATGCCAGGGGGACCACATGTCAGGGTCTGCACAACCTTAGGATGCCTTTCCTGTAAACCAGCCCCAGACATCACTGGGTACAAGCTCTGCTCCTAATCTACCCCCTACTCGTACTTCGGCCAACACAAAAGGTGCCAGTGAGCCTGAAGCCATAAGATCCCTGTGTCAGAGTTGAGGGCCCAGATGCTGCATTCAACTGGGGGTTCTCAAAATACTGTGATCAGCACAGATCTGTCTGCTCACCACATGCCAGGATCTGCCAGGGACCATCTCACAGCTAATGATAAATCCTCCTGTCAGGGCCACAAAGCAGGGCTTTGTGACACTGTGTTAGCCCACATCGTCCCAGGGCAGGGCTCCAGGCTGAGTTGGTCAGCCCAGGCCACTGCAGACAATGGAGCCACAGTGGGGCAGGGTTTGCAACGGAAGTCAGTATGGAGGATGGTGACAAGAAGCAAACACCCTGACAACAGCCAGGCCCATGCACGCCTCCCCGAGGAGGGAGGACAGGGCGGGGCAGGCTCCGCAGAATCAACTGGGCAACTTGAATCTTGCAGCATCTGGCTAGCACCCAGGCAGGCTCCACAGATGCCCGCCTGGGCCTGATTTTCCTGTTCTGTCTCCCACGTCTGCCAGGAGGCCTTGATAAATATTCAATAGCTGTGGCCTCAGAGCCTGTGTCTGGAGGACATTCTTAGGCAGTGAACTGGAGAGAAGCTGAGAGGAGGCCTTTAAAGGAGCCCCAAACCTCAGCCTCTCCTTTCTGCTCAGGGTTTGGTTTTAAAGGGTCCCAGGGGAGCCACCCACCTACAGGCCTGAGCCCCTGAGGTCGATGCGTGGGTTCTCTGAGCCTAGCTCTCAGGGAAGAAAGAGGCAGAATTCAGGCTGCTAGAGCAGCCGGGATGAGAGAAGTGATGCTGGCAAATGTGGTATTTAATGGATATTTTAAAACACCAATAGCAAATACAGTCATTTCTGGGACTTCTTTTTTTTTTTTTTTAGAAGATGCTGAATTAAAAATTTGCATCTTCCCTCATTCTTGATCTCCTTCTGCAGTTCCACTTGAACAACCCCACAGGCTCCGGTCTCACTTCTGCTCACACCCTCCACCTGCTGCCCACGCAACTTCCTGCCCTGCCCCCACCGCCCCTGCGCTGTCCCAGCTCACCTGTTGGCCATCAGACATCACTCACGAGCCCTCCCTCTCACCACAGACTGTGGCTCCAACCATTTTGAGTATGAAGTTTCTCATTTATCTCAAAATATCTGACAGACTCCCTGCCCCATTCGTTATATTAGACACAGAGTCGAATATATATTAAACTTCAATTAGATCAATTCTATATTAGACTTCTATAAAACATCTAGTGAGTGAGAAACTATATAATGATCAAAGTAACTGTGAGTTCAATAATCACATTCTGCAATCATAGTTTACTTATCACAGAAACATCTAGGCACCTTTGAGAACCAACAGGACATCCATGTGCAAAGGATGTGATTTGTTCAATCTAAAGACAGTGGAGAGAGGGGTGTGTGCATGTGGGCGTGAGCGCACATACACAAATTTGCTGGCCCCTCACAAAAGCTCTAGTTTCTGGAAGGAGAACCCGAGTGTCCTCAGGCCCAGCGGTTCCAAGCATTACTGGGTCCCTCCACTGAGAAAGCAAAGGACTCACAGGTCTCCAGGCACCTGGTAATCATGTGGAATTGGCCGAGGCTGCCTGCTGCTGAGGAAGTTCTTGTCAAGTCTGGCCTTGGTGGGAGCACCGGTGGTAGTCAGAGGTTCTTCACCTTTTTTAGGTCATAGACCCCTTGGAGTGAAAATGTTGGAGGTTTCTCCTAAAAGCACACTGCAATTCAGGAGATCCTCCAGGTCCTGGAGTTCATGCATAGGCATCATGGACCCCACATGGAAACCTTCCGGATTGAGAGGTCTCGAAAGCTTTTCCAGTCCTAAGAGTACAGTTTCTAATTTGCGGGAGTCAGCTGGGCTTTCATTCCCTGGCAGAGCTATTTTGGAGGATGAGAAGTTTTGTCTTCTCTACCACCGCATATACGGTCCACAGTGACAGAGGGGAGTGTCATGGTGCCACCTTGTGTTTCTGTCCTGAAATTGCACCTTCTCTGGGGTCCACGCTCAGGTCCACCTCCCACTTCATGAGCCTCACTCCCTACCACTCTCCCACCTTCTTACTCTGACCAAACCACATGGACTTCTGACGTCCCTGCCTTGGGGCCTTTGCACTGACTGTTCCCCCTGCCTGAAGTCTGGGTTTAAAGCCCTATACACAAGTGCAGTTTGTATAGTCATATCATGAACCAAGAAAAAACAGCAAATGTTTATGAAGATGCCTTTACTTTCACTCGGCCTAAAACGAGAAAATATCACACGAGTACATTAAAGAATTTTTTAAAATTTGAGGCAGCTTTGAGGAGAGATTGGGGAAGATGAGAGGGTATAGTAGTAAGCTCTCATTAAGTTTTGCTGCAATAACAAATAGCCTCAAAAATCTCAGTGGCTAGGCCAGGCATGGTGGCTCACGCCTGTAATCCCAGCACTTTGGGAGGCTGAGATGGGTGGATCACCTGAGGTCAGAAGTTCAAGACCAATCTGGCCAACATAGTGAAACCCCATCTCTACTAAAAATACAAAATAAATTAGCTGGGTGTGGTGGCACGCAGCTGTAATCCCAACTACTTGGGAGGCTGAGGCAAGGAGAATCGCTTGAACCTGGGAGGTGGAGGTTGCTGAGATCACGCCACTGCACTCCAGCCCAGGCGACAGTATGAGACTCTGTTTAAAAAAAAAAAAAAAACCTCAGTGGCTAACAGCAACAAAAGTATCCCTCAAATTGCTTCTTTATTTTTATTTATTATTTTTTTGAGACAGAGTCTTGCTCTGTCACCCAGGCTGGAGTACAGTGGTGCAATCTCAGCTCACTGCAACATCCACCTCCTGGGTTCAAGTGATTCTCTTGCCTCAGCCTCCCAAGTAGTTGGGATTACAGGTGTGTGCCACCACGCCCAGCTAATTTTTGTATTTTTAGTAGAGACGGGGTTTCACTACGTTGGCCAGGCTGGTCTCGAACTCCTGACCTACAGGTGTGTGCCACCGCGCCCGGCCTCAAGTTGCATCTTCGTGGTGGGGCAGCTGTGGCTCTGCTTTGTTGCAGGATGGAGCAGCGAATGAATTGCTGGGAAGTCTTCTCACTTTCGTCCCCTTAAAGACGAAAGCCATGAGGAATGAAGAAGCTGGGGCTCCCTGCTTCCCTCACATCAATAGCCTTTCTGAGGCTCCTGGCTTTTTTGCCTTCACAGAGCAGGACTGAAGCTGTCCCTGCTCCACAGGCTTGAGCTGCAGCCATGGGGCGGAATAGAGCCTCCCGCCTGGGCCCTGAACCTCCCAACCATCAACCATCACGCATATGGACCCAAAAGTTCCCAAGAACTCTGGGGGGATTGCACAACCCCAAAGCCCTTCTACTCCGACTGCCACAAGAGGGAGGAAGAAGTCTTCTGGGTGCCATTAGAAGACTTCAAGCAAAGAAAAGGAGGAAAATAATCTTAAGGGAAGCGGAAGCCAAGAGAAAAGAGAGGAAAGAGGAGCATGCGGCACATGTGTGGAGTGTGGCAGCTATTAACCCGGAGCCAACCCTGAAGTCTTCTCAGCCTCTCACCTGAGCCTCTTCTCACCGCAAAACAGACATTGGAACGACCCACCTGGAAAACTGATGGGAGCTTAGTTTCCCTCCCTTGAACGATCTCTTTTCTCAGCCACAGGAAAACAAGTTTCAAAGTTGATTGGGAAAGGGGGGGTGGGATTCAGATATGGAAAGAATGAGGAGGGAACAGATGGTGCCTACTAAAGCGACCAGATTTTTTCCCCCAGTTAATCTGGGAATGACCTAATTTACATAGTATTTGCATAAATTTCCATTTCAAATTAAAGCTGTCCTAACTTCAAGTATACAGGAGAAAATAAATGAGATCAAGCAATCTACTGTAATTGAACTCAAGCCGGTCCTGACTTCTGTGAAATGCAGGTCAGGCTTTTAAACCCTGGCACAGGAGAGGGAAGGAAGTTGGCCCCACTGTCCCTTCGCAGGAGGGGGCTAGAGGAAGCCTGTCTCCACCTCTGAAATTAGAGAAAGTCATCACAAGGTCCTGGGCCAGAGTGTGGGGAGATGAGGAAATGCCACCTCTCCTCTGCTCTACTCCTCCCTCCATTGCGGGGCCTCCTTAGGAAGGACCAGAACTAGGAATGGAGCAGAAAAGCCAGAGATGCTTTCCTGAAGTCAGACTGGACTAGCTGGCATCTCACAAATGAAGCAAAGGGAAGGTCGGCATCAGGTCCGGCCTCTTCCAGGCACAGTAGACTGGGCTCTTGTGCAGGAGGGGGGCAGGGTTCGCACGCCCAGGTGCATGGGAGGCATACACCCGCGTAGTGTGTGGGGTTGTTTTTGCCTGCCTGACTCCTTAGCGCTCCATCCTTTATTCTTATCCTCCACCAGTTCCCAGATCCCATCACACAGCCTCACAGACACACAAACATATATGAGTGCCAAGGAACACACACACACACACACCCTAGGCATTACCACCAGCCCAGCCTGTGCAGTCCAAACCTAGCGACGGGAACTCTGGGAACCTAGGATGTGCTGGTCATCATGTTCACTCTATGTCCGGCCCCTTTGTCTATTTCTCGAATTAACTCAGATCCAGGGAAACTGCAAGGGCAGTGAATTCCTAGGGCATGTCAGATGGGGAAAGAACCAAAGTTGGAGGCTGGGACGGTGTCATGCTCTGTATGTAGTCACCAAGGAAGTACTGGCTGCTGCAGAAGGAAATCTCCAACACAATGAAGGCAGGCCAGCCAGTGGCCCTAGATGCCACCGACTTCAATGGAGGCTGAGTGGTCAAGGTGGACTTGAATCTGCCTTTCACACGGTCCTCTGATGGATGTCCTGAGTGCTGGCCTCTGTGTCTTCAGGAGCTATGTCTTCTCCCCTCATGCACTGATTCCCCTGCACTGAGCATCCCTCTCTGTTTCCCTACACACCTCAAGGAGGTAGGAGAAGCCTTGCTCTATTTTGATGTTCGCTGAAACAATTTCTGCTGAGAGTTCTCAGGCCTCCCTGAAGATATAAAAACTCCCTGCCCAACCCCTTACTCCCCTGAAACAGGAGGGCAGAACAGCATGGCTTCTTCACTGGGGAGGCAGAGTTTGAGGAAAGGAAGGTGAAGAAAAAAAAAGACTGGCCAGGCATAGTGGCTCGCACCTGTAATCTCAGCACCTTGGGAAGCCAAGGTGGGAGGATTACTTGAGCCCAGGAGTTTGAGACCAGCCTGGGCAACATATTGAGACCTTGTCTCTACAAAAGAAATTTAAAATGAGGCAGGAAGATCACTTGAGCCTGGGAGATCGAGGCTGCAATGAGCTGTGATTGCACTACTGTACTCCTGCCTGGTTGACAGAGCAAGACCCTGCCAGAAAGAAGGGAAGGAGGGTGGGAGGGAGGGAAGGAAGGAAGGGAAAGCAGGAGAGAGGGAGGGAGGGGGAAAAAGGTAAAAGGAGGTTCATTAATATTTCAAAAAGTTACTTTGCCACATGTTTTTTAAGAAATAATGATGCAGGGATCATATAAGCCAAAAGAAAGAAGAAAAGGCCAGAGAAGAGTAGCTGGCAAGACAAGGAGGGAAGAAAAGATCAAATGGAGACATCAGAGTCTAATTCTGAATTTTTCAAGGGCTTGCACCCACTGAGCTGCTGCCCCACCCCCAGACGCCCTCAGCCAGGCCACGAAGTACCTGAGAGCCAGTCCGGGTCTCTGGGCAGCTGGGCAGCTGCTGGACAGCTGCTCGCCCGTTCATGCGGTTAAGATGAGTTCACCACACAGTGGCACCACACAGATGCTCCTGCTGGCCAAAGAAGGCTCCAGAAGGCCAGGCATTCTCATTCAGCCAGCCCTTTGGAGGCTCCTCACCAGCAAAACCATTTATTTGGGGGTCACTCCATCCTTAGCATAAGAAATACCACACTTTAACCCAGAGGTTGGCAAACTCTGTAAAGTGCTGGACAGTAAATACTTTAGATTTTGCAGACCATTTAGCCTCTAAAACAGAGACTCAACTCCCCTGTAATGAAAAAGCTACCATAGAAAATATGCAAATGAATGAGTATGTCTGTGATCCAATGAATAGACACACTGAAATCTGAATTTATATAATTTTCATGTGTTGTGAAATTATTCTTTTGATTTTTTTTTTTTTCCATTTAAGGTCATTCTTAGTTCACAGACCACACAAAAATGGCTACAGACCTGACTTGGCAAGTAAGGTGGATTTTACTTTAAACAAGCCCCAAAGTAGAAGGCTTGGTCTTCTTAAATAAAAATTAAGAATAGATTGATTTGATTTACAGAAGAATTTACCTTGGTGATCTAAATAGAGGGTTCCCTGAATGCATTCAAAATAAGATTTGATTGTAACTTTTTCCTGCAGTGTTAGCTGTCTTCCCTTTTTTACTTTCAGTGTTTTTCTTTCTTTTTTTTTTTTTTTTTTTTTGAGATGGAGATGTACTCTTGTCACTCAGGCTGGAGGACAGTGGCACGATCTCAGCTCACTGCAAACTCCACCTCTCAGGTTCAAGCGATTCTCCTGCTTCAACCTCCCAAGTAGTTAGGACTTCAGGTGTGCAATGCCCCCCTAATTTTTGTATTTTTAGTAGAGATGAGATTTTGCCATGTTGGCCAGGCCAGTCTTGAACTCCTGGCCTCAAGTGATCCACCTGTCTCAATCTCCCAAAGTTCTGGGGTTACATGTGTGAGCTGCCACGCCCGGCCCTTCAGTATTTTTCAAAATGACATTTGCCATCCACTAGTGGGCTGCAAAATTCATGAACATCATTTTGGATAGAATAGAACAAATAGAATAGAATAAAAAGGTATCAGAGTTCCTCACACACAATAAAAGTTGGTAATGTCTCATAACATTTTGCCAGGTGTGTATTTTCATGTGTATACATTCATATAGCTATGTTATATTGGGTTGTAATGTAAAACATATTTCTTGTAATGGATCATGGTCAAAAGTTTGTGAAGTCCTGGTCTGATTAATATCAGGAAAGAGACAAGTTGCATTTCCAGCCCTCCTGAATTGCCCCGAGTCTCCCATTTCTCTCTCTACCCCTATGGGATTCTCTGCTGATCAACTCTGAGACCGACAGAGGCAGGAGGCAGAGCACTCTCCTAGGCAGATAGGGGAGGGCCCCCGGAGAACTTCCCACCCACCAAGGTCATTGTGCACAGGCCGCTTGCCTAAACATGCTTGCAGTGAAAAATTCTGTCCCTTAACACATGCGCAGTAAGAGAAATAAATCAATGTGGAGTGGCTCAGACTAAGGGCTCACATGTGCACTAGAAGGATGGGGGGGGGAGCCACCAGAAATTCATGCCACATACAAATAGGGAACCCAGCCCTATCAGCAGATTATAGAAGCCCCTTGTATTCAACTGTGAAGAGAGCCAACCAGCAACCTGCTTTCAAGACCCCTCTTTTTGCTCTTTCCTTTTTGCTTTATAAATTCTATTCCATTCACTCTTTAATGTCCACATGCCTAATTTTTCCTGGTCAAGAGACAAAAACCCAGATCTAGCTGAGCTAAGGAATAAAAAAGCCTGCATCAAGACCACTGTTCAGATGCCTCATAGTGACCATCACAGACAGGGCACCAGTAAAAGATGAAGAAGGGACAAGTCACACCTCACCTTCATTCTCTGCACCCCCACTGCCCATGTCTTGTTCACTCAGCACCTTGCAGTTAAGAGTATAAGCCTGGAGTATAAGAGGTACTTAACAAGCGTGTGTTGAATGAATGAATGGCTGAATCCCAGACAGCAGGGTTGTAGGTAAAAAGGCCCTGAGATGTGAGGGAGCAGAGCACAATTGTGGAACTGAAACTCAAAGCCTGTTCTCCCAACTACACCACCCAGCCTAAGCTTACACATAACATTCATTAAGGGTCTGGTCAGGTTTCCAGGCAGAGTATTCTCCTCCCCACCACTTTGCCAGGTAGCAAAGGGCTTATTTCCCCAGGCACATGAGCTACGTGCACATACTTGGAAGAGCTCACCTTGGCATGAACAGAGGGACATCTCTATCACAGACTGAGAAATGCCAGTTATTCTCGAAGGCCACTGGCTTCTGGAAGACAGGGAACTGCACTCCAGCAAGCCAGCAGAATGATTCATTTCCATGGAGCTTGGAGAGCAGTAAAGCAGGCAGTGCGGGACTGAGAGCTGAGGGACCATGCAGGGGAGGGCTGGGCTGGGAGCAGCTATTACAAGGGAGAAATGAGAAGGACTGTCTTGGGAGCAATGGCAAAGGCAGATCTAGCCCCTTTACCCACAGAAGTCCTCCTCCATGAATGTTCTCCTCCTCAAGACTCCTGCTCTGTCTTGGCTTTGTGCCGCTGGGGCCGATGGTGGCATTACAGGTGCTACTTACAGTCACTGATAGTTTACTGTTTCAGAGGCGGTGGTTCCAGAAGGGCCTCTGATCCATGTCATATGGGCAGCTCCCAGGGAGGAGCTAAACTCCTCATCCAGGTGTCCTGTCAGGCGGGCCCATTCTGGGCTTCCCCCTATCATGAACCAGGTTTGAGAACTCTATAATCTCACACAGCACCAGTGAAGCAATACGCTTTGGGGGCAGGGCACTCACAGAGCTAAAGGAGAGCAAGAAGAGTGAAGCGAGTGTGCATCCCCCATTCCCTCATCATTCCTGGGTGGGGGTGAGCTGGGCCGACAGCGACAGCGCTGTCCTGTGTTCTGCTGCAGGAACACACAGGCTACTTGGCTCCAGGCAGAGGAGATATGCAGACATTGTCTAGATGTTGCAATGCTTCCTGCATGTAAGAGGGGTGGGGAGGGTGAAGAGGAAGCCTCCAGCCCCACAGCAAAGGGATCGTGGGCGCCCTCTTGCTGGGAAGCGGCCTGGCCCCAGCTGGCTCATGGTCCAACCAATGCAAGGAGCTCCCAGGGTCCCTTTCGGATGCCCCTGCCTTTGCTCTGCTGACCCAGGGAGAGCCACATGCTCCCCAGCATTGAGGCCAGCTGTGGCACAGCTCTCTGAACAGTGGGCCCTCCATATGCAAGGTCCCCCAGTTGTTCATGATTTTGAAGAGTCTGTTGTATGCTGATTGCCACAGTCACTCCTGTGTAACTCCAACAATGGGGCTCCATGCCTATGTACAGGCCACCACTACACCAGCAGGGACCTGTGCCCTGGGGGTGAAGCCTGAGAAAGGGATGAGAGACACGGAACTTTCTCTCCCTGCTCCCAGAAAGACCATTTTTGGTGCAGTGTTTTGTTCTGTTTCATTATTTTATTTTATTTAGGTGAAACAAACATCTGGTACACAAATCTTCATCCATTTTAAATGCCTCTCTAACCCCTTACGGGTGTTGCAACCCCTCCTCGCCCCCATCCTGCATGTTAATTTGAATATGAACTTAATGGACTCTAAATAAGTCAGCTAAGATGCCATTTTCAGTGCAGCCGAGCCGATGTGTTTCTGGGGAAATGTGCTTGCATGGGCAACGTCACCCAAAAGGCACCTCAGTGAGCGCCCTTCCACCCAGGGGAACCCAAAGGGAAGCCGCAGCACAGCCAGCCTGGCATCATGCTGTGGGGGAGAGCATGGGGTGGCCGCCCTTTCTGGGGGATTTTCTTGTGAAAATGCTACCCCGTCTTCCTCAGGACCTGCCTCTGCTTCAAGTTTCCCCTCCCTTCCTGTGTAGCACCTGCCAGACACTGTGCAAAGGACTCTGCCCCTGACTTCAAGTGGCGCACAGACAGCCCAGTGCTGGGAAAACAGTCTGTGCTCAACTATTTTACTGGATTCAAACCAGAGATCACGCTTTTAAATTCCACCTAGCCAAGTCCCAGCACTTTCAGGAATTCTGGGTAATGCAAGACAGGCCAAGGAGTGCTTAGCTTAGCCTGGGTGCACTCATCCCCACAGTTGCAGAATTCTTATCCGAAGTCTGAGATTCCTAGTTTGGGTCTTGGCAAGGACTCAAAGAGACTCCTTAGGCTAGCTGAAAGCTGGAGCTGTCACTCAGGCTGGTTTTATCCCCTCTGCCCCACCAAGGACCGTTCCTGAAGCTGTACTGGTGATGGGGATGTGGGTTGAGGCACAAAGCAGCCTAAATCTACACATGGAACTTTCTGTGCAGCTGCCTTTCAAGAGAGCACAGGGTACCCCTGCATTAGCTACAGTGTGCACAGCTGAAAGAACAAGGTTCCAGATCTGGCTCTAGCTCTGCATCTAATTAGCTGAGAGACCTCACCCTTGCTAGGCTTTCCTTTTTTCTTTTTCTCTTTTTTTTTTTTTTTTTTTTTTAGATGGAGTCTCGTTCTGTTGCCCAGGCTGGAGGGCAGTGGCACGATCTTGGCTCACTGCAAGCTCTGCCTCCCAGGTTCACGTGATTCTCCTACCTCAGCCTCCCAAGTAGCTAAGATTACAGGCGCACACCACCACGCCCAGCTACTTTTTTTGTATTATTAGTAGAGATGGGGTTTCACCAGATTAATCAGGCTGATCTCGAACTCCTGACCTCGTGATCCGCCCGCCTCAGCCTCCCAAAGTGCTGGAATTACAGGCGTGAGCCACCATGCCCAGCTTGGGCTTTCCTTTTTTCATCTGCATAACAAGAGGGTAAAGCAGATTAAAACTCCATGGGGAATTTCCTCCTCTCTAAACTGTGAAACTCAGAATTGTTACGAGGATTAAATTTGATAAGGTATGTGCAAAACTGAGATGCAGAGCCTGGATTTGCCTGGGCCGTCGATTCCAGACACTCTCCTATGGGATTTGCCAGCTCCTTAGATCAATGACTTAACAGAAGCCTGGCTGAGCCCAGATTAGGTCTCCCATATCCTGGGCTTGGGGGCCTGTCCTGTCGAGCCACTTTCTTAGAGCCAGGTGATATTCAAAGACCAGGGTGAGTGGCCAGAAGTGGGGACTCCTCCCCTATGCCCATCCCCTGCTCTGAAAGTCCTATCCCTAGTGGCATCAAACAGCACCATGTCCTTAATGAAAACCCCAAGTAAAGAGTGGTGGCTCATTCACCCCCCTCTACTTTCCAAACACCTTCCACTTGGTGAACGACCAGTCCAGGCTTGCACCTTCCAAGCCTGCTGTTGCCTTGGCCATCTCTCTGAAACTAATAACAGTTGGCCTGAAGCACTGAGAGGCAGGAGGAACCGAGCTGGGAGGAAAATCCCATGATGCCCACCTATGATATTTCTGCCACCCCACCTGGAAGGGCTCCAAAGTGGGCCACCCAGCAGGTCTCTAGGAAAAAGATCTGATGGCTCCCCAGAGAAATTCCACCTAGCGGAAAAAACAGCGAGTCTTTCCTGAGTGCTTACTGTGTGCATGATCTCACTTAATGTACACATGCCACTATGGGGCAGACTTATGACATCATCATCCCCATTTTACACAGTAGGAAACACAGCTCCGAGATATTCAATAACTTACTCAAGGTCACGCTGTTCGTAATCGCAGAGCCGAAATTTGAGCCCAAGTGCATCAAGTATCAAAGTCTACACTGTTAACCACTAAGTTGTGTCTTCTCCAAAGTGGAAACAGGTCACCTTGGTGTTGTTCACTTAGTCTAGAGACCATTTTTTTGTCTTGAGACACTCATTTGGCGCAGAAAGTCAAATAAATCACCAGAACCTGAGGGATTAAATAAATCAACCCTAAGCAAAGACCCTACAACTTAGGAGAAACAAACTACTAAGGTTTGCAGAGTTGCATCTCTGGGACTCAGAGAACCTTTAAATATAAAAAGGAATTAAACTTTAGTGATAGCATTCTAGGCTTTGGCAGAAGTCAGCCCAGGGGAAGATGTAGCTGCCCCAGCTTAATACTCTGTCCCAACCAGGGACAAGGCCAGAACATTCAAATCAGGGAAGGGGGACTTCTAGTACAGCCCTATCAGATTTCCTCCTACTGCCAACCCTGGTGGTTGGAGATTTTATTTTATTAAGAAAAGCAGCGTTCTGGTGTCTTTCAGTTCATTAAAAGGCCACACAGTTAATTAATGTCAGAGCTGCCAACCCTCTGTACGTGGGAGGCCTGAGCCAGGCCTCCCAGGTAGACTCTTCTGGTTATTTGGAAAACACTTTGGCTTGAAGCTGGAGGTTCTGGAATTGCCGTAGAGTGTTGCTGCAACACAACAGGATAAACTCAGAAGAACAAGCCAGAGGCCAGCCTGTGGATCCACAGCCCTGCCCTCAGCTACAGGGGGAGGCTATAGGGGAAATGTGTCCTTGTCTGGCTTCAGAGAAGGAGTTGAGAATACTCAACTCTCAACTCTTGTGCCCACAGCTCAACTCTCATGGTCTCTAAAGGCCATCGGGCCCACAGCAAGGGTGGTGTGCTCTGTGCTGAGGATATTGAAATCCATGCTGAGCAGTTCCTCTTTCCTCACAGCCCCTCAAAGTCAGCCCTCTGGCTCCTAGAAGCTGATCACCTTCCCAGAGACAGCTGATGAGTGGGACATAGGAAGAAGAGAGGTGCTGAAGGTGAAGCCAGTCCTTGATAATTATTATCATTCCATCCCCTGCCATCATCTTGCTTTTCTCATATTGTTTATAGGATGGGAGAATGTACCAGACACATAGATCATGGTAGCTGTCATACACACCATTCCCGCCTAAGAAAAACTGCCCAGTCACAGCCCCCAAGGAGAGAAGTGTCCCAAAGTTGTCCCTCATTCAGCGTTTGCCTTGTTCTTAGCCATGTGACCCACACCTCCTCTTGACTAGCTGTGATTGGACAGGGGCAGACGCCTTGCCCAAGACCTCCTATCCAGGGACTAGTGGGGTTGTCTGATGTGGCCCAGCTTACCAACTCTGCCCAAATGATAATTCAAATTAGCAATTAGATCAACTGAATTATCTTTCCCTCTGCGAAAACTAATCTTAGGGTCTAAAGAGAATTTCTTTTATAGAAACATGATCTCACTGTGTTGGCCAGGCTGGTCACAAGCTCCTGGCCTCAAGTGATCTCCTGCCTTGGCCTCCCAAAGTGCTGGGATTACAGGCATGAGCCACCGCGCCTGGCCAGGAAACTGATTTTAGAGATAAAGAGAAAATGAGCCAACTGGTAGCAGAACAAAAGTCACAAGGAAACATTTAGAAGAGGTGAGTGAAGAGTGAAGGCAGAGAGTCGTATTGATGCCAGAGCCCTAGGACCAGTGGTTCTGAACCCAAACATCTCTGCACACACACCCACAGCGGCTGGCGGCATACCTTGCACAGGTGGCTAACACATTGTGCTCAAGGTAGAAAATGCACCTTTTGTTGCAACTGAGGATATGTATTGTTACAACAGTGCTTGTTGGACAGAATGTTGAGAAGAATACTCCTTGTAGAATGGGAGAATCCCAAACACACACATCGGAGGGAAGAGGTAGAGTATAATGACAAGTGTGTGCCAACACAACCAAGTTTCCCAGAATGTGTGAAAACTCTGTCTTGTGAGGACAGAAGAGAGCACAGTTGGGGCCGTAACAGTTATTCTCAAAGATATGGGCTTGCAGAGTAACCAAGTTAATGCTATAATAACCAGGGATATAATTTAATACCTCTAAAGGCTTGCCAAAAATTCTGGGATTTGAACATGTGCCATTGTATTAGTCAGGACCTTTTGGTTTCAAGTAACAGAAACCCAACTCAAAATTAACTTACAAAGGAATCTGATGGTTCATGTCATTGAAAAATCTAGGGATAGAACAGACTTCAATGATGGCTGGCTACAAATGCCCAACATCATCAGGAATTATTATTTCTCTCTCTCTTCTTATGTTTCTTTCCTCCAGTTGGCATTATTCTTCGGTTGGCAGGCTCTTCCGACACTCAACAAGGTAACCAATATTGGCTTCATGCTTCATATTGACTTCCTTCCAGCTTAGCAGCATCAGCAGATAAGGAGTAATTCCCTAGATCTGCAGCACAAGTCCCGGGGTAGTTCTCACTGGTCCACCTTGGAACATGTATCCATCCCTGAACCAATTAACAGAGCCAGGGAGAAGCTGTGATCTGATTGGCCTGGCCTGGGTCATATGCCCAGTTCTGGAGCCAGGGCATGATGTCACGCAAATCCTCGCCTGTCTGGTCACAGGCTTGATCCCACTGCCTTTGGTGCGTGTTACTATTATCATCTCTGCCTCTGCTGCCTCTGGGGTGCCATGTCCCTCCACCATGTTCCACCCCATCACCAAGAACAATCCCATGCAGCAGCTTCTCCCTCACTTTTCACTCTTCTGCACTGAAACCTCATCGTATTACATCCACTCCACAGAGCCTATGTCACGTGCCTGTGTCCTAGCTGCAGAGGAGTCTGAGTAACTGAGTTCTGATCTCCACCCTGGTGAGGTGGCACCCCTCACATGGCATATTTTCCAAATTTAAGAAGGTTCTTCAAATGATGATGGGCTGGCACCAATATAACTAATACCTATTATGCTACACCACCCTTCGAGAAGTCAGATCTTCTGCTTCTTCTGGGTTCTGGACAGACTGAGTAATGCAGCCAACTCTTTATTTTCACATGTGATATCCCAATAAAACCATGATTCTCTGTTCTTTGCAACCAGAAAGAAAGCCAGTTAACAAACACAATTGGCCAATGTAATTTGGACAAAATTTAGCCTGGAGACAGTGGTTTTCATCCCAGCAGGATTGGCTCACAGAAGCTCATGGCTTCTTTACAAGGAAAGGCTCCAGTGGGGCTTTTGAGGGTGTCTGGAAAGCATGGCCACATGGAGCCCTCCCAGGAGTACCAGCCCACAGACATTTAATAGGCCTTGTTCCAGAACTCTGCAAATGCCACACTGGGCTACCACTTAACCACAAGTCATCCCCAGTGATTAACAAGAAGCTGGGTTGCAGATAGGGACCCCCTAGCAAGGGTCTTGCTAGTCCAATAATTTCCCTTCAGAGTCTGAAATCCTCTGGCAGCGCTTCCCAGGGGACTGAACTCTCTGACCTTCCTCCTGTGGCGTCTGCTGCTCCATCAGGAGCTGAACTGTGGCGTCTGCTGCTCCATCAGGAGCTGAAGCCAATCAGTAAGAAATCATTTTTGAGTATCAACGATGTCTCAGGCATTGTGCTCACACTGGACATGCTCTGTCTCCAGGGAGCCTTCAGACAAGGAAGTTGGCCAAGGCTTAAATGGCATGAGAGGAGGCCAGGGAGGGAACAAAATGTTCAAGTGCTATTATCCAGAAAGAGATGCATTGTTTTCATTTCTAAGCAGATTTATTGATCAGGGTCACTATGGACAGCAAGGTCTTTGACCTAATATAGAAGTATAATCGTTCTATTTTCTGAGCAGGTCAACAACAAAGAAATTTCTCTGACTGGAGAATTCATTTGTGTAAAAGCCGTCTGAAGATTTCACCATTAAATACGTTTAGTTATATTGAATAAATGAAGAGAATAAAATTAGAGGAAATAGTGACCACTTCAGAAAATCTAGATGGTGCAGAGCCAGTTGGATATGCATACCTGGTTCGTCTTGGGTGAACATTAGAAAGCCCAGTCTTTCTTTTTTTCTTTTTTTCGAGACAGAGTCTCGCTCTGTTGCCCAGGCTGGAGTGCAGTGGCACAGTCTTGGTTCACTGCAACCTCCTCCTGGCTTCAAGCGATTCTCCTGGCTCAGCCTCCTGAGTAGCTGGGATTACAGGCATGTGCTACCATACCCGACTAATTTTTGTATTTTTAGTAGAGACTGGGTTTCAGCATGTTGGCCAGGCTGGTCTCGAACGCCTGGCGTCAAGTGATCTGCCCACCTACAGCCTCCCAAAGTGCTGCGATTACAGGCATGAGCTACCGTGTCCAACCTGGAAGTCCAGTCTTTTACCAATGGCCCCCGGCCCCACCCCTGACTCTCCTCAGAATACTGACATGTTTCACAAAGTGGGAGGGTAGATAGTTGTTCAAAATATGCGCGCTTACAGCAAGGGAAAAGAGGAAATGTCTGATTTGGACCCCAAATCTCCTCCAGGAACCTAGTCACCCCGTGGCCCACCGCCCTTGCTATTTCTGCAGAGGCGGCAGGTGCCCCAGGAGACCACTAGGTGTCGCTGTGAACCTGTGCGAGCGAGGCCTCACCCTGCGGGCGCACACCAACGCGGTCTGTTTTCAATCAACACCTTGTCAGTTTTTCTCCCCGAGGCCCCAGGGGTGTGCTAGGAATTTTTATTTCTTGAGAAATACTGTGATTCAGCTGCCCTTTGTTGGCCCTGCTGGAGAGAATGAAGGTTGTGCTTGCTCCTGCCAGCCCCCCAGGCAAGGGAGTCCCCTGCAAGCTCTCCAGGCCACCAGCCTCTCTCTATCTCCCTACCTCCCATTATTCCTCTTTATTCTCCTTTTTATCTTTCTCTCTCGGTGCCTGGTAACACCGATGTGCTGCTCAGGGAAAGGTCGCCATCCCGGAGGCCTCCTTCAACCCTTCTAAATTTCACCAGCTCCTAAATAAACTAGCTTGCAAATTCTGTCCTTATCCTCCCCTTCTGAATCTGCTCCCAGCCTTGCCCCTTTCTTTCAAAGCAACCACAAGATTGAGGCAGTGTTGGGGATGGGAGCAACAAGAGGCTCAGCTATCTTTTTAATTTCCTTTTTTTTTTTTTTCTGACACAGGGTTTTACTCTGTTGCCCAGGCTGGAGTGCAATGACACGCTCACAGCTTCCTGCAGCCTTGACTTACTGGGCTCAAGCAATCCTCCCACTGCAGACTCCCTAGTAGCTGGGACTACAGGCCTGAGCCACCATGTGCGGCCAATTTGTGTATTTTTGGTAGAGCTGGGGTTTCGCCATGTTGGCCAGGCTGGTCTCAAACTCCTGGACTCAAGTGATCTGCCTGCCTCGGCCTCCCAAAGTGCTGGGATTACAGGCGTGAGCCACCACACCTGGCCAAGGCTCAGCTATTCTTACTAGGCTTGTCAGACTCTACTCCTGGCACACAGGGGCTTAAAAGTCAGATCTGCTTTCAGATCCTACCTTCTTCTGCCACTTACTAGCTGTGTGACCTCCCACCCTTTCTGAGCCCCAGTTCTTCATATGTAAACTAAATTTACACATATAAATTCTACATTAAATAGAATTATAAATGTGAAGACCCCACGTGATCTGGCATGTAGCAGGCATTCCATAAATGTAAAGTGATTTTCCTTATGACTACAGGGATACTTACCCAGTTCTGAGCCCAGCTGGGTGCTGTCTTGGTCAGTGGCCATAGTTTGCTTGGCAAAATGCCAGGATAGCTGTCCTGGGCCCTTCAGGAAAAGGCCACCTGTGGGTGGGGCAGCCGCTCACTCCCTCCTCCAGAAGGCTTGGTGCCGCCACATTCCCTGGTTTCCAGCTACCACATTGCTGCTGTGGTATTTTGGGGTGGCCACAGGGTGGAATCTTGACTTTGGATGCCCTGTGCCTGCTCTCCTCAGGCATTGAGGCCACATACCCTGAAAAGCTTGGGAGAAGGTGGAGGGAAGGGAGACCCAGTCTTTTACCAGAGGCGTTTCTGGACCATTCACTGGACGCTAAATGGCAAATAGAGGAGTCACGCCCCTGCTGGCCAACATAGGTCACTGCAGCCCCTCAGCCTTTGGGAAGAGGCTGTCGCTGAGTGATTAGGATCTCTGCTTGGAAGGCACTTTACAGCCAGGATGAGGCTGCTTTTGTGGAGCAGCAGATATGTAGGGGATGTGTGAAGAACAGCGAAAAGAATAAACATTGCCTCTTGCATTGCCCAAAGCAGTGTGCTGGGCTTGGCAGGGGTGCAGGAGGCCAGGGGCTGTTGCAGACCCCTAACTCAAGCCTCAAAAGACAGGACATGCTCAGAACACGTTGCTCCTGCAGACACTGGTGTTGACTCTGAACCTGTGAAGATTTCTGCAGCCATGAGCAGCACTAGACTTTCAGGGTAGAGAGCTGTTCAACCAGAGGATCTATCTGGAGGTCCAGTCACCTGACCCCTTTTCGCATCAGAACACAAATCAAAGGCCATCAGGTCTCCTGATGTCCTTCCTGCCTAGGCTCAGAGGAGACACACTGGGTTGCCATCCTGGCTCTGTCACCTCTGGACAAGTCTCCTAATCTCTCCAACCTTTAGCTTTCTCATCTGTAAAGTGGATACAATCCTCAAGACGCAGACCACTCTCAGAGGCGTGTCATGAGGATTATAGATGGTGCAGGTGGAGGGCCCGCTTGTGGTAGGCATACACTGCCCTCATGAGGTTTCCAGAGACCTCTCTGCAGGCTGCTAAGGTGTGGCGGGAGCTGTTGCTGTTAACCTTGGTGAGGTCTGCCAGCACTCCAGACCAGACTCCTCAAACCAAAGCAGACGGGAGCTGGGAAGAGCTGAATGCCCCACACTGCAGCCTGGCCTAAGGGTGCCTCACTTGTCTGTTTGAAAAACTTATGAAACCCTTGAGCATTGCTTGTGGGAATTTACAATGGTGCAGCCACAGTGGAAAGCAGTCTGGCAGTTTGTCAACAAGGTAAATATAGTTACCACGTCACCCAGTAATTCCATTCCTAGGTATAAACCTAGGAAATAAGAACAAATGTCCACAGAAGAACTTGTATGCAAATACTCATTGCAGCATTATTTATAGTAGCCAGAAAATGGAAACAACCCAAATATCCATCAACTGACAAATGGATAAATAAAATGCGGTATATCCATGCAATGGGCTATTATTCGGCCATAAAAATGAATGAATGGACCTACAATGTGGATGAATCTAAGCCAGACACAAAAGGACAAACATTGTATGATTCCATTTCTATGAAATGTCCAGTATAGGCAAATCCATAGAGAGAGAAAGTGGTTTAGCGGTGCCAGTGCCTGGGGATGGGGAATGACTGTTAATGTGTGTGAAGTTTATTTTGGGGATGATGAAAATGTTTTGGAATTACATAGCAGTGATGGTTGCACAACTCCATGAATATCTAAAAACCACTGAATTCTATGGCATGTGAGTTAAATTGCAATAAAATTGTTATTTTAAAAAGGACCCTTAGCCTGCCAGCTGGAGTGTGCTCTGACCGTGGACCAGCAAATGAGGTGGGCCGTGCGGGGAGTGCAACTCTTATGAGCCTTGCCTATAAATCAGATTAAGCGACTGCCTCCCTCAGCTGCGCCAGGTTCTGAAGGGCTGCAGCAGCCACAGGCTGTCTCTGAACACCACCGTAATGAAAAGGCTGCTGAGGGCACTGCGGCTCAGAGCATGAGCAGCACGATGCTCACTCCAGGCCCTGGGCCAGCCTCACCCAGATAGCCCAGCTTGCAGTCACATGGGAAGAATCAGAGTTTACGAGTGTGCCCTGCCTCGGTCTCAACCCTGATAGGGATCATGTTTTCCATACCAGGCATCAGAACTGATTGTATGGTTTGTACCCATAGGGACAGTGGGATACCCCATTTTAAGTGAGATCTGCCTCCAGAAATTTGGGCATCAGGCTCCGGTTTTCCAGGACACACACATCGCCTTCTGTTCCCCCAAACAGACAAGTTTTCTAGGAACTTCAACTCTCTGGGGAGTCCTAGACAGAAGTCAGAGTTTCCTACAACACAGGTCTCCTGATGTTTAATCAGAACTGTACTTTTTCAGAGTAACAGCCAATCGAATGCATCGTTCAGCTTGAGGGCTGCCTGCAACCACCTTCACAGCCGGGCACAGAGTCCAGACCTCGAAATCACCGGGTAAGCCTGTTTCCTGTTTCCTTGGGGCATTGACTGGCATCTTGTTGGGAAGTGCAATGTGGCAGGAACACTGACCAGTCTCTTCACTCTACCCACACACTATGTGTGCACCATGACTGCCATCTCCTGCTGCAGACCAAGCATGGGGCAGTCACACTCAGGAGAGTCACTCAGTGTTACCTAAAATGGCTGTATCTGGTAGCTTCCACTGAGGGACGGGCTCATGCCTGCTGGGGAGCCTTGATCTCATACAGGAACAGGGCTTAAGAGAACTCAGGACTTCATTCATATCCGGGACACTCCTTCACAAAGGTACCACAAGGTTTCTACTGTCCTCCACCTCTGCCCCTTGAACCCAGCCCCCACCATCTCATATCTGGATGAATCCAACAGCTACAGAGCTGGTCTTTCTACTTCTACCCTTGTTCTCTCCCTTCCTTAAGTCTCTTCTCAAATCAGCAGACAGATGCTTTCAAAACATAAGTTGTGTCACTCCTCTGCTCAACACCATGCAATGGCTCCCATCATACTGAGAGTAAAAGCCAAAGTCCTTACAGCGGCCCACAAGGCCCTATGTGATACGCGAACTCCTCTCCACACACATCCCCCAACCCACACACCCCCACTCGCCACAACACACACACTCACCCGCCCCCGTCTCCCCACTGACCCCTCTCTGAAGTCCCATCCTCCAGCTTCATGCTCATCGCTCTGTTCCTCCTGCTGTTCTTCCACTTCACGTTGCCTTGCACTAACTGCCTGGAAGGTTCTTTCCTGTTATCTGTGCAGCCCCTGCCCCACACATCCACCACTTGAATCTCCCCTTACCACAGGGGCCTTCCTTGGCCACCTGTTTAAAGTGGCCATCCTCCATAACCTCTGACCCTGTTTATTTTTCTTAATGACACTTAACACCATTCACATATCTCATATATATATATACACACACACACTCTTATATTTATATATAAGATATCATATGTGTATATATATCTAATCTGTTTGTCTATCATCTCAGTGGGAATAAACAAAGACCAACCCTATGATAAAGTGAGGGCCATATATTCCAAGCTTGCTATATTAAGGGAGTCAGCAACTGGCACTTGCCTTTGGCGAGAGGCCCAAAGGCAGGCAGAGGAGAGGGAGAGCTTCATGGTGGAAACCGGGGAAGGCTTCAGGTGAGCCCTACTTACAGGCTGTTGGCAGGAGGAAGCTGGAGGTGGGCTAGAGGCAGGGCCGCCTATGTGATTGGTTAGGGTGCATATTTGGCTTTCTGGGTCCTAATTAGGACTCGGGAACAAAAATAGGGAAACTATCAGTTATTAACGAAGTTCTGGCCATTTGGGGCCCACTGGTACATGGGTTGTTTAGCTTCCTAGATTATCACTAGAGATAGCAGTTTGGCCTCCCGAAAGTCTGATAGCAGGCTGGTTTCGTGCATTGTTCATTATACTACCGTAATTATCTGTAATAATTGTAGATAAGGGAGTGGGTTTCCTGGGCAGGTTCCCTGCTGCAGGTTGTGGGGCAGTGTTCTGTTTTTATACAGAGTCCAGCCATCTCTCTGTGGTTCTGTTGTACATTCAGTCTTTTATACCTCATTAGAATATAAACACTAAGAATACTGTTTTATTTGCTATCGTATCCCCAGAGCCTAGAATAGTGCCAGTTACCTAGCAGGTATGCAGAAACTATCTGTTGTTGATTATGATCATGTTTATCTAGCTCTAGTTAGAAAAGTTGTGATTTTGCTACATGATGTGGAAAATAGGCCAACCACAAGCCTGCTTCATTCAATCCAGTTGTACAAATGTTTGTTGAGTGCTTGCTACATATCCAGGAGGCTCTGTGTTAGGCCACTCCAGGTTACACAAGACAAGTATTAGCTGAAAATGGATTGACGACCAGGATTCTAAATACTTTCGCCTTTCCTCTAAATTTCCCTTCAAGTTTAAATTCAACTTCACCTATAATACCACTGCAGGTTCCAGGCCCATTATTCTTTCAGAGGCTGTGCGGGCCCACGTCTAGTTTCTCCAGCACTCACTGCATGTGGAGCTCATTTAGCTCCTCTCAGAAAGGGCCTGTGTGGCAGCCGGTTGTCTTTTGAATGAGCTGATTATCTTCTCAGTTGGGTTATTCCCTGAGAGCCAGAGCCACACCTTGCCCCTAGTACAGGTGACACATAGGAGGGTCCCGGGGTGATGGGAATCTCCTCCACTCCCCATTTTTGACCTTTGCCCTGAACTCCAAATCAAATATCTCACTGATGGTTTGTACCCATGGGGACAGTGGGATACACCATTTTAAGTGAAATCCATCTCACTTTCATCTTCTGCACACAGAGGTCACACTGGCTCAGAGCTGCCATCTGGAGGTGCATTAACTGTCCTGATAGCCCAAGACTGGGAGCCCTACTTGGACATCTCAACTATTTTCTGACAAGGGCTTTCTGTTTTATTTTATTTTATTTTATTTTAAGGTTCTGAATTATCTCTTCCTCTGGGGAAAGATTCCAGGGATTTTATTCCAGGCTAATTTATCTTTCAAGTAGAACACTCAAGGATCCAAGAAGCAAATAGGCCAGGATGCAGCTGGAACTAGAATTCTGTGGAATAGCTTATCAGCAGGCCACATTCAGCTGTAGAAACAGAATGGAGGCTGCTGAAGGGCAGGGATGGAGGCTGCTGTGTTTCCTAATGAGTCAACGCTTGGCACATGGTAGTTGCTCCGTAGTTATTTACTGAATGAATAGGAAGGATAAACACACTCTAAGTTTGAAATGAGAAATCCCAAGTTTAAATAGCAATAATTTTCTTCAATGTTCCCTCATTTTGTAGCTTAATTTTCACAGCCGTTACAAAACACATTAAGTAAAAAGGCAAACAGTGAGAACCCCAGGTGTGAAAGGGGGCTCTGGGGAGCAGAAGTGTCACTTCCCAGTTTCTTCTTGTGGGCCACCCGTGCTTGCCGCACAGGCTGAGTTGCAGACCCTGCTTTCTACTGAGCACAACAAAAAGCTCCAATGTCACAATCTACTGTGCAGTTTCAAAGTCTTCAACAATTATGATTGCTACGTGATCTAATTCCTGAATGTATTTACCCCAGTTTTATAATGAATCAGAATGAGAAAAGTAAACATTGGCTATAATCAACTCATACCTGTTTAAGGCCTTGGGAGGAAGATGGGAGAAAACTTTCACCAGATCCACGATGGTTGCTGTCTTCATTTTATTCAGATAATTCTTTTTCCCCAAAACCTGGTCAACATTGGGAAACTGGCTGTCTGCAACCAGTCAGACTGATTGCCAGTCAAGCCTTCGTTGCAACGTTGTAACTTCACCTTAGCCTCTGATTGGTTGCTTTTGGCAACCAATCAGATGTTTGCACAGGTGTGTGCCCTTTGTAACTCCACTTCAGTCTCTGATTGGTTGCTTTCTGCAACCAATCAGACGGATTGTGGGCCGCCACTTCATTTCCATGAGGTGAGCATGAAGTGGCCAACAGGAGACCTCTAAGGGGTATATGGACTGGGAAGACTCTGCATCTGGGCCCTTGAGTCACTGCTCAGGCCTGTTCCCACACTGTGGAGTGTACTTTGGTTTTCAATAAATCCCTGCTTTTATTCTTTCATTGCTTCATTCTTTCTTTGCTTTGCTGGGCGTTTTGTTCCATTCTTTGTTCAAAACACCAAGAACCTGGACAACTTGCAGTCAAGACCCTCCACTGATGACACTTTGACTTCTGGATTTCGCCGAACCAAATAGCCAGATATACGAAAGAAAATGGGCGGCAGGTGTTCTCTCCTCCCGGTGCACTCTTGCCCCTATTTCTTGAGTTTCTCCGGGCCTGCCTTGAGACTAAGAAGACTCTCAGCTCTCCCTGCCCATCACCAGAGAAGACACTGAGCTCTTCAGAGAGGCCCCAGGCTTCAGGAAGTCCCTCTTGGTGCCTGACTTAAATCTCTTCTCTGGCCATTAAGCACAATTCCCTCTTGCCCTGTCATCACTGGAGAAGAAAGAACAGCTGCTTACCACTCTCCTTTTAATCTTTTTTTTTTGAAACAGAGTTTTGCCCTTGTCGTGGAAGCTGAAGTGCAATGGCGCAATCTCGGCTCACTGCAACCTCTGCCTCCTGGGTTCAAGCGATTCTCCTGCCTCAGCCTCCTGAGTAGCTGGGATTACAGGTGCCTGCTAACACGCCCAGCTAATTTTTGTATTTTTAGTAGAGACAGGGTTTCACCATGTTGGCCAGGCTGGTCTGAAACTCGTGACCTCAGGTGATCCACCTGCCTCACCCTCCCAGAGTGCTGGGATTACAGGCATGAGCCACCGCGCCCGGCCCTTTTAATCGTTCTTAATGGGCTTATAAGCGGTTATTAAGTCCCCCTTCAGCCTTCTCAGAGCCTCATTTTACTTGCATTGAAGCTGAGAGCTTCCGAGGAAAGCATTTGACTCCGGGCCCCAAAGATTTGCAATGTCTTAAATGGGCAATCAGCCACTTCACTCACTTTAACCTGCATAAATGAACAGTCCTGCCTTCTTTTGCAAAGTATAAAGTCATTCAAAGGAATTCCCTGGCAACCAACCCTTATTAATAAATCACGCCCAATCTAGGCCAGGACAGGGCATTTCGCAAATGCTTCTTTTGCTTGAGAAGTGACACTGGCACTAGGTACACAGTAAACAAGCTGCTGCTCTCTCTGAAGCTCTGCATTTGCTGGATGGATCCAGTCAGTCTCCCACAGGACCCTGTGGGCCTGGTAGGCTCTCACCTGACTCCCCAGTTGGGAAGGGAGTGCTTCCCCAATGAACTCTCACCTGGATCTTTCTTAGGGTTACTGGACTAGGGTCACAGCAGCTGGGCGCAGGGCATAGAGCTCGAGTGAGACTTGCTCAGGCTCTGCTAGGCACACATTGGAAAGTTTCATTTTCTATTCCGTCATAATACCATTTATTTCCAGTTCATTGTTCATGCCTACAGGTGAAAGTCTGAGTTGTATGTCTAGACAGGGCTTCCAGTATGTCCTCACTCAGAATCCCACAGTTCCTTCCGATCATAGGAAGTGGGAAGGAGCAAGGCAGGTAAGTTGTAAGGCTGATGGTGTTTCAGCTTTGAGGAAAAAGTGATTTCACTTCAATAGTAATTTTAACCAGAATGGCTAAAATTAAAAGGACTGACAATCCCAAGTGTTGGCAAGGATACAGAGCAATTGCAACTCTTAGTGTTTGCTGCTGGAGTGTGAATCAGAGCCACCACTTTGGAACTCTTTGGCAGCATCCAGCAATTGCTCCAGCAATCCCACTCTTAGGTATATGAGCAAAAGAAGTGAGTGTTTATGTTCACCAAAATACACATGCAAGAAAGTGCATAGTGTTGTAATTCACTTTTTTTTTTTTTTGAGACGGAGTCTTGCTCTGTCGCCCAGGCTGGAGTGCAGTGGCACAATCTCTACTCACTGAAGCCTCTTAGCTTCAAGCAATTCTCCCTGCCTCAGCCTACCAAGTAGCTGGATTACATGCTCCCACCACCACACTGAGCTAATTTTTGTATTTTTTAGTAGAGACGAGGTTTTGCCATCTAGGCCAGTCTGGTCTTGAACTCCTGACCTTAGGTGATCTGCCCACCTTGGCAAAGTGCTGGGATTACAGGCGTGAGCCACCATGCCCCACCTGTAGTTCACTTTTAAGTACATTTTTTAAAAGTAAAAAATTTGAAGCAGCTGCCACCCTAGTGTAGAATGGATAAATAAGTTGTGCTATAATCATAGAATGAAATCAGACACAACAATGAAGAGAACTGAAGTACTGCTAGACAGGACAACATGGATGAATCTTATATGCAGGATGCTGATCTGGACACACAAGAGCACATCTGTGTGATTCCACTTATATGAAATTCAAAAAAGGCAAAACTAATCTCTGATGATAAAGATCAGAATAGTGGCTGCCTGTGGGAGGAGTGTTGAACAGATCTAATGTGTTCAGTCATCTAGTTGAACACATTAGATCTGTGTACTTTGACTATAAGTTATACAGTACCACAAGAGAAAACAAAAGAAGGTGCCTACTGCGTTTTCTTCTTCCCAGATGACCAACTCTTAATGTATTCATCTGTTTTTTCACTGTTCTGCTTCTTTTGAAGAAGATTTGAGGTGACTTACAAAGGTATATGGTATATTTATAAGTGAAGAAATCTGGGTGATGTTAAAACCAGGGCAGGAAAATAAGGTGGAAACCAGATGTAAGGATGGTCTTCACTATTTGTGTCAGGAAGTCCTGTGAACTTCCTATGGTGAACAGAATAGAGCTTCCTAGCAGTCAATGCAAAGAAGAAACACAATTCCACACCCCAAAGTTAACAGTCCTGCTGATCAGAAGCACAGGTAGTTCTGAGATCTGATAGAAAATGTTCCTGTATCATTTCAGAACAGGAAACTATGTGATCAAATCCCTTTCTATTTGTTTAAAAATTTGTCAGATATCTCATGTTTGACCCTGGATGTCTGAATCCCCTCAGCCCACATTGTCCCACCTACGCCATGCCCACACTGTCCCCATAGAATTTAGGGTGAGGCAGCATCCCAGTGATTGACAGGCCCCTGTTTACTTTCCTGGGTGTGGTTTGGGGGAAGCCCTGTTAATGAAGGCTGGATTTCTGTTCTTTGGGGTGCCCAGCTTGCCATCCTCATTTCTGGAACCCAGACCAGCATCCTCAGCCCACGCTTTGCCACTCAGCTCATCTTTTCCCCGGTTGGCGCTTCTTAGTGGCCCCATCCCTTCCCCAGCAGTGACTCTGCATGGGGCCGCTCCCTGGGAGCTGAGCTCTTTCCATTTTGGCATTTGGGTTAGTGGATCTTTCCACTTTCTGGATCCAGTTTTTGAGTTGAATGCATATATTTCCCCGGTCACTAGTGAAGAAAAAAACACAACAATCACATAAACCAGAAAATTCCAATGACTGTCTCTTCCCCCACTTCTACCCCGCTCTGTTCTGACTCCCAAGGGAAGATGAAGCACACTAGAAGATGTGAATCACTGACACCGACAGCAGACATGTGAATAGCACTGCAGTCTCCAACAGCCTGCCCTTGTCACAAGCCATGCTGCTTGGACCACACAGGTAGCAAACAGCAAACCTGTCTGGATAGAAAGGCTTAGGAGCATCTCAAGGACATCTCAATTGCAGGATGAGAAGGCTGTGTAAATCTTGAACTCCATGCAAGCTTTGGATAAATTAGGTTCAGTTTCTAATGGGATTACCCATTACTTTCTGATTCGTTTTGTTTGTTTTAAAAGACCCCTGAATTCCTGCTATAAAAAGGAATTCACCAAGTGAGAAGGAAAAGGCTGATTTTTATTTATGTTAGGTTAGCAGCAATTTGTAGACACAGACACACAAATCTGGTCCCACTTGAGATGATGCAAGGAAGCCATTTTTATTGTGTCCAAGCCAGCAGACGCTAATTGATTTAGGCCAGTTGGCTCATGTCTTTCTTTTTTTTTTTTCTCTCAACTACACAAAAACACAAAAATCCTCCTCTGCCTTTTGCTCTGGAAGATCAGGTTTAAGGCAAGCCCTTGCTTCTTGTCATTTCCATACAGCATGAGTGGCCTCTCAGCTCAGGATCCCACCAGCACTTATGCTAATGTGGGCACATTATGGTAACAAGCACCTAATAATAGAGGGAAATTTAATTCCAGCAGCAGCAGCAGCGGCGGCGGCAGCCTCTCACTGGAGAGGAGCCATCCTCCTTAGGAGGAGGACCGGTGCCGTTTGCATATGAGGGTGGCAGGAAGCCAACACACTTGCCTCCTGAATTTGGTTTCCTTCCTTTTATTCACGTCTATAATTGAGCCTTTGTAAGTGGAGGGATGAGTGTAAAGGAGCTAAATTTGGAGCTGATTTCACGGGGGTGATGAGAGCTCTGGAGGCCAGCTCTACCTTATGTTCATCTTGCCGACCAAGAAGAAATTTTTGGCCCTGATCTAGGGAAAAAAGAAACTACACTTGCCATTTCTCTGTATCTTCCACTACTAATAAAATGCTATTAGAAGCATCCAGGAAGAATGTGGATGGGGGCGGGGGGCGCAATGAGTACCAAAAAGCAGGAAAAAACCGTGGATTCCTGGATTCACCAGTTGCCTCAGCTGGTTCGTAATTTAGGAAGGGAGGCAAGAAAGAGGCATGGCCCTTGAACGTGAGCCTTTAGGTGGAGACCCACTGAGGCCTCACGAGTGTGATCCTGTAATTGAGCATCTGCAAGCCAGCTGGGTTCACAGCTGATCTCACGTTGTATTAGCCTGGAAGAGTCAGCACTGTATAGGCGACATAGCCAAACGGATTGACAAAATGAGTTAAAAGCAGGAAATTGGATAAGGTCCTCCATGCTTCTACCAGTCTGGAATATGAAAAGCATTCTTACAGTGGTATTGCCACTTAATTACTTGGATTTATGACTTCTCCATCAAAGACTGTTCATCTGGATAGTTTCCTAAGGAGAAGACAGAGACGGCATCAAACATAACCCTACATTCCTCCGCCCAGGCAAAGCCATGCATCCTCACAACCCAAGTTCCTTACCCAAAGCCTTCTTGACTTCTAAGTCTTTAATAGGCACTGTACTAGATGCTGGGGACACAGCAGTGAACAAGGCAGGCATGGGCACTGCCTGTACAAAGCTTGCCAGTTACAAACAGGTGCTGCAATGCAGAGTGATAAGGCTCTGATGGGGAGATGTAGGCTGTCATGGGGCACAGGTAGGGGTAGAGGAGACATTTAAACCACACTTGGGGGTTAAGGAAGCATCCTGAGTAAATAAAATCTAAGTGTAGAAGGAAGAGTGGAAATGCCACACAGCATGGCTAAGACCTACATTTTGTCAGTGGATCGCTGTCAGGCATTGTCAAGGTGGACACAGGTGAGCTCCTAGGCATCTGTACCTCTGGCTCTGGCACTCCGGCCCTCCCCTGCGGCGGCCTCCCATTGCCTAGGCCAATGCAATGTCGCATCTGGGCCTCACCTAAGTCCTGTGCTCCAGGTCTCTTCTCTTCCCTGATATGTCCTCGGTGCCACCCTCCAGGACCTGACTTCTGCCTAATGCACCTGTCTCTCGTCCCCATAGAAACACCCCTTCCCTCACATGCTGCCCTCTAGAGGTGCCAAAGTCAGGGTCGCTAGCACAGTAGCAGGGATTGTGTTTGGAGTTTGGCTAGCTTTCCAATCCCCAGGTTTTATCACTTAAAGGATCCCCTACCTAGTTCCCCACAACTCCCCAACTCTGAAGAGAGAGGAAATGGGGATTACACAGGCTTCATCAATTTGACCAGCTAAGCAGCCCCACTTTTTGTGGTCACGGGTATTTATTTAATAGACTTATTTAATATTACATAGTTCTAGAGCAATCTCTAAGTGGCATCCCCAAGGGTACTCGCCTTAGACAATAAGACCCAGGAGACCAGAGACTGCCTCTTCTTCCTGTTTGTACACTGGCCAGAACATAGAAAACTTAGGGGATGGATGTGCCTGAAGCCAAAATTCCAGCGCCCTGCATTGACTTCCTCATGGGAGGAGCCATTGAATTATCATGCAACAAATTCATGAAGCTTGGACCATGACAAAGCCTTACTCATGAGGGTAGGGAAGAGCTGGAGGGAGCCACCTTCAAGTTCTTTCACTTCACTTCCCAGGGGGTAGATAAGGTTATGTCAGAGAGAGAGAGAGAGAGAGAGAGAGAGGTGGAGGAGAGGGAACTTTCCAGCTATCCTGTAACACTTTGCATTTGTGTGACACTTAACAATTTTCAAACTATTCCTCCATCTGTTATCTCAGGGCAGATGTCCTCACCCCCCATTTTACAGGCGAGGAACCTAAAGCTCAGCAAGGCGAGGGAAGTCCCCAAGGTGATAAGGCTAAGTGGGCAGAGCCAACCCCGGACCAGGCAGGGCCCTTTCTCTGTCGCTTTTCTGCATGATACTGGAAAAGCAAAGGAAATTTAAATCAGCTGGGTGCAGTGGCTCATGTCTATAATCCCAGTGCTTTGGGAGGCCGCAGTGGGTGAATCACTTGATGTCAGGAGTTCAAGACCAGCCTGGCCAATATGGTGAAACCCCATCTCTACTAATAATACAAAAAATTGTCCAGGTGTGGTGGCACATGTCTGTAATCCCAGCTACTTGGGAGGCTGAGGCATGAAAATTGCTTGAGTCGAGGAGGCAGTGGTTGCAGTGAGCCGAGATTATGCTATTCCACTCCAGCCTGAGCTACAGAGTGAAATTGTGTCTCAAAAAAAAAAGAAAGAAAGAAAGAAAGAAAATTTAAATATCATTGGAGGCTGAAGCACTAGTTTTGGTCTTTAAGCTTCACTCCCCCAACTCACTCTCGTGGAGAGCTGGTATAGATAATAAACACTACTACTCAATATTTATGAAATCCAGTTCTTCTGCAAATAGATCAGCAGGCATGTTCAGTGGAGGGAACAGATTCTATCAGGAGCTCGTCACACAGCAATCTGTTCCAGTAGCCAAATGCAAGCACCTCTCTGAATGATAAGCATGCCCACAAGGCTGTGTCAGGCCTGCCTTCGGGGGAGATGGGGCCCCTATCCCCCAGTGTCTATGCCCGGTGCCCCACTGCCCATACTCACCACCACAACGTCTCTCTTTGCAGTCTTCGTTTCTGCAGAGAACAGAACAGGCAGAAGTTAAGCTTCTTGGGCATTAAATTGACCTTAAAATTCCACCCCCACAATGGTATTTCCCCTAAATAGGCTTCGATCTCAGTCTTGCAGACACAGCAAAGAATTGTTCTGTCTGTAGATGTGTTTGTTGACAGCTTTCCATCTTCTCAGAAAAAAATGCATACACATACGTATATACACACACAACAGTAGGTTTTTTTACTCTTTTTCTAGCTTGTTATCAATGGACCTAGAAAACTAGCTTTTAAATGGCTTTTAAGATAAGAAAGAAAGATTGGATTGGATACCTCTTTTCATAAGGTGGGAGTTTTATGCATTCATTCCCCAAGCCCTTTTATTTTATTTCATTGTTTTATTTTATTTTGAGGCAGGATCTCACTCTTGTCGCCCAGGCTGGAGCGCGGTGGCACACTCACAACTCGTTGCAGCCTTGACCTCCCAAGCTCAAGCCATCCTCTCAGCTACCTCCCCAGTAGCTAAGACTGCAGGCGTACACTACCACACCCAGCTAATTTTTTAAATTTTTTTCTACAGACAGGGTTTCACTATGTTGCCCAGGCTGGTCTCGAACTTCTGGGCTCAAGTGATCCTCTAGCCTCGGCCTCCCAGAGTGCTGGGATTATAAGTGTGAGCCACCATGCCCAGCCCCCAGCCCCTTTTTAAAAAGTGGGATTAGAGACAGTTTGTGAAAATCTCATTTATTAAAATCATCACTCTCAATATGATCAATAACCACTATAATCAAATTTCTAACCCTGTTGAGACAAGCCTTAAGCATGTCAGACACATGCCTGTGAATGAAGTGATTAAAGCAAGCATTTTTTTTTTTTTTAATTAAAACACTGTCCAATTCTTTGTCCTGTCTCCCCAACACTCTGGAGTCTACTTGAGGCCGGGCCAGGACACCTCCTCAGACCTGGAGCTGCTCAGATGGACCTTCCCCGCACCCCCCCACAATGTACCCACTTCCCTGAAGTCATTCAGCTTTCTTGGCCCATCTCACCACCCCCATCTCCCCTTTCTCACTAGTCTAATCTAAATAATTTGTGGAAATGATCAAATCCATTAGAATCTGGGTATCAAGTATTATCTGGTTTTTTTGTTTTGTTTTGTTTTGTTGAGACAGAGTCTTGCTATGTCTCCCAGTCTGGAGGGCAGTGGTGCAATCTCGGCTCACTGCAACCTCTGCCTGCCAGGTTCAAGCAATTCTCTTGCCTCAGCCTCCCAAGTAGGTGGGACTACAGGTGTGTGCCACCATGCCCGGCTAATTTTTTGTATTTTTAGTAGAGACAGGGTTTCACCATGCTGGCCAGGCTGGTCTCAAACTCCTGACCTTGTGATCTACCCGCCTCAGACTCTCAAAGTGCTGGGATTATAGGTGTGAGCCACCACACCCGGCCTTATTTGTTCTTTCAAAAGAGGCCTGTGTCCAGCACAAAGCATTAGCTGTCCTCAGGACACCCTCCGTGGGCAGCAGTAAGCAGGTCTTGTCTACATTTAACACGCGGAGAGTTCTTTCCTCCTGTGCCATGCAGCAAGGGACAGACCTAGGTGTTCAACTGAGCTGATTGGAGAGGGCGCTAGGTAGGGCACAGACAGGACCAAATTGAGAGATCCAGGTGGGCCAAGATACTGTGCCTCTGCCCTTCCCATTCTCCAGCTGCAACCAACCTCCACTTCCTTCCATCCGCAGAAGATGTAGCTGAAAATGCTCCAAGACGTGATCGCAGCCTGATTCTCTGCCGAGTAGGAACCTTTTTATGTAGCACAACAGAGCAAGCAAAAAACAACAGACGAGGGAAACAGGTACGAACCGATTTCCTTTCTTTGTCCTATGCAGGGGAAAAAAGAGGGGATATTAATTCACTTGAAAGTATGCTGCACTGGCACGTACATGACACCATGGGGTTCTTTGGGCAACTATGGCCTTTGAGATACAGGGGTTGACTGAAAGAGGTGCCAGGGATAGGGACAAGAAAGACTAGACCACCACACCTGCTTCAAACAAAGCAGCTTCATCACTATTGGCTTTGGACTAGGGACGTTCTGAGAATTTGATGAGTTAAAAAGTATCCCCTTATAAACTTCAGGGAATACATTGTCTCTGATGAGAACACCTGGTGAGGACATGACTGCCCTAGTCAGACTGCCCAGCAAGTCTTCCTGCCCCATCCCTTTCTCCCTAAGAGCCAGCAGAGCAGAAGGCTTGGCTCACAGCAGGGAGACTTGAGAGCTGGCAGTTACATTTTGGTTTCCTGTCACACGAAGAGCTGGACTTGGACCCCACGACCCTTCCCACGATCACCTTGGATTCTATAACTCTGTAACTCTAATTTTCTTCTTTGCTCTTTGACAAAAGTTGGCTGTCATATGGTGTAACTAATTTCCAGAGAGGTTGAGTCTGAGTCTGGTTTTCTAGCTAGTTTTGCTTTTTTAAGTCAACCATGTTGAAAACAATTAATATTTACAACCTAAGTTAAAAGAACCAGCTTCAAGGTACATATTTAACATTTAGCCATAAATTACATGAGAGTTACAGTGTCTATTGGATTTGTTTCTTCAAGAACTTCTATCCAAATCGCATTACAGTACACCACCATCCTTACAAGCAATTACTCTTTTAGAGCTGTTTTTATAAAAAAATCAATTTGTGAATAGAGTTCAAACAAAAATGCCTTTTTTAATTTCAGCAGATGCTCGAGGATTTCTTACCTTGAAGTCAAGGTTGCCCATAGCAACAAACTTTCGCAATAAATATGGCAAAATGCAATGCACATCTTTATTCTAATGCCTTGTACTTTTATACAGTCTTTCATCCATACATTTTGTTATTTGACAGTTAATAGTTAATATTTAAAATGCCCTTAAAAGGCACACATGTCTCATCACCCCCTCTTTTTGCCATTGAGAGATCCTAGAACTCAGAGGTTCCAATACCTCAAGATACTTGGGCATAGAGCTAAACTTGGAATCTAGAATCCTGAACTCACTGGGACTCATCTGTGAAGAATAAGGAAACAAGATTTGTAAAAAATGTCTGGGTAGTGTACTAAGCATTTACTCTGTATCAGGAATACAGTTAAGTGCCTTGTTTGCATTTGCTCATTTAGTTGATTAATTTTACAAACAAGAAAATTCAAGCTCACAGAGGCGGTGACTTGCTCAAAGCCATATTCCAAGAAAACGTAGAGCTAAGACTCGAGCCCAGGCCCATCGAACTCCAAAACTCAGGCTCAGAACCCGCTAAGCTGTAAGTTGTTAAGAGCTACCGAGAATCAAGAAGCCTGGCTCTGGGAGAAGTTTGTGATTCTTTGGTGCTCTCTTCATGTCACTCTACTACCTCACTTTTAGCCAGTAAAAGACACATCACAGATTGGCACAATAAGAGGCATATTAGTGGGCAGGTGAAAATTGGAAAGAGAGAAAACAGGCCTGCGTTTATAACCCTTAAGAGTGAGAGACTGAGACCACATGCAAAACACTAATAATTATTTGGTCACACAAAAACCCAGCTGAGTCACTGGAGACACAAGCTTATTTCCCTCATTGGTTTTGTGTGCTTGCCTTAATTCCATACTATCCTTTAAATATTCTACAAATAAGAGCATGGCATATTCTATCACTATTCACAATAGGGCTTTTCTGAAGGTTTTATCCAGGTCAAGGTCATCAGAAGGTTGATGCCCCAGTCTCATTGAGAGCCTCAAGGACAGAGTAGGTTGCCAGGGAAAGCCAAAAGGATGGTTTCCTGGCCTAGCAGGTGAAAAAAAAAGTGCACCAGGACTGAGGGGAGCTGGGATTCCTTCCCCCATATCTCCTTTTCCTGCCTTCATTCCAGGCAACCTGCCTTGTAGAGAAATCCTGATTCTCCATTTTTCCTTCTCCTAATATCACCAGAAAGTGTCCTAAAGGAGGAGGGGAAGAGGGCCCAGCCCACTGGCAACTTACAGATGTTCCTTGTTCTTCCCAGTCTTGCAGGGACAGTGTCTGTGGATGCCTTTGGCCAATAGGACAACCAGGGACACCAGGAGACCCAGAAGCAATATGGAGCCCAAAGTGATGACAAAAGGCACGTACCATGCGGATGGAGAGTAAACGTTTTTCCTCAGGACCTGGTAGGTGACCCTGGGCTTGAACAACAGAGAGCAGGGAGGGTGAGTGGAGGGTGGTAGTGATTTTGACATTCAGCACTCTCTCGTGTTGAGTATATATTCCACTCTTTGTTATTGCTCTATAAATTGGACATCTGTGTGCTCACAGTTCTTGCTGCTTCAACCCATCACCTTATTTATAGTCTTTGCAGACATCCATTAGATCAAAACCCAGAAATTTTAGGGAACTGAAAACTGTAGGCCTAATTTTATTCTCTGTCTTCCTCTTCCCTAAAGCTAAAAAAAGTCCATTGGCTTTTTTTCTACCATATCTGGGCATAACCCAGGGACAAATATAGCCATTGTCTCTCACCAAGATGGCATAAGCCACGAAAGTTGTTTTTTTAAACACCTTGTAGGCTTTTCAGTGTTTTCTCAACTACAAGCTGCCACTGCCAGAGGAGTGGGCTGATATCACAGCAAAGCCTCAAGTTCAGCATCTGCTTCCTAGAGCTGGAGACAGGTAACAAACAAGTTATGGAGGTTTCAGGATTGGAGATGTCACAATTAGGTCATGCTCTGAGCCCAAGAAAGGTGGGAACTCCTCACTCAGGGGAGCCTACCAGCTCCTCCCACAAGGAAAGTCCTTAGGGTTGCCATATACCTCCATTCACTGGGGTCATATTGACTTGAGCACGGGAAAGAGAAGCATGAACCAGCTCCTGGGAAGACTCTGAGAAGAAGCTGGCCGCCTCCATAGGGGGTTCTCTAAGGTTCTGATTATCTTCCCTCTGGCATGCTGCAGGTATGAGGCTGCTGACCAAGGGTGCAGCTTCTACTAGGAGGAGGAGGAGGAAGAAGAAGAAGAAAGGGGACAGATGAATTAGCATAGATGCAAGCCAGTTCCTCTAAGGGGCAGGGGAGATAATCCTGTTGTCAGATTCCAGGCTCTCCCTTCCTTCTCCAAGCCGATTCTGTGATAGCACCTGGTCATTTTCTTCCTACCCTTTCCCACAGTCTGTATTTACTTTGTCAGTTTGAATACTTGCTTGTAATCTATCTGCCCCTCTAGATCAGTGGCTCTCAGACTTTAATGCACATTAGCATTCCCTGAAAGGCTGATTAAAAACACTGCTCACTGGGCCCCACCTCCAGAGTTTCTGATCCATTAGGTTAGGGGATAGAGTTGGGGATTCCAGCTTCCAGCATCGTTCCCTGGAGGTCATGGTGATGATCATGGTTGGGTGACCTATAACTTTAATAATCTAGGCTGCGCCCAAGAATTTGCATTTCCAAGCAGTTTCCAGGTGGTGCTGATTCTGATGGTCTAGGGACCACACTTTGAGAACCACTCACCCATACAATAAGCTTCCTGAGAGCAGGGATCATTTTTGGCTTGTTTGCTAAAGTGACTGGCACACTATAGGCATTAAATCGATATTTGTAGATTGGATGAATTTTTTGGAGTGGAGGTGGGGTGTAGGGTACAGATTGGTACATGGTGATTCTTCAAAAGATGTGGAAAAGGGCACCCAGCAGTAAGCAAGCAGCCTGATTTCATGGATATTGATTTGCAAAGACTCTTCTGAACATGCAGAGAGGGGCTGTGAAGGTAGCATCTGGCAGCATGCCCATGAAAATCGGTTCCTGTGCCACAAGCCACACAGGTGGTTGAGGTCTGATCTCTCACAAGTCTCTGCACAAACAATACACTCTTCTCTACCAGAACAGGAAATATGAGTGGTTTTATGAGTCTGAGGTCTCACCAGATTTTTGCCACCCTGTAGCTACTCCAGTCCAGCCCGTGGTTGCCATTTTTGGCAACATCCTAATACCGCAACTCTTCAGTCCACCCCACATATCTCCGGGCAGGGGAAAGAATTCCATCAACATAACTCACAAGGGAACATGCCTGGGGATTCCAGGTCCTAAAGCCCTTACCCTGGGGGTTGTGGTGATGACAGTGGTTGGGTGGGAAATGACTTTAATACTCAGTGTCACTGTTCCTGTCTCAACAAGAGCCTCAGTTTTCTTCCTGCCAGACAGCAAGTTGTCATCAGTTATGTAGACAGTTATGTAGCTTGTAGTCCCAGATCTTATCAAACCCACCAGCATAGTCAAAGGGAGATGTAAGCAGCAGGCGTGTGACGTTGGAACCAGCATTGGGAGAGAAGGTAAAATGATTGTTGACGTTACCTAAATGAGATTTGATGCAGGGGTGTTGGTAAAAGGAAGAAAAGAGAGTAAGAAATAAAGGTTTAGAAGAAAACTGCACTCAATCTTTTTCTCAAATGTCCACACCTCAAGTGTAGACTGTATCTGTGACACACCAGAGCTGGATTAGTTATATGCTACAGGCTTTAACTGCACCAGAGATGTCATTAATACAAAGAAACTCTTGCTCACAACCAGCGTGGCTATAAACAAGGCTGAGTAGAAAAGGACAATAGGACAACACCCTTAGCCTAGGTGCCATCTTGCTGAGTATTAAGCAGAGACTTTGTAACCCTGGTGCAGCCCTTCTGATTTCTCACCCGGCAATTATTTGGTAACAACACTGTAATTCACACTCAGACAAATGAGTGGGTGTCAAGAGGGTAGAATAGGTCACATCCCTAGCCATAGGCCAAGTTCACTGCATGCTTTTCATGGGACCCAGTGGGTCACACTGGTTATGGATGTCCCTGGAGTCCCCCAAAGGAAGGTGCCTCCTGGTTTTGCAGGAATGGCAGTCCCAGGTCCTCCTGAACCCACCCCATCACACCCCCAAACACACACGCAGCTCTGCTGGGGCTCATGGCTCAGCTCAGGGAGCCTGGGGCAGAGAGGCTGCCAGCCCAAGCACACCCCTGCGCATTCCTCCACTGGCTCCAGACTCATTACCAACTGAACACCAGTAAATGGAGCAGGAGATGATGCAATTTTTGCTCCCTTAACAGCAAAATGCTCCATAAAGGCCTTAGGGCTCTCAGTATGGATTATTTCCATCTTCGGCAACTGCAGTCTCGAGGCAGTTTCTGCCCCTGGGTTTTGTGACACAGCCAGCTCGAGAGGCTTCCTACTGTTCAAGTTCCTGCTCGGCCAAGGGCACAGCAGGCAGCAGGGATGGATTTTTACTCTCTCACGTGGAATTGTTCTGCTTGTTTGGGTTTAAATCTCTGGCCCCAGCACTTCATTAGATGAGCTATTTTGGTCTAATTTCCATTGAGGGGTGCTCTTTTTTCCCTAGAATGGTGTATTTTTAAAGAGAGATGAATGGAGCAGAAGAGAATTCCTGAGGACACATTTCAAAATGCACCTAATCTATTTAATCTATTATTATCCAGAGAGAGGACTGGGATTCCCTGCCCCCACTACAAGCTTTCAGGAAAAGAGGTGGTTGAAAAGTTGGACTGCATTTTTTCTAATGACGCTAATAGGCTTTATGACTCATACTGTAGTCAGGAATTAGGGGATGGGGTTCACCCTTTTCTTGGGCTTTTGAGCAGTCACATATGGGGTCTGGGAGGAGTAAGACGAGAAGGGGAAACCGAGAGGAGCATCAGGAAGCATAGGGGCTGCTAGATTCTGTATCTCTGCCCTTCTCATTCAAACACTTCCCCAGCAAGCTGGGTGCGGTGATGCATGCCTCTAGTCCCAGCTACTTGGGAGTCTGAACAGGAGAATTACTTGAGCCCAGGAGTTCAAGACTAGCCTGGGCAACATAGCAAGACCCTATCTCAAAAAAAATAATGCCCTCCCAACTCCCATCCCACTTTGCCCAGATCAGTGTGTGAGCACAGACCCCTACCCTAGACAACTTCAGGGTCCTCAGAGACAGGGTCAGGGTTGTCGACACCAAGTACTATACCTGGGCCAGTGGAATAATGGAAAGATCTGGGGCTGGAATCAAGGTCAGTACACGTCAGCTTGAAATTCTGAATATTTGTGTCAACTTTCAGATCCACTAGGAGGGCCAGGAAATAAGAGTTTGGAGTACAAATGGGCTTTTCATCATTTTCTTCAAGGATGTTCATGGTAACCTAGAGTAGCAAGAAGGTGGTCATTCTCAGTAGCTAAAACTCGTTGAGTGCTTACTGTGTGTAGGCAGTTTTCAGGCTAAGCACTTTTCATAAATTAGCTCATTTAAACTCACATGAGATAGATAACATGATTATTCCCATTTTATGGATGAGAAAATGGAGGTTTAGAGATAGTAGGTAATTGATCTAAGATCATTCAGCTAGTGAATGGCAGAGCTGGGATTTGAATCCTGGTCTGTCCTACTCCAAATCCTACGCTATTACTCTCTACCGCGTGTGCATGTGTGTGTACACATGTAGTGTATGCATACCTTGTCCCACCCACCCCCACACACACATGCACCTGAACACATAGGCTCACCTGCAGATGACACTGAATTGTTTTTCCAAGAAGGTATGGATTTATGGTGACTCCATGTGCTGCCTTGCCTGCTGCCCCTTGTGGATTGGAAGTTCTTTAACTCTGGCATATACAGAAATGGTTTTCAACCCTGGCTCTGCTTTCTTGGGCCCACTTCAGACCCAATAGATTGGAGGGTAGGGGTCAGGGCCCTCACTGATGTTCCCTAGCTGATTCTAATATGAGCCAGGACTAAGACCCACTGGGACAGAACAAGCAGGCCTGGTTAAGCTGGGATCTCATCTGTAACCTGGGCTATTAGCACTCTACTAAGCCCTAGGGCTACCCTGCCATAAACAGGGGCCAGCCTATTCTCTTTCATCGCTGTCTTCTATGCCTGCAGAATTGGAATATAACTTGGGATGCCTGCCAGCACAGAATCGTAGAACATCAGCCCCGAAAGGGACTTGTGTGATCATTTAGTTCATCACCCTTTTTAAAAAGCTTATGAATTTTGAGTCATATTCATACTACCTTTGAAATTTGGGATTTCAGCTATTTCTGAGCCCGGGAATAAATTGAAATGTTCACTCTAGTTAGCTCCCAAAGTAGGGTCCATTCATTTTTCTAAAAAAAAAAACAAAAACAAAAAACCCAGCCTAACAAACACTGTAATTATCTCCAACTTTCCTTGGGTAGCAATGCCAAACCTTGCACATCATTAAAAACATCATCCCATTAATTCGAAGCAAGCTATCAGAGGAAGCGGACCATTCAGGCACAGGGTTATCAGGTGACTCTCTATTTACGAGAGAGAGAAATAGGGACACCGAGATAAGCATTGCTCAGCCTCCCTCGGAAAACTGGGATCAAAGGTGAAAAATGAACTTGGTCTCCTGACTCTGAGCCAATCTTTGTCTATGGCTGCCTGCTGCTAACTGAGAGTTCATTTTGCCTCTATGCTTTTTTAGTTTACTAATGGGAAGGACCAGGGAATAGTTTGGTCTTTGTGGCTATCATGTTGCCCCTGGATAATCCAAACCACTAACAACAGGGACCTATTAGGCCCTTACCACTCGAGGTGTGGCAGGGGACCAGCAGTGCCACCCTACTTGGAACCATGTCAGAAATGCAGAATCTCAGGTCCCAGGCCCGCTGACTCAGAATCTGTATATAACAACATTCTCAGCCTCAAAGGTTGGGAAGCAAGATAGCAGCACAGCATCGTTTTAAGATCTACCCCATCTGGTGTGCGTAGAGGCAGGGTAGGAACATGGCATAACTGCTCCTGGGGAGGAAATGCATAACTCCAAAACCACACTCAACTTCTGGACAGTGTGCATTTCACCAACAGCCTTCAGTGAAGGCAAAGCGAGATTTAAAGGGCCACAAGAGGAACCTTGTCCCACAAAGTGGCTTTGTGGGTCCACCAGACATTCCAATAGCTGGCCACCAATTTCAGTGCTTTTCTCAGTCACCCACAGACTTGGGCCTCAAAAAAAGGTGGGGCCGGGTGCAGTGGCTCACGCCTATAATCCTAGCACTTTGAGAGGCTGAGGCGTGTGGATTACTTGAGTTCAGGAGTTCGAGACCAGCCTGGCCAACATGGCGAAACCTGTCTCTACTAAAAGTACAAAACTTAGCCAGGCACAGTGCTGCACACTTGTAATCCCAGCTACTTGGGAGGCTGAGGCATGAGAATCGCTTAAACCCAGGAGGTGAAAGTTGCAGTGAGCCAAGGTTACACCACTGTACTCTATCCTGGGCTACAAAGCGAGACCCTGTCTCAAACAAGAGAAAAAAATAAAAGAAAAAGAAAAAAAGAAAAACGTGGATCTTTATTTCCCAGGGCACCTTTATTTGTTTCTCACCACACCTGCAGGATGTGCCCCTGGGAAGTTTCCTCATTGCCACATCCACACTCTGTGGGTGCCAGAGAGACCCTGAGTCAACCAGTTGGGTTACCGGGACTATAGCAAGCAGCCCCACTCACAGTGACAGAGCTTGTGTCCTCGTTGTTGGTGGCCTGGATTCTGAGAATAGAGATAGGGGTTGTTTCGTAGTCTACTTTAGTTACCAGCTGGAGTTCTCCCATCTTGGGATTAATCCGAAATACGTTCGGGTACTGGAGGCTGGCCCCTCCGGTGGAGATGGAGTACACGAGGCTGCTCTGGGGGAGGTCTTTATCAGTGGCTTGCACCTGTCCCACTCAGGTTCTGGCTGGAGGAATAAAGTACCTGCAATAAGTCCTGCTTTTAAGAGGTAGGGAAGGATGATTCAGGAACCGATGTCCTCCCTGCCATGGGAAGAAGGACTTCTGGAGGTCTCCTTGCTGTCCAAACTCTGTTTTATAGCTTCACTTCTACTAAATTGAAATAATGCTAACCAATACCCGCTAGGTTACTGGCCCTATGATCCAAGCAGTCCTGTGAGCTGTAATAGATAATTTATGCCTGTGTGTGTGTGTGTGTGTGTGAGTGTGTGTGTATGCGCGCGCGCATGCGCGTGAGACAGAGTCTCATTCTGTCACCCAGGCTGGAGTGCAGGGGTACAATCTCAGCTTGCTGGAACCTCCACTTCCCAGGTTCAAGCAATTCTCCTGCCTCAGCCTCCCAAGTAGCTGGGATTACAGATGCCCACGACCACATTCGGCTAATCTTTTTGTATTTTTAGTAGAAACGGGGTTTCACCACATGGGCCAGGCTAGTTTCGAACTCCTGACCTCAAGTGATCCATCCGGCTTGGCCTCCCAAAGTGCTAGGATTACACTTGTGAGCTACCGCGCCCAGCAATTTATGCCTTTATATAGACTCCAGGGACACCAATCATTTTGCTATCAGAAACAACAGTACAAAGAACATACATCCTCACACATACATCTCTTTGCAGCAGTGTTTTCTAAAAGTCCCGTGTTTTTCAATTTTCTATAATGAGCATGAATTGCTCTTATAAAAATAAACAATTGTTAAAGAATTTAGCAATTGATGATTACAGATTATAGATTTTTAAGTCCTCTTCCATTTTGCAATTTTTACAAATACTGTTGGTGGAGCTGCTAGCATTCTGGCTTGCTTGTTTTATAGGAGTTCCTTCTCATAAATTACACTCCTCAAGGGCAGAAACCTTCTCTTGTTCAATTCTGTATCCCAGCACTAAGTGTGTGACCCAAAGTAGGTGATCAAAAAGAACTGCAGTAAGATCTGTGAATTCCCAGAAAGCCTATTCCTTTCGAATTTGTTATTGACTGGATAAGGTATAAGAAATTAAAAGCATTTTCTTTGGACCTTCATTTTGCCTTTTGCTTGAAAACTTAATGTCAGGAAATGGAGACCATCCTAAAGAGAATGGATCATTTTAGAGGGAGTGTTTTGGTTTTGGTTTGATTTGTTGTTGTTGTTTTTAATATGGAAAAAGGATCCATGATCTAAAGATGCAAGGCTGTGAGGAGTCTATTACACAGCACTTATAGTATTACCTTCAAACTGAGAGAGCGAGAGAGGCAGAAAGTGAAGCTGAAAGTGAGGAGTGAGTCTTTTCCTTAATGGGGGAAGAGCCTGCGAAAAGCAGGGTGTTGCAAAGGACAGAAAAATAGGCCTTCAGGGAATCCTAGTAGGGGAGAGAGAAAATGTCTTTATTTTGTTTATAAATGAAGGAAACATAGAAATGGGAAACCTTTTCTGTTTTTAAATTTTAATTCTCTGAGTGAGCAGAATAAAGCTCACAGTGGAGACCAAGAGAAAACTTAAGCTAGGAAAAGGGAGGATTAGCGGAATCAGGCAAACAGACAAGGAAGCAATCAGAGGCTTCCAAGAAATGCAGTTTAATCAACAGTTTTCAAAAGTCCAAGTTTCACCTGAAGGGCTCCTCAGCAGCAAGGAAAATTTAAAAGAAATAAGAGGTGCACTAAATACTAATCAGCTGTGAATCACTGTGCACAACAGCATGCGAGGCCTCCAGAAGGGAGCTTTCCACTCCGCAGAACACACGTTTGGACGGAGTCCTTTGAGAGCCCTCTGGTCTGTGTCTTGTCTGTTACTTACCCAGCCTTCTTTCTGACACATCAAATACGTAGGATGGCCTATCAAAAATGAGAGGAAACTCATTTTCTGGGCTTGTTAGGATATAAATGTAGATATTATCTAAAAATGGAAATAGAAACACATTCAATCACAAATCCATACTCATCCATTTGTTTATTCAACGTCTTTAAAGAATCTCCTGTGTATAGGCTTTGCGCATAGGGGATACCAGGTGACTAAGACACGGGAGCTCCTGCCTTTTAGATGCTGAGGGTGGTCACCCTTTGATAAGCACATGAGCGCACAGAGCCCTACAGAACCCAGAGGAGGAACAGCTTCCAGGAGAAAGAACAAGCTGAGCCTTATAAGGACAGAATTAGACAAATGGGGCAGGGACGATATTGGGGGGTGTTGCAGGCGTATACAAAAAATGCCAAGGTATAAAACCACATAATTCACTCTGGAAAACTTCAAGCTGTTTGCCCAGTTGGAAAAAAATGGGGGCTTGGAAGCAAGTAACAGGAGGTGAAGCCGGAGAATTAAGCAGCAACCAAATGATGAAAATTCTTGTATGCCAAGCCAAAGAGTTGGAACTTGAACTTGACAGCTACAGGAGATGCTCGAAGGCTTTAACCGAGGAAGTCATATGATGGTATTTGCATTTCCCTTCAAAGACTCTTACATGTTGCAATTCAGCCGAGAAAGAGGGGGTCCTTGCATGAGGGCAGTACTAGTGAGATGGGGGACCTAGCACAATACCGAGTATTGCCCAGCAGAGTTTAGTCATTGATACTCAAGAAAGACATTCATGAAATAAAACAAAATGATATGTGCTTTTATAGTAAGGGGGGCCACATCCTGCACCTGGATTATCACCGTATATTTATTGCCAGCCGCTAGGTTACTTGGATTTTCATAGTCTAGATCACCAATCAGCTAGACTAAAACAGAGATAGTAGATTATACAGATTAAACAATCCTATTTATTAGGCTGTGAGAGATATTTTCATATACTGCTAGTGGATATATAAATTGGCAAAACGCTTTTGGAGAACACTTTGCCCATAAAAATGAGGAACTTTAAAAAGTTATGACCATACCTTTGCTCACTGCTAGTGAACTTAATGGAAATGATTTACCAGGAGAGAGAATCTATGTACAAAGATGTTCATTAAGCACTATTGCTCAGGATCACAACTTCAGATTCGTTGAAGAAAAGCACAAAATTGAATCTTATATGCAGGGTTACTTCATTATAGTAGTCCCCCCTTATTATCTGTGGTTTTGCTTTTGACAGTTTCAGTTACTTGCAGTCAACCACAGTCTGAAAATAGTGAGTACAGCACTATAAGATATTTTGAGAGAGAAACCACATTCACATAACTGGTTTTCCTTATTCTTTTTTTAGAGATAGGGGTCCCCTTTGTTGCCCAGGCTGGCGTGCAGTGACTATTCACAGGTGTAATCATAGCTCACTGTAGCCTCAAACTCATGGCCTCAAGTGATCCTCCCATCTCAGCCTCCTAAGTAGTTGGCACTATGGGTGTGCACCACCATGCCCAGTGTCACATAACTTTTGTTATAGTATTTTGGTATAATTTTTCTATTTTATTATTATTATTGTCAATACTTACTGTACCTAATTTATAAATTAAACTTACCATAGGTATTTATGTATAGAAGGAAAAAACATAACTTATTTAGGGTCTGGTACTATCTGTGGTTTCGAGCATTCACTAGGGGTCTTGGAACATATCCCCGGTGGATAAGGGGGCACTACTGTATTTAAAATTCATATGCAGGCTGGGCACAGTAGCTCATGCCTATAATCCCAGCACTTGGGGAGGCCAAGGTGGGAGGATTGCCTGAGACCAGGAGTTTGAGACCAGCCTGGGCAACATAGCAAGACTCCATCTCTAGAAAAACCTAAAAAATAAGCCAGGCACGGTGGCACACTCCTGTAGTCCCAGCTGCTAGGGAGGCTGAAATGTGAGGATCACTTGAGCCTTGGATTTCGAGAGTTTGAGGCTGTGGTGAGCTATGATTGCACCACTGTACTCCAGCCTGTGTGACAGAGTGAGACATGGTCTCTTAAAAATAAATAAATAAAAATAAAATATACCTATGCATATATGTATAAATAGACATAAAATATATCTATAGAAAAGAGACAAGAAGGACATGTACCAAACTATTAACACTGGTTATCAGTGAATGGTGATGCTTTTCTGTGCTTTCTATATTTTCTACAATGAACATGTATTAATTTCCTAAACAGAAAAAAAAATAGAAATTATTTTTAAGATGGCACTATGAATAAAGTGGGTGAGATGTTCTTGGGGATTGAAGAAGGGTTTGGGATGGGAGGTGGAGAAGAAAGCTGGGTGAGGGGAAGGGTAGTGGGTTGCTGGCTTCCCTCCCTGAGGCTGCTGCTTTCCCAGCCCTTTCATTTTTCTCTTCTCCTTCCCCACCACCTTCCAGCAGGAACTCTGTAAGGAAAGGTCTAACTCCGCTCATTGGGACCCACTTTTCACGTCCATCCTTCTTCCAATGCAGCTTTTGTCCCTTGGAGTTGCCAGGGAGGGGGCTCCCTACACATCCTCACTGTCTCACTCTCCTCTGGTCTCCAGTGGTTCCACGGTGTGGAATTTATCCAGACACACTCAAGGTCCCGGCCCTGCTTTCTATCACCTCACACCTCTATGGGCCGGGAATGAGCACTCAAATAAACAAAAGTGCCTGAGCACAGAGGGTACTGATGTGTCTGTGAAGGCATGCTAAGCAGGCACACAAACTGCATGCTATGCAAGAACGAATCCAGTCCTTAGCAGCCCAGGCACAACTATGTGTAACAAACGATTCCTGGAACCGGGGTAAAATAAAGAGCGGTTGGGGAACACAGACTCACTATTAAGCCTGTCAGTTACAGTCGCTCTGAGAGGGGGTTACCTTGGAAATTTCTCTCTATGGGGCAGCAAAAGCACGATGCATGTTGGACCAATTCCCGATGCCCTTTTAATGATGCAATGACCATTAACTGACCACAATTTTCCCAGAGCCAGCTGGATCCTGTAAAAATCTGCCGCCGCTCCCCACTCCAGATGGCATGGTGAAGTTGAATCTGTTGTTTGGTGCCTCACTGTCATCATCAAAGCAGAACTTGTTCAGGTCAAGAAGCAACGTCCCCTTGGCTGTTCTTTCCAGCACCATAATGCTGGTGAAAAGACACAATCCAGTATTTCCCCCAACAAATGGTAATCGACTGTTCCTTCTCACATAGGTCCTGGGCTAGACACCTCTACTTTAACTGCAATTCAAAGTGAGTCCATGGTCATTGCAGTCACCTCCTAACTGGTCTCCCTGATTCTGCCCTTGCTACCTTTTGGGCTATTTTAAACACAGCGGCCAGAGGGATCCTGTTAACATGTTGTCAGATCATGTCACTCCTCTGCTCCTAAGTCCCAAATGGCTCCTCATTTCACTCAAAGTCCCACTTTTGATCTGCAGGATGCTTCAGGACGTGCCTGCCTTTTCCTCTCTGAACTCGTCTCCCACTAGCTCCTCTCCTTGTTCACTCTCCTCCTGCCACTCTGGCCTTCTGGTGCTCCCTGAACTCTTCATGAGGCTCTGGCCTCAGCATCACTGCACTAACTGTGGCATCCTCTCCCCGCAAATACCCACGTGACTCACACTTTCAGTTTCTTTCATCTATCTAATCAAATGTCACCTTATCAGTGAGGCTACCCGATCTAGAATGGCAATATTCCCTGCCCCGTACTTCCTCTCCTATTCCCCTCTTTATTTTTAATTCCCAGCACACATCATTATCTGATGTACCATATATTTCTCTCGTTTATTCTGTTTATTGTCTATTTCCCTCCTAGAAAGTAAACTCTATGAGGGCAAGGATCTTTGCTTGTTTCTTGGCACATTCAATAAATATTTGTTGAATGAATGAACAATAGACTTATAAGACTAGCACAGCTGTGAAGAAGAATAGAAGAGAAATACAAATTTTACCTCCTGCCTGAAGGAGTTTCTAATTGGGCTAGGGAGAATCCCTGTACCCCTCATCTCCCATGCTTTGAAGATTGAGAATTCCTTGACTTGTGTTCTAGTGGCTTCAATGGCCTAGAAGGGCCTCCTAACACCTTCGTATTATTCATCCAAAAGATGTTTATTAATGGTCAAATTTGGGAGTCTCAATCTCAGTAGACTCCAGGGTTTAGGCAAACAACACAAATGAATAAAGCTACCCCCAAACTCAGAGCCTTCCCATCAAGCCCAGCTTGCTGTAGGAGGCTTTGAGGGAGACCAATGAACACCTTGAGGCTTCAAATCATTGAGGGGCTTTCTCCTGTCTCCAGGTTTCAGTTCCTCCATCTATAAAATGGACATAAATGATATCAAGTAGTTTTTACTACATAACACACCATCCCCAAACTGAGTGAATTAAAACAACAAGCATTTATGATTTCTCACAGTACTATAGGTTTTCCCACAGTCCTATTGGTTTAAGTGTGGCTCAGCTGGTCTCTGTGGTCACTGACAGCTTGGCTGGGGCTGGATGGTCTAGGATGGCCTCACTCACATGCCCAGTGGTGGGAAGGTGCTTGGTTTCTGCTTCTTGTTGTTCTCATCTTCTAGAAGGCTAGTCTAGGCTCATTGCATGGAGGTCTCTGGGTTCCAAAAGTAACAAGAGAGGGCAAATCCCAATGCACATGCATTTTCCAAGCCTCTGCTGTGCCATGTTTGTTAATGCTCCAGTGGTCAAAGCAATTCACATGGTCAAGTTCAGATTCAAGGAGACCCATCTCTTGATGGAACAGCAAAATCACATTGCAAAGGAGCATGCATGCAGAGCAAGCAGGGAGGAATTTGTGGCTTTTCTTTCTTTTTTGTTTGTTTTGGCTATCTATCTTAATCATATTTTGCCTTGGTAGAATTTCTTACAAAAATATATCGTGGCTGTCATGAGAATGTGCCTGGAAGACCTTCAACCATGAGAGCATAACTGACCATCGGCCTCAGCTGCTGGGCTCTGAATCCATCACTGTGTTTGTGGTGAGGCCACGTACCAACAACTGGTCATGGCAAAGATACTAAGGCTCATTCCTGTCCTGTGTCAGCTGACACTGACTCCAGGACCCCCAATGCCCTAGCTGAACACTCCTTAGACTGCATGGCAGCCTAGAATATGTCCAACTACCTTTTCTCCCTCTTTCCTTTACTCAGATCAGCCTTGCATCATGATCTGATGACTTGCCCAGCCTTGTCCATCTCTCTCCCCATTTTCTGCCACAGGCATCTCCCCTAATAATAGCCTTGCGCACTTAACCCCATCTTAGCATCTCGTTCTTGGAGCTGCCTCCAGCAGCCGCGCTGACCCCACCGGCTCTGCCACCTGCTCTCAAGAACTCCATAGCAGAGACCACGCCCACAGCCTCTGAGGAGAGAACAAACATTCAAGAGCAAGTGTCAGAGACTGTGGCAGAACCACTGCCATTGTCACTTTGTTCTGTTTGGACCTGCTTGTGTGCTTGGCTTTGACATAGTCTGGCTGGAGAAGGTATCAGGCTGGGAGGATGGCGGGTGCTGCAGGTTAGGGCTTCTCAGCCCTCTCGCACCCACCCTTATGCAGCCTTGGGACGCGGGGCTGGGCTTTAGGCTGAAGACCTCCACCGCTGGAACTGCAGAGGAGGCGTCCCTTTCGTTGCCCTTCCTTACATCTTGGCGTTCATAGGGTGGCTGAGAGGTCCTCCCGCTAGAAGAGCCCAGAGAAGGGACTTGAGCCTTGGTTAGATTATCTTCAGTAATAAATGCAGTTAGTCCAGTTATGGATTTCACTTCGGCCTTCAGGGCTAATCTGGAGGGAAGATTATCAAGAGCAGGACTCTGTTTGGGCTTGCCTGGACAGTCTAGGATATTCAAATTGCAGTTTCACCAGCTAATATGGAACACAGTCTGCAAACTATCCTCCCATACCCCAGGGGAATCTGGACTGCAGGAAGCCAAATATACAATTAACAGATATGCACTGAAGAGAGAAAATGGACAAGGAAGGTTTGAGACAGCACAGCACTCTCCAGACATTCTCACTTCTTAACCTTCACCCCCTACCTCTTAGGGCAGAGAAACAAGGAAGAGCAGGAGGACAGAAGAGGGCAGGAACTTCCCAGGATGTACTGGAACCACCCAAGAGTGCTAGCACAGATTTAAAATGTCAAATAAAGTGTAAGTGTGATGCTGCAAATTGTCTTTACTCCATCCCCAGGGCCCAGACATCTCTCAATTTATGCATGTAAAGGTGTGGAAGTCACAATCCTAACTACCCATGCAGCTATCCCCACCCATCTGGTGGACTTGTAGGGCTTAGGTTAGGATAGGAACCTACTATGTGCTCAAGATTGTGACTGACGTTATTGGGGTGTCAGCAGGAAGCAGCTGGTGAATTAAGATCATTCTAGGAGGGGGTCAGTAAAGGGACTATGAAGAAGGTGCTCACAGAGTATATGGAAATCTCATGGGACAGTGCAATATCTCAGGGCTCATGAGAGTGAAGCACCCTTACCACCTCTAGGCCCAGGGGAGCCAGTGGAGGAAGCAGGCCCTGCCACCAGGGACAGAGAGCTGCCTATGGGAATGGAGATATTCAGGCAGGGGAGGGATGTACCCAGCTCACAAGGAGGGAGACTGACCCTCCTTTATCCCTCTTTCCAGGACTCCCCATTGGCCAACCAGAAACTGAAAGGCAAGGGAGCTGGTTGGTATCTGATATGGTTTGGCTGTGTCCCCACCCAGATCTCATCTTGAATTCCCACATGTTGTGAGAGGCACCCAGTGTGAGGAAATTGAATCATGGGGGCAAGTCTCTCCTGTGCTGTTCTTGTGATAGTGAATAAGTCTTACAAGATCTGATGGCTTTATAACGGGGAGTTTCCTTGCACAAGCTCTCTCTTTGCCTGCTGCCATCCGTGTAAGACATGACTTGCTCCTCCATGCCTTCTGCCATGATTGTGAGGCTTCCCCAGCCACGTGGAACTGTAAGCCCATTAAACCTCTTTTGTAAATTACCGAGTCTCATGTATGTCTTTATCAGCAGTATGAAAATGGACTAATCCAGTGAATTGGTACCAATAGAGTAGGGTACTGCTGTAGATACCTGAAAATCTGGAAGCAATTTTGGAACTGGGTAACATGCAGGGGTTGGAACAGTTTGGAGGGCTCAAAAGAAGACAGGAAAATATGAGAAAGTTTGGAACTCCCTTAAGACTTGTTGAATGGCTTTGACCAAAATGCTGATAATGATATGGACAATTAAATCCAGGCTGAGGTGGTCTTAGATGGAGATGAGGAACTTGTTGAGAACCAGAGCAAAGGTAACTCTTGTTATGTTTTAGCAAAGAGACTGGTGGCATTTTGCCCCTGCCCTAAAGACTTGTAGAACTTTGAACTTTAGAGAGATGATTTAGGGTATCTGTTAGAAGAAATTTTTAAGCAGCAAAGCATTCAAGATGTGACTTGGGTACTGTTAAAAGCATTCAGTTTTATGAAGGAAGCAGAGCTTAAAAATTTGGAAATTTTGCAGCCTGACAATGCGATAGAAATGAAAATCCCATTTTCTGAGGAGAAATTCAAGACAGCTGCAGAAATTTACATAAGTAACAAGGAGCTGAATGTTAATCACCAAGACAATGGGGAAAATGTCTCCAGGGCCTGTCAGAGATCTCTGTAGGAGCCACTCCCATCACAGGCCCAGAGGTTTAGGAAGAAGAAATGGTTTCATGGGCCAGGCCCAGTGTCCCTCTGTTGTGTGCAGCCTAGGGACTTGGTGCCCTGCATCCCAGCTGCTCTAGCTGTGACTAAAAGAGGCCAAGGTACAGCTCGGGCTATTGCTTCAGAGGGTGGAAGCCCCAAGCCTTGCCAACTTTCATGTGGTGTTGAGCCTGTGGGTACACAGAAGAATTGAGGTTTGGGAACCTCCGTTTAGATTTCAGAGGATGTATGGAAATGCCTGGATGCCCAGGCAGAAATTTGTTGCAGGGGCAGCCCCTCATGGAGAACCTCTGCTAGGGCAGTGCAGAAGGGAAATGTGGGGTTGCAGTTCCCACACAAAGTCCCTAGTAGGGCACTGCCTAGTGGAGCTCTGAGAAGAGGGCCACTGTCCTCCAGACCCCAAAATGGTAAATCCACTGACAGCTTGTACTATGCACCTGGAAAAACCACAGACATTCAAGTGCCAGCCCATGAAAGCATCCGAGATGGAAGCTGTACCCTGCAAAGCCACAGGAATGGAGCTGCCCAAGATCATGGGAACCCACCTCTTGCATAAGTGTGACCTGGATATGAGACATAGAGTCAAAGGAGATGATTGTGGAGCTTTAAGATTTGACTACCCCGCTGGATTTCAGACTTGCATGGGGCCTGTAGCCCCTTCATTTTGGCCAATTTCTCCCATTTGGAACAGCTGTACCAATGCCTATACCCCCATTGTATCTAGGAAGTAACTAACTTGCTTTTGATTTTACAGGTTCATAGGCAGAAGGGACTTGCCTTGTCTCAGATGAGACTTTGGTCTGTGGACTTTTGAGTTAATGCTGAAATGAGTTAGGACTTTGGGTGACTGTTGGGAAGGCATGATTTGTTTTGGAATGTGAGAACATGAGATTTGCAAAGGGCTGGGGCAGGATGATATGGTTTGGCTGTGTCTCCACCAAAGGTTCATCTTGAATTCCTACATGTTGTGGGAGAGACCTGATAGGAGGAAATTGAATCATGGGGGCAAGTCTTTTCTGTGTTGTTCTCGTGATAGTGACTAAGTCTCATGAGATCTGATGGCTTTATAAGTGGGAGTTTCCCTACACAAGCTCTATCTCTTTGCCTGCTGCCATCCATGTAAGATGTAACTTGCTCCTCCTTGTCTTCTGCCATGATTGTGAGGCTTCCCCAGTTATGTGGAACTGTAAGTCCAATTAAACCTCTTTCTTTTGTAAATTGCCCAGTCTCAGATGTATCTTTATCAGCAGCATGAAAACAGACTAATACAGTATCCATCCAGGTCAGTGTCTTGGAGCACAGAGCAGGGTGGAGACTGAATCTGAAGGGACAAGTCAGTGGTGCGTCCAGAACAGAGTTTAACCATTTTGATATCAGACTCGAGGCCACATGGATCCTTTAGCATTACGCTGGGCATGCCATTTGGGAGAGGGAAACATTCATGAGTATAGTAAAGGAATTTCTATTTCCCCTGCTCCTCCAAGGCAATCCTGGTCTAGGGTCCTTTGTCCTCTGCATGTATTGGGTCTATGTCCAGAGTCACCTGGAGAAAACTTACAAAATGACTCAAAGATAAACTCAGGAGACTCACCCCATGGGGACATCTGGAACTGAGACCCACCCTGGTCATTAGCCTTGCTCCAGATAGAGGGCTGTCTTTTAGCAAGGGCTACTGTGGAGTTGCTCCCCACAACTCAAATTCCTCCCAAAGAGCCCTCTTCAGCCTCTCAGGAGACCAGAGACTGGCTGGAACAAAACCTTAGAGATGAGGCTTATGTGAGAAAGTACTAATCATGTGACTCTGACAAAATAGTAGAAAGATAATATTGTTTTCAAAAAGCATATTAACCCAGAATCACAAGCGACTTTATTGTAAAATAATAGCAAATAGATTGTGGGACAAAGAATGAGTCAAAATATACAAAATCACTTGTATCTCACTTGTACCTGCATTTTTTCCCTTTCGGATGTCGTTTGTTTATATTCAATTAAGTTGTGTAAGGTGAATTTGATGCTTTGTTTGGTTTTACATAAGTACTTGGTTTGATTTATTCATCTGGCTGGTGGTGTGTTTCTCTGGGAGTTCCTATTCACTGATCCTAAGTCTCAAACATCTATTATAACTGCTAACTAACAGCTCCATCTTGCCACCCGTGGCAATAAACAAAAACAGGCACGGTCTAGAGAGGGCCTAACAAGTCCCTGTGGTCCTTTTCACCAACGGAGATGAGCAGGATATACAAGGGAGCAAAATAAAAAATAATTCTTAAGAGTAAGAAAGTGAACAAGGGAGATAATGAAGAAGAAGGAAAATGAAAGAGAGGAAAGAAAAAAGGATGACAACAAGGAAACCTGTGGACAAAAGTGAACAGTTCACATCGATTTATTCTACTAAGCTGTTTCTCCAAATGCTTATAATTCTTCAGGTCCTCCTGAGAATATACCAGATAAGCCAAAGGGTGGAGGACCACCAAAGAGGTAGAATGTCCAACCCAAGTTTCGAAGTGTGCATACCTGAAGGTGAACCTGTGGCATGTGGCAGGATTGTTGCTGATGTCTTCCACAATGAAGGTTATCTTGATGTGATTCTCCTGACCCCCATATGGTCTGTCCTTCACTAGAACTTCCAGGGAAATGGTGGGATTTTGTCTCAATTCACCTGCATCTCGGTGTATCATTTGGGCCACTTGGATTGTACCAGTCACGAAGAAAGCAAAGGTTAGAATGTGACCCTTTGAAGAGAAATGAAAAGGAATACAGAAAGTTGGAGAAAACTGGAAAAGACCATTTTAACATGAGGAAGAGCTTATGTAGAGCATAATCTCTATACAAATACATTTTTGAAAACCCATTAAGTTCCTCTGTTAGACATTTATTGGGGTATCTGGCCTGACCCTTCTAGGATTTTTCACACTGCACTCCAGAGTTGGGTCCCTGGTGGCAGCCCTTGCCCAGAGTGGACTGGACTGGTGAATAACTGACTCCAGCTTGACCCACAGGGCTCTCTTATTGGAGAATTTGTAACTGAAAGGCACACATTGGAAGATCACAGGCTAATTGTGGAGCTACAGAGCCTAGGTCCCTGGAGCAGCACTGGGTCACATCCTTCGTATGCCCCCATCTTTTGACATTTTCTTAGGAGATGCCCAGAATCCTGTTGATAGATGTCCCTGCCTTTTTCTTTTATTTTTCTTTTTTTTTTTTTTTTCTGTTAGCTTGGTTTGCCTTAGTTTCTGTTACCTGCGACCAAAGAATCTTAATAAATATACTCAACAAAAAGAAAAAAAAAAAAACTCACTCTGCTTGTTAAAAGTTGAATTTTGCAACACTAGAGTGAACAGAACTCTCAGCCATGGTTATCCCTACACTATCAGCTGACAGGGCATTAGGACGTTTTCAGAGGCAGTGCACAATTACTGCCTTTGCCTGGCTCTCCTGGGAATAGGTATCCTTTGCCCGAAAGCCTAAGGAGCCAATAGCACATTTTTTGGGGGGGATTGTCTAAGGCTGGAAGTCCTTTTTGGTGATGCGATCAGGACTTACAGGAGTGGGGCAGTCTGGCAGTGGTTAAGAAGACAGGCCCGAGGAATCAGGTGGCTTAGGTTGGTACTTGAACTTCACGACCTACAAGCTGTAAGACCTTCAACAAATTGTTTAACCTGCCTGAGGCTCTCCCTAGGCCTCAGTTTCCTCATCTGTAAAATGTGAACGATGATAGTTCATTCAGTTGCTATCTTGAGTACTTGAGATGAGATGTATGTGAATAATCACTCAGCATAATGCCTGGTGTGTACTAAGGCCCCAGGAAAAGATGGTTATAGAAGTGCAGAGAAGGGGAATTCGTCCCCTTCAGAGATATTCAGATGGGAAAATAACTCCCATCGGTCTGGCAGATTGAGCAAAATGACACTGTCCCATGCAGTTACCACTAGTCACATGAGAGTTATTGAGCAATTAAATGGTGCTAATCCAAATTGAGATGTACTGTAAGCATAAAACATACAACAGTCTTCCAAGACTTGGTACCAAAGAAAATGATATGAAATATCTCATGAATCACTTTTTTTTTTTTTTTTTTTTTGAGACAGGGTTTTGCTCTGTCACCCAGGTTGGAGTAGAGTGGAATGATCATAGCTCACTGTGGCCTTAAACTCCTAGGCTCAAGAGATCCTCCTGCCTCAACTTCCTGAGTAGCTGGGACTATAGGTGTGGATCACCACACTCAGCTAATTTTTAAACTTTTAGTAGAGACAGGGTTTCACTACGTTGCCCAGGCTGGTCTCAAACTCCCAGGCTCAAGCAATCCTCTGGCCTCAGCCTCCCAAAGTGTTGGGATTACAGACATGAGCCACCACGCCTGGCCGTGAATAACTTTTAAGTATTGATCACGTGTTGAAATAATATTTTATACATGTTAAATAAAAATGCCTAATTAAAATTAATTTCTCCTATATCTTTTTACTTTTTAAAAATGTGACTACTAGAGACTTTGAAATTATATAAGTGACTTGATTCTATTCTTATTGGACAGTACTGATATAGCCCCTCTCTTCAGAGGGTTCGGGGAACCCTCAGGATAAGTAACCCATCCATCCTTACACACCTGCCTTTGAGAAAAAGGTGATGGGATTCAGGACACATTATCCCAAAATATGGCACCTTGGCATTTGAGAAAACAGCAGAAGCAGGAAGGTCTCTGACCTTCTCCTGCCCTTCTTCCCTGAAGCAGCCCATAAAAGAGCTATCTGGCTTTCGTTTGAAGCAGTCATAAGACCTTCATTCCAGCGGTATCCTACCTATACCTGGAGGAAAGGAACATCCTGTTCTGGAAGACAGAGATGCCAGGAAAAATCTGAACAAACAGACCTTGCTAAATTCCCCAGGTTTATTATCGTTGGGTCATACCCTTTTGTCCTGCAATCATACTTCTCCATCATTACTCACTTCATCAAACTGAGCATAAAAACACATGGATTTCCCTGTTTCTTTGAGTCTTCATTTCTGAAGACTCTGGTGTAATATAAAACTTAACATTGAATAAATTTGTATGCTTTTCTCCTGTTAATCTGTCTTTTTTTATAGAGGTCTCAGTCACAAATTTAACAATGGGTAAGAAAATAAATCTCTTCACCGCCCCCGCCCCATCCCCCACAAAGGTGAAGAGTGACATAGCTGTCAACCCTATTTAGTTTGCCCAGCCCCCATGCCAGCTGCTTTTAATACATCTATTACCTTGGTAACCAATGATGACCCCAGACAGAAAGACATGCCCCATACCAGAAGATAAGAAAAATATTATCAGCCCTCTGTATCCATGGGTTCTGCACCTCAGATTCAACCAACTGAGGATTAAAAATATTCAGGAAAAATAAATGGCCGGTTGCATCTGTACTAAACATGTACAGACATTTTTTTCTTGTCATTATTCCCTAAACAATACAACAACTATCTACATAACATTTACATTGCATTGGGTATTATAAGGAATCTAGAGATGATATACAGTATATGGGGGGACATGCATAGGTTATATGCAAATACTATGCCATTTTATAGGAGATACTTGAGCATACATGGATTTTGGTATCCATGGTGCGTCCTAGAACCAGTTCTCATGGGTGTCGAGGAACAACTGCATTGTAAAACAATTCAAATGGCTGAATTAGAGGATGCACTTAAGGATGGAGGTGAGTGCCTTACACTGATTTATCATGAAATATTTGCTAACAGTGGTAATGCTGTAGAGGAGGTGGCTAGGAAAACCTTCATCATCAGGATTCTCCGCTGTGATGTTGGCCATGATGGTTCCTGGACTCAGTTCCTCCAGGATCATGTACACTCATGTCTGACTGGAACAGAGATACAGCAGACACAGCTAATTTTCAGGGGCACGGGAAGGTAGCGTCTAGGCGATTGGTATTTTGGTTAGTGCTAAATATAGTGCAGAGCTGTTCAAGTTGTATCAACATGCTCAGAGGGAGAACACAGCAGTGGAAAGGAGGGGTGGCTGGCTTTTGTATTCCCAAAGATCACATCCCTGTGGATGTGAAGAAAGTACCTGTGAAGAAAGTATGCTGTTGTTGCAACAATTTACATGGGCCACAGTCTCTGACTCTACGCACACCTGCCTGATGTCATTTCAGATTGGCTTTGGCATTAACGTCTTTTGAAATAAGGATAGGTGGCCCAGCCAGCTATCTTTTCTCATTTTCCCACTTTTTGTGCAGATTTCCCTGAATTCGTTTAGAAATCAGTGTGTCCAGAGTTACATGCCAGGGTCATGTCCAGAGTTGCGGGTTCCCTCCCTTGTTCCTGACTCCTATCCCATGGCTGCCACCAGAAGCCAGAAAAATTGTAAAGCTTCTGTATTCTCATGCCTTTGCTCACTTTTTTTTCTTCCTTTTTTTTTTTTTTTTTGCCTGAGGATATAGAATTTATGCACAGAACTCGTGCACCTTTCCAAGTTGCATTAATCATGAGGTCAGCTTTCTGAACTGAGAAATAGGTCCCCTGGCAGAAGACCAGGCCCCATCATTGTCCTCCTTCTTGGAAGATAACCCCAAATCACCAACTTACCCATCTTCCTCAGACCTCCGCCAATGCCTTTGGAACAGGCCAGTAGTGAGACTGATAGGTTGGGAGTTTTAACTAACTATACATTGAGTAATTTTGAATGCTCTAAGGGAGGCTTATTGTTCAAAATAACTCTGCAGGAATATGGGGCAAATAGTCACCTCTAATTTCCCAGTTTCCCAAGTGGAGGTCTTCCCATATGGGATCTTCAAAAGGGGTATAGTACTTCTTAGATCTAAGTGACTGCATTCCTTTCATGAGCTTGGAATATTTCTGCTGTGCTATCTCACCATCCCTATAAGGTAGGTAGGGCCAGAGGAAGGAGAAATGGCAGGAAATCAATAGCTAGAGTCAGGGACAGTCAGAGAAAGGCAGGAATTAGGGCCTCACCCCAACCCTCCCTACCAGGGCTCCTCCCTGGATCCAAGTTCCCCCCACATCCATTCACAAGGTGGTCTTCTGTGGGTATACTCCATTGCTGGGGGACAGTAATCATGTTCAGCCTAAGGTCACTCCAGGGTCCCACTGAAACAGGCCCATTCATCCTTTCCCTTACCTGACATACCTCCTTCTCAGGGAGTCTGTGATGGAGTCTGTGATGCTGCCCCTGATGGGTCTAGGAATAGGCAAAGGGGGATGGGGCCAAAGAGATGGGGTGGCAGGAACCGAAACCAGAACCAGGAGGGAAGGAGATGGCCCCAGCTCCCTAGGCTGGGCCAAGCCCCTCAGTCCCTTCTGTGAGTGCCCCTGTTGCTGATATAGTATGCTTTTGCTTTGGTCATCATGAGTGAGTTCTGTTAACTTCCAACAAAGAGGTCACTAAGATGCCTGTGCTAATCACACAGCTGTGCACTACTGCTCCAAGCATGCTCCTAGTAAAAGCATCACCAAGGAGCTGGTTAGACATGCAGACCTCAGGTCTGCCCACCCCAGCTCTCCGAACCAGGATTGGCTTTTTCACAAGATGCCCAGCAGATCTGTATAGGCTTTAACATTTCAGAAGGAAGATTATAAGATGATGCCACAGGTAGCAACCACAGGCTCCCAGCCTCCCACAGGACAGAGAGAGGACACAGAGGAAAAGCCCCTTCCTCCCATCATCCCTCCTTCCTTCTCAGGCAGTGGTTCTCAGCTGGGGGGTGGGGGTGGTATCTGAACACATGTTTGATTTTCACAACTAGAGGAGAGAGCTGCTATTGATGTTTAGGGGACAGAAGCTGGAGATGCTGCTAAACATCCTCCAATGCACAGGACAGCCCCTCTACAAAGGGGTACCTGGCTCAATGCCAGCAGTGCTGCTGTTTAAGAAACTCTGCTCAGAAGGCTCATCTAGTCCATGCTGGGTGCTCCAGGAACCCAGATCCCCGAGAAGGGAACTAGTCAGGCTATTGGCCACGACACAGCTGCTCAGGTGAAATATTCTCTCCTTGGTTAACCTGACATTGAGCCTGGCAGGAGATAAAATCTTTAGTCTATTTGATTTTTGAATCCAAGATACAGGTATATATAAAATATCATTCAACATAGACGACAGTTAAGAGCTATTCAAAGCTCAGTGAAGCCAGGTGCCATGCAGCCACCCTGACAGAGTAAAGCTCTGCTACCACTTGTATTCCCACACCCTTCTTCCCTGTAACACATGACCCCCAGAGCTTGGGCCAGCAGCCACACTCATAGGGAAGGGTGTGAATGCTGGGAAGCCATGGATGGCTTCACCACTATGAGTATTCAGTAAGTGCCCAAGGTGTGCATGACACTGCCAGGCACCAGGTGGAAAAGGACTGAGTAAATACAAAAGAAATGGGCAGGAGAGGAGAAAGACCTACCTACCCAACTCTAAAATAAAGTGCTCTGCACACACAGCAAGCTCTGTGCACAGGAAAACAGTAAATATGTCAGGTGCTTTTTTTTTCTTCTTCTTCTTTTGAGATAGAGTTCTGCTCTTGTTGCCCAGGTTGGAGTGCAGTGGCATGATCTCAGCTCACCGCAACCTCCGCCTCCTGGGTTCAAGCGATTCTCCTGTCTCAGCCTCCTGAGTAGCTGGGATTACAGGCACCCGCCACCACGCCTGACTAATTTTGTATTTTTAGCAGAGACAGGGTTTCACCATGTTGGTCAGGCTGGTCTCGAACTCCTGACCTCAGGTGATCCACCCGCCTCGGCCTCCCAAAGTGCTGGGATTACAGGTGTGAGCCACTGCACCCGGTCTGTCAGGTGCTTTTATAATAAGATGCTCAACTTCAATAATGGCAGACTCCTGGATCATGCATCCTGTGTCTATAAAGCTTTCTGACATTTGTCACCAACCAGGGGTAAAATGGGGAGACATTCTCAAGAACACACATAGGACTTGTTTGGTTGTGTTAACTACATGAGTTTAACAAACAGTAAAGATAGACAGGCTGTCTGTACGTTTTACATTTGTATTTCACCCTCAAACTCAGTACACTTGAGTCTGTTTGAGGATTTAATTTTGTTAATCCTGAATTAAAGAAGTTATCATTAGTGCTAGCACTGATTTATGGGAAAAGGAGGCTCAGAAGCTCAAGGGAACCATGAAAGCCCCCGAAGTCAGCATGTAGTTTGAAACCGAGCAAATCCTTTCAAATGGCGATGGCTGAGGGATGAGGTTGACTCTCATTGACTGCCCCCACTCCTTTTGGAGTGAGGCTCTAGCAGACCCATCCTCACCTTCAACCAAGGAATGCTGTTTGAATAAAGTCGACTAACTTAAAAAGCAAACAAACAAACAAAAGACTGTTACACAGATCATGCTGTCTGCCTGGGGATGGAGCCCAATATGTTCCTCTTTCAAACCTAAAATGAGAACCAGAGAGCTCCAGGCTGACCTCGGGGTGCATCCTAAGCCAGCAAGGGTCATGTTCTCTCTCAGCTAAAGTCAGTTTCTGTATTTTGGAAGATGTGGTCCAAACCAGATGGTTTATAAGCTCTGCCCCTGGGGAGGACTTACTATTTTTCGCTTTGCAACCCCATTAACCTTCCTCCCCTCCTCCCAGTTGGGACTTGTGGGGAAGGTGTCAAAGAATGCATCTGCTCCAGCCCTGCAGCCATCACCTTCCTCTGGGGGTTCTTGAAGAATGCAGAGCTGTGTGGGCCCATACCTGAGCCTGAGTCTGGGTTGGGATGTCATAACTGTTAATAGGCTGCCTGGACTTTGCTCCAGGAGCCACCTGTCAGCCCAAAGGCACTGAGCTCTCCTTCTGAACCTAATCCAGCATCAGGTGCTGATGAAAAGCATTACATAACAATTTAATAACAGCAGATAAATTGAGGGTCAAGGTTTGAAAGAGGAACATAGCAGGGCTCTATCCCCAGGCTGTGGGGGTGGAGCAGATGCATTCTTTGACACCTGCCACTGGACTGTAGACTGTGTTAACATCCAGAAGTTGTGCAACTGTGGTGTGTTTGCCAAGTGGCACCAGGTTAGTCTGAGAGTGAGGTTGCCTTAATACCTCCCAATCTTGGAATACTTTTGCAAGCCCTCTACCCACCTGAGGCCTAATGGTCTTTTATTGGTGGAGTATCCTGTGCTGAATCTATTCATAGCCATTCATGCTGTTAAAGGTGATTTTGCCACTTTCCTTGTGGCTGGCTCCTATGCCCATCTCAGGGACTGGGGCAGGCAGAGGCTCTGTAAGCAGTATGTCAGGCTGTTTGCAGTGCCATCTACTAGCTCAGAATCCCATCATCTCCTCCTAAATCCCCATCTACGATAGGCTCAGATCTTCTTTTGTGTCTGGGATAGTGCCAGGCACATTTTCACAAACTACCCTCCACCCAATGCATTTACCCTTCCCACCTCTGCTGGACACAGGAGCTGCCAGACACAGCCGGATGACTTTTTTGGATCCATGATGGCAGGAAGAAACTTTAGAGCAGCCAGTAAAGGGCAGGCACCCTGAAAATAGCCCTCTCCTCAGTGCGAGGATGACATGCTAGGAGCGGGCATTAGGGAGTCGTGAGTGATGGTGCATGCTCTGGGACTCTGCTGTTACTAACGTGCGGCACTTTATTTTAAAAGCACCCTCTGCATGTGCACAGAGGCAGGCCACACCCCGGGGCATGTGTCCGCCCCTCCTCCACACCATATCCAAAATCCCATGGTGCATGTCAATGTCAGGGTACAGGAGGTAGAGGCAGCAAAGGTGGAAAACAGCAGTCCAGAGAGTCCAGAGGCCAGGATAAAGACTCTGAAGAGCTCATGCCTCTCATTTCTCCTGCAGGCCACAGCAAAGGGCATCCTTTTGCCTTGTATTAAATGTGCCAGAGGAGATGAGACCACCTAAGAAGGAAGTGCCTGCGGCCCAGGGAGTCCTGCATGCCCTCAGGCCTACCTGGTAAAGTGAGGGGCTTCACCTGGAGCGCTCTGGAGGCTTTGAGGCCTCTACTGTCCCTCACCTCCACGATGAGATGGAAACTGCCAGGGAAACATTCCACGTAAGAGAATCAAGCTTTGCTGGCACTATTTCAAAACAGGATGGGGAAGAATATGGAGTAGGAGGAGTGAGAGCAGAGCCTGTCCTTTTGGTGGTGACCCTCTCCGTAATGCCCCCACAGTCTCAAGGCCTGCAGGGCGATCTTTCTCCCCCCGTCTCCGAACCCACTGGCTGCTTCTCATTCTGCAGGGGCTATTCACCACCATCGTCCCACCAGGTCAGCGTCTGCTCAAGCGCCATGCTGCATGCTCTATCCCGGTGTTTCTCACAAGACCCCTGGAACGTGCATATCACTCCCACGGGAGGAAGCGAGGCTCCCATGGCTCACATGGCTAGCTCTTGTTCCCACACCTGGCGCAGAGCCAGGAGTCTCACCTCCTTCACCCCAAGGCCAACATGTTTTCATCCACAAAGCCTGGACTTTCCCCAAGGCCTGCTCACCCTACTTTATTGCTTTCCCCTCATCAGCCCCTTTGCTTGGATGGCTGCCTCTCCCAAACAAGATGGGGTTGGAGAAGTCTTGTATAGATCACCCTTGACATTAGTGACTCCATCTTAGAAAAAAAATGCCATCTTACATTTCAAAAGGCATCAAGCCAGCAGGGTCCAGCTGTTCACCTAATCAATAGGGACAACACTCAACCAGATAAGGGCATAATCCTTTACTATCAGTCTTCACCAGAGGACTCAAGGGCCATAAAATGAGCAGGACTTCACCAGCTTGACACGGCCATCTTGACAGACCCTGTCTTGCTGTCACTTGTAATCAGCACCCAGCATCTGCCCAAATCAAAGACTCGTCCTTGCAAGACATTGATGACCATCTGGATGTGGCCAAGACACTCCCCTTGTCCTTGGAGAGTCAGACCTTAGACATCACTGTCCTTGGTCTGGTTTATTAACCTCTTTTTTCTATTCCCTTTTCTCATGATGTTAAATGTTACTTTGTTTGATGTAGAATGTTTAATTTATAACATTTATGTGCTGATGAAGTATACTATGTATGGTTTACAATATTGACTGACCTGTGGAGTGGCTTGAGTCTGTGTGCTCTGACTACTGAGTTAGCAAGAAGTCTAAGCAGAGTTGCCTCCTTGGGAATTCCATGTAGCTCATGGCTTTTAGGATTGAAATAGCATCAGTAATGGCCGGGCGTAGTGGCTCACGCCTGTAATCCCAGCACTTTGGGAGGCCGAGGCGGGTGGATCACGAGGTCAGGAGATCGAGACCATCCTGGCTAACAAGGTGAAACCCAGTATCTACTAAAAACACAAAAAATTAGCTGGGTGTGGTGGCGGGCGCCTGTAGTACCAGTTACTCAGGAGGCTGCGGTAGGAGAACGGTGTGAACCCAGGAGGCGGGAGCTTGCGGTGAGCAGAGATTGCGCCACTGCAGTCCAGCCCGGGCGACAGAGCCAGACTCTGTCTCAAAAAAAAAAGAAATAGCATCAGTAAAAACCTGACCTTATGGAAAGACACAAGTGTGCATGAACCTGGTTATATCTGACCTTGCACTGCTCATGATACTCCTGTACTTGGGCACCCTTTCCCATACTGTCATTCTTGTTCTCTGGAGATCAAAAGAGACCTCCCAGACAATTGCCCATCCGTCTCTGGGGTTCACTACCATCTGAGCTTACAATGAGGCTGTAGACTGCTCAAGGGCCCCCACCCAGCTACCCTCAGGTTGCACTGTGACCTATTCCTTATGTTTTCCTTGACCCTCAGATCAACAGTACTTCAAGCAAGGTCAGTAGCAAGGCTACCTGCTGTGTCCTGCTTCAAAGTCCAGTTCTGTTGTGGAGAAGAGGGTGCCATTAGCAGACATTCTGAAGCTCTTTGAGGGAGAAATCAGGAAATACTAAAAAATGAGAGGAAAAATTTGGTAAGATCAGCCCACCTACCCACCCTTCCCCAGAAGATGTGTGTGCTCATTTCCTGTTTTATATTCTCAGCCCTTGGAACATTCTCAATGCATCAGGATGCCGTTCAAATGAGCAGTTATCCAATTTAATTGCTGTTGAATCCAGAAACTTCTGGCTCTGTTGGTCTGAGCCCTGGTTGACCACACCCTGAAAACCTGGTGAGTGGATCCTGTTCTAACTACAGAAAGTATGTAAAAGGCCCCTGTCCAGGCAGGCTCTGCTTCTGAGTCCAGTCTTCTTATCCCTATCGCTGTGTTCTCACTTCTTCTGGACAACTTCTGATTTTGATTCTATGCCTTCGCTCTAACCAACACTGTTTAAATACACCTACTACCCACTAGGTAATAGGACTATACCAAAATGAGTAAGATCTGTCACTACCCTTAAAAACAGCTTACAATATAGCAGGGTGTAAAATGCACGAGCATCACTGATTGAAATGACTAAAGGAACAAGGGACAAAGGTGAACTGAGAATGAAACGTAGCAGGGCTTACAGTATAGCTCAGAAGCTGGTTTAGGGATACAGAAGAGCTGTTTTTATATCTAATCCCTGGCATGTGGCCATTGGGAAAGTCCTTCCTACATCTCTGGGTAGTTGAGAGTCTTTGTAGTCCTTGGCTCCCAGCCCAGCTCTCTTGATGACACCCTGCCCGGAACTCCTTGATCTGATAGGAAAAGACAGGTTTATGTGTACAGCCCACTGAGGGCCAGCCCATAGGAGGACTGTGCCTATGCCACCCATGGCAGCTTATCAAGATTGCTCTGTTTCTCCCACATTGGAGTCAAGAAAACAGGGGAAGAGCCTGGATCAGAAGAGCTGGGTTCACGGTCCAAGTTCTTTTTTTTTTTTTTTTGTGAGACAGAGTCTGGCTCTGTCACCCAGCCTGCAGTGCAGTGGCGCTTTCATGGCTTACTGCAGCCTCCGTCTCCCAGGCTCAAGCGATACTCCCATCTCATCCTCACGAGTAGCTGGGACTACAGGTGTATGCCACCACACCTGGCTAATTTTTTTTGTATTTTTTGTAGAGACAGGGTTTCACCATGTTGCCCAGGCTGGGCTTGAACTCCTGAGCCCAAGTGATCCACCTGCCTCTGCCTCCCTGAGTGCTGGGATTACAGGCATGAGCCACTGCGTCTGGCTTAAGCTTTGGTCCTCACCACAAGGTCTGGGACAAGTGCCTTTCTTGCCTATAACTTAGGGCTGATACAACCAATTGCTCCTTCATGTTATTGAGGATTAAATGAGAATGCATGCCGTAAAATATGACGGATCGCAGCAACGCTAGAGACTTACATGTTTATATTCATTTCTTCCAAAGGGCTTTAAGGTTAGAAGGTTTCATTATTTCCTGCTAGGATGAGGGATGTTCTATCCTCAAGGCCTTAGATCTCCGGATCAGATCATCAGTGGAGGTTTTGCAACCACAGCCACAGCCCCTGAAGTCTAGAATCAAAGGAAACACCTGCCAAGGTTTCCAACCCAGCGATTTGCTGTGTTATGAGTGCTGCTGAGCTTCCAGTACAAGAAGCGAGTGTGCACAGAAGATAGATGAAAGGCCTCCTTTGAGGCCAATATAAGGTTTTCAAGCCATTTTTAAATGTTTCCTTTTGTTTATCATTTAATAATGTTTTTCTAGTTGTTATGAACATATTTTATGCAAAACCGAGGCAGACAGAAAAGTATAAAAAATAAATGAAATATGCCACCTATTAAATCTCATTTTGGTGATTAGCCTTCTGTTCTTTCCTATGCAAACGTATACCCTCCATAAATAGTTGGATGATGTTATCATCAAAATTATAATATCTGTTCCTTGCATTTATATCTTGAGCATTTACACCTATTCTTAAGTCTTATTTTACAGGCTGGTTAGTTAACGATGGCACAGCATCCTACTACAGGGGTTTATTTTACTAAGTCATTCTTGCTGATCATTTAGGTGTTTTCTGCTCATTTTTAAGGGGAAATATTTGGGTGATGCCACAGAGCACCCTTCTTCCAGCCCCACAAATTGTGCAAGTACCTTGGCAGTACTCCCAGATGTGGGGTTTAAATCCCAAGCTCCCCATTAATATGCCAGCTCATGGCCTGGCAGCAATTGCCTAGGCCTGCAGCTGCCCACACACAGAGCCGTCCTGTGTCTTTGAGCAGAGGCTTCCCTACGGAGAAGCCTCGCATATCCATAAATCAGAGCCTGAAGCTACATATGATAGAACAACTGGGTTTTAGAGACTCGTGGGTTGGGGAGGAGATTTACTACATGTATCTGAATCAGAGTGTCCTTCCACATGTGTTTTGAAATGCTCCAGGAGCTGGGTCTCCAATTCTGGTTGGTCCCAAGCATGATAAGGTCTTGGGATACAGAGAAGACAGATAGGCCCTACGCTCCAAAATCTTATGGTCAACCGAGGGAACAAAGGTTTGGGGAGGTGCTCCAAAGGGGATACATACAGGATATGATGGGAACTCAGAAGGACTTTTAGACTCATCTGTAATACAAGAGTCACAAATTAGGGTAGTAAATTAAGTTTGGTAACTCTGGAGCCAGAATATCTGGATGTGAATCCTGGTTCATCACTTTCTAGCCATGTGAATGCCTACAAAGAGTAATAATACCAGGGCATGCCTCATGGCTTATCATATAAAGTGCTAGAACAACGCCTGGCGCATAGCAAGCTCTCAATAAATGTTAACTACTGCTGTCCCCTTAGAAGGGATCCATGAGGGAAAGGGCTTCATTTTATTCACTCCTATATCCTCAGTGACTAGCATATAATAGATGCTCAATAAATATTTGTTCGATGTTAAATATTGGGGTTTTCTTCTTGTTCATTTCCCATCTAAGTAAGATCAACATTCCCACCTTAGAGAATCTTAAAAAAAGCAACAACAAAAAAACCATCCTGCAAAACATTTTTTAAAAATCTATTTGAATGTGATAACGCTAGACTTGGCTATAAAATCTTCTCCAGTTGGGCCCACAGTCTCAACAACTCATGCAGAAAGGAAAGAAAGGAAAAAAGAAAAACAGCAGCAGATAAAAAGGATGTGGAGAACTGTAGAACTAGGCACACGAGAATTTTCTTTTTAATTTCGATTAAGAGGGTGATTTCCTGGAATCTTGATATTTTTTTTCTTTTTAACACCAGGCTAATTTCTTTTTTCTCTGAACCTAAGAGCTGTGTTAATGGGAATAGCAGTTTTGTACTTAGAAAGGAGATAATATCCAAAGACTAAAAATATTGTGTCATGTGGCCATTTGCCAGCAACTCAGCAAGGCTCTCTGTAAAACCTGGCATTTTCTCCCCCTTTTTAAAGGCTTGTTTAATCAAAGCTGCTCCCTTGATATTCATTCTTGGAAAACAGAAATTAAATGGAATGAAAAGCAACTGCAGCCCCTCGCTGCCCCCAGTCCTGGCTAAGAAAAGTCCTGAGTAATCAGATCAATTCAGTTAACAAATGCTTGTCAGACAAGCTCTCTGGTTTTCCTGCTGGGAATATTTCTTTACCACCACCCCAGGTTTCTCTATTTGCAGCCCCTTTGCAGCTAGGTTTGCTCTCAGACACAAAAGCTTTAGTTTGGAAGACAAGAAGCCCATCCTTCCTGTCCCATTCACCCTTGATCGTGCCTTGGTGTAGGGAGAAAGGAAGGTGGGAGGGAGCTGGCCCAGTTTCCAGAAATGTCAGGCTCCCTGGGGTAACAGGGGAATGCCACCTCCAGGCTCACTTCCCCACTGCAGTCGGAGTCACAGGCCAATGATTCAACCTGTGCCATTTTGCAGCCATCAGTTGCTTTCAGGCCTGCAGTAGAAACAAACAAGAATTCAGCCTCTTGTCTTTTATACAATAGAGGAGTCAACTACCAGGCCACCGCAGGCCGAGTTTCCAGAGGGAAAGACCCTTATTCTGCCCACATCCAGGGAGTGTCAATGGCTCCACAAGCCACTGAGTACATGGCCCCAAACCCACCCCAGAGGGCCAGAGCACTCAGGACTGTGGCAAGTTACAAACATGTTGCCACATTCCTATATTTTTCAATGGAAGCTGAATATTTTGTAAAAGCCTCAATTCCTCTCTTTGTTTTCTCCTATTCCACCCTTGTCTCAGCTCAGAGGTGGGACGTGGAAGAGGAAGGAGGGAAGAGTGCCTAGAAGAAAAAGACTACCGTTAAAAAAAACTACCCACTGCAAGCCCTTAACGTGGCTCCTGCTTGTGGTTCATTGTTCTGAGGATGAGCTAAGTGGGTTACAGGCAAGTACTTGAATGTTTTTAAGAAGAGACACGATGACAAATGCAAAACGCTGTTATTAATGTAATCCTTCACCGATAAAGCTGCAGATCCTATGCCCTCACACTCTGTCATTCTTTTTCCATAATCGGCCTGGGTTCTGTGCTGCAAGATTCAGGCTTTGCTAATCTTAATAACAATGATTCCCATCTATTTGAGAGTGTCTCTCTCAACATACAAACAGCCAGCAGTGACCACATATTTGGAGTGGGAATTGTCCAATACCATTGCTTTTTCCTTTTATGAGCATTTTAACAAGAACCTGGAGTAGAATGAGGAACGCCTTTTGCTAAGACTTCAGGTGGTGACTCCTGAGTTGGCAGGCAGACACCAGGGCAGCTGAATGAGTGGGGCAGGTGGGGGTGTACGGTGGGGACAGGGATGCTGTCACTCAGAAAAGAATGGGGTGGGAAGCCAGTGACAGAACTTGCCAGAACAGAGTAGAAGGGAGTTGGGTCAGGAGACCTGGGTTCTCACTGGAGTTACCTGGCCCCTCAGTTCCCTCCCTCATCCAGAAATAAAGTACTGCTCAATAGACCTGAAAGATCCCATCCAGCTAGGACCCTTGACAGGGCCAGGTTTGGCATATGATGACCACTTCATTCACAGGAAAACAAAAACTCACAACCGGCTGCCACTTCCTAGAGCCATGAGCAAGATGAAAATAGAAAGAGAACAAGGGCCCCTGCTGCCCTCCCAAAAGTCCAGGTAGTAGCTAGGTTATTGCTCTTTTAATTTAATCCTTTGTCTGCCCTGGTGGAGACAAAGCACATTGCATTTTATGCAAAAGCCCTTCTTCAATGGAAAGGCCAAGAGAAAGCCCCTTAATGGAGAAATTGCTGCACTAGATCATTTTGCCTCCAGCTGAGAGATTGATTAACATCCTGGGAGTCTCCAAGGAGGCTCTTCTGCAGTCACGGTGGCCATTTCCAAGCAGAGGGGGAAGCAGAGAGTGTGGGAGTTGATGGGAGGAGGGTGGTCTCAAAGAGCCTCCTTCAGGGAGTGGAGAAGAGGTGGGGGAGTACCCAAAGAAGAAATGCCAGTAAATATAATTATTCACATGCAGATCATCCTTCTCACGTTCTGAGCCCATTATTAATGCATACCTCCAAGCTCTACCCGCATGCCCACCACAGCACAGAAGGTACCCAGGGAGGGGTAACCAATGCTAGATCTAAGCCTGTGCCCGGCCAATGCATTAGCCACTACCCTCATGTACGTGTGACTATGAGCATTAAAATGTGGCTGGTCTGCACTTAGATGATCTGTAAGTGTAAAATGCACATGAATTTGAACACTGAGTATGGGGAAAAAAAATGCAAAATATCTCATTAATCATTTTATGTTGACTATGTTGAAATATTTTGAATATACTGAGCTAAATAAGCTATTAAAATTAATTTCACTTATTTTGTTTTACTTTCAATGTGGCTACTAGAACATTTAAAATTACATATGCAGCACTCATTTCCGGCTCACGGTATAGCTTCATTGGACAGAGCCGGTGCAATATCGAACAGTGTTGGTCCAAACAATGTACCAGCACATGCCTTTTAAATTTCACTAAAAAGAAGGGAGCAAATACAAGTGGCTTCCAGATTAGTACCTATTTTACATTTACTGTGATACAGTTTCATTTTATTAAGCTGGAGAAGAGTTGTAAGATTTGTCATTTTAAAGGGGTTGAGGTTTCAAAATGCATCCTATAGCTATTGTTAAAAATCCATTATTCATTCTCTAGTTGCTGCCACCAGCAGGGTGACTCGTAGACCCCACCAGGTTAAGATGACAGACACAAACCAAGCCTAGTCACTTCAGGCATGTGCTTTGGTGTGTTGTTAAAGTCTGTCCCTGTTCGTTCAGTCCAGTGGTTCTCGAAGTACATGGTACATCAGAATCACCGGGGAGGTTTGCATTCAAACTCAGCATTCTCATGCAATGTCCAGGAATCTGCATTTTTAAAATCAGCCTAAGTATGTTCTAATGCCTGAACACACTTCTAAAGCCTGCAAAACACTTTAAAACCAGTGTTTCCATTGGGTGTGGTGGCTCACATCTGTAATCCTAGCACTTTGGGAGGCCAAGGTAGGTGGATGGCTTGACCCCAAGAGTTTTAGACCAGCCTGGGCAACACAGCGAAACCTTATCTACAAAAAATACAAAAATTAGCTGGGCATGATGGCGGGCACCTGTAGTCCCAGCTACTTGGAAGGCTGAGGTGGAAGGATCACCTGAGCCAGGAAAGTTGAAGCTGCAGTGAGCCGTGATTGCACCAGTGTACTCTAGCCTGGGTGATAGAGGTGAGACCCTCTCTCAAAATAAACAAACCAATGTTCCCAGCCTTTTTCACCAGAATAATTGCCTCAGATATTTGCCAAATATGCAAAATTGTTCTCAGACAATGCAGAAATGCAGACTCAGACTCGAAAACTCCAGGAGTGGGACTTGGAAATTTGGGGAGATGATGTCACAAACCAGCAGTCCTTAACCCTGGCCATGCATTAGATTCCCTGGGGGCTTTATAGTCCTGATGCCCAAGCCATATCCAAGTCCAATCACATCAGACTTTCACTAGGTGGGATTTAGACATCTGTGTTCTTTGAAGTTCTCCCAGTGGTTTCAATTTACAGGCAAGGTTGGGAAGCACAAGTTGGTCAGTAGCAAATTAACCCACCTCCCTTCTACTTTTACGAAGTTAACTATGTCATTTGCTTCTACTTAGTACCCCCAAGCGCCCAGAATAAAACGTCTAAGTACAAAGGCCATAATATGTTATGTCCTAAACTGTTACTACCTTTTTCTAATCTGAGAAAGTTTTCTTCCAGATTATGTCCACCGCTCCTGCAGGCTGGCTGTTGACTTTCTGTACAGCTGTTAGTTCCAGCACAGGTGTTAAATATTTCATTAACAATTTCTGCTGCAACTCTGAGTACCCCCTCCCCAAACAACTCCTCAACTCACTGCAGAAGCCACAAGCCCCTGCAGCTGCTCTCAGAACGCTTTTGATGGCACCACATTTTTTTTTCTGAAGGGAGCAACACCTGCTGCAGTTGCTTCCCACCTGGGCAGCTTTCCTTCCTCTGAAAGGGTAACTGCCTGATCGATGAGGTGTTTTTAAAGGGGCCATGACCTTATTCTGTCTGCATAATTTGGAGAGATACATTTAAAGTGGAGATTTAAAAACAAATATATATTTGTCTTCACAACTGAAATTCTTTCCAATTTGCCCCCACTGGATCCTATACAAACTTTACAGTAATTGTCATACTGAATTATAATTAGTGTATGCATGTGTCAGAAATCAGAACATGATACCCCAAAATATGGCGTCTTGGCAATTGAAAAAAACCTCAGAAGCAAGAAGCCCACTTTCTCCCGACTTTCTCCCCTGAAGCACGATCATAAAGGAATTCTCTGACCTACCACCCCTAAAAGAAGGTCATAAGAACCTGATTCTAGAGGATTCCAGACCCTACAACCAGAGACCAAGAAGAATCTGAACAAACAGGGCCTTGCTAAGTTCCCTCAGTTTATTACCTTTAGGTCATACCCCTTTTAGTCCAGTTACGATTCTACACGACTGCCCATTCTTCATCGAACTTCAGCATAAAAATAGTTTTCCCTGGGAGTCTTTGGGTCTTCATTTATGAAGCCTCCCATGTCATGTAAAACTTTGGTTAAATAAATTTGTTACACTTTTCTCTTCTTGTTAATCTCTCCTTTGTTATAGGAGTGTCAGCCATAAAATTTTTGACAAGGGAGGAAAAGCTATTCCTTCTCCCCCACGCATAAATCTCTGCCATTCAGTTTACACTTCCTGAGGTCAATGTGTCCTACTCAACTCTGTTTCCAAAGTCTCTAATAGGATGCCTGGCACACAGAGAGTTCTTTGTAAATGTTGAAATCAACTAAATATGTAAGTGAGGTGCTATACTTTGGGTTTCTGACCTTATCTCCATCCAGAATCCTGGGTCACCAGTAAGCAAAAGTGGCCATAGGGCACAGTTCTGGCCAGTGAGATGTAGCAGAAGTCCTCTGGGTAGGGCTTCCAAGAGTTTTTGTTTTCCTGACAAAAAAAAGGGACAGATTGGGCCTGTCTTCTCTACCCTGTATCCCTCCCTGCTTGCTTCTTTCTTCTTCCTGCATGGAACTCAGAAGTAAATCCTGGAGGTGCAGCAGCCATCTCGCAATCATGAGGTGAGAAAAAGAGGACAGTGCCAACAAACATGCTCTGGTTAGAAAAACAGAAGCATAGGAAGAGCCCAGGCTCCTGATGGTAGCAGCTGCACCAGTACTGAACTGCCTGCCTGCGTCTAGACTTAGTAGAGAAGAAAAAAAGTTCCCATGTACACTCCCATGGTTAAGTTTTGTTATTTGCAGACAAACATACTCCTAACTAGTATGAGAAGGATGTTAAGAAGTATGCATTTCAAACACCTAGGATTTCTCTTAACACATAGACACCCATTAAATGTTTGCATATTCATTTATTCATACAAATATTAACATGAATGAATTCTGAATGAATGAGTTAATGAATGAATGGGTGATTTTTTTTTTTTACACAAGATCATCTTCTAATAAAAACAGACTATTCCCTTACTTTAAGTTGTATTCAACAATTTTATAACAGCTTTGTTTCAGAGTCTGTAGACTATATATATTGGTCCTAGCATTCCCGAGGCTCATTTCTTCCTGTTAGAAAAAGTAGTCCAATTGAAGCTGCAAATCATACAACAAACAGTAGAAACAGCCTCCTGGTGTTACCAATTCCCCGAGTGTCATATTTCAAGTATTCTGTGTAAGGCAGGGTGGGCAGAAGGGTTTCCTGCTCCAAGATTAGTCGGGTGGGATTCGCCTTTTTTTTTTCCTCTCCAATCTGGGCAGCTCAGCTGCAGTGTGTGCACAGGGCACGTTAGTGGGCAGAGCCAGGAGCTGAGGCATCCACTCCCAGGGACCAACTAAGAGGCTTCACCTGAGGATTGGTGGTTACAGTTGCCCCACTAGTAGCTACATTAAGAAAGCTGATTAAGAAGGGAGAGAAGAGACATTCGCTGTCTCAGATTGAACCATGAGGCAATTCCCAGGACCCAATCTCCTGCTCTACAGCCTAGAATTCTGTGGACTCTTTAATTTTTTTTTTTTTTTTTTTTTTGAGACAGGGCCTTGCTCTATTGCCCAGGCTGGAGTGTAGTGGTGTGATCATAGCTCACTGCAGTCTCAAATTCCTAGGCTCAAGTGATCCTCCCACCTCAGCCTCCCGAGTAGCTGGAATTACAGGCACGCACCACCATGCCCAGCTAATTTTTTTATTTTTTGTAGAGATGAGGTCTCACTATGTTGCCCAGGCTAGTATCAAACTCCTGGGTTCAACCCATCCTCCTATCTTGGGATTACAGGCACCAGCTGCCGCATCTGGCCTCTTCATTTTTTAAACTTGGCTCTAAGCAGCTTGGCTTCCTATCTTGAGAAAGGTATGTAAATGCTTGGATTTGGGGTGTACATTTTATGATTTTAAAATAGAGCTGGTTTTTATCAGCTTCGATTTTTAAAATATTGAGCAGTTTTGATATACCAGGCACTGCGCTAAGTGGTTTTACATGCATTGTCTATGTAATACTCACAGCTTCTCTACTGCGATAGGTGCTGGTACTCTTCTTGGTTTACAGATGAAGAAACTGAAGCTTAGAGAGGTAACAAATTGGCCTAGATCACACAGAGCCACAAATCCACTCTAGAGTGGCCCCAGAGCCCCTTTATTCATTCCAACTATCCCGCATACACTGGTTTGGAAGTGGACAGCACATTCCCCCGATTGCTACCCCAAACCCACCCCACCAAGACTCAGGACAGCAGGCTCCTGTGTCTAACCTAACACGGACAAACACCACCTCTTCCATATAAGGACACTTACACTGAGGGGAATTTTTCGGCTTGTGTCTTCTGGATCAAAGGCCTCAACCTGGTAAATGAATCCAGGGTTTGCTCCTTCTACTATGTAGAGGTGTAGACCTATACCAGTGTCCAAAGTGGAATCAGAAACATCTTATTAAAGCAAAAATGGGGAATTCCAAAATCAGGGCAGCTGTACACAACCAAGGGAATCAAGCGCGTTGGCATCGTGGGGCCAAGAACGCAATAAAAAAATCCATGAGCAAGACCACGGGCCAACTGTCCTGCATGGATCCATTTAGGGGAATTCATAAAGTGCTAGGGTTGGCCAAGCGGGTACCGAGTCTTCATTCATGTCCTCTGTCGAGAGGTGCTCCAGAGTGATGCTCTTTGAGTTGGGGGAAGGAGGAGGTGATGAGGCAGAGAGCTGGAAAGTGAACCCAGGTAGGAACCTCCGGTGTGAGGCTCCCCATGTGCTGAATCCGCTTTAACGTGCAAATCCCTCCTCAACTGTGCTAAGTTACTCCTTGAAGGACACTTGGCAGCTCCGCAGAAATGAGCCGCTGAAATGAGGGACCTTACAGCGGAACAGAGATAGACAGAATAAGTAGGGGAGGGCTACAGAGGCTCAAGGGAGGAACCAAAAATTGATTTCATCTGTTTCAGAGTTTTTCACGGTGATGCGGGAGGAGGGAGGAGCAGGCGGTACCAGCACTGACCGAGGGGCCACAAAGCTCTCATTCGGGCATTTTTTTTTGTCTGAGCGATGACGGACAATATGAAAAGTAACTTGGCCGGGCGCGGTGGCTCATGCCTGTAATCCCAGCACTTTGGGAGGCCGAGGTGGGCAGATCATGAGGTCAGAAGATCAAGACCATCTTGGCTAACACGGTGAAACCCCATCTCTACTAAAAATACAAAAAACTAGCCGGGCGTGGTGTCGGGCGCCTGTAGTCCCAGCTACTCGGGAGGCTGAGGCAGGAGAATGGCGTGAACCCGGGAGGCGGAGCTTGCAGTGAGCCGAGATCCGGCCACTGCACTCCAGCCTGGGCGACAGCGAGACTCCGTCTCAAAAAAAAAAAAAAAGAAAAAGAACTCACTCTTTTGGGGGCACCATGCTGAGGACTTAACATACATTTTCTATTTTCATCTTCATAACAGTTCTGTTAATATAAAGCAGCTATTGTATTTATTCTTTTAGTCTAATTAGTGCTTTTCAAATGAGAACACTGAGACTCGGGGAAGCTATGAAGTTGTCCTAGCTAGGACATGATAGAATCAAAATTCAAATCTAGATGCCTTACATCTGAGCTTGAGCTTTCACTCACTTTTTGTCAGTCTCATGCTTCATTTAAAAAAAAAAAAAAAAAAAAAATCTACTGAGGGCTATGTCCAGACACTGATCTACACACTGGGAATACAGCAGCTCACAAAACAGAACCTTACTCTCATGCAACTTCCGTTTCCATGGGAAGATATGGATAGCAAAATAATTGAGTAAAATCTGTGTATATTAGTGAGAAACATTATGAGAAATATCGGGGAAGGAAGTGTGAGTTGGGTTACAATTTTAATAAAGTGGCTATGGAAGGTTCACTGTGGTGGGGAAGGGCATGACACTTGTCAAGATATTTTTTCTTTTTTTTCTTTTTTTTCTTTTTTTTTGAGGTAGGGTCTTGCTTTGCCACCCAGGTTGGAGTACAGTGGCACAAACACAGCTCACTGCAGCCTCGACCTCCCGGGTTCAAGTGATCTCCCACCTCAGCCTCCTGAGTAGCTGGAACTACAGGTACCTGCCACCACACCTGGCTAATACTGGTATTTTTTGTAGAGATAGGGTTTTGCCCTGTTGCCCAGGCTGGTCTTGAACTCCTGACCTTAAGTAATACTACCACCTTGGCCTCCCAAAGTGCTGTGATTACAGGTATGAGCCACTGCACCTGGCCTTAAAGAAATGAGGAAGAGCCGGGAGATAGGAGGGGAGGCAGAGGAATCAGCAAAAGCAAAATGCTGAGGTAGGGTCATGTCTGAGGCATTCACAGGTCAGTAAGGGGGCCAGAGGCTGGGTCACAGGGACTGAGGGGAAGAAGGGGAAAGGAGGAGGGGTGGGAGGGTAAGGAATGTAGGCAGCTTGCCAGATTTAATGGGTTCTTAAGGAGACTCCCTTTGAGTGAGACGGGAATTTCTTGTAGGGTTTTAAGCAGAGTGCCTTGATTTAACTGATGTTTTAATAGGATCCCCCTGGCTGCTGTATGGAAAACAGACGGCAGGGGGGCTGGGAGGCCAGCTGCCAGCCATTGCAACAATCCTGGTGAGATGGGATGAGTGGCTTGGACCATGGTGGTAGTGATGCAGACACTAGGGCGGGGTCAGGTTCTGGGTATATTTAGAAGCTGGCAAGATTTCCTAATGGATTTCATGTCAAGTGTGAAAGAGAGAGGAGTCAAGGATGACTCAAGGCTTGGTCCAAGCAACAGGAAGGATGGAGTTACTGCTAACCAAAATGGGAAAGATACAGGAGAAGCAGATTTGGGTGGGGGTGCAGGGTGGAGGGTGGAGAGGAAGCCAGGAGTTTGGTTCAGAAGCACATTAAGTTTGTGCTGTCTGTTAAACATCCGTGGAGATGCTGGGTGAGAAAGGTGGATATTTGTGTTACGACTGCCACAGTTCAGGGCAGAACCTGGACTGAAATGACTTCAAAATTGTCAGAATAGAGATGGTGCTCAAAGCCATGAGCTGGAAGGAGATCCTGTAAGACGTTAGTTACTGTGTGCTTTGGTCCCTTACATTGTCCCTATTGTAGCAGACACACACTGCCCTCAAGGAGTGAGAGTCCATGGGGAGAATGAACAAGCCAGTCAGTGACTGGGGTGCACAGGGATGAACCTAGGGGCGGCTCAGCCAGGTTCCTCCACAATGATCCACTAGCGGTCTCTCTCCGAGCTTCAGTTTCCTGCCCAGGACCGGGAGGGGACCAGGAGAAACCCTGCCTGTGAAGGGCTTTGCGTTATGATTGGGAGTGTTGAGCTGGAGGACGTTTCATTTATTCCCTGCTCATTAAGCAGCTGCCTTTTCCAGGGAAACAGCTGTTTGTTTATTTACTTTTTCTGTTTCTCTCTGTCCCCCAGGGCCCTCCCTGATGCCACCGGCTGGGCTGCAGTGCACATCCTGGTGTATCCTATCTTCCGCCAAGTTGCCTTGAAACTGGGGTGGCTCGTTCACATCTGTTACCTGGACGGTCAGGACTTGCAGGTCTGTGACCCCAACCTCATCCTTCACATAAATCTGCAAATCAAGTACGTTTGGTCCTGTTTCAAAATCTAGCTGTTCCTTCCCAGTGGTGACAACCTAAAACGAAGTGCAAAATTCTTAGTAACCATGTGAAAGAAGATCTGTTTTGCATGCATGCACTTTGCAAAGGAATATTCCTAGGAAGGAAGCATCTGGCGTCCCAGAAACCAGCATTCTTTCACTGTCAGAGGAACCAGTTGTTTTGCCTTAGTCCTTCCAACATAAGCTCTATGATACTTCACTAAAGGGACTCCTGCATGTGATGCTGCGTTTCCTAGGAAAGAAAAATAGGAGACATTCTCATGCAATTGACTGGAGATGGAAAGCCTGATAATTAAAAAACAGAAAGCCCTCCACTACTTGGGGGTAGGCTCCTAGAAAAATCCTTTAGCTACCCTGAATATAGTTGGATTTCCTCATTGTTAAGAAAGAATACTGAGCTTTCCTGGGATTGCCGTTAAGTGATATCTTGACTCATCACTTCATTCTAATTTTCCCAGAGCCACATCCAAAAATAAACATCTACGTAAGTAATGATATTTACTTAATCAACAGACTGTTCACTTTCTTTGTGCCTTTCCACACATTCTTCCATTGTCGGGAGCTTTTGTTGTCTGCACTATCTGTATTTTGGAGATGTGGTAGGGATGCGAGGAACCAGGGCCAGAGAGACATCACCAGAATCTAGAGCTATTGCCAGCAGGAACTCTGGCGGTCTGTGTTGGGAGGGTCCTGCTCAAACCAACAGGAGACCAGCCTGTGACTGTTCGTATCTATAGGCACAGACTCCCAGCAACTTAGAGCCTTGAACTCCCAGAAAGCCTGGAGCCCTTCGGGACACTGAGGACTAAATTCCATGTATGTCCTTAATTATGCCAACAGAACCTTTTGGTTATTAATATGATTGGGGCCAGGTGATGGGACACTCAGCATCTTGCAGTGAAGACAGAACTTGGCTCTAATTCCATTTCCACCACTGAACTTCTGGGTGGCCTTGGGAAAATCACCTTCCCTTTCCCTGAGTTTGTTTCCATGTGATTGTAACTAGGGAAATAATCGTTGCCCTAGTTAAACAGCTGAAGAATGATACAAGGTATTAAAAAGCTAGGTTAAGGTACTATGGAAACTGAAGGAGAGAAAAGTTCACTGTGAACTGTGTTTAGCTGGGGAAGGCTTCGTGGAGGAGTTGGTAGGTATTGTGTTGGACGTTGCAAGTTCTAGGTTGGTTAAGAGGAGAACAGAGCCACAGATGTGAATGAGTACTTGTGGTGAAGGAAGAGGGCATGGAGGATTGTTGAGCAGGGGGAAAGACGTATTCTTATGTCTACCGGTGAACAGAAGCAGCCTAGGAGGCACATAAGTGGAGATGAACTGGTCTCTATGCTGGGCACATGGTAGTGAGGGGCAGCACAGGGGTCAAACACATAGACGCTGGAGCCAGACTGACTGGCTTCAAAGCCCAGTCTTCCCATTGCTTGACCTTCCTGTGCCTCAGTTTTCCCATCTGTAAAATGGGGATAATAACACCTACTTTTTGGGTTATGAGGATTCAATGAGCTAATCTATGGGAAGTACTTAGAAGACTGTCTGGCACTGAGCAAACACTCTGCAAATGGTGTCTTTTCTAATCATTAAGTAGTCAAAAACTGTTCAAGGAATACATGTCCACTAAAGTAGGTGGAATTCTGTTGAGATGATCCGCTCTCATGATTTACACCCTGGCTTCCTGATTTACACCCTGGCTCCCTGCTAAGCCTGGAGCCCCCTCCTGCACGCCAAGCTTGGATAGATCCTTGACCTCAGTGTTACCTGTTGCCAGCCTCTTCTCCTTGGGGAGTAGCTCTCACACCCCAGAGCAAGGAAATAGAACAGTGAAAAAATGGTCCAAAAAAGTTGTATCTTGGAACCAGAAGAATGGTGTTGCTCTCAACACAAATGGAAAAACTGTTCTTGTTCTTGTTACCAGCGTTTATTGAACATTTTTGTGCCAGACTTGCCAAGTCATTTTGTGGAGCATTTCATTTAATTATCACAATGACCATAGGTTGATAAAACTTCCTCCATTTCACATTTAAGGAGATTAACTAGGAGAGGGAGGTGAAGGAGCTCTCCTAAGGTCATAGCTGGGAGTGATGGAGCCTCAATTTGGTTGTGGGCAATCTTGCTACAGAGTTTTAGTGAAAGACAGTAAGTTTTGCTTTAGGCATGTTAAATTGGAGGTTATTCTGGATAAGGCCGAGCACATTTGTAGGCCACAGTGCTCACGATGGTAGATGGGAAAAGAGAGGAGTCAGGCTCAGAGATGGACAAATGAGAGGGGCAGGTGCTGGCCTCCAGAGGATCTCAGAGAGCCCCTCTTTCCACAGCTGGCTGGCAGTCACTCCTCCCTGGCCTCTTAAGCTATGCTTCTGGTGCTGCTCCAAGAGAATACCCTTGACGACCCATGATTAGCTACAAGTGGCTAAATGAGGATCCAACATCCCTCTTGCTGGGCAATAGCAAACCAGTGCAGCATGAGGGCTATGAACAAGGATTCTTGGAGCAGCCTGCCTGATTGCAAATCTCAAGCCTGCCATCACTCAAGCTGTGTGAACTTGGGCAAGATGCTCAACCACTCTATGCCTCAGTTTTCCCGTCTTCAGTGTGCAAATAACAGTACACCACTTCACAGCATTCTTATGAGGATTAAATGAATGCCTTCACAAAATATTTAGGGAAATTGCTGGCATATGGTAAATGCCTCGTTAATGAAATGTTAGCATTCTCCTCCTCATTATTATCATTACTCCTCCTCACCACTCCCTACACCACCAGAAGTCTCAATAGCTGTGTCCCAAAGCAGGGAGGCTTGGCCTCTTGCATAATTTGGAGTTTACCCTCAGAAAGTACAAATGAGTCACAAGAAATGGTAACCTAGACTCGCCATCCTCCAGAATGTCAAGGCTATCCAAGGAGGGGCCAGGTTCTGCCACAGAGATTTTCATGTCTGGAAGGCTGCAGGAGTAACTCTTGTGAGTGATTTCGGTTGGAGAGTAGGATCTTCTTGAAGGGATGGTAGATGATGTTGGGTAGTTTCTGGGGAGAAGCAATCAGTTCTTAAGAACAGTTTCATGAGTTGTGAAACTGTGGCCATCTTAGTACCAACACAGGGTTGTACGCAGCTGTGGGGTGTGGTGCAAGGAGCGCATATGACTAGGACAGTACACCAAACACTTGAGCCTAGCTGAGTTGAGGTGCTAAGCAATCTGCCCTTTCTAGAGGTTAGGAACAGGATGAAATTCTTCCTTGATTGACAACACTGCTTGAATCCCATGGAATGTGGGAAGAGCAAGTCCCATGAAGACAGAGTTGAGAGCTCACCCAAACAGCGATAGATGTGCATGGCAATGTGACAGAAAGCCTAGGACTGGAAATCAGGAGACTGAATGAAGTTCTTATTTCACCTTTTACAGCTATAAGATCTCAGATAAATTGTTTAAACTTGCTGCATCTCTGTTATATCTAAAATAGGAATAAAACATTTCTAAATAGTGATGATATTAATGTTAGTTGTAACAATCAGGAGATCAAATCGCCTGTGGTGGTGCAGTGCCTGTAGTCTCAGCTACTGGGGAGGCTGAGGTGAGAGGATCACTCGAGTCCAGGAATGCAAGTGCAGCCTGGGCAGCATAGTGAAACCCCATCTCAAAAAAAGAAAAAAAAAAGATCAGGTATGTGAATGTGCCTTGGAGCCTCTATGCAAATTCAAAGGAGCATGGTCATTTTCATCAGTAAAGGCTGTGGACCATAAATGCTGAGGAGGAGAACTCCCACATGGAGACAACCCACATGTCTGTCAATTGATAAATGAAAAAAAAAATATGGAATATAATATAATTCAGCCATAAAAAGCAATGAAGTACTGATCCAGGCTACAATATGGGTGACCCCTGGAAGTTTATGCTAAGTGAAAGAAGTCAGTCATTAAAGACCACATACTATAATGATTCCATTCATAGGAAATGTCCAGAATAGGCAAATCCATAAAGACAAAGTAGAGTAGTGGTTGCCAGGGATTGAGGGGATAAGGGAATAGGTGAGTGACTGCTAATGGGTACAGGGTTTTGTTTTGAGGTGATGAAAATATTCTAAAATTAGATTGTGGTGATGCTTGCATGACTGTGAATATACTAAAAACTACTGAATTGTACAATTTAAATGGCTGGACTATATGCTGTGTGAATTATACTCAATAAAGCTGTTTTTTAAAATGAGAGCACTGGAGCCAGACTGCCTGGCTTCCAATCTCAGCTACCTACTAGCTGTGCAACCCAGGGTAAATTATATAACCTCTCTGTGCTTCATTTTCCCCATCTGTGAAAAGGAGGTAATAAGATAGATACAATCCTTATGTTTTGAGGTGAGAAAAGCAAACACATGCAAAGCACTGTCAACAGTACCCAGTATACACAACTCGCTGTATAAGGGTAAGAAATTGACAAGGCTTACAGGAACCGAGGAGCAGCAGCAGCTGTTAAAGACAAGCTGGATGTCTAGGGAGTCGGTGGACAGGGCAGTTCAGTCACAGAACCAGCATCTGGGACCCAGGAGTATAAACCGCATGCTGCAATGTAGACTGACTGTGTGCTCCTTACCTCCCCGAGGGCTCCCCTGGGGTGATGAGAATACCAGAAATCTGGGCTCTGGCCTTGAGTCATGGGTTCCGCAGGTCTGCTACAGGGCCCCAATATGCATGCTTTTTCCAAGCTCCCCTAGTCATTAATGATAAGCTGAGTTTAAGAGCACCTGGTGGGAACCTCAGGGAAGTAACCCTGACGCATGACCCAGAGGAATGGCAGGTTGGACCAATGGCAGAGCTGATGATAACAGCAGGAGGTTCCCAGGCCAGTTGAGGAAGGAGGTAGGGGCAGGGAATACGGAAAAAATAGGCAGATCCAGACATGGGACCCTGAAGATGCCTTAGAAGTCCTCTGCAGTTACCAGTGGAAAGCATGCAAGAAGCAGGCTTGTCCTCGCTTTAGGGAAGTGACAACTTTGGAAAAGAGTCAAATGACAAACTAGAAAACAGAGCAGCAGAGGCATGCCTCTTGAATGCCAATGGTTGGCTCTGAATTATCCAAGAGGAAACATTCACATGGTAGGGCTGGACAGTTAGACTTATATTTTTATTAAAGGGTGTATGGCTTTTTAATTAAATAAGTCTCCTCTTAGATGATCTTCTGAAAAAATCAGACTCATAGGAAAGCAGAATCACTAGACACAAGTTAATCAGGGCATGGCTTTTAAAGAGATCAATATCCAAACTACTCCACCCAAAGAATTTAGATACTGTAGGCACACCTAAAACCTGATGTCATGTGAGGGGTGGAGGCAAGAAGAAGCAGCCTTCTATTTGCAACACATTGAGTATAATGCTTATGTGAACTGTACGGAGTAGAGAAGGTCCAAAGGCTACACAGGCATCTTAGCACAGAAGGCCCTGGGATATCTCAAACAGGACTTCTGGATCTTACAAGGGGGAAGATTAAACCAGAATGGAGGAATTAATCACCTATCTGGAATCCCATCCACCCTCATTTTCAGGATCACCTCTTTGCAGACAACACCCATGTTGGTAAGTTGTTGCTTACCTCAAAGTAGGTGCCTGACAGCTGAATCACCCTGAAGGCTTCAGTGAGGGGATTTGAGTTGATTATCTGAGGAAATCCTGGGATCACAGGTGACAGTGATGCTGATAACTTCACAGAAAACTTGTGCACTGAAGTCCCAGGTGGAGAATTCTCTGCCACGTTGCCTATAGCAGGTAAGAGGATTAGGTGTAGTGCTTCTCCCCCTGTGGAGTAAAAAGGGTGCAGGATGACATGAACGCAAAGCCTTTTGCTGGGAACAGGGACTTAACAGCTTGGTTTGTGGCTTCAATTCGTAGCTCGGGGTGACGATGGGAGCTGGTCACTCCCCAAGAACAAATGCTCTTGCCAAGTGCTGGCAATGGATATGTGAGATCTTCTGGGAGCCAAGAAAACAACCACTACCAAACAACCAAGAAATCTGCTTCTGCCACTCAGTAAATAAAGCTGCTGCTTTTCTCTTGTCTCCCTGCTTCCCTTCTCTTTTCTCCCAGCCTTTGGGAAGAGCAGGGAAAGATAACTGTGACACCTTAGGAGACAGACGTTGCCTGAAAATGTCATCTCTCTTGCCAGGACCCTGTAGCTTACAGGAGTTTGTTTTCCTTCTCCGTGTCAGTGATCTAGAGGTCATCTGAGAATTGAGTGTGCATGACTGGAGAACACCAAAATCATGGTAAATCTCTCCACATCCATTAACAATCTCAAGGACAATTTTTGGTTATTATTGGACTCTGCAGGCATCATGCAGAGGGCCAAGCAGTACTTCTTGGTTGGTAAATTAACAATCGTTCCACAGAGGAGAAAACAAGAGGCTCAGGGACAGCATGTGAATTTGCCTTGGGCTGCCTTACAGGCAGGGAATTTTGCAATTTAAGAGAAAGCACATTTCTTCCAGGAAAGCCTTGGTACCATTCTAAGGTGCATGACACTGCAAGACTTTGCCAGTGCAGATAAAAGGAACAAGCTGTGTTCTCACATGCTTCCGTAATGATAGTTACTGTTGTGGGTTGAACAGTGTACCTAAAAGATTCATGTCCACCCAGAACTGAAGAATGACCTTATTTGTCTTTGTTTTTGTTTTTTTGAGACAGTCTCACTCTGCCACCCAGGCTGGCAGATCTCAACTCACTGCAACCTTGCCTCCTGGGTTCAAGTGATTCTTGTGCCTCAGCCTCCCAAGCAGCTGTGATTACAGGTGTGCTCCACCATGCCTGGCTAATTTGTGTATTTTTTTAAAATTAATTAATTTATTATTATTATTATTATACTTTAAGTTCTAGGGTACATGTGCATAACGTGCAGGTTTGTTACATATGTATACTTGTGCCATGTTGGTGTGCTGCACCCATCAACTCATCAGCACCCCTCAACTCGTCATTTACATCAGGTATAACTCCCAATGCAATCCCTCCCCCCTCCCCCCTCCCCATGATAGGCCCCGGTGTGTGATGTTCCCCTTCCCGAGTCCAAGTGATGTCATTGTTCAGTTCCCACCTATGAGTGAGAACATGCGGTGTTTGGTTTTCTGTTCTTGTGATAGTTTGCTAAGAATGATGGTTTCCAGCTGCATCCATGTCCCTACAAAGGACACAAACTCATCCTTTTTTATGGCTGCATAGTATTCCATGGTGTATATGTGCCACATTTTCTTAATCCAGTCTGTCACTGATGGACATTTGGGTTGATTCCAAGTCTTTGCTATTGTGAATAGTGCCACAATAAACATACGTGTGCATGTGTCTTTCTAGCAGCATGATTTATAATCCTTTGGGTATATACCCAGTAATGGGATGGCTGGGTCATATGGTACATCTAGTTCTAGATCCTTGAGGAATCGCCATACTGTTTTCCATAATGGTTGAACTAGTTTACAATCCCACCAACAGTGTAAAAGTGTTCCTATTTCTCCACATCCTCTCCAGCACCTGTTGTTTCCTGACTTTTTAATGATTGCCATTCTAACTGGTGTGAGATGGTATCTCATGGTGGTTTTGATTTGCATTTCTCTGATGGCCAGTGATGATGAGCATTTTTTCATGTGTCTGTTGGCTGTATGAATGTCTTCTTTTGAGAAATGTCTGTTCATAAAAGAGCCCGCATTGCCAAGACAATCCTAAGTCAAAAGAACAAAGCTGGAGGCATCACGCTACCTGACTTTAAACTATACTACAAGGCTACAGTAACCAAAACAGCATGGTACTGGTACCAAAACAGAGATATAGACCAATGGAACAGAGCAGAGTCCTCAGAAATAATACCACACATCTACAGCCATCTGATCTTTGACAAACCTGAGAGAAACAAGAAATGGGGAAAGGATTCCCTATTTAATAAATGGTGCTGGGAAAATTGGCTAGCCATAAGTAGAAAGCTGAAACTGGATCCTTTCCTTACTCCTTATAATTTGTGTATTTTTGAGAGAGATGGGGTTTCACCATGTTGGCCAGGCTGGTCTTGAACTCTTGGCCTCAAGTGATCCACCCGCCTCAGCTTCCAAAACTGCTGGGATTACAGGTGTGAGCCACCATGCCCAGCCAAGAATGATCTTATTTGGAAATAGAGTCTTTGTGGGTGTAATTGGTTGAGAGGCAGTCATACTGGATGAGGGTGGGTCCTAAATCCAGTGGCCAGTGTCCTCATAAGAAGACAGGACATGCACAGAAGGGAAAAGGCCATGATATAATGGAGGCAGAGACTGGAGTGATGCAGCTGCAAGCCCGGAATGGAAAGCAAACGCAGAAGCTAGGAGGTAGGCATGGAGCAGATATTCCCTCAGAGCCCCCAGCAGGAACCACCCCTGCCAACACCTTGATTGGAGACTTTTGGTCTCCTGAGCTGTGAGAGAATAAATTTCTGTTGTTTTCAAGGCACCCAATTTGTGGTAATTTGTTACAGCAGCCCTAGGAAATGAATACAATGATCATTTATCCAATGTTACAAGTAAGTGCAAAATGTAAAATCCTGTATTTCATTTACTCCTCAAACACTCCTCTCAGACAGGTATTAATGTCATCATTTTACAGATGGGGAAACTGAGCTGAAATTCACACAGCAAATGATAAATAACAGAGCCAAGATTTACACAGGTCCCCCTTCCCAGCCAGCCTCCCAATCTTGGCTGCCATCAGACCCTGAGAAGAAAACCCTGAACAAGTAGGAGGCACAGGGTGGGTAGGGACAGTAGAAGATTCTGTTCTGCTGAAAGGTATAAATGTTCTAGGAACAAACAAACCAGGATGTTTTATTTCCGTTGGTGTGTGGTGGGGTGAATGCAGAGGAGTAAATGGAAAAGGAAAAAATTGAAATATAAGCACATTCACTGATACAAGCTTTTATAAATCTAAAGTCATCTTATTTAGTTTAGAGACTAAAATGCATAATGCACAAGTTATTGTCACTCGCAGAATTATCAAGTTTTATGGACAAGGACTGTGCAAGGACTCAGAAATATCAAAACAGCTGAAGTTTAGGGTGATGCGAATATGAATAGATTTTTAAAAATCTTTTACAATTGGCTTTAATATTATAGCATTCTTATGATAAAAACCAGGAAGGAAAGAGTATAATTGAAGTATTTGAGACAAAACTCCCAAAAATAGTTTTTCAAAGTGAGCAAAATAATCTATTGCTTTGATGGGTTGGGTATTTGGGGCATAATTCCCTCCCATTCTCTTTTCTCACGAGTGAAAGTCACCAGGGCAGCTCTCTGAGCTGTTCATGAGAGTGTTCCCTCACTGTTCAGCAAGACAAGCACAGTAGTACAGGAAATGGAAGGTTGGCAGTCTGTCTCATGGGATGCCCACCTTCTCACCCATATTCTTCCCTTGCCCCTTCCAACCCTCCCCAGTGACTCGTGCCCCTCCAGGCAACAAGCAAAGTTAGAACTTGCTGTGTTTTTCTCAATAATAGCCTAGGGTAAGGTAGTGCCTAGCCCAAATGAATAGACCACTTCATTTACCAAGCACCTGCTCAGCTAGCATCATGCTAGGAGATCCTTGACTGCCTGATCCCCTTAATCCCAGCACAATCCTCCAACACAGGTATTGCTGTCACCATTGCGCACATCTGAGATTATACGCTCAGGAAGCGGTCATGGAGGGCCCTGGTTCATGGCATCTGGATCTTGTAGCTGACAGACTACACATACCTACTACAGACAGTCGGTCACTCCATGCCTGTCACATGACCATGCACATAGGATGCATCGTAGTTATTCAGTGACCCTGGGACACTGCAACAACATGGCTGTGGGAGCTGGTAAAAAATTGACCTTCAACCTAGATGTTAGATCTGGATGATGTGATTTGTAAGAGGCTGTTTTTGGAACAACACGAAGAATTGAGCTGCAGTGTGAGCGTGGTGTGAGCTTGGGTAGGAGGGACTTGCTAAGCTCCACTCAGGGCTCTCCACAGCCTCACCCCAAGTGGGGAGTTCACGGTGGCTCCCAACCTTAGTGCATCTCCTTTGGGGAGCTGGGCTGTAGAGAAGCTATACTCCCCAGATATTGCCTGGTGATAGTTCCTGGTTTGCTTTGCTAGAAGTATATCCACTGATTTTCTTGAATTGATCATAACTTTGATAATTCCTGGATCTGAGAGACTAATTCTATGAAAGATCCAGCATTCCAATCCTAGGCTTCTGAATCCAAGGACAGCTCCATGATGTCTCCTTAAATCAGAGTTTTTCATCTTCCTCCTTGAATGGTCATATTTTGAATGGCAGTGAGGGAGATACTTTTGAGAAGTTGATATAGCCAGTGACTCTCAAGCCATTTTTATTGGGAACTGCCTGTCCCATGTATGGCGAAAGCCAGACTGTCCTTGGATATGCCCTTTCTGCCGATATTCTTGCTAGAAACGGTCTTTTTTTCAGGGTAGCCTGTCTTCCCAGGGCAAGGCCATGTGTGCCAGGGTCATGCAAATGAATCCTTAAAACTTTGAGGCAGACGTCCTAGTGACGCTAATTTTTTTTTTTTTTTCCTTTTAAACGGAGTCTCACTCTGTCGCCCAGGCTGGAGTGCAGTGACGCAATCTCGGCTCATGGCAACCTCTGCCTCCCGGGTTCATGTCATTCTCCTGCCTCAGCCTCCTGAGCAGCTGGGACTACAAGCACCTGCCACCACGCCTGGCTAATTTTTTGTATTTTTAGTAGAGACAGGGTTTCACCGTGTTAGCCGGGATGGTCTTGATCTCCTGACCTCGTGATCCTCCTGCCTCGGCCTCCCAAAGTGCTGGGGATACTGATTTTTTTAAAAAAGATAGCAAAGCTGGGTTCTCCTGACCTTAATTCAAAACCCAGTTTCTCCAGCTCTATTGCTATTTGTAAAAGAAGTAGTAGTAGTACTAATAGCAATAACAAGAATAATAAGTGACTAGGGTCCATACCCTAAAAATAGAGTAATTAATAAGATACAATATTCACAAAATGTTAAAGCCATCTGTTATACAGGTAAGCTTAAGCAGTGTATCCAAAGGCACCCATCTGGTCAATGGCAGAGGGAAGATTAGAGGCCAGGTGCCAGCTCTCCCTAAAACACTGCATACTTTCCTTCCATTGCTGGTCTTCCAGGCTTTCTTTGGTGGTCTGAGTGTTAGAGAGCAAGAAGCAGGCTCTAATGGAATTTGACTTACACATGCATCTTAATTAAGAATCGAACTAGAATTGCTTGAAGCATGTACTTTGGAAAAGAAAGAGCATGCAAAAGATTTATTGTCAGCCACGGGGCCCACTGAAACATCTTGCTTGTGGCTGAGATCTGGATGCATGATGTGCTCATTTGTCTCCCTTGAATCACTGCCTCTCCAGAAATGGACCAATGGGGCCTCCCTGGGAGCTTATGTTGGGATAATTAAGGCTTCCACAGTCTCAGAGAGGAGGAAGTTGGCCACCCTAGATCTCTGACACTGAAAGTGGAGATGTGGGTCAAGAATGTGGGGTGATGCCATCTTCTTGGGGTGTAGCTGCTCTAACATAGAGCTCTGCTTTCAATACACAGAGCAGGACTCACTGAGACCATCACTCAATAGCTACCTCTTCATTCTCTCTAGTACCTAATCAAACGGCAGTGAATAAGATCAGTTCTGTGAAAAGAACAAGAGATTTGGAATCAGACTCCTGGCTTCAAGCCTTAGCTTTGCCACTACTTGACTGTGTGACCTTAGGCTGGTCCCTTGACTTCTCTGGGCTGTGGTGCTACATTAACAGTAGCCACTAAACAAGGTCCCATTGCTAAAGAAGACTCATGGGACCCAAATGACAATGCTTACAAATCTACAGTTTTATTACACAAAACGGATACAGCATAGCAACAACATGAAAGTAAGGATACGCACTACAGCTGAAGGCTGCCTTGGCAAGAGATCCACAGAGGCCAGGTGCAGGCTAGGCTCTTACTGTTGTCTTTTCTCTATGGGACGGAAGATCGCATTTTCTTGGATCACGAACCGCCAATGTATGCACAAATGTCTTGGAATTATGGAGTCTTTGCTGGGATTTTCTTTCTGTTTTGCTGTAGGTATATTCTTGTTATATAACTGGCCTCAACAGCAGAACCCACGGAAGGTCCTCATCCACACCAGGTGCAAATAATCCATCTCACTGTTGTCAATAAACAATTCTTACAAGCTGCTACAAACCATTCAGAAACTCCTAGAACCATGTTACAAAGCAACACTATTAATCAGCACGCTTCATGCCTTGACCAGGGGTTAGTGTGATGCAAGAACTTCAGCAGAAAAGTTCAGGCTAATATCAGGCCTATGGAAACTTATTCTTATAGCACAGATACCACATAAGAAAATGCATATGCTCAGCCGGGCACGGTGGCTCACGCCTGTAATCCCAGCACTTTGGGAGTCTGAACCGGGCGGATCACCTGAGGTCAGGAGTTTGAGACTAGCCTGGCCAACATGGTGAAACCCTACCTTACTAAAAATACAAAAATTAGCAGTATGTGGTGGCAGCTGCCTGTAATCCCCACTACTTGGGAGGCTGAGGCAGGAGAATCACTTGAACCGGGAGGTGGAGGTTGTAGTGAGCCCAGATTGTGCCACTGCACTCCAGCCTGGGCAACAGAGCAAGATTCCGTCTCAAGAAGAAAAAAAAAAAAGAGAGAAAGAAAGAGAAGAAAATGCATATGCTCAGTAAACTATAGAGCATTGTCAAATGTTGTTTCAACATATGCAACTTTTTCCTATTTCTTTAACTTCCACAATATATACCCCTTCCTGAATGGGATGTTCGCCCACCCCCTTTTTTGGGGGGAACAAGGGACAATCCAGGTCAAGCAAGATTAACAGAAAAGAGCCCTTTATAAGACATAGAAGAAAAGGTGATCCAATTAGTGATTCTGTATGTTGTATTAGGTTGGTGTAAAAGTAATTGTGGTTTTTACCAAAACTGCGATTAATTTTGTACCAGCTAGGTCATAATTGGCAAGAAACAGATGTGTTTATCTTAGAACATCACTATGGGGTGGGCCTGAGAAAGGCTTGTTTCTTTCAAATCTCTTCCAACTACACAGAGGCGAAAGTGGATGGATTCCAGTGACTGACTGACAGCTTGGGCTGGGGGTAAGGTTGCCATGGGCAAGGAAGAGCTGAGAGAAGGGACTGTCTTTTGTTCTTCTGAGGTGACTGAACAGGAAAGTGACATGATGGAAAAAGTAGAAACCTCTTGCAACATTCTTTGGGTCCTATATATAGGGTTAATTGGCTGATAGAAAGACTTTCTAGAAATGGATTGCATCTTCCAGCCTTTTCATATATGAGAGCATTGAGAAGCATTTACACTTTAATTTCCAAGAATAAGAAACTCAGTCTCAGGCCTTTGATTTCCCAACACTGGCTAGCAGAGAACCCTGGCTAGCAGGTACAGACGATGAGCTGAAGAAAGCTGTGATCGCCTCTTGCCCAGAGCTTGTGGACAAACTCAGTTCGATGGGTTTGATACCTTTTCATGTCCATGCGAATCTTCTAGCTCCCGAGGATCCCTTCTTTCATTAAATACCCTGGCATTTTTCATTTCCAGGAGGGTAATACAAAAGCTGGTTCCTTGGATACTTCTTCAAAACATAGACAGCTTCCGCATGCAGTGGATTTTAAAATACCAAGGGTCCTTCTCTAGGTCCTTCATCTTCTGGGACTCACACGTGATCCTTTGGGACTGATGGAGCCAGAATACTGCTTTGTCTCAACTCTTCGCACTGGGGCAGTTGAGAGTTTTGTCTAGTTTGTATTCTTGTAGAGCCTCCCTTTGTAAGCTGTTGGTGGAATGGGCACTATCGCTTCACAAAGGGAAACTCATCTTCATAGGAGCTGGAAGAGACAGAAGCTAATTTAAATGTCAATATCAAGCAGGAAAAAGATCTAAAGCTCTACATTTGGGGTGTATCAGTAAATGTGGGGAAAAAACCATACCAGACTCAAAAAGTAGGAAAATAAAAACAGCAAACATGTATTGGATACCCTCTAGATATGTGGCACACAGGGACAATGAGCAATAAGATATATGAAATCTGTTATTGCAGGGCTGACATTCTAGTTGAAGAGGCAGAAATGGCCATATAACAGATGAATTACAGTATGATAGCTCATGCTACTTTTGGCTGAGCACTGAATCTGTATCAGGTGCTGGACTGAACTCTTGGCATGCAGTCCATGTGCAGGCAGGAGGAGCTCCAGGGTGCAACAGCAGGAGCACTCCCCAAGAGCTAGGTCAATCCAGGAAGGCTCCATGGCAGGGATGGGACATCAATTGGGCCTTGAAGGAAGCATAGGAGTTAGACCCCATGAAAGGAAAGAGGATACTTTATGTTACTCTATTTATTTATTTATTTATTTATTTATTTATTTATTTATTTGAGATGGAGTCTCGCTCCGTTGCCCAGGCTGGGGTGCAATGATGCAATCTCAGCTCACTGTAACCTCTACCTCCCGGCTTCAAGCGATTCTCCTGCCTCAGCCTCCTGGGTAGCTAGGATTATAGGCACCCACCTTCATGCCCGGCTAATTTTTTACTGTGTGTTACTTTATCTGAGATTATTATAGTGATTCCTGCTTCCAACACCCTGAAGGGGTGCTGATGTGGCTGCCCCGCTAGAATCCTCTGTAGCCCAGGTGTTGGAGTGTGAGGGTAATGACCAGGTTCTCAGACTCACAAAAGAAGATGAGAGAGAAACAGTTTGCGTCACAGCAGCCCTTCCAAAAAATAAGATTTAACCTAAGGGATTCTATTGTGTGTTTTAAATAAGAAATCTCAAGTATTTCTTGCAAACCTTTGTGATCTATCCCTTTCACACTTCTGATAAAGTTCCAAATGATAGTGTTCAGTGTAAGAAATTGGATTCTTCCTAACCTCACTCTTTTCCCAGTGACAATAAAAGTCACCTCGACTCAAATGATTATGGCCCTAAAAGCCCATATTTCTGGGGGAAATCTGAAATGTTTACTTCAAGTGACAGTCTGAACTGCTTATGGCCCACTTCACATTCACAGGTTATCCTGCCTTCTGCTGAGTTGAAAAGCCCAAGATAGAAGCGGGCTCAATATTAGGAAACCCAGTTATTTACTTATCTTATTAGGAGATCGAAGAGGAAAATTAAATGGTCATTTTCATAGATCTTGAAAAAGCGTTTGATTTAAAAATCCATTTTTATTTAGAAATAAGTACTCAAATATTCTTACATTTAGTTTTATTTATTTTATTTTTATTTAGAAATAAACACTCTAATATTCTTATGTTAACAAGAATAAAAGCCACCTCCTTAACATATAAAACATTTCGCTCTCACACCAAAAGTTAACATCATGCTTAATGGGAAACAAGACAGGAATTTATACTCTTGTCATTATTTAATAATGATCAGAATGTCCAGGCCTGGCAGTTAGATAAGAAAAAAATAGGAGCTATAGAAATAGGAGAAGAAGAATATAAATGTTCATTTTTTCAAACATGGAAAATTCATGAGAATCACCTGAAAAACCATGCCAAATAGTAAGATCATCTGTTAATAGATTTCCATACATCATACAATAATCAGTTGAAAGATGTAGGGAAGAAGAGATTCCATTTACAAATGTAAAAAAAGAAAAAGTAAAATAACTAGAAATAACCATAATCAGAATGTGCCAAATCTCTATGAAGGAAACCTCAAAATACTCCTAAGAAAAACAAATGAAGACTCAAACAAGTATCTAGAACCCTGTTCTTGGATTAGGAAAACTCAAGATCATAAATAATACTCACTAACACTTACTAAGCATTTACTATGTACTCAGACACTCTTCTAAGTATTTTACTACATAATTCATCAAAGATGTAAATTATCCCTAAATTAATTTGCAAATTTAACATAATTAAATTCCATACATTATGCATATACTACCTATTCAGAAATAACATTTAATTTTAAAAGCTCAATTTCAATAATCCAAGCTGACATAAAAAAGATCATCTAAGATTCTTGATGCCCTTGAATGAGGAAGAGGGAGTAAAAGGATCACTAGATTGAGTCTTTGGCCCTTCTATCAGAAGGTGCTTTCTTTGTTCAAGAGGAAGACACCCCCTCAGTTGCTCACTTTCCTCACAGGATCGCTTGTTAACCTCAAGTTGCCCTACGAGGCTCCAGAGAAGGGCCAGAATCTTCATAAAGACTCACTTGACATACACACAAAGCTCTGCTACCAACACTATTTTCCCACCCTTAGATCTCAGGAGGACTACCAAATGCAGGCCAGTTAACCCAAGAGGGTTACCACCAACATAGATTAGATTAGGCTCTTTAAGCATCTCTCTTCTCCAGGGCTCCTACCCGGTCCCCCAGGGCCCCCTGGAACTGCATCACCTCATTCATTATTGCAGCTAAGCCTGCAGTTGAACAAGCCTCCCAGGGGCAATTTCCTTTTTGGGGGACATTGTCATACAATGGTATTATGCAGACCAAGTAGGCAAGCAAGGTTCCAAAGCAAAATTGAGTTCCCACCTGACATGGCACCCAGGAGAGCCAGGAGAATGATTGCTTCTTGCATACTTGATGGTCATAACTGTGTGTGCTTCCAGCACATTATCCATAGCCTGAATCCCATCTGCACCCAAAGTTTATTCCAGATGCCACTCAGCTTCTCCTCCTGGTTTTGTTGCCATGTAAGAAATCAAACAGAGGCTTTGATGGTAGCCAAGAGGGACTCCAAACACCACAGGACTGTTTGTTCTTTGATTACCTGCTTCTGTGACTGCATGGTACCCAAGAGACCAACCAGCCAGTCCTGGTCAGCTCAGAGTTCACCTTAAAAGTCCACACTCACCAAGTGCCTCAACCAAGAGCTCCAAAAGAGAAGGCAAAAGAGAAAGCCGAGACACGGAGACGACAGTAAGAGCTGGACATGCTTAGTCCGCCCACAATGGTGTCAGTCGCCCTGCAGCCAGGCTTGTGATCATTCCCAGAAACAGGGCTGGGAAGTGGGAGTTATTCTGCTGTCCTGAATCAATGAGTAGAACTCAGACTTGGGAATTAACTGGCACTTGTTCTAAAGACAAGATCTGAGAGCTGGGATAGACCCTCCTCGAGGCTGACCTGAGGTGGAAGACTCTGTCCTCTGATTCCACCCCTCACCACTGCCCCTCCAGCCCTCGAAGAAGCCTGTGAAGGAAGATTACTGGAGTTGGGAGGCTTCTGCCCACTGGGGAGTGATGCAGGTGTTGCCCTTCACGATGTCTTTCTGTTCCACACAGCCCTGTGCCAGGGCCCAAGATGTGGCATGTGAACAAATGCAGGCGGGTGTCTAGTCTCCACTGAGAAGGAGCAACAGCAGAGCAGACAGAGGATGGCCGAGGACTGGCCTGTCCCCTTGACATGGTGCAGTGAGAGAAGTAGTGTGCACAGTGGAAGGCAGCTGGGCTTGGACCATCTCTCCCGTTCCTCTGCCAGCTAGGGGAGGAGAGCGCAGCAACCCAAGGCTGGGGGCAGGAATGCAGTGAAGAAGGTGGGGAGTTGAGTCAGAACCTCCCAGTCTGGACGAGACCCTACAGGCGCTCTGAAAACTACACATACGCCCCACAAGTGAACCAGCTTTTGGCACCTGCTACATGGAAGTCACCAACGAGGGATAGAGGGAGACAGTGTTGTGGAACCAAACTGGCGTCTGCTCACCCGGTGCAGTAAAACCAGATATCCACACCAACGTTTTTGTGGCAATAGAAAGGAAGGCATTTATTTGCAAGAGTACCAAGCAAGAAACGCTCAGAGAGTGAGGGGTTTGACCCAGGCCACGCCGCCTGCCAGTGTCCCCTGTGTCCCCTGCGTCCCCTGCATCCCAAACCTAAGGTGGCAAGGCTGCCCTTCCCTTCCACCACATCCAAACATTTGACAAGCCCTTTCCAGCCTCCAAGTGCCTCCTGCCAGACCCCTTCCCAGACTTGCTGCTACTGCCCTGGCTTAAGGTCCTTGCCTCTGGCCTGGGCTCTGGCCCACAGCACATCCTACAGAAACTTAGGTTAATTTCGCCAAAGTACAATTTTTGTCATTTACTTTCCTGCTCAAAATAACGGTTCCCTTAAGAAAAGTTGACTTTTCCTGTATAAAGCATGAAGGAAAGGTAGTAAGATTAGGAAAGTTAGTCTATAGTTCTCTGTTTGAAGCACAAAGATGGTAACAAAAAAAAAAAAAAAAAAAATGGAGTTTTGCTGTGTGACCTTAGGCAATTTACCTAACCTTTCAGAATCTCAGTTCCACTCACTTATGTAAATCAGGGAAAATAATACCTGCTACACAGTATCATCTCAAGCAATACACAAGAGAAAGAAGTGAAAGAAACTGGCCCATGCTATGTGTTTTTAAAAATACTTTTTTTTGTTTTTTAGTGTTTTGTTTTGTTTTGTTTTGTTTTTGGAGACAGAATCTCACTCTCACTCTGTCTCCCAGGCTGGAGTGTAGCAGTGTGATCATAGCTCATTACAGCCCCAATCTCCTGGGCTCAAGCAATCCTCCCACCTCAGCCTCTGGAGTAGCTGGGACCACAGGCATGCACCACCACACCAGGCTAATTTTTAAATTTGTTTTGTAGAGAGGAGGTCTCCCTATGTTGCCCAAACTGGTCTCAAACTTCCGGGCTCAAGCGATTCTCCCACCTCGGCCTCCCCAAGTGTTGACATTACAGGAATGTGCCGCACTACTGTTTCCTAATAGGACCCTGGCAAGGGCCGAAACATAGCAGATACTCAATATGCATCGGCCAAATAAAAAGAGAAATAAACAACAGTTGCCAAGCTACTAATTCTCACCTCTCAGTTTTTCCTGACATGTGAGTTACTGTAAATAATCCATTTCATTATGCATAATTAAAGCTGAAGCGATGGCTCAGATTAAGTTATGGAAAACGTCAGAATAATTAAACTTTTGCATTAAAGAAACTCACATCTGTTTAATTTTCAGCCTGACTGCACAGCATTTTTCATGCTGCCCTGTTTTTACCAGGATAGCATGCCTCCCCTTACTTCCCTTCCCTGGTTCTAGGGAGCAAAAGGGTCATCTTTTGGAATTGGTTGTGGGTGTTTTCTCCTGTAATTACAGCTTCTGTTTCCAGCCCCGAGGTTGCTTCTGCCATTGCCATGGGCTGCTGCCCATGTGTCAATTCCCATCTCCCTCTGAAATCACCTAGTCCTAGCACCAGAGACCCAACTGGGCCTGAATCACACCAAGGCTGAATGGGACCTTGCGGTCTCTGGCTCTCCTGTCCCTGACTGCCAGCATGCTGAGCTGTCCTGGGTCCACCAAGGTCTCAACTGGATGGGATGAATGGGTCTCTTAGGCAGGGCAGGCACCCCTCCAGCTTCACATGAGACCCAGGAGCCTTTTCCTACATGCTGTCTGGCTCAGCAGTGATTCAGGTCCTTAGAGTATTTCAGGGGACTTCCCTGGGAACTAGCTACTGTAAGGGTCTAATTTGCTAGCAAAGGAGTTGAGGTCCAAACATTTTTTGACTTGGAACTTGGAACGCAATTACCCTCACATAATCTAGTCATGCACTGCATATAGTCATGCACTGCATAACGACATTTCCATCGACCATGGACTTTGTACACAATGGTGCTCCCATAGATGATAATGGAGCTGAAACATTACTGTCAACTAGTGACGTTGTAGCTGTTGTAACATCATAGTGCAACACGTTACTCATGTGTTTGGAGAGATGCTGGTGGAAACAAACCTACTGCACTGCTAGTCATGCAAAAGTCTAGTGCGTACAGTTATGTACAGTACGTAATACTTATGATGATAATAAATGTATACTTGGCATTTTAGAGTATACTCCTACTTATTAAAAAAAATAAAGCTGGCCAGGCACCATGGCTCACGCCTGTCATCCCAGCACTTTGGGAGGCTGAAGCAGGTGGATCACAAGGTCAGGAGTTCGAGACCAGCCTGGCCAACGTGGCAAAACCCCATTTCTACCAAAAATACAAAAGTTAGCTGGGCATGGTGGTGGGCACCTGTAGTCCCAGCTACTTGGGAGGCTGAGGCAGGAGAATCTCTTGATCTTGGGAGGTGGAGGTTGCAGTGAGCCAAGATCACACCATTGCACTCCACCCTGGGTGATAGAGTGAGATTCCATCTCAAAAAAAAAAAAAAAGCTAATTGTGCTAATTGTAGAACAGCCTCTGGCAGGTCCTTAGGAGGTATCTAGAAGGAGGCATTGTTATCATAGAAGATGACATGTGTGTTATTGATCCTGAAGACCTTCCAGTGGGACAAGATGTGGAGGTGGAAGACAATGGCATTGATGATCCTGACCCTGTGCAGGTCTAGACTAATGTGTGTTTGTGTCTTCATTTTTAACAAAAAAGTTTTATGAGTTAAAAAAAATAGAAAAATATTATAGATTAAGGCTATAAAGAAAATATTTCTTGTACAGTTGTGCGATGTCTTTTAAGCTGTTATTACAACAGAGCCAAAAGTTTTAAAAATATAAAAGTTTGTAAAAATGTTACAGTAAGATAAGGTTAATTTATTATTGAAGAAAGAAAATTTGAAAAATAAATGGAGTGGACTAAGTTTACAAACTCTACAGTAGTGTACAGTAATGTCCTAGGCCTTTACATTCACTCACCACTCACTCACTCACCTACAGCAACTTCCAGTCCTGCAAACTCCATTCATGGTAAGTGTCCTATAGAGGTGTACCATTTTAAAAAATCATTTATGCAGTTTTTTTTTTTTTTTTTTTTTTTTTTTTGACAGAGTCTCGCACTGTCACCTAGGCTGGAGTGCAATGGTGTGATCTTGGCTCACTGCAACCTCTGCCTCCTGGGTTCAAGGGATTCTCCTGCCTCAGCCTCCCAAGTAGCTGGAATTACAGGCACCCGCCACCACGCCCAGCTAGTTTTCTGTATTTTCAGTAGAGAAAGGATTTCACTATGTTGGCCAGGCTGGTCTCAAACTCCTAACCTCGTGATCCACCCGCCTCGGCCTCCCAAAGTGCTGGAATTACAGGTGTGAGCCATCGCACCCGGCCTTATGCAGTGTTTTTACTGTACCTTTTCTATGTTTACATATACAAATACATGCCATCGAGTTACAATTGCCTACAGTATTCAGCACAGTAACATGCTGTACAGGTTTGTAGCCTACGAGCAATAGACTTTACCATAGAGCCCAGGTGTGTAATAGGCTATACCATCGACGTTTGTGTAAGTGCAGTCTATGATGTTCACACAGTGATGAAATTGCCTAGTATTGCATTTCTCAGAATGTATCCCCATCATTAACTAACTGTACTTGTCTGTACTTTAAATATTGCAGCCTTAAGATGAGACACAGAAGTACTGTGCAATGGCTGGGCTCTGTTAGCAGCTCCACGGGCGTTGGTGGGCTGGCCTACAAGCCTCCTCTCCTTTGTATCTGCGGGGCAGGTCTGTTCATGGTCCGTTCTTTCAGGACTGAAACTATGGGCTTCCAGGAACCCAAAACTTAGAACAGAACACCCAGGTTCCACCATTCGAGCACCTCCCCCATCTCAGGCCTCCCTCAGGAAAAGCACTCAGGGAAGACCCCTGCTCACAGCAATGGTGCCATGCAGATGGCACAAAGCTGCTTGCAAGAATGGAAACACATCCCTCCCCGTGTCTTCTTTGTGGGCCACTGCCCTAGCACACACACTGCTTTAGCACCACATCTCATGGATCTTTTGTACATCTGTCTCCAGGCAGCCTTGGCAAGTTTTCCAGGACAGAGCGGCTCTTATGCTTCTTTGCACTCCAATTGCTTCACATTTAACACTGTGCCAGATGCAGAGCAAGTGCTCAAAAAACATGGAATTACTGAACTTGCTTTCTACTTCCTTGCCTTGAGCCATGCTCTCCTCTCACACCCACCCCAAACATCGACCCAGTGAGAGCCCCCCAGCTCTTGCAGGAATAGAAATAAAGAAGTCCCACAGCCCTTCTCACTTCTAGAACCCTGGAGCTGCATTCCCCGACTGGCCTTGAGGACTATGGGAGGGGCTCCTCGGAAGCCAAGGCTCTCAGGACCCACTGCTAGGGTCCTTCTCCTGGCTTCTCGGGTAGAAGAGTGACTGAGAAGACGTCCTTGGGGCTCAGCCCCACCTGACTCCAGGGCACATTCTGTGAGTGTGGGCTGGGCTGCCTGCCCTCTGGGCTCACATCCCCAGATAATTCTTTTATTTTTTTTCCAAACAGTTTGTGATATAATTCACATACCATACAATGCACCCAGTTAAAGTGTACAATTCAGTGATTTTTAGTATATTCATAGAGTTGTGCAACCATCATCATAATCAATTTTATAACATTTTCATCCCCCCTAAAGAAAAACCTCTTCAATCCTTAGCAGTTACTCTCAATTTTCCTCTAACTCTCGCCCCCAACCCTAGCAACCACTAATCTACCTTCTATCTCTATAGATTTCCTTATTCTGGGCATTTCATATGAATAAAATCATACAATATGTGGCCTTTAAAAAAATTTTTAAAAAATTTTTGAGATGGAGTCTCACTCTATCACCCAGGCTAGAGGGTAGTGGTGCGATCTCAGCTCACAGAAACCTCTGCCTCCCAGGTTCAAGTGATTCTCCCCTGTCAGCCTCCTGAGTAGCTGGGATTACGGGTGCATGCCACCATGCCTGGCTAATTTTTGTATTTTTAGTAGAGACGGGGTTTCGCCATGTTGGCCAGGCTGGTCTCGAACTCCTGACCTCAGGTGATCTGCCCGCCTTGGCCTCCCAAACTGCTGGGATTACAGGCATGAGCCACCACACCCAGCAATATGTGGCCTTTTGTAACTGGCTTCTTTTACTTGCGTAATGTTCTTTGGGTTCATGTATTTTGTAGTATGGCTCAATACTTCATTCCTTTTTATTGCTGAATAATACTGGGTTGGTGCAAAAGTAATTGCGGTTTTTGCCATTACTTTTAATTACTTTTGCACCAACCCAATATTATTCCATTTTATGGATATACCACAATTTAATTTTCTTATTAATTAGTTGATAGACATTTGGGTTATTTCAACATTTTGGTTGTTACAAATAATGCTGCTACGAACATTTGTGTACAAGTTTTTGCATGACATAGGTTTTTATTTCTCTAGGGGAAATACCTAGAAGTGTAATTACCAGGTCATATGGAGACTCTACCAGGTCATTCTTGTGGGCAAATGTCTAACTGCTTTGAAGCCAGATCCTTCTCCAGCATCCTTCATTGGCTTCCTGGAGCCCCTACCCCAAGCTATGGGTCTTCTCCTAACTACCCTCTCTGCCACTTTGTTCAAACATCTTCATGCTAACTGATTCCTTCTTCCCCTTCTCCCTTTAGGTGGCATTTATTATTCACTCAACAAATATTGACTACCTACTGTGTGTCAAGTCCTGTTGTGCATGCTAAGGTTATAGCAGAGAACAAAAGAGACGAAAATGCCTGGCCACAAGCAACAAATGCTGTAGAAGCACCCCTCCTTCCATCCATCCAGTCAGCCAGCTGTGGCTCTGCTTGAAGCCCACCACATGGCAGTGCTGTGCTTGCATCAGGGTGGAAGGTCTGCTATGACATGGTTCTCCCATCAAGGAACTCAGCCCCAGTCCAGAGACAAACCAGTAAGCCCAGGATTACAACCAAGTAATCCAGGCATGCCTCCACTGAACTCCAGGCATGCCTGAGGCTGTGGGGCATGGGAGAGTGGAGGGAAAGAATCAAATTCAGGTCAAGAGTGAAGCTGTCAGAGAAGGTTTCCAAGGGCAGGAGTGAGCTGAAGAAATGAAGGGTAAAGGCAAAAGGAATTAACAACATAGAGGTATGAAATAGCATGGCTCACCCTATGGCATTATGCCAGCTGATTTATCCTTAGGGAAGCTCAATTTTTAAGAAAAAAAATTATTTTTGAATAGGTAATACATGCACACAATACAAAATTCTAAATCTTCAAAAGAGTAAACAATGAAACACATGTCTTCCTGTCTATCTCCTTTCCCCAGAAGCTGTTTTCCTCCTCAAAGAGAGCCATTATTGTCATAGCCTTGTAATCCTTCTAGAAACAGTCTATGCATATACAAACATATACTCAATAGCATAGTCTCTGCTTTATGGAAACATAGTCTGTGCTTCATGCTACTAATGGAAGCATATTATATCCTCTCTGCTTTACTTGGTTTTTCCTCTTACTATATCTGGGACATTGTAACATATCAATGGTGCATACATAGTGTCAGTGCATTCTTTTTAGTAACTGCATAACTGCATAATATCCATTGTATGGATGTGCCACATATTTATCAAGTCTGCTATTGATGGGTGTTTTCTTTGCTCTCAATTTTTTTCTGTTACAAGTAATGCTGCAATAAACATCTTTGAATCTATATAAAATCATACCAGAGTATATTTGTAGACTAAATTTTTTAAAATGGACTTGAATGGGAGAAAACATTAACTTTTTGATAGACATTGCCAAAATACTCCTCAAACAAGTTGTTCCAATTTATACTCCTACGATTGACATGTGAGAGTGTGAGAGAATCCCCCAAATCCTCACCAATATAGTGTTATCAAACATTTTACTTTTTGCCAATCTGTTAGGTTAAAAATATTGTATCTCATTTCAATTTGCATTTCCTTCTCATGAGTAAAATTGGGCATTTCTACCATTTTTCTACTGGGTTGTTGGTATATTTTCTACTGGTTTGTAGGAAATCTTGGTATGTTAAGGAATTTAGTCCTCTATCTGTAATATGCATTGCGAATATTTTTTCCTCTTTATCATTTGATTTTTGACTTTGTTTCTAGGGATTTCTGCCATAAAAATTTTTTTTAATTTTATATAGTCAAATGTATCACCTTGTGTTCTGTGGCTCTGTTTTTGCTCGCTGCTTAGAAAGGATTCTTTCTGAGATAATAATAAATACTTTCCCATTTTCTTCTAATACTTTTATGGTTTTGTTTTCAAATATAAGCTTCTGATTTCCTTGGAATGGTTCTGAAATGGGAAAAGTTCCTTGTCCCCATTGCAGGGCGTGCAATGGGGGTGTGGCTCACTTCAGTGCCCTGCTGCTCAAACCTCTTAGGGGAGCATACACACCAGATGGGCAGGCTGTGGGGCTCCAACGCCACCACAGTGTCTAGGGGTAAATGTTTACAGCTGAAGCCCCAGGGGAAGTGTGTTATAGTGTGCACTTTTAGTTTAGCCGTCCGTAGGTGGCCTGTGTTAGCTCAATTAGAGCCCTGCCTGATCACAAGGACAGATGGCTTTCTGTATCCGGGGTTTCTTGCCTTGGTGTACCAGAAGAATCAGATCACACGTGGGCTTGGAGAAGGAGGGCAAGGTTTTATGGAGTGGAAGTAGCTCTCTGCAGATGGGGGAGCCAGAAGGGAGATGGTTTTCCCCCGGAGTTTGGTGGCTCGGAGGCCCCGCCTCTCCTCCGACTGCCCCAGCCAAATTCCACGTGTTCTGCCAGCATGCCAGTGCCTGTCAGTGCTTGCCTCATGACGTCCAGCTGCCCATGTGTTCCTCCGCTGCTGTGCTCGTCTCGACATCCAGCTGCTTGTGTGTCTGCCTGCTAGGGTCTCAGGGTTTTTATGGGCACAGGATAGGGGTGTGGCAGGCCAGGGTGGTCTTGGGAAATGCAACATTTGGGCAGAAAACAAAAATACCCTTCTTCACCTAGGTCCATCGGCACAGGCCCCAGTGTGGAGCCCTAGCCAGGGACCACGCCCTTCTCTACTCAGCACTTCCCTGCCTCCTTCCATATCATTTAAAGGGACCATGCCCTTCCCAGTACTTCCTTCCATATCAGTTCCTTAAGGTGTGAGGTGGGATCCAATGGGAACTTCTCTTTCCAACAACTGCTCTTTAGCCAACTTAGCCAGAGTGCTAATCGTCTGCTCAAAGAGTTGGGGATATGGGAATACTTTTCCCTTCACATTCAAAGAGTAGTTAAGCTTAGGATAGAACTATCAATCAGAGGAAATGTGCCTCTAGCCTGTTTCACACAGCACCTGGAAGAAAAGAGGAGCAAAGTTTCTTTTAGCTCACACCATGCCACTCAAGAGAAAGCTGGAACTTTCCCCCTGTGTGAAAGAATCAATCCAAGACTTGCTTTTCCTGGCCTCAGTCCCCTCATTTGCGTAGATGTGGGTGACCCAGTGTTCTGTGTGTATCAGCCCTCTGCTTTGTACATAGTAATCCAATCCTGCACAAAGCAGTGGGTGAAACACATCTCAGCGTGGGTGCCAAAAGTAAGCCTGATTCTTCAGGCTAAAGTACTCAGTGTTCTCCCTCCTTCCCTGCCTTTGCCTAAACTGGAAATTATGTCTTTACTCACCTCAGCTCATGCAACAAGACCAGAGAGAGCCTCATGACAGGCAGCAGGTCCTTTTGACCTCACAGTCTTCTAGTTAGCAATTCTGACTATTTTGATATATTTATTTATTTGTATTTTCCTCCTCCCAAAAGAAAGAACTTAGCCAGTTTTGAACTTTTCTCTGAAACCCTTCTTCCCATTTTCTAGGTTTTCTGTTATTTAGAATTAAATATCTCCTTGTTTCTACACACAAATGAGGGATATTTATTTAACCATCAATATTGTCAATACTTTTATATTTATCAAAATATTTAATAGCTTTCTTTATGCAGCTTTTCTTCTTTCAATTGTTTTTTCTAGATTTTTCTTCTTTCTTATATCCTGTAGTAGTTCTTTCATCCAGAGTGTATAGTCAGTGAGTACTTTTAGTTGTGTGTGTCTGGAAATCTTTATTTCATCCTGGCATGTGTATAATAGTTTAGCTGGGTATAGAAGTCTAGGTCAACAGTTATTTTCTCTTCATTTCTTGAAGATATGTTCTCCCTGTCTTCTAATATCTATTTTTACCCATGAATAGTTTGCTGTTGGCCTAACATTGTTTTTGGTATTTGATTTCAGAAAGCTGTCTTTTCTTTTTTGGTAGTTTTTAAGCCTTTCATTTATCCCTAATGTCTTACAATTTTAAAATTCTAATTTTGCTTTGAGACTATGAGGTTAGCTGTTCTTGAAGTCCTATTGTAACTTTCTATTTTTTGAAAGGATAACAAGTTTATAACTTTTTAAAGCTCAACTGATTTGTTACCAATTGAAAAACAAATTCATTGAGTGGATGGTATTAGTATCAAAGTTTTGCTTTGTTATGTTTTCAAAACCGTAAGTCTAAATAGATTTGATAGAAGTGCCTATAAATCAGGACTTCTGCTGAGTAATGTCAGATAACCACAGTCTTACTGTATATGAAACATAACATTAAAATAACAAAATTTTCACAGATAACATTTCACATGTAACAAATCATTTTTGTTATTTCATCATAATCCTTTACAGGTATGTTTAATTAAAACCAATCTCCAAAGGAAAATAATCTTAATTTTCAAAGCAAATAATAACATGAGTTCTTGTAAGACAAAAATTTAGAGTTGCATTTATTTGGTTTGGTTTTGCTTAGCTTTGATGACTTAAGAGTCTCTTCCCTTTTTTAAAAAAACTGGTATACTCTCTTCATGCAATCAAAATATTTCAATTCAAAAAAATTTAACTTAATATCTATCTTTTCAGAAGCTTATTATATCTTAATAAGAGATTCTTCTGTTTGTGTATGTGTATGAGTGTTTGTACATTTAAACCTGCATTCTCAAATAAGTTCCAACTCAAGCAGTTGGACTTTTAAACAGCTCTTGGTGCTCCTGTGGGCCCTCCATACCCTGCATTTAAAGTCTCTACTATATTAAAAATATGAAAACTTTTTTCCACTGGGCTCCTAATAGAGCTGCCAGTCATGAAAAGTTTTCTGGACATCTAGTTGATTATACTCATAGCTACACAAGCTTTGCATTTTCTAGATAAGAAGACAGTATAAATGACTTGCCCAACTCACAAACCAGTTAGCAGAGGTCCAAGAACGGATGCCAGTCCTCTGGCTCTTCAGCTCTGCTGTCTTTCTCCTACTTTAAAAGTGTGGTTAATAATAATAGGACGAACATAGAAGCAGCAGCCAATGACTGATCTGCATATACTGCTTTACAGAAAGCACTTTCACATGCAGACAACATCTTCCGCTATAATTGCTTCATTGACCATCTCTTAGAACTTGCCAATCAATCTTCCAAACTGCCACCTCTGTCCCTCAACAGATAATGTGAGAATATAGATATTATCTGACAAAAATCTGGTTGTGGAGGACAGTGGCTACTGAACAGGCAAATCACCATGGCTGGACAGAGTCCTGAGGAAGGGCCTGAGGAGTGGGAGTGGATGGCCACTAGCTATTTGGACATGATCATCATTGTCATCACAGAACTCCCAAGGGCACAACACATAGGGAGGTGAGGTCCTCTGCTTTGGGGAACTCTGATCTGGAAGATGATAGATAGAAAGTGAAAGCTCTGCCAGCAGTGCTTAACGTGGCCCTCAAATATATCTGTGTGTGGATCTACACATGTGTGAAGGTATCATGATTTAATGAGGCTGGTTTTTAAATGTGTACATCTCTTTGAATACTGTTCTTCCACAGAGGAGATGCCCTATACCTGCCTTTTTGCTTGTGGGTATAGTTGGAAGTAGGGAAACCCTTTGGAAAAGTGGGATGGTAGAAAAGGAGCAGTACTGACTTCGCAGTTAAGTGGACGCAAGTTTGAATCCTAACTCCACAAACTACCGGCTATGTGCTTGTATGAGTGTTACTTAGCCTCTTCTTAGTAAAAGGAAAGAAAATGGGGCCAACTTCTATCTCACCCACGTCCAAGATAAATCTTGTCCAACACAGAAGGAAAAATTGACCTATGGGCATCAGAGAAAGCTAATCTTGACTGTGGGAAATCAGTTTATACTTGTTTTGAAGTTTAGTATTTTCCCAAACCTATTGCTTTTCTTGAAAAAATAACTGATGGAGTAAAGCGGGAATGGATGGATGAGGTAAGCAGATATTTTGACCCAGAAATAGTAGCAATACAATATAGGGAAACTAGAAAGGAAAAGCCAGACTGCTGCATCTCAGGTGAGGACCAACTGTGCTTCAGTCTTCTCTTCCAAGAAAAGTCTTCCAGCCAGAGAGAGCTGAACAGACTGATGAAGGAGAAGGTGAAGCCAAGACTATAGAAATGACAGTGAGAAAGCAAAGTAATGAAAGTAATGATGCAAACACCATCTACCTGGGGAAGGAAAGACCCAGGAAGGTGTCCTGAGTTCAGCTTCTGCAAGGAAGCCCAGTGCTAGGCTCTTGACATGTGGCTTAAAATTCAATGGGGTAAATACTGTACTAGGCAAAGGCTCCCACCAATCCTGAGAATATGTTTTAGAATTGTATAGGTATAGACACAAATCTTGGCTGTACTGATGATTAGGAGGGTGACTTTAGGCAGGTAACTTAATCTGTCTAATTTTATATATTGTGAATAGTAATATATACACATAAAATCGTATCAATTAAATGACATGATATCCATAAAGTTCTTGCTATAAGGTTGGCATTCAATAAGTAATAGCTTTTATAACAAGCATTAATTTCATAAAACACAGACTTAATGTGGGCAAAAGATAACTTTATTTTTCCTGTTTCCGGCCTTACTTTTCATCTTGAGCCTTCTCAAACCATTGTGGAAAACTCAAATTAGCTATTTTCAAGTAAACCCAGTCAGATCCAGCAACTTCCCAGGCATCTGGTTTTAGAACTGAGTTACAGTTCAGATTTTCTTCACCCTCTTTCCTTGTATCTCTGAGGTTGACACTGATGTCCGGCTGAATTCCCACTTGCCCACACAGTGTTGAGGGCTGGGTGAGGGCGTGGGGAGAGGGCACCCCCTTCTTGGTGCTCTGCTGGCCTGCTGCTTCTGGCACACCATCACCCTGCCTGAGACCTGCAGGTCTCCATGGCATCCTCCCAGGCTTCCTGTAGTCCTGACTGTGAGCTGTGCCTCAGGCTTGCTGTCTCCCAGGTATCTTCTGTGTGTCCTCACTCAGGAGACTTGGGTGTTTTCTGATGGCTGACACACCCTTTTAGGAATATGGAAAACTCAGGATAGCCTCTGGCCCCATGTGTGGTGCCATCATTTCTACCCACTGCTGACACAACAATGGATCAGATGTAGACTCCCTGGAGTTTATCCTCACATTTAAAGGTGTTCCCCCAGACACGCCCGCCTCTGTGAGTTGGCTGCTGTCAGAGGATGTACGCCTTCCATGTTGCATCTAACTCTCTTACTCCCTCTTCAACTCTCCTGTCTCCACTCAGCCTGAAGGCTTTATCTGTTAGCCCAGAAGCCAGGGAAGATGTGGATGGAGAGCAGGCAGGTAGAAATGGGTGCTGCCTGCTCACATCTTCTTTCAGGTTTTTCTTTTGTCTATGCCCGGCTAATGCCTTCTGCAGCCTAGGAGTCTGGTGTCTTGTTCTCTGTTTCTGTACTGTTTGGATTATGGAAAGCTATATTTGTTCACTAGAGCAACTATAACAAAGTGCCGCAAACTGGATGGCTTAAACAACAGAAATTTATTGTCCCATAGTTCTTGAGGATTGAGGTCTGAGATCAAGGTGTTGATGGTGTTGATTCTTTTTCAAGGCTGTGTGGACAATCTGAGCACACCTCTCTCCTAGCTCCTGGTGGTTTGCTGTCCTCACCCTGGTCTCAACCTTCAGTGAAGTCATGGCGTGCTTCTCCCTGTGTGTGTTTCTGTCTCTGTGTCCAAATCTCCCCTTTCGTAAAGACACCAGTCATATTGGCTTAGTGCCCACCTTAACAACTGCATTCAGACTTAACTAATTCCATGTGCAAATAAGGTCACCGTGATGGTTAATTTTGTGTGTCAACTTGGCTAGGCCATAGTACTCAGATATGTGGTCAAACATTGTTCAGGATGTTTCTGTGAGGTCGATTTTTACAAGAAATTAATATTTAAGCCAGTGGTCTTTAAAACAGATTTGCCTCTATAATGTGCATGGGTCTTATTCAATCAGTTGAAGGCCTCAATAAAACAAAGATTGACCTTCCCTGAGCAAGAAGGAATTCTGCCAGCAGACTGCCTTTGGACCCAAACGGCAACATCGGCCTCTTTCTTGGGTCTCCAGCCTGTTGGCCTGCCCTGCAGATTGTGAACTTGCTGAGCCTCCATAATCACATGAAACAAACCCTTAAAATAAATCTCTCTGTCTGTCTGCTGTCTGTCTGTCTGTCTGTCTATCTATCTATCTATCTATCTATCTATCTATCTATCATCTATCTTCCCATTGGTTCTCTTTTTCTGGAGGACCCTAAAACAGACACATTCTGAGGGTTAGAACTCCAACATAACTTTTGGGGGGACACAATTCACTGTATAGCAGACACTATTCAGCATCCAAATGAATGAGGTGCATGAGGATGGGGGGCATGTCCATTGATACAATACGGTTACCCCAAAGTCGAGGATTGCCAGCACTACCAACAAGCACCATTGTACAATCCCTCTGACTATGCATGAGGGCTCTGTACATTGCTCCACATGGCTTCTCAAGTCTCTTAATCTGTAGGTTTCCCCTCTACTCTTTTTCCTTTGTAAATTATGTGTTGTGAAACTATTCCCACAGTCTGTATTTTAATAAGTATGTTCCCATGTATTGTTTAAAATGTTTCTATTTTCCCTGTCTTTCCTGTTAATTATCCCATCCCAAGCAACTCACCCCACCCCCGACTCTCTAGCCATAGCGGCCTCTGTCTCCTCAAGGACACCACGCCGTGCAGGCCCAGGGATTTTGCCGCACGGTTTCCTCTGTCTGGAACATCGTTCCCTCAACTTCTCCCAGCTGGCTCCTTTTCAACTCACAGATCCTGCTTTAGAGGGACATCCCCTGACCCCACTCCTGATCATCCTCCCTCCGAGTACCTCCTTCCCTTGATTCATGATTTTATTGATTTATTTATTGAGACAGGATCTCTCTTTGTCACCCAGACCTGGAGTGCTTTGGTGCAGTCATAGCTCACTCACTGCAACCTCGAATTCCTGGGCTCAAGCAATCCTTCCACCTCAGCCTCTCAAGTAGCTGGGACTACAGGCACATGCCACCATGCCCAGCTAAATGTTTAGCAATTTTATGTAGAGACAGGGTCTCACTGTGTTGCTCAGGCTGGTTCCTAACTCCTGGGCTCAAGCGATTCTCCCGCCTTGGCTTCCCAAAGCACTGGGATAACAGGTGTGAGCCACTGGGCTAGGCCTATTCATGATTTTTACCACATGTTTTTACTATGTATTTCTTCAAGAAGTTATTTGTTTACTGCCCCTCAGATTGTGAGCTCTGTGAGGGCAGGGACCATGTGTCTTTGTGCATGACTGAGCCCAGTGCAAGCCACAGTGCCATTAACTTGTTAAATAAATGAATGAATCAACGAAGGCATGTTGGCTCTGAACTCAAACTGGTGGCAGAGATTCTGCCTAGCAACCCAGTTCCTAAATCCCAGATGGAGGCTATTACAGAGAAGACAATAATAAACGAAACACCAGTTGTAAGCACATGAATCAATTAAAGCCCTGTTTACATTTTTTTTGTCAAACATAATCAGTTAGCATTTGAATTAAGGTCAGACTCATTGTTTATAGCCTCTATTGCTTCTCAAAAATGGATATGAATTCCGTGTGCTTAAAAGGCTTGATATCCAGGTTAAATTGCTTGCTATCTGGGCAACGGGGCTTATCTTTCCTCATCCAGATGTGAAGAGTCAGAAGGTACCACTTGCTCTCATTTTTACTCTGCAGAACCTGAGGCTTAGGTGGTCTGGAGGAGGTGGTCCGGAGTCTCGTCCAATCATAGGGTAGGCAGTTGCAGAGCAGGAAGCATGTGGACTTTGGCATTGGACTTGGCCTTGAGCCCCGCTCCTCCAAGCACTTGCTTTGTGACTCTGGGCAGGTTACTTAAGCTCCCTGATCCTGCTTCGCCATCTGAAAAGTGGGGGCAAGAGTGCCTCTCCATTGCAGAACAGATTGTGACAATCAAAGAGGATCATCTGGGTGAAGCAGTGAGTCCTGGCACATGGTAGGTGCTCAAAACAGCATTCTCGCATTCCACAAAAAGTTACAGGGCACCTCCAGCATTCTCATTATTTCAATCAAGGTCTCCTTGTTTATGGTTTAAGACGCTTTCCACTATCCCATAAGTGTAAACATACAAGCAAAAAAGGGCAGCTTTTCCCTTGAGATAAAAAATTATAATCCTCTATAAAAGAACTACAAGACAGACCCTAATTGATTAATTTTCCAGTGACTGTTGTTGTTCAACTACTTTAAATATCTTTTGGAAGTAGCTGAGCATTCATTATAAATAAACTATAAATTAGACTTGCTCTCCACTTATAATACAAACTATGATAACCAAGTACATAGTGACAGAAACAGAAATATTATATCCCAGCTATCTATAATAAGAGCAAGCATTTATACAGTGCTTTCCATTGCCAGATACTGTTCTACGTACTTAATATAGAATAACTCTTTACTCCTCACAACAACACTGTGAGACAGTTGTACTAATATCAACATCCCCCATTTTATAGGTGGGGAAACTGAGGCAAAGAGAAGTTAAGTAACTTGCCTAAGTTTATAAATCTAGGAAATGATAGAGACAGGATTCAATCCCAGGTGATTTGGCTCCAGTCTGGGTTCTGGCAGCCCCTCTGTCCTCAATTATTGCACTATTCAGAGCACTTACATACATAAATAGCACATTTGTCCATATTGTACACAATAAATATATACCAAATGTTGTCAATTGAAAATTAATTTAAAATAGATAAGTAGGCCGGGCGTGGTGGCTCACGTCTGTAATCCCAGTACTTTCGGAGGCCAAGACGGGCGAATCACAAGGTCAAGAGATGGAGACCATCCTGGCCAACATGGTAAAACCCTGTCTCTACTAAAAATACAAAAATTAGCTGGGCGTGGTGGTGGGCGCCTGTAGTCCCAGCTACTCGGGAGGCTGAGGCAGGAGAATCACTTGAACCTAGGAGGCAGAGGTTGCAGTGAGCTGAGATCGTGCCACTGTACTCCAGCCTAGTGACAGAGCAAGACTCCATCTCAAAAATAAATACATAAATAAAAAATAAAATAAAATAGATAAATAAAACAGCACATTTGTCCTCTTAAATAGAATGGTGATTCCATCACCTAGTGTTGCTTCTTATTCCTTCCCCCATATTCACTGGAAAGAAAAGTAACTGGACAAAGGTGTTTATGTGTGGCAGAGGTGGAGGAGAAGAACCTACAGAACTGAGAATTCAATCTGGTTCCATTTTGTTCCTCCTTTGGTTCATTTGTGTGCTGCTATAACAAGAAATCCCACTGTCAATCATTGAGCAGGTGGGGTGGGAGGGGCTGGTCATCAGGAAGGAACGGGGTCTGGGTGCTCTTGGCTGTCAGAGATGGGGGACACCATCTTTGGTGTTTTAAGCTCAGGGGTCTCTTTTGGGGGCTTTGGGGAGAATAAAAAAGCCCCAACCCCCAGGGGATTTCTAGGGAAAGGCCTGGGAAGAGGGATCGTGAAGGCAGAATCCTAAATCAGCCCTGACCAGTGCCTCTGAGGCAAGAGGACCGCTAAGGAAAATGGCTGATGACTGGGGAAGTGGGGTGAGCAGCAAGAGTGTAAATGTCTCACCAGTCTTGGAGGAATGGGCTCAAGCCAGTTCTAGGTGACATTGTCATGTCCGAGTATTATGGAGATACTCAAACCTGGAACCCATGTGGTGCAAATGGCAGACTTTCCAGCTCTCCAACCTCAGTAGAAGGGCCAAACCAGGAACCCACAGTCCACGCCCACCGTGTTTGTCCCATCAGCTGGGGGCTGCCTCTGATGTCCCCAGGGAGCCCTGTCCGGCCAAGGGGCCATGAACACATATTGCCCCAAACCAGGGCTGCCCATTGTCTCCCCCTGTGAAAAACAAGTGCAGAAACATTTCATTTATCCGGTCTCCCTGAGTGAGAGGAGGTTAGAAAGCACCACTGTCAAACTCTCATTTCAGAGCATTCTGGTTCTGTACTTTGGGTGCTCCACGGAGACAAGAAAATATGCTGCTTACAGATTTTGCTAGAGTTCCCTCTTCTTCACCATGGTGTAGCATGGATTCCATTCCAATTTACTTTTTTGTGTTTCAGAGGCTCCTGATCTGAGGATCTATGGGAAACCTACAGGGGTTTGCCAGTCACAAAGTCCCATCTTAGCGTTAGGGTTCCAGGAGCAGGTCAGGATTGGGGAAGACGAGAAGCACAGGACTCGAAGGGAGACCATAAATCTGAATTAAGGGGAAACAACAGAGTGAGAGCTCGAGAGACCTACAGAGCTGAAGGAGAAGAGTAAAGCTCTAAGTAACAGGCAACGGGCTCAGCACCAACTGGAAATAGGAGAGAAAATGGAGAGTGAGGTGAGTTTGGGTTTGGGTGGAGGCCGTGAACAGGGCAAAAATGTCTGGGACTCATTTGTCAATGGGGCCAGCCATGGGGCAGGGGCAGTCCTACTGGCCTAAGGATACTTGCCCAAGGCAGTCAGATTGAGGTAAACTGAAAAGAGGAATGTGTTTATTTGGTCCTTGAGTTTTAGACATTTCTCCAATAGGCTTTTAGGAGAGAATATTCTAGCACAGATGTCATCATTATTCTTTGAAGTCAATGAGCTTTCCAGGCATCTGAACTTGAGAGGAGCAGGAGTGGGCAGTAGAGGTCAATGTAGGTTTGCACTCAGGTGTTGCTTGTTCCTACCCCTAACAAGGTGGGGAGGGGGTGGTCTGAGTAGGATCGGCAAGACTTTTCTCTTCAAGCATTTCTGAGGTTTCTCATTAGGCAAAATCCGGTCTGCCTGAGGTATCTCCATTTTCTGTGTTTCCTCTGACTGGGGATAAAGGCTCTGCCCCTGTTAAAGGGATAGGAAGCCAGAGGGAAAGGACTCCAGGGACCGGAGAGAGCCTCCCCTAGGCCTGGACAGAGTCCTGTCGCTGCCCTAGGCAGAAGGGACCAGCTCCTACAAACTGGACACAGGACTCTGTTTGCTTTATTGCCATGCCTGCTTACAGATGCCTGGCTGATAAGATTAGTTGACACACCAGTGTCCCTGGGAAATTTAAGTGATGCAAACAAGCGTGACAGGAAACACTGAGAACAATATGAGGTTTCTGTGCACTCAGGCTGGAGGACAGCTTTGCTTTCATGAATCAAATCCCTGGGCTGATAGCCTATGCTGTGGTCTAGTTGCTACAGTTGGGATAGAGGCCAGAGTTTCCTTGGAGAATTCACCATAGACTAGATTTGGTCACGAGTTACTTGACTCACAGCCTTCAGCAATATCTATGAGGGACGGACTGTGCCATTCTAGCCATGGCTACTGGGTGGTACCCAGGTTGGTGGAAGTGGCCATCACCAGGAAAGTCAATTCTGACCTCCTTGAATTACAACTGAGAAGGTGGTATTTGTAGCAAATGGAGTCTCAGAGAGAGATAACAAGAAGACATTTCTTTATGAGCTGAGTCTAGGAAACCACCTTATGTGTACATTTGAATATCATAAGTTAAAAATATAATAATTTAAATATATAGCCTTTGGCAGTAATTCTTGGATTGGTTTAATCAACTATGCATGGTATACATGTGTGTACCTGTGCAAATCAAGGAATTTTCTGGAAAGATGCTGTACTCCCAGTAAGTAGGACTGCGGCATGGTGGTGATTAGAGCCTCCCTATCTTCATCTTTTTCTGGGGTAATTTGTCCTTCTACAGTCCCAAGGAGGACTCTCATTTACCCTGCTTTTTTTTTTTTTTTTTTTTTTTTTTTCTTTTTTGAGACAGTCTCACTCTGTCACCCAGGCTGGAGTGCAGTGGCGTGATCTCAGCTCACTGTAGTCTCCTCCTCCAGGTTCAAGCAATTCTCCTGTCTCCGCCTCCCAAGGAGTAGCTGGGACTACAGGCATGTGCCACCATGCCTGGCTAATTTTTGTATTTTTAGTAGAGAGGGGGTTTCACCATGTCAGCCAGGCTGGTCTCAAACTCCTGACCTCAAGCGATCCATCCACCTCGGCCTCCCAAAGTGCTGGGATTATAGGCGTGTACCACCATGCCCAGCCTCATTTACCCTGCTCTTATCACACCCTGTCCACAGATGACTGAACACTCTAACCCAAAAGACCCCAGGCCATGGGCAGGGCTGTGCCTGTCACACTTTCTCTTTGGTTTTTTGTTTTTTTGTTTTTTTGGGTTTTTTTCTCTTTTAAGACATTGACCTAAGAGACATGGTGATGTTTCAGTAATGATGAGTGCTCCAACTCAATGGTTATATAGACTCAGGAGTGGGGAAGTGTGCCAATGAGGAAATGGAAAAGGCAGAGAGAAGAGGAAGACAGAAGCAGACACACAGACAAGCAGAGAAAAGAGGAAGACTGTGGCCTCATGAGAGAGGCAGGGAATGTTTGGGATCCCAACATCCTCGTTCCATTCTGAGCCTTCATTGTCAGCCTTGGTATCTGGATGTTGCCTGTCAAATCTTTGGATCCTTACAGTAACCCCCATTAAACTCCAACTAGTCCAGGTACGTTTCTGTCCCTTTCAACCAAATAATCCATAAGACAGCATGAGTGGACAAGATCAGAGAGTAAGCATCTAAGATCCCAAAGACAAGCATATCTAAATGAGAGCCATTTAGATGTCTCCAATTTACTTTAAATACTCCAGTGAGGTAGAGACAGGGATATTATGTGTGTGCTGGTTCATTTCTGCTTTTACTCTAAGGGCAGTTGCTCTAATGGAAAATTCTACTCCAGGGTAGTGAGCTGGTATTTTATCAGAAAGGACACACTCCAGAGGCAGCCACTTTAAGTGCTTCTTTGATCGATGTCTCCCTGAATACCTGAGGCTTTGTTAATTAGCACAGTGAATGTCAGAAATGGATTTTTATTGTTTAAATTAGTTCATCATTAATAAGTACAATGAATATTAGAAGTGGACTCTCCTTTGTGAAACTAAAGGTATTCAAGATGTGTGGATTGGCCAACATATTTTAGATGTGTTACATTCTACACTGTTACATGAGGAAAGATGTCACTGGAAAGGGGTCCCAATCAAGACCCCAAGAGAGAGTTCTTGGATCTCACACAAGAAAGAATTTCAGGTGAATCCATATAGTAAAGTGAAAGGAAGTTTATTAAGAAGGTAAAGGAATAAAAGAATGGCTACTCCATAGGCAGAGCAGCCCCAAGGGCTGCCAGTTGCCCATTTTTATGGTTATTTCTTGATTACATGAAAACAAGGGGTGCACTATTCATGAGACATATAGGGGACCTTCAGACCATATAGGGGAACTTCCTGACATTGCCATGGCATTTGTAAACTGTCACGGTGCTGGTGTAGCAGTGAGGATGACCAGAAGTCACTCTCATCACCATCTTGGTTTTGGTGGGTTTTGGCCGGCTCCTTTACTGCAACCTGTTTTATCAGCAAGGTCTTTAAGACCCATATCTTGTGCTGACCTCCTATCTTATCCCATGACTTAGAATGCCTTAACCATCTGGGAATGCAGCCCAGTAGGTCTTAGCCTTATTTTACCCAGTCCTTATTCAAGATGGAGTTGCTCTGATTCAAACACCTCTTACGGTGTGGTAGATACATAAATATGTGGCCCAGAGCCCTCCTTCAAGGAAGGACTTGCTACCCTGCTGTGGAGAGTACCATCAGGAGATAGCTTCAGCTGCCTGATCCTTCAGGGTTTGCTTTAGATGCAGAGAGCCTCCTCACCCACAGCCCTTATCTGCTGCCTGAGCCAGGTGGGGGATAAAGACCCAGCCATTTGACCCAGTGCAAGATAATCCTGATGGCTAATATTTGTAGTGTGAGGCATCCCCCGCCAGGTTGCTGAGGGACGTGTGTCTGCTTCCTGAACCCTGCAGGCCAGGCCATGAGCCAAGGCCGTGGTATCCAGCTGAGGAGCAGGTATCCCTGAGAAACCGAACGTCCCAGACAGTATCTGCAAACCTACCAAGGAGAACAATCCCAACACACATACACACACACACACACACACACACACACACACAGAGCAAAGAGCCAGAAAATTAGCTTAAAAGCAGCTTAGGGTTGGGGGGCAGTTGGGATCTCTAAAGCTGCCCTGCTGCTGTCCAGGAGTTCCTTGTATGTAAGTCCTAATAAACTCATTTATTTGCTAGGCTGGACTTGTTTGAGTCATTTTTTGGTCTCTCCACTCCCCCCCAGTTTGGGAGAAGGTTTTTCTCATTACAATATTCACTCCAAAATTCAACATTGGGTTGGTTGAGGCTTTGTTGGACGTGCATTATGGTTCAGCTTTTCCCTCTGCCCAATCTAGATTCCTTCCCTTTTTCTTTTTTTAACTTAGCTTAAACTTTATTGAACTTAAATTCTTCTAACAGAAGAGAATTCAAATAGACCAGTAAAAACAAACAAACAAATGCAGAGCAGTTATTTACCATGAATAATTCCCTTCACTTTGTAGATTATAAAGCTCCATCAACATGGAAATAGATAAACTCCTAATCATGTGCTTTTGGTAAACTAGCCAGAGAAAACAAGTGTAATGAGTATAAATGAAGTTTAAAGATGGTCTATACTCTTTGTGATATTTAATTATATGGAGCTTTTTTTTTTTAAAGCAGAACTAGCTAGCCATGTATGCTTTTTTGTTTTGTTATTGTTTTCGCTTTTGAGATGGAATTTTGCTCTTGTTGCCCAGGCTGGAGTCCAGTGGCATGATCTCGGCTCACCGCAACCTCTGCCTCCTGGGTTCAAGCAATTCTCCTGCCTCAGCCTCCCGAGTAACTGGGACTACAGGCATGCGCCACCACTCCTGGCTAATTTTGTATTTTTAGTAGAGACGAGCTTTCTCCATCTTAATGTCTGTCTTAGTATCTGCTTCCAGAGAACCTAAGTGGCTGGGAAGTCCAAGATTAAGGCACCAGCAGATTCAGTATCTGGAGAAGGCTGTTCTCTGTTTCCAAGATGCTGCCTCTTCCTCTGTGCTCATATGGTGGAAGGCATGAACGGGTCAGGCAGCTCTCTGAAGCCTCTTTTATAAGGGCATTAATTCAACTCACAAGGGTGGAGCCATCAGGACTTAATCACTTCCCCGAAGCCCCACCTCTTAATACCATCACCTCGGAGTGTAAGTTTTAACTTACAAATTCTGGAGGGACACATACATTCAAACCAGAGCACTAATTTATCTTAATCTTTCAACAATGATTTTCAACTAAAAAGAACTTAAGAGTGGTGCATCATGACCAAGTTGACTTATGTCAGTTCACCATAATGGTGATACGTGGTTTAGTTGTAGCTGAGGGACTCTTACATGACTCATCCCCTCATTTCATTCGAGTCTGTCTGTTCAAATGTCATCTCTTCCAAGCAGCCTTCCCTAATGAATCTAACTAAATGAAAGGACACACACAAACACACACACACACACACACACACACACACACACCCACCATTACTTGTCACTGTGTCTGAATCCTGCATTACTTTTTGTATTATCAAACCTGAATTATATTTAGTAATTTGTTTATTTGTTTCTGTTTCTCTCCTCCGCAAGCATGTAAGCCTTATCAGGGCAGGGACCTTGTGCAGTGCTGTATTCCTAGAGCCTGAAAGCGTACTGGACACATGTCAGAAGTTAATTGTTATCTGTTGATTGAGTACATGAATGGAACTATGCAAAAAAATCTACCTCTGTCAAGTGGCAACTATGCAGCACTGGGGCTTTAAGGCATCTACACAAGTGGCCAGCAGTCAAATTTGGGTCCTGTAACTCTGCTTGGTGACCCTCTTCCCCTTGACATTCCCACCCTCTTGACCACCTTGATTCCTGTTCTTTCCTGTAAGTTCAATTCATGGTCACCAAGAAACAGTTCATCTGACCAGCCCGATTACATAAGTTCAGCAAATGTTTGTTTCTGTGTCAAGTGCCATGTTTTGACTCTCCATGGGTCCCTGGTGTCTCAAGAGGAACACTTCAATATGATGACAGGTGACTAATTAAAAGGACAGGGCCTGGGAGTGGGACTGGTTACTAAGCAGAAAGCACATGCTAAATAAATTGACAATGCAAACACAACTCCGGAGTAGATTTTCAGTTCACATAGAACAATACTGTTTTCAAATATTGCTTAAGTAGATAAGAAGCAACTACTTATCTACCAAAAGCAGTGATGTGTGGATACAAACCGTTCTTATCTATTCATTAAAGCAATTCTCGCAAGTTTCTATACCAGGCAGCAGTTTGTTAATCTAGTTGTAGCATGTATTTGGAAAAAAATTGAAAGGATGTATATCGCTAACTAGATCTCTCCTCCCAGAATTAGTCTGAATGAGGGTTTAATTTTCAGCACCAAGGAAAACAATACCAACATGAGTAAGTCAATTAGTTGTGGTAGTGGTGGTGATAGTGGTGGTGGTGACGATGGCAATGGTTGTAGCAGTGGTGGTGGTGGTAGTGGTAGAAATAGTTAACACCACTAGCCTCTTACTATGGGCCGAGCTCTGAGAGATAGACTGTTAGGACCTCCCGTTCACCAGATTTAGCTTCAGTCTTCTCCTCCACACAAGCCTGGGTTTCATAAAATGTGTTGGGATTGGCAACTGCGCACTGTTGACCTTCTGTCCACAGGGCCTCGCCAAGTTTAGATTTGGAGAAATGTTGCCATCTAGTGCCCCGCAGGAGTCTTCACTCTTCAAGCAGCCAAGCCAGTCTCCCTCTGCTTAGCTCCCCCACCTCCCTCCCAGGTAAGAGGCTCGGCATGCTGCAGGCCAGAAATGGTGAGTATGCCCCTTACCTATAGTAGAAACCATGGAAATGTCTCCAGAGGTTGTTTCAGTGTTTTTTTTTGTTGTTGTTTTTTTAAAATTCCTTTTCTCTTTACAAAATGTACAAAGAGAAAGAGCTAGACAGGGGCAAAGAAACAGCAATAGAATTAAGAGTTGGTAATGAGTTAACATTTGCCACGTCTAGCAAAACTCAGTGAGGAATGGGAGAAAGATGTTCAGGAGAGCTCCAGATATAGTAGTGAAGTATGTGAAGAGGGCCATTGACATGGACTTCATTGGCACTTTGGGTCACCTCCAGGTGATCCACCTGGATTTATTCCTCAGCACAGCAAGTGCTGTAGACTTTCCCACACTCACCCATCTAAAGCCCTCAGTCTGTTCTCTCAAGTTCATCCTCTTGGCTTTCTGCAGCAACAGCTAACTAAACCCATCAGCTCCTTTGTGTTCTGGGTGTGTTGACCCTCCTGTCGGGTAGAAGAGGGATGTTTTCAAATGGAAACTTTCAAAGACTGAACAATGATTAGTTATTCTATAAAGGGGCAAGAGGCAAGCCAGGTGGGGAGGGTAGATGCTTAGGGCAGTATCTCTCCAACCCCAGACCCACTCAACTTTCAACCATGATTTTGTCTTTCATGGTGTTGATACCTCTTGATTTGGATTTACATATTCATTTGTTTAATGCCAATCTTCCCAACTGGTCTATGAGCCCCCTGGGGGTTCTGTTCACTGCTGTATGCCCAGTGCTTAGCAGACGGCCTGGCACACAGGAGCACTCTGATGAATGTTAGACGGAAGAGTTGGTGCACATCTTTGGGGACATTTGGGTTAGTGAATGGAGACTGAGGCACACCACACCGGCAGTGTTCATTCGGAAGGGACAATGAGACTTCGTCCAGACTTGTGATTTTCGAATTGTTTAACTTTGGATCCCTTGATTTCCTTGAAATGCTATGTTGGAGCCCCCTCCTGCTTTTTTTGAAGAGATCCCTTCTCACCATCTCCCCATCCACTTCCACTGGGCCCCACCAGGCCCTCGAATGGCTCCAGGTAGCAAAGTTTGAAAACAGCAGATCCAATACCTTCATTTTACAGAAAAAGAAACCCACAGAAGGTGAAGAAATGGGGAAACGTGACAAAGGTGAGAGACAGGGGTAAAATGTGTATGTCAGAGAAGGGAATTGCTTTGTCACATTTTCCCATTATGGCTCTCCACTGTAATTCCAGAACACTCCGCAAGATTTGTTCTTCCTCATCCAGGAATTCACAGTGTGATGCATCCAGCCTGGGCCAGAAACAAAAGAGGCCTGGAGAGAATGTCAGGGGCGTGGTGTAGAAGTCAAACCTTGCTGGGTAGAGGCGGTGGCTTTGAGGACTCTGGCGATGGAGAGGGTGTGTACACCTTTAAGAGCCCATCTGGAAAACCACAGCCTGTGGAGATGTTGGGGACAAAGCCTTTTTGTCCTTTGCCACCCGTAAGGCAGTGCTTTTCTGAGCAGCTCTAATTATAAATCCCTGTCCTGCTAAGATGGGTAAACTTGGCAGCATTCGAGATCTGCCTTGTGTCTTAACTATTTCTCAGTTGGTTTGGGCTTGGCAAAACCCCAAATGCATTTTGCCAGGCACTCTTTCCCTTAATTTCTAATCCCTTGAGTGGCTTAAAGGAAATTTCATCCATATGCTTCTGAGTCACTTACTGTGAACTCATTTTTTGGTAAAAGAAATATGTTCTCAAGCCAGCACAGTCCAGAGAAAAGCACACTTTTAGGCTGAAATGGGTCATGCTTTCTTGAGGAAGAATTTCCTGGATTTTCTGAGTACAAGGAGAGAAGGGGAGCAATAGTTCCTGTCCCCACATTCTTTCCCCTTTCTGAATGTACTTTTTGGGGCTTACCTGAAAGCCTCCTCTATTGTTTACGAAGCTGGTAAATGCCATATCTGTGTTTGGATCTAAACAAACTCTGTGGGTTTGTGGTTTCTTGAAAATTCCCATTTTTAACCTGAGCTGGAAAAGAAACAAACAATTATTGAACACATAGTACATGTCAGGTGCATCTTGGCAGCCTGGTAAGATAGACATTATCCTCGTATACAAGGAATCTGAGAAGTGGAGATATGAATTCACTAGACAAGCTATGTACTTCATAAAAGGTGAAGTCAATTCACATCTAGAGCTGTCTGACTCCCAAGTTCATGTTCTTTCCACCTGGCCGTGCCCATTCCCTTGCACAGACAGGAAAGGAGGCCCAGCACATTCTAGTTGACAGTCATGGGTCTAGTAGTGGGCACACATTTTTTGCAAAGTGAACAGAAACTGAACTTGGCATTGCTGCAAGAGTTATCCTTTTCTTATTGACTCAGAAGAGTTTGGGATGCTGCCTTATTCACTGTGGTAAGATGTCAGACGTAGAAATTGCCAGTCTCAGAAGTGAAGTTTTTGATATTGCTACTAATAATGACAAGCGTCTAGGTATAAGCATCAGCTGATAGGAATTACAGGTAATTACAGGAATTCTGGGTAATTACAGGAATTACAAGAACATGTTAAACGATACCATGAGGATGCAATCAGCAAAATGCAGAATGGTAAAAATTCTGCAAAACAAATAGCTCAGTTTCTTCAATCAATAAATGGCAAGAAAACAAGAGGGCAGGGAAGTCTACAGACTATGAGCGACAAGAGCTCTTTCAGCAGAATGCAATGCGTGGGTCTTATCTGGGTCCGCATTTGAACAAACCAAGAATAAAAAGGAGATAATCAGGGAAATTTGAGAACTGACTGAATATTTTATAATATTAATGAATTATTGTTATTTTTTAGATGCAATGGTATTGTGATTATGTTTAAAATAAGAGATTATCTCTTATAAATACTGCTGAATTATTTACAGATGAAACAATATGATGCCTTGGATTTGTTTTGAAGTAATCTCAGGTGGGGTGAGGAGGAGGGTGAGCATGATTGGGGAAAAAGATGAAAGGATGAAATAGAGACTGGCAAACTCTACTGAAGGTGAGTGATTAGTACAAGGGGTTCATTGGATTAGTCAGACATTTACATGTTTGGAAGTGTCCACGATAAAGGAAAATTGTTTTAATTATGATGATCAAAATTATTCTAATGAATTTAAATTTCTTTCTTCCACATTTGTATCTTAATCTTTACAACAACTCTTTAGAAGTTCTGACATGAACATGCTATAGATTTCTGTAGTGTTGGTGGTGGTGGTGACTTAAAAGGAGGAAGGAAGAAAGGAAGGAGGAAGAGAGGAAGGGAAAGAGGAAGAAGAGAGGAAGGGGAAAGAAGAGGAAGAAGAGAGGAAGGGGAAAGAAGAGGAAGAGAGGAGGGAGGAAAGGGAAGGCGAGAGAAGAAAAGCTGAGCCAGTGGAGGAGGGAAGTAATTTCTCATCAAAGAGAGCCAAGTTCCCAAAGATTCAAGTCCCAAAATGTATAGTTCACATGGGTTCAGACTTCACCCCTCACTTCCCTGATACCTGGATTTCTGAGCTGAAGTGTAGGTGCGGCCTGGGTGCCAGAAGTCTTCAAAGGTAAAGAAACACTTCACCTTGACCTCTGTCCCTGACTCCATGGAGTTGCACTTATGTTGATGCCTTAATGCTGCTCTGAATAATCTGCACCGTAACGTATATTGAACAGTGACAGGCAGGCATACTTGTGAGATTCTTTTTCAAATGATAACTTCCAGATGTTCTGAGCAATCTTAGGCTAACGGTAAAGTGAAGGTACACTCTCTGTCCAGAAACCCATGAAGATATGAGAACTTCATTAGGCGTTATGACATCTTATATCTTCTTTGTAACTTTTTTAAAAATTTAAAATTTTTAAAATTTTTAATTTTCATTGTTTTAAAGATAGAGTCTCACTCTGTCACCCAGGCTGGAGTGCAGTAGGACAGCATGGCTCCCTGCAGCCTCGACCTCCTGGGCTCAAGCAATCCTTCTTTCTCAGCCTCCCAAGTAGCTGGGACTACAGGTGTCCACCACCACGCTCAGCTAATTTTTTAAAAAATTTTTGTAGAGATGGGATCTCATTATGTTGCTCAGTTTGGTCAAGAACTCCTGGCCTCAAATCATCCTCCCCCCTTGGCTTCCCAGAGTAATAGAATGACAGGTATAAGCCACTGTAGCCAACCTCCTTTTTAAATGGACATGTTTAAAAATATACACAAAGAGAGGCGGTGTGCCCCATGAAACCATCACCCAGCCCCAACAATTGTCAATAGCCATCTTGTTTTGCCTACGCCTTTCCTATCCCTACTCCTGCTGGATTGTTTTAAAAAAATTCCAAATGTCATTAACATTTCATCTGTAGAACTTCTTTATGAATTGCTACTTTTTATTTCGGATTCATGGGATTAAGAGATGAGCCTCTGATGGATTTGGAGAATGAAGAGTCCACCCAGAGATAACCAGAGTCTGTCGGATTTGGAGGTCCAAGGAGGAGATGGGGTGGCAGGTGGCAGAGGCTTCAAGGAAGAAAGGTAGCAGGTGCTTTGTGAACAAGGAGTGGCGGACTGGAGCTGAGACCCATGCAGCAATGGCTGCAGTTACAGGAGGGCACTCCCCCATCCAGAAAGGGGGAATGGGCTGCTTATGGAAGATAGCAGAGAGGGTCTGGTTCTGCCTCCATGACTGTCATTACCCCAGAACTGTCCTCAAGGTCACTATGCCAGGACAGTGAAGGTTTGAGATCCTGCACCTTACTCACTTAAACAGTCAAAACTTTTATTTCTGCCCAATTTGATACAGACCTTTCTAAACCACATTACACACTTCTCTGCCTTTTTCAAAGAGTATTGCATGGAACATTCGGCCTTTTCTTGATGGCTTAAAGGCACTACCATCAATGACTGTTTCGCATTGACCTCAAATGTGTCATGCCTCTAGAGCTTCTTGAGAATGATTTTACATGGGTGCTCCTGAAACAAATAGCTAGCTGCTAGATCTTTCTATTTATTTTTCTTTCTTTTTTTCTTCTTAGAGACAGGGTGTCACTCTGTTGCCCAGGCTGAGGGTGCAGTGGCACCATGATAGCTCACTGTAGCCTTGAACTCCTGGGCTCAAATGATCCTCCCTCCTCAGCCTCCCTTGTAGCTGGGATTATAGACATGTGCTACCACACCAGGCAAATTTTTGTATTTTTTGTAAAGATGGGGTTTCACCATGTTGTCTAGGCTGGTCTCAAATTCCTAGGCTCAAGCAGTCGTCCTTCCTTGGCTTCCCAAATCACTGGCATTACGGGCATGACCCACCATGCCCAGGCTCGTTTTGATTTTAATAGGATAAAGTGAAGATGAAAAGGATTGTCTCTTCTCTCCTGTCAGTTGTCCCTTTTTATAGCTATCAATACACCTGACCGTAAGGGCCATCTTTGTTCTGTCTTCTAACTTGGTGCTTCTAACCAAGCTGTGAAGATGTTACACCTGTGTCCCAGGTGAGAGGAAATTGACTGTGAGTGAGACTCCAATGGGCTGGCCTCTGAGGAAAGTGTGTGGATTTTATGACATCCATTTTGTGTCTTCAGGGTCTCTTTGTGGCTTACTTTTCGTTATTAGCTGAGTCCTACACAGTTAAAGCTGCTGAGTAGGTGATCTATTTCTTCTGTATTGCTCACAGGTATTTGACACTGGCTTTTCAGAAAATAAGCTAAATTAGGTCTCAGCATCTCCACAGATAAGAAAATATGGCAAAGATGTGTAATAAGTAGTCTGAACATACAAACACATCATGGTAAAAAAAAAAAAAAAAAAAAAAAGAAAAAAAGAAAAGAAAGAAAATTCTCCCAGATATCCTTGGGTCTTGGCAAGAGAGAAGTTAGAATGGAAACAGTAATTTTTAAAAGTATGTTTTACTCAAAAGAAGTACATCTAACAAAAAGAAACACAGAACTTCACGTTAAATAAGAACGTATTCAACTACATCAAAATCAGTAAGCCTGGGAGCAAAAGATGCTCGTCTGATGAAGTGGATCAAAAATGCGTTCCCAAAACATAATATGAACACATCCATTTCTGCATACAGATAAGAGGGCAGGACCAAAGAACATCACCTCCTTGGCAGCTACTACACATTTCATTCTCCTACAAGAAGTCATTCTTCCAGTTATCCACCTGGAATGGCAGTCATTTTTCCCTTTATCCAACTGATAACTCCCTTGCTCAGAAAGGAGACCTGGTGTTTTAGATTTCATTTTGTCCAACAGGGAGGTAAGGTTGGTGTATTGAAAAAAGACATCGTTGGTGAGTGTTCATGGTGTTATTGGGTTCCTAATTACGAGAGACTGAAATATGGTGCTGGCAGACAAAGGGCCTGGATGTTAGGAATGAAGGTTTCAAACTGAAGGGAAAAGACAGAGACATTTTATGAACTGAGCCAGTGAAGCATTGAATCAACACTTACTGTGTAGCAAAATCATCTAGGGAACATTTAAAAAATTTCATTCTCCTTATTGATATATAATTTGTAAATTTCATATGTAGATATTAAATATACAACACTTAAGACACCATTTGAAAATGGGTTTTGATAAATGCCTATGCCTTGTAACACCCACCATTATCAAGACATCAGACACATCATTCCAGAAAGTTCTCTCTGGCAGTTTCCAGACACTCATAGATGCCCTGTCTTAGAGGCAACCTCTGCTCTGGTTCTCTGTATTTTAGTTTACTTGTTCTAGAACTTTATATAAGTGGAATTATGTAGTAGGTGCCCTTTTGTGTGTGATCTCTTCCACGCAGCATCATGTTTTCCAGGTTCATCTGTGTTGTCATGAGAAGCAGTCGTTTGCTCCTTCTCTATTACTGAGCTGTATTTTATGGTAGTGATATACCACAATTTGTTTATTAATTTTCTAGTTCAGGAACATTTGGATGGTTTCCAGTTTGGGCTATTATTAATAAAGCTTTTAAGTCTACTAGTTTGTGCCTATTTTCATTTATCTTGGGTAGACACCCAGAAGTAGTGTTTTTGGTCATTGGGTAGGTGTATGTTTCACTTTATAAGAAACTGCCAGACTGGTATCCAAAGTGGTTGTACCACTTTATACTCCTACCAGAAACAAATGAGAGTTCCAGTGGGTCTGCATCCTTGCCAACATTTGATGTTGTCATTTTTAAATTTTAGCCATGTTAGTAGGTTTTAATTCACATTTCCATTATGACTAATGATGTTAAGTGCCTTTTTGTGTGTTTACTGATCATTTACAAATTTTCCTTTGTGAAGTGCCTGTTCAAGCTGTTTGATCAATTTCTTCTTTTTATTACTGAATTGTAGCAATTGCTAATCTATACTGGTTATAAGTACTTTGTCAGATATATGTGTAGCAAATATTTTCTGCCAGTCTGTGATTTGTTTCTTTTTCTTAACAGTAGCTTTTGGTGAACAGGAATGTTTAATTTTGATGCAGCTCATTTTAATACTTTTTTTCTTTTATCATTATGTGGAGAACCTAAACATGAGAGATTTTTTATGATTAACTGGAAAACCATACCCTAGAGGTTTGATTTCTCCAATCATTTTAATGTGCAGCCAGGGTTGACAACCCCGTCCCTAAAACAAAATATGACTTAAGAAGCAGAGAGCTCTAAAAAAATGAAATTCTGAAAATATAATAAGGCATAATCCAGATGAACACAAGGGAGGGGGTACTTAAACTCCTGAGCTGTGTGTCAGTGCAGGGAGCATTTCACTATGCAGGTAGAGAGGAGCATAGACAAAGGACAGCACAGGAAAGGCTGGGTCATGGTCACAGCTCTGACCTCAGGCCTGTGCAATGCTCAGATGGCAAAACATGGACCTTGTAAAATTGTGTTTCAGGTAAGAAGATGAACAAAGGAAGGCGCTGGCCTGGGGTAGATGGTGGAACAGATGATGGCACTGCCCAGCTGCAATTTTACTCTAGCCTTGCCATCTGGAAGCAAAATCTTCAATATTAGTGGAGCAGAACACAGATGGTTAAGAGAGAACAGAAGCTAAAGATGGAGGGACAGAGATTTAGGCAGCCCTGAGCAGCCCAAATGAGTTCAGGTCTCCAGGTCCCATGAACTACAGCCCAGGGAACAGGAAGACCTTTCAGAGGTAATTGAGGAATCACACCGTAATCTCTGGAAATCACTGAGCAAGTGAACAGTGCCAGAAAACTCAAGATAAGAAAATGTTCCAAGTTTTAAAAACGGGGCTGTCAGAAACTGTCAGGCCACAGTAGTGTCCAGCATCTGCCCCAGGAATGTGGCCCTTGAAGCCTGGGCAGCCCCAGGCAGCTGTCAGGAAGTTCAAACTCTCTCTAGCTGCAAATAAACTGCGTTGACTACAAGTCCCGTTGACATGCCTCTCCTCTCTGGGAGAAAGCTTGTGAACACAGGCCCCACCCAGCCCTGCTTCACAACACTTTTAGCTTCTTTTACAATAGTTGCAATTCTGTCACTAATTATTATACTTATTGAGCACATACTATATGCTTGGCTAGTTATCTCTCAAATTCTAAAACTCTTGAGTCCTCAAGAATACATATTCAGCCCAGATCTCCAAAGGCCCCAGTTTCAAAATCACTGGATTAAAAGTTAAGAGTTGGTAAATGAATTTTAAAAACTGCGATACATCCAGACAATAAAATACCATTCAGTACTAGAAAGAAATGAGTTGCCAAGCCATGAAAAGACATGAAAGAAGCTTAAATGCATACTGCTAAGTGAAAGAAGCCAGTCGGAAAGGCTACATACTGTCTTTATTATCCCAACTGTATGGCATTCTGGAAAAGGCAAAACTATGGAGACAGTAAAAAGATCAGTGGTTGCCAGGGATTGGGAGGGGGAAAGGATGAATAGACACAGCACAGATAATTTTTGCAGCAGCACAACTACAGATACACCTTGTTTTATTGCACTTCACTTTATTTCCCTTTGCAGACATTGCATTGTTTTTTTTAAAGGTTTGTGGCAAGCTTGTGTTGAGCAAGATCTATCAGTACGATTTTTCCAACAGCAGGTGCTCACTTCATGGCTCTGGCTCACATTTTTGTAATTCTTGCAATATTTCAATATTATATCTATTATGGTGATCTGTGATCAGTGGTCTTTGATGTCACTATTGTAATTGTTTGGGGGTGACACAAACTGCACCCATATAAGATGGTAAACCTAATCAATAAACGTATGTCTGTGCTTCCTGCTCCAGAAACCAGCCATTTTCCCATCTCTTTCCTTCTCCTCAGGCCTCCCCATGCCCTGAGACACAAAAACATTGAAATTAGGCCAATTAATCACCCTATAATGGCCTCTACCTTTTCAAGTGGAAGGAAGAATCACACATCTCTCACTTTCAATCAAAAGCTGGAAATGACTAAGCTTAGTGAGGAAGGCATGCTCAGAGCTGAAACAGGCCAAATGCAGGGCCTCTTGCTCCTGTTAACCAAGTTGTAAATACAAAAGAAAAGTTCTTAAAGGAAATTAAAAGTGCTACTCCAGTAACCACACAAATCATAAGAAAGTGAAACAGCCTTGTTGTTGACATGAAGAAAGTTTTAGTGGTCTAAATAGAAGATCAAACAAGCCATGACATTCTCTTAAGCCCAAAGCCTAATTCAGAGCATGTCTCTTCAGTACGATGAAGACTGAGAGAGGTGAGGAAGCTGCAGAAGAAAAGTTTAAAGCAACCAGAGGTGGGTTCATGAGGTTTAAGGAAAGAAGTCATCTCCTTAACATAAAAGACATCTTCGTGCACATAAAAGTGCAAGATCCAGAAGATCTAGCTAAGATCATTGATGAAGGTGGTTACATTAAACAACAGATTTTCAACATAGACAAAACAGCTTTCTATTGGGAGAAGATGTCATCTAGATGCCACCTAGAACTTCTATAGCTAGAAAGGAGAAGTCAATACCTGGCTTCAGACTTCAAAGGACAAACTGATTCTCTTGTTAGGGGTGAAGGCAGCTGGTGACTTTAAGTTGATGCCAATGTTTATTTACTATTTAAGAAATCCTAGGGATCTTCAGAATTAGGCTAAATCTGCTTTGTGCTCTATAAATGGAATAACAAAGCCTAGATGGCAGCACATCTTTTTACAGCATGGTTTTACTGAATATTTTAAGTCCACTGTTGAGACCTGCTCAGAAAAAAAAGATTCCTTTCAAAATATTACTGTTCATTGACAATGCACTAGTTATGTAAGAGCTCTGATGGAGATGTATAAGGAGTTTAATGATGTTTTCAAACTTGCTAACACAACATTCATTCTGCAGCCCATGGATCAAAATATAATTTCAACTTTCAAGTTTTACTATTTAAGAAATATAATACATTTCATAAAGCTATAGCTGTCATAGACAGTGATTCCTCTGGTGGATCTAGGCAAGGTAAATTGAACACCTTCTGGAGATGATTCTTCTAGACGTAATTAAGAACATTCGTGATTCATGGAGGAGGTCAAAATATCAACACAAACAGGAGTTTGGAAGAAGTTGATTCTAAACCTTATGGATGATTTTGAGGGATTCAAGACTTCAGTGGAGGAAGTAACTGCAAATGTGGTAGAAATAGGTAGGGAACTAGAATTAGAAGTGGAGCCTGAAGATGGGACTGAATTGCTGCCATCTCATGATAGAAATTGACAGATGAGGAGTTGCTCCTTATGAATGAACAAAGAAGGCGGTTTCTTGAGATGTTATCTACTCCTGGTAAAGATACTGTGAACATTGTTGAAATGACAACAAAGGATTTAGAACATTATGTAAACTTAATTGATGAAACAGTGGCAGGGTTTGGAAGGTTTGACTCCAATTTTGAAAGAAGTTCTACTGCGGGTAAGATGCTGTTAAATAGCACTGCCTACTTCAGAAAACTCTTTCATGAAAGAAGAGTCAATCAATGTGGTAGACTTCATTGTTGTTGTATTTTAAGAAATTTCCACAGCCACCTACCACCTTCAGCAACAACCACCCTGATCAGTCAGCAGCCATCAACATCGACCAGCAAAAAGATGACAACTGGCTGAGGGCTTAGGCGATCATTAGCACTTTAAACAATAAACTATTTGTTCATTAAGGTGTGTATGCTGTTTTTTAGACATAATGCCATTGCACGCCTAATATAACATAGTATAGTTTTAATGTAACTTTTATATGCACTGGGGAATAAAAAATTCATATGACTCACCTTATTGCAATATTTGATTTATTGTGGTGGTCTGGAATCAAGCCATGATATCTCTGAGACATGCCTGTATTCTGTATGATTCAATAATGATAGATACATGTCATGCTACATTTGTTAAAAACCCATGGGATATTATAACTACAACATCAAGAGTAAATCTAATGTAAACTATGAACTTTGGGTAACAATGATGTGTCAATTCTGCCTCATCAATTGTAACAAATGTACCACTTTGGTGCAGGATGTCAATGGTGGGGAATGATAATACAGATGAAGCAATGGGGATAGATTATAAACTACCACGAGAGAGAGTTCTCTGTATTGTCTTCTCAAATATGATATTAACCTAAAACTGCTCTTTAAAATACATGTAAAAAAGGTTAAGAACTTAAGATAAAATTTTTGTGGAGAACTTTTGGACTCCCAAGAGTACATTTGTGAATCCAGTCAGAGAAGCAATGTGTGAGGCATGTTGTATGCCTTATTTCTAATCTTTACAATCACCTGCAGGATACATATTATTATCCCAATTTTAGAGATGAATTAACTGGGGCGGGTTGAAGTAAATTGCCCCAAATCACACTGCTAGTAATTGGGAGGACAGGATTTAAATTCAAATCTATGTAAGTGAATGAAAAACCCATGCTCTTGACTGTGATATCCCACTGCCTCCCATTTGGAGCTCAGCTTACCTGCCATGTACTTACCTGGCTTCATGTCCATCTCAGCCATGGGTGTCCAATCTTTTGGCTTCCCTGGTCCACACTGGAAGAAGAATTATCTTGGGCCACACATACAATATACTAACACTGCCGGGCCTAGCAGCTCATGCCTGTAATCCCAGCGCTCTGGGAGGCCAAGGCGGGCACATCACTTAAGGTCAGGAGTTTGAGACCAGCCTGGCCAACATGGTGAAATCCTCTCTCTACTAAAAATACAAAAATTAGCTGGACATGGTGGCGAGCACCGGTAATCCCAGCTACTCTGGGGGCGGGGGCAGAAGAATCACTTGAACCTGGGAGGTGGAGGTCGTGGTGAGCCAAGATTGTACTACTGCACTCCAGCTTGGGTGACAGAGCGAGACTCCATCTCAAAAAAACAAAAAACAAACAAACAAAAAAACCATACTAACACTAACAATAGTTATGAGCTTAAAAAATCACCAAAAAATCTCATAGTGTTTTAAGAAAGTTTACAAATTTGTGCCAGGCCACATTCAAAGCCATCCTGGGCCACATGGAGCCTGCGGGCCGTGGTTTGGCCAAGATTGATGTAGGCTCTTCTTAGCCTGGTTTTTTTGGTGTGTGTGTGCTTCTCCATTCATTCCAGCTGTGTTGCTGCCAGAACCCCTGACCTACCCTCAGCCCAGTCCTCAGTCTTAATTCCTATCCCTGCTCACCCAGTTCTTGCCAATCTTATTCTAGCTAGTTATCCTCCTAACCAGCGTTATGGGTACCTCCAGTGTTTGATTCCACCCCTACCTGTGTAACCAGGTGCACTCAGCCAGGCCTCACTCAGCCCAGCCCAGAGGAATAAGTCAGGGCCCTATCCTAGTATAATTCTGAGTCACAACAGTTTGAGCCATGAAACAGAAAAACCCATGACTCCTTCCGCTGCTGCTGGAGGAAACCATGTCTTCTCAGGGAAAACTGGTCAGCTACCCAGCTGGGAGTGAGAATCGCTGGGCAGAGCTCCAGGGATCTTCGTGGCAGCTGTTACATTTTCTGTCTATGAAAGTGAAGCAATGCCTTCCAGAAGTCAGGTGGGTGCTATGGCATAGTAAAAATAAGAGGCCATTAACTGAGCTCCATGTCCCCAAGTCCTAGTGACAGTCTACTCAGGGGCCTCGGAGAACTTGGGAAGGGTTGAGGCATTCTCATCTGAGTCAAGGCTAACACCATGAATGCCAAGGCCAATAATGATTCTATATTTGAGAGTTGAGAGCATGTTCAGTCCTCAGAAGCTGTGGTCCTGATTTCCTTCTCCCTGATGAGCATTTCCACCAGCCTCACAATTATACCTCTGAGCTGGTGCAGGGCTATTGATCCCATGGTACCCACCCATCACCATCCCCCCATAGCCCCGCATCAAAGAGTTCATCAAGACCAAGTTTTTAGCAATAGTTTATTATCCATTCATCTCCTTCAGTCCTCTCTGAAAAAATAAAACCAGGGAAGTGAAGCTATGAAATGGCTAGAAGGCTTTCAGTGATAGAGTCGTGCATGACTGCTGCTCATTCTTAGCATGTTCTCTACTGGATTCACCTGCAAAGGCCTTACACTTGCCCAGATACAAAACAGGTAGAAGCAGAGAGAATAACCTTCTGGACTCAGCCTAGTCACAAAGCAAGGTTTCTATGTTTGGCAAATAACAGTTTTATTACAATTTGGCTTCATACATAATTATCCACAGTTAAGAATGCACTAATTTGTGATCATGAATATTTCATCCTTGTGACAGTTGTATTTTTCAAAATAAATTATTTAGTCATCCTCCACTGTATAAAAGGTGTATTAATTTCCTAATGCTATTGTTACAACTCCCACAAACTTAGCAGGTTCAACAACATATAGTTATTATCTTAGAGTTCTGTAGGTTAGAAGCCCAATACAGGTCTCACCAGGTTAAAATCAAGGTGTAGACAGGGATATATTCATTTTGGTAGCTCTGCAGAGAATACGTTTCCTTCTCTTTCCCAGCTTCTAGAGCCTGTCTGCATTCTTCGGCTTGTGGTCACTTCCTCTACCTTCAAAGGCAACAGTGTTGAATCTCTCTGACCCTTCTTACATTGGTTGCATTTTTTTCTGTGACCACAGCAGGGAAAAGTTCTCCACTTTTAAGGACTTGTGTGATTACATGGGTCCCACTGGGATTATCCAGGATAGTCTCCCCGTCTCAAAATCCTTCACTTCCTCATATCTGCAAAATCCCCTTTGTCATATAAGGTAACGTATTCCCAAATTCTGGGGATTAGGAAGTGAATATCTTTGGGAGGTCATTTGCCTACTGCAAAATTAAAGGATAATCTTAATGCCATTCATGCTTTAAGTGCCTCTCATAATGCCAGGGCTTGTGAATTAGAGTTTATGAGACTGGTATCATATATCTCAATTTTTTAAGAGAAAGACCATCTTTCACTTATTAGGCTTATCAGCAGCACAGAACCAATTATTTGTCAAAGAGTATCTGCTGAAGCCTACACTACGAGACAGGTCTACCATGTAGAGCACGGTAGCGCATGATCTTTTAGGGAAGAGGGTTTGAAGTGTACGCTAATTTCACAGTGCTCCATCCAGAAGGCCCTGTCATGCTTCTGGATTTACAGGTTAAATACAAAACTGTCGAAGTATATTTTTAACTGGTGGAAGTCAAATTCTGGGCCATGTCAACTTCAAACATGGTATCCAGATGGGTCAACACCATGCTCTGCAATGTGCCCCTTGAAGATTAGGCGGCCCCAGGTGCCAATTCTTCTCCTACAAAGAGATCTGGATTAGTGCTGTCCAAGAGAACCTTTTGCAGTGATGGAAATGTTCCATAATCAGCACTGTTCAATACAGCAGCCACTGGCTTTATGTGGCTACTGAGCATGTAAAATGTAGCTAGTGTGACTAAGTAACTAATTTTTAAATTTTGATTAATTTAAATTTAATATAAATAGTCACATATGGCTACTGGCTACCATATTAAATAGGGCAGATTAAAACCCTTTGGGAAAAAGAGAACTTGGCTTGGCCATCAAGGTCATGTTTTGATCCTGTTGACCCTGTCTAGAGGGATGCAGAATCAGGCATTCCATTCTACTGTGCATGAGTCACTGCAAACTCAAGCATTTCCAGGGTTCTGAAAGCTCAACTAAGCACCAAGCCTACTCATTCAGCATCAACACACACAGCACCCTGAGTGTCCAAAACCACAGGGTTTATGTTCTAGACCATAGGACTGGCTTGACCTGGCCCTGCTCAAGGCAGCAGGATCAATGGACAAGAATGTACAAGAATTTACAACTCAGCCTTGCCGTCCTTTGCATCTCTCAGCAGAAAGCAGCAGGAAAAGGCACAGACTATAGCATGGCTTGGCCTCTGTGTCAACCACAGAGGCCAAGTACCCCTAACAGCCAGATAGGGTAATCATGCCTTACTTCTTAGTTTATTCCCACCATTACATTTTGTAAACTGGAACTCCTAGGAGATTAGAAGGATATGCTGATCAAAAAAAGGGGACATATTCAAGGAGTGTCCCTAGGTCAACTCTTCATTCAGTCTGTCATATGCCTAGTAACTCTGAGTGATAGGTACACCGGTATAATCCTGAGCCTCCCAAGGTACAGCCTTTCACTACTATTCATCATATTGGCTAAGGTGTTCACCAACAGAGCTCATTTTCTATCAGACCTACAAGAAACCTACAGTGGCTACAGCTGCCCAGATGTGCATATGAAATGCATTTCATTTTTATGAATCCTCCTAATCGGATTGCTTCAGTAATATAGCCCCAGTTTATGCCCCAATTTTTGCAAAGCCAAAGCTAAAGACAATTTGTCTTTATGCTCTACTGCCACCATCACTAAGCTCTCACTGCTCCTTACAGCTATATTTTCCCTAATACATCCATCTGTTTGGCTACATTTACTCTACTTCTTCCCAGCCCCCAAAATCTCTTAAAGCCATCAAGGTAGTAATAACTACCAGTACGAATGTCCTGTTGACAGGCCAATTTATACCTTATCTTTCACCAGATCAGATCTACCTATAAGATTCAGTTGAATCCCTGGAGAACCCATCCCTGTCAGTAACCTAGTAGAGATACTCACCAAAATCCTCATTTCACTCAATTCATCCATATATCCCAAACTCTAAGTAGATGAAAAACACTTCCCAGTCTTACTTTTGTTGCCTAGGTCATCCATTCTGGTGGACTGGAGCCACAGGAACTCTTCATCTCCCAAGTCCACCCCCTCCTTCACAGCCCCTTCCTCTTAGCCACCAAGATTGATGTCATGTCACAGCAATAGTCCTAGGCTACTTCCTATCCTCATCAAAGAAGCCAGTGAATTCCAGGCAAAAAAGCTTCAGTTCACTGTCTGAACTACTATTGTGCCTCTGACATACCCAACCTTCCAATAATAATACCCTTTTATCACCATTAAGTATCAGGACCTAATAAACCGGGCCTTGAATAGGGGAAAATAATGCTTCAAGATACAGGTCTTTTAAGAAAAGGCCATCCCTCTTTAAAAAAGGGCTGTTCTCTCATTCATATTGAATGGATGAGTAGATGGACAACTGGATTCAATAAATCTTTTTGCTCACCTCCATATGCCAAGCTCTGTGCTAAGCACTAGGGATCCTAAAATATTTTCTGGGCTCTCATGGATCTCACAATCTAGAGAGGAGAAAAGCAGATATATCTATCATTCCAACACAGAGCAATTATGTTCTATGAAAGAAGTAAGACAAGGGCATTCAAAGGGCACGTTTCTCATAATGGGGAGCAGGCTGTGGTAGACAGAGGAGACATACTGAGTAGAGCAGCAAGTAGGTGAATGGGAGTTAGGTGAATGGGAGTTAGGTGGGAGTCAGATATTCTGGCAGCAGGAGTAACATGTCCAATAGCACAAAAGAGCATTACGATCAACCAGTAGACAGACCACCAGAGTCTGAGGCATGCAAGATGAAGCAGGGGAGCATCCCTAGGAAGGGGCAGGTATCCCATACTGAAGGGCTTTATTTTATTCTGAAGGTGCCAGGAAAACCACTGAAGACTTTTTAAGCCCGAGAGAGATATGATCAAGTTTATTTCAAAATAAGGGCTGTAACCACAATACACAGACTGAGTGGGAAGCCATGTCTGGAGGCTAGAGGACTTGTGATTCAAGAGTGAGATGACAAGAGTCAAATTATTTTTGACAAGAATGCAAGACCATTCAATAGGGGAAAAGACAGTCTTTTAAACAAGTAGTGCTAGAAAATCTGAATATCCACATGCAAAATAATGAAGTTGGATCCTTAACTAAGAACATATGCAAAAATTAACTGAAAATGCATCAAAGACTTAAACACAAGAGCTAAAAATGATAAAACTCTTCAAAGAAAACATGCAGCAAAGCTTTACAACATAGATTTGGCAATGACTTTTTTGGATATGACACCAAAGACATAGGCAACAAAAATTTTTAAATAGACATGTTAGACATAATGAAAATTTTAAAATTCTGTGCATCGAAAGACACTATTAAGAGTAAAATGGCAACTCACAGAACGTGAGAAAATATTTGCAAATCCTGTATCTCAAGAGGGATTCAGATGCAGAATATATAAAGCCCTAAAACTCAACAACAAAATCACCCAATTAAAAAATGGGCAAAGGACTTGAATAGACATTTCTCCTAAAATATAGGCAAATAACCAATAATCACATGAAAAGATGCTCAACATCACTTATCATTAGGGAAATGTAAATCAAAACTACAATGAGATACCACTTCACACCCGCTAGGATGGCTAGTATCAAAAAATTAGAAAATAACAAGTGTTAGGACGATATGGAGAATTGAAACCCTTGTGCACTGCTGGTGGGAATGTCACATGGTGCAGCTACTGTGGAAACAGTATTATGGTTCCTCAAAAAATTAAAAATAGAATTGCTATATGATCCATTAATCCCACTTTTCAAAGAGATATTTGTATGTCCACATTTATAGCAGCATTATTCACAATAGCTAAAAAATGGAAGTAACCCAAGCATCCATCAATGAATAATTGGATAAACAAAATGTGATATATACATAAAATAGAATATTATTTAGCTTTTAAAGGAAGGAAATTCTGACATATGCTACAACATGGATGAACATGTTAAGTGAAATGTTAAGTAACACGTTACAAGATATGTTAAGTGACATGTTAAGTGAAATAAGCCAGTCACAAAAAGAAAAGTACTGTATGAATGCACTTATATGAAGTACTTAGAATTAGTCAAAATCATAGAGATAGTGGAGTGTTGGTTGCCAGAGGCTGAGGAAGAGGAAACTGGCCAATAATTGTTTAACGGGCACAGAGTTCCAGTTTTATGAGATGGAAAGTGTTCCAGAGACAGATGATGGTGAGGTTTCACAACATGGTAAATGTATTTAATTCCACTGAACTGTACACTTAAAAATTCTTTGGGAGGGTGAGTCGGGCAGATCACCTGAGGTCAGGAGTTCAAGACCAGCCTGGCCACCATGGTGAAACCCCATCGCTACTAAAAATACAAAAATTAGCTGAGCACTGTGGCACGTGCCTGTAATCCCAGCTACTCAGGAAGCTGAGGCAGGAGAATTGCTTAAATCCGGGAGGCAAAGGTTGCAATGAGCCGAGACAGTACCATGCACTCCAGCCTGGGTGACAGAGTGAGACCCTGTCTAAAAAACAAAAAAACAAACAACAACAACAAAAAATTCTTAAGATGGTAAATTATATATATTATTTATATTTTACCACAATAAAAAAATTGGGGTGGCAGGGAGAGAGATGACAGTGGCAAAGGTGATAGAGAAATGGGCATTGAGAACTATTTGAGGTATAAATATTAGAGGTAGGAATGATAGGGCTTGATAATTCAAATGGCTATGGGGAGACTGAGGGAGCAGCAGGACTCCAGGAGGACACCAGGTTTCTGGTTTGGACAACTGGGTAGTTGGCATCATTTGCTGAGACAGGGAATACAGCTGTCTCATCAGAAGACCCGATGAGGCCTCAGTTCCCCAAGACCATTTCTCACCCTTGACTTACATCAGCTTCACCTCCTGGATCCTTGGGCTTTCATGGTTTCTACCATAGTGTATATTAATCAAGCTTCAGCCTCCAGCCTTTCTCTGCCCAGCTGGCTGCTCTCTGAAGAGACATCTACTCTGATTCCATTCTTGTTCTTTCCCTGCCCCTTGACACCTTCATAGGGTGGATTCTTCAGTTCACCTCACTGACAGCTAGTCAATTCCCTACCCTAATTAGCCAGCCCAATCACCTGTGCACTTAACCAACCCACCCACCTCATCACTGAGGCCTCTATTCACTATCCCTGCTGGCCTTTGCCTTGCCACCACTCCAGGCTCCACACATCCCAGCCTGAACCCAGCCCCTTTCTGAGTCACTCAAAGCTCAGCCAAAATGTAAGTTTGATATCAATCCACAGCAAAGTTCTTGCACAGACTATAAAAGAGATATTTTCTGAACCCTAAGAAGAAAAGGCGATGGTATGTAGGAACTCACATAGGTTTGCCAAGAATAAAATTGAATACTTCCCTTTTTGAATAAGCGTAGTGGATTAATCAGGAAAATGCTGTGAACAGAAAGGCATTTGACCAATTTTCATGCCATTATAGACAAGACTGAATGATAGTACAATCAGGTGTGTTCATATTTGGTTGAATAACTGTAGCCCAGGAGTATTAATTGATTAATTCCCCTACAAGTGCTCAAAGACTCTCGTTGGTCCTACCTTTAACAAAGCTCTTATCAAGTATTTGGACAAAGAGAGGCATCACATGTATTAAGATCTGAGAATGACATTGAGCTAGATAATTTAATTGGTGATCAAACTGAAAGAACTGAAAGATATACATAAGTTGAAATAATGGGTCACAATTAACAAGAAAAATAATGGAGATAGATATAAAGTCCTTTTAAGACCAAGAAACACATGTGCAAGGATACAAAATGAGTGATATCTGAACAAGTTTATTTAAAACAAACAAAAAACTCAGGGTCTAGGTGCTTCAAGGTCAAAAGAAACCTACTCACTGCTGCAAGCCCACAGTGCAGTTGGAGGCAGCAGTCACTGCAGATGCTGTCCAGAACAAAGGAGGCGAAGACTCCCCTCTGCTGTGACTATAACCTCCAGCTTGTGGTGGTGGGCTTCAGAGGGCCTTCGCAAATTTGGCAGTGGCAGCCTCTAGAGTAGAATTTTAAAAGGGAGGGTTTTACTTTTATATACCTTGACTTAATGCATATTTAGCATTTATTATTTTGCATTTAAAAACAAAGAAAGAAAAAATCTGAAGCATAACATGTTAGTTGAGGATGTAGAATTTGGAGTCAGATGGAGTGTTCAAATTTCTATTTAGCTACTTAGCTGTGGGAGCTGGGGCAGGTCATATCATTTCTTCGGCCCTTGGTCTTCTCATCCCAAACACTGGGAAGATAGTGGCACCATAAATTTCCCTCAAGAGTTTATCTAAAAGACATGTCTAAAGCACCTGGCACATAATCAACACTCTCACTCCAACCATAATCAGAGAAGGACCTGGACTAAGGGTCTGGAAAAGGGAAGAGAGATCCTGAGAAGGAAACAATAACTGCTTGAGAGGTTGAAGTATTTGAAAGGTTATTATGGGGAAGGAAAATAACTTTTTTTTTTGGTATTGCTCCAACAGGCATAATTGAAATCAACAGGTAGAAATTCTTGTGGTAGAAATGCCTTTCCACTCATCACAAGGAAGAATGTCTCAACTCAGGCCACTCATAAAAAGTGGTGAGTGCCCCATGGCTGGAGGTTTTACAGTGGAGGTTGTACAACCACCTGCCAGAGATGATATTCAAGGAGGTCTTACCCTGGGAGTCTGGTTAGCTTGGTGTTCTGAAACTGGATTGATCATCAGAAACATAAGGAGAGCTTTTCCAAATGCAAGTTCCATGGCCACACGCAGTCCTAATGAATCAGAATGGCTGTGGGGGCAAAAAGAATATAGATTTTCTAAAAGTTCACCAAGAGACTGATGAAAAACCAGGCTTGGAAACCACCAGGTTATAACCTTTCTGTTTCCTTGAGTTTAAGAATGTACAATTTGACATATGTGGTACTGAATTTTGAACAGTAAGGTAAAGTCAACTAGGACCAGGGTGTCTTTGAAGGAAACAGGAAAGGAGAAAGAGTGTGAATAAGTGAGTTACCCTATCCCTGCGACAACCCAGGCATGACCAGGGTACAAAGACTCCTTGTCCAGGCAACGATATGAACCCATGGGGACCCTGCTGCCCTCTGATAAGGGAACACTTGGATATATGTCAACTTTCTGCAAACCACCAGCATAAATTTTCTTTAAAACCAAAGTCACAAATAATCCCCCCCCCCAATGGAAGCATATGACTTATTTTGTTTTCACGCAAGCTCAGTCTTAGATAAAACAGGAGACAGAGGCCGGGCGCGGTGGCTCAAGCCTGTAATCCCAGCACTTTGGGAGGCCGAGACGGGCGGATCACGAGGTCAGGAGATCGAGACCATCCTGGCTAACACGGTGAAACCCCGTCTCTACTAAAAAATACAAAAAACTAGCCGGGCGCGGTGGCGGGCGCCTGTAGTCCCAACTACTCGGGAGGCTGAGGCAGGAGAATGGCGTGAACCCGGGAGGCGGAGCTTGCAGTGAGCTGAGATCCGGCCACTGCACTCCAGCCTGGGCGGCAGAGCGAGACTCCGTCTCAAAAAAAAAAACAGGAGACAGAGAGAGCGATGTCAAGATGTTACAGTCAAAGAAGGAAGCAGAGGAGAGGTGCAGCCTTTGTTACTTTTTAATTGGAAAAAGATCTTATTTCAGACAGCAAGACATTTAAGAAATGCCATTAATTGTTTGTTGCTGTCACCAATGAGAAAAAGGTGAACAGGTAGGAAGCAGACTTCTAAAATTAGCTATCTTTAAAAGTTGAGGAGTCCTTACTTCTAGCAGAGGCAGGTTACTGTATTAAATACTACAAAGTATGAGTTAACAATGACTTCTGTAGTCCTCTTAACTGGTTAACCTCTTAGTTCTAATAAGATACTGGTTTATTGTCAGGGCACAATTTCCTAACCTTTGTGCAGAGGACACTTAAGGAATCTAAGAATGCAAATATGCACCAAATAGGTGTGGCCGGATAAATTGGTCTCAAGCATATTTTTTATTGCTGTTTTTGAAATTTATGTAGACACTGAAATTAAAATACATATTTAAAAAGCATTACTGAATTCACAGCAGCTTTTCATCGGCACAAACTGTCCCAATCAATGGGTACCAAAGTACAAGTCGTATCATCTGGGCATGCACGAACCTTTTCCTGCTGGAAAGAGTGAAAGCTAAGCTCAATAGCTTAGGAAGAGCCTATTTGGGTTCTTTTTGCTCCCATGCACACTACAAATAGCTTTTCCTTAATTCATACTGAGCTGGCTCTTCAGGAGCAGACAGGAAACGAGACGGGAGTGCAGGGAGAGACTGGGAGAAAAGAGCAATGATTTAGCTGCTCTTCTCGTTGTGTGGGAGAGGTCGACTTCCCACCTATGGAAATCTTCATACATTTTTTTCCTGCAAACAGAGTCCTCTGGGGCTGCCAACATCAGTGAAATAAAGGGTAATTTAGTTTATCTTGAAAACAAAACAACCCCAAACCCACTGCTATTATCAAAACTGAAGAATTACTGGGAGGAGGGATTCCCTGAATTATTCATTGCCCTCAAGCAGTTTACAAAATAGTAGGGATGCCACCAAAAAAGAAATGGGGAAAAAATTTTATGCATGCTCAAAAGTTGGACACAGTAATTTATTAGTTTATATTAAATTAAATTATGTACAATTTGTAAACTTTTTTTAAATGATGAAATTCGGTACTGTCAAATTGTTGAAAACGTACACCCACATCCTGCTGGTAGCAGTGTAAATTGGTACAATCCTTTACCAAAGCAATTTGATACTGCATTCAAGAACCTTAAAATGTTCACACCCCTTGATCCAGTAACTTAAAGGAAATTTATTTTAAGAAAATAAGTCAAGGCCGGGAGCAGGGGCTCATGTCTGTAATCCCAGTACTTTGGGAGGCTGAGGTGGGAGGATCACGAGGTCAGGAATTCGAGACCAGCCTGACCAACACGGTGAAACCCATCTTTACTAAAAATACAAAAATTAGCTGGGCGTGGTGGCAGGTGCCTGTAATCCCAGCTACTCTGGAGGCTGAGGCAAGAGAATCATTTGAACCCGGGAGGCGGAGGTCGCAGTGAGACAAGATCGTGGCATTGCACTCCAGCCTGGGCGACAGGGCAAGACTCTGTCTCAAAAAAAAAAAAAAAAAGAAAAGAAAAGAAGTCAAAGGAAATTAAAAGTTACATGCAGAAATATTTTTATTATGTACAATTTCTAATATTGAAAACTTAGAAGAAGTGAAAAGGCTTAATAGAGGAATATCAAAATAAATTATAGTAAGGCTATTCAATGAATGATATGAAATACTCTGTAGTCATTAAAATGTCAATAATGAACTATAGAAACATGACAAATGCTGAAGATAGTGAGTGAAAAGAAAATGCAGAGTATAAAATTATATCTACGCTTTAATTGTAGTTGAATAAAAATATATTCCTTATATTACCGAAGAATAAGGACTCACCAGAAACACAGAAAAATCCAAACTATTTTATTTATGATTCAAAATTGTAGGTGAGTTTTATCTGTTTTTGTCTTAGAGTACATCTACATCATTATAAAGCTTGGTGCATAAAAAACATCTGAACATGAGTGCAAAAAGGGTTATTATTAGGCTCACCTGTTATCACTAACTCCTGATCCAAACGTATCTCTCCCTGGCTTATGAAGTTATTCTTCAACTTACCCTCAGGTGAAGGGAGAAAACTGAACTTACAGTACGAGATACAGCAGTACTAGGACTTTCATGCAAATAAGACTATTTCTCCTTTCCGGCCTAGAATGAGATGGAAAGAATGGAATGATGACTAAACAGGGTCTGACACTGGTAAAGCTGGGAAATTGGCTGCCTCATGTGTGCCTTCCAAAAACCCTCTGAAATGGTGTTCTTCACTTAGGAGAAAACATACCCAGAAGGGTTATGTGGTTTGCCCAAGGACACACAGCTAGTTGGTAACGGAGCCAGTTTTCAAATCCTGGGCAGATCTGATTCTGAAAGCCTCCTCATTCTGCTCTACATCCCCTCCCAAGCAAGTATGGGAGAAGATGAAGACACATTGTTCATGATATGGGTCAAGTCAGTTTGTACCAAGGTCATTAACTCATTTGGCCCTTGAAGATTCAGGCCACTGTTTGAAATCCTGATGGTATGTTAGACTCATCCGGGGATGTATTGAAAATTTTTTTGATGCCTGGGCCTTACCTGCAGAGATTTTGATTTAATTGGTCAAGGATAGGATATAAAACTCTCCAAGGATAGGATGGCTCAATCAGGGCTGAAAACCACTGGTTTAGGCCCTTTGCATTTCCAACCTCTATCCTATAAACCTTTCAATTGGTCCCATAATGGGAGTTAAAACAACACTCCATTCACTCTTCTAAAAATTGTTTGATTGTGATAAAATAGGCATTACATAAAACTAACTTTTCTTTTTTTTTTCTTTTTTTTGAGACAGAGTCTCACTCTGTCGCCCAGGCTGGAGTACAGTGGCACAATCTCAGCTCACTGCAATCTCCGCCTTCCAGATTCAAGTGATTCTCCTGCCTCAGCTCCTGAGTAGCTGGGACTGCAGGCATGTGCCACCACGCCCAGCTAATTTTTGTATTTTTAGTAGAGATGGGGTTTTACCATGTTGGTCAGGCTGGTCTTGAACTCCTGACCTCAGGTGATTCACCTGCCTCAGCCTCCCAAAGTGCTGGGATTACAGGCGTGAGTCACCGTGCCCAGCCAAAACTGACCATTTTAAAGTGTACAATTCAGTGGTACTAAGTACATTCACAATGTTGTGCAACTATCACCACCAACTGGTTCCAGAACTTTTTTTTAATCACAATGGGAAAAACCCAATGACTAGTCACTCCCCATTCTTCCCCTTCCCTCAGTTCCTGGCAACCACTAATCTGCTTTCTGTCTCTGTGAATTTGCGTATTCTGGTCATATGATATAATCATACAATATGTGGCCTTTTGTTGATGGCTTCTTTAGGTGAGGATATTTTTTTTTTCCAACCTGAAGCAGAATGGATAGCATAATGTTTTCAATGTTCATCTAGTTGTCGGTGTATTAAAACTTCATTCCTTTTTATGGGTAAATAATATTCCATTGTATGGATATAACACAATTTGTTTATTCATTCATCAGTTGATGGACATTTAAGTGGTTTCCACATTTGACTTCCATTCACTCTTCTCTCAGATCTGAGGTTCCTCAGGACACACCTTTACAGAAAGAACTAGAGAAGAAGAGTTTTATAAGCTAACAATGGGACTGTAGAGTGAATCTGTGATTCTGAAAGTGTGATCTCCCAACCAGCAGCACCCACATTACTTGGGGACTTGTTACAAACGCAAATCCTTAGGCCCCACCACAGACCTACTGAAGGCACAAACTCTGGGGATGGCGCCTAGCACTCTGTGTTTTCATAGCCCTCCAGGTGACTCAGACACAGGCTGAAGTTTGAGAACTACTGGTGTTGGCCGGGCACAGTAGCTCACACCTGTAATCCCAGCACTTTAGGAGGTGGAGGCGGGAGGATCACCTGAGGTCAGGAGTTTGAGACCAGCCTGGCCAACATGGTAAAACCTTGTCTCTACTAAAAATACAAAATTAGCCGGGCGTGGTGGCACATGCCTGTAATCCCAGCTACTCGGGAGGCTGAGGCAGGAGAATCGCTTGAACCTGGGAGGCAGAGGTCGTGGTGAGCCGAGATCACGCCATTGCACTCCAGCCTGGGCAACAAGAGTGAAACTCCATCTCAAAGGAAAAAAAAAAAGAACCACTGGCGTAGCAACACTAGCCTGGGGCTCCAGCTCAAGGCGTTTCTGTGGCTTTCTCTCAGGTTGACTCCGCCCACACTGCAAACCAAGCACCTCCAGAGCAGAGCAGTGTCCAGCCCCAGGCAGCCTCCCTGGTAGTGCAGTCATAATACTCTCATCTGCAGGATCCAGGATGTTAGTGTCACTGAATTCAGCTGGTGCATGAGACGAGGTTGACACGACACCCTCAAGTGATCACAGCTCTCTGTAATAAACAAACACATGTTGTAAGAAAATAGTCTTAATTACAGAGCTGCATCCTAGCAGTTTACATTGTTGAGTGTCTTACACTCAGAGAACCACAATCAACTTGTTCACTTCAGAATTGCTACCAGAAGACAATTGGCAGGGTCTCCATTGTCTGGTTTCTGCTTCTCCTTCTGGCCTGGTGAAGATCCTGCTGTTCCCCACCAGCCTGGATTACTCCTACTCACTCCTCCAAGCCAGTGGGTCATGTGCCAGGCCACCTCCCTGCCTTTGCTCAAGTGGTTTCTCCTCCCTGTGATACCCTCCTACTCTCTCCCCGCTCATCACATCCTCCATCCCTCATACTCAATCCACCTTCACCCCTCTCACGAGAGCCCCATGGGGCCATCCCTGCCATCAGCCATCTCCTCTTCCTTGCCCTTATTTTTGGTACCACCATTCTTTGCTTGATCATACTATTTGGGCATCTCTTGTTTGGGGTCATTTTTGTTATATTGTTATTTGGTCCTTACTTTTTTAGACTTAATTCCTGACTATCAACTATTCTGTAAGCTTCAATACACATATTGTAGCAGTGGGGGAATGCTATTTAAAGCCATGACTGTGGCCACTTTCACATAATAGGACATACATTCTCTTATAGGGAATAAATAATACCATGAGCCTTGATGGGACTTGTAGGTGAGAAACGCAAGCTCTGGGTATAGCCTAGGAAGTAACAAAAATGAAGAACAAGCTGTATTGTACTCTGGTGGGAAGTAACCCGAATTTGGGGATTGCAGGAAGCCGTTAGTTGAGTAGACAGCTGCCCCTGGAGAAGAGCAAAGCCCAAGAAGGTAATGGCAAGGCAAGGCCTTAAGGGGACGTGGTGAGTGGTTTGGCTAAAGGGCAGGACATTAGGCCTTCTGCGATTGCCCCTATGATGCTGTGCTCCAGTTCCTCGGCATTCAGCCAAATGCAGCCTAAGGCAGAAAGGATAGAGAAACTGGGGCCCTGTACAGCAGGGTGACATGGCAGGGAAAGGGCAGTCACTGCCAGGATGCTGGCAATCCTGGACCAGGAGACTGAGTTCTCAGAGACAGTTTCAGGACATACTGAGGAGGACTCGGCTCTCACAGAAGAGGAGTGGGACTCTGCTCGTTAATCTGGGTACACAGGAAGAGGAGCCCAGAAGACTGGATGGCTTAAAGTCCTGCTGTGTCAGAATTATAAGTATGCAATGTCTACCACGCAGAAATAGCACAATACTGTATTTGCCTTTCTGGAAAATTCTGCTGGGATGGTGGTTATGGGGTGAAGACTTTGGAAGTGTTTTTTGTCTGATAGTTTGAGGGTCCAATGTATTAGGCAAAATCACAATAAAAGTGATGTGCATTAAGTATCCTATGGGTATCATATATAAAATATATATTACATTTATATATATATACACCGGCCTCCCTTTCTCCCCTCCAGGCCCCAGAAGCAATATCAGGACTGCTGGGGTTTAGGGAGCACCTCAAGCACAGCTCTGCACCCTGAACCATGCCACTAGTTACTCCAGATGAGTTATGTCATCCCATGTGGTCCTCAGGGTACTTCCTGCGTGAAGTGCTGGATGTGCAGATGTCTCCACATGTCCCTGGAGGAGGTAGCAAAGAAGACCCAGGCTCTGGAGTCTCTATATTATATATATTATATATTTTATATATATCATGTCATATATATAATATGTATTTTTTATATATATATATATATATATATGTATTTTGAGACAGAGTCTTGCTCTGTCGCCCAGGCTGGAGTGTGGTGGTACAATCTTAGCTCACTGCAACCTCCGCCTCCCGGGTTCAAGAGATTCTCCTGCCTCAGCCTCCCGAGTAGCTGGGACTACAGGCACCCACTGCCACACGCAGCTAATTTTTGTATTTTTAGTAGAGACGTGGTTTTGCCATGCTGACTAGGCTGGTCTTGAACTCCTGGCCTCAAGTGATCTGCCCACCTCGGCCTTCCAAAGTGCTGGGATTACAGGTGTGAACCACTGCGCCTGGCCCTGTTCATTATTTTTTTTAAAATAGCCAGAACAGAAACTTACTGCCTTAAAGACTTTTTCCGATTAAAATTATGGCAGCCCTGATACATGAACTGTGGATTCTCAATCATCCATTTGTCTGTGCACTGGAGTGGACTGGGGCTTACTTTCTAGGTGCACTTTGGCCTTGCTTCCCTATTTGCCCACCGCCTTTTCTGAACCCAGGTCATGGATCACCTTCAGTTCAAGTGAGAGCCCATACTGGGATCCTGAGCGGGAGTGTGTCGGTCCTATCCCATCTCAGCCCACAGGTAAAGCACACAGCTCCACAGTAACTAGCCTTCCAGAATGGTGGCCCCTCAGGAACTCATCAGGATTCACACATTTCCTTAAACTCACTGCTGCCCAAGATTTGTCAAAGACTCAGCTGTCAAGGACAGCCTTTATGAAGGACTGCCACAGGGATATTCGGCCCTCACCAGTTTTCCAGAGAGGGCAGTGGCACAGGCTCCAGAGCCAGCCTGCCTGCTTTCCTGCCTGCCTGGAGATCATGAGCTCAGTAACCTTGGGAAGCTTTCTTAGCTTTTCTAGGCTTCAGTATACTCATCTGTAAATGGGAATGACCATATTACAATCTCATATGGGTGTTGTAAGACTTCAGCAAGGAGATCCATGCAGAGGGCTTAGAGCTGTCACTGGCCCTCCTGACGCTCAGTAAGCATTTGCTGTTGTTGCCCCTGGTTAAGTCACAGACCCTGCGAGCACTGTGCCTGGACTCCATGATGCTGGCTCTCAGGAGTGGTTTCTATTGTCTGATGCTGTGGCTTGTTGCCATTAGCCTCTATTAAAGGGAAGCCGTTGGTACTTATCACTGGGTTTATTCTGAAGAAGTTGTTGAGAACAGTTTATAATGTTGCACAGTGCCCTTCTCAGAAGGCCTCTAAAGAGCTCTTTCTGAGCGGTTGCCTCTCCTGAGCCCGGGAACATTGTGAATGATTTAATAATCAGGTTTCTCTCATCACACTGGCCCTGACAAAGTGCGTATGACTTCATGGTAGGTATTTTTGTATGGACCTCATTCTTGGCTCTATTTTATGACCCCACTCCTTGATTTATTTCTGTTAAATCATTCTATGCCTTGTAATAATAATAATTATCCACTGAGCACCTCTGTGGTCCAGGCTAGTGCTGGGAACTTTACGTGAACTGGTATTAATGTCTACCCTAATTCTACTGGGAAGACATCATTCCCAGATTAGAGGCAGAAAAATCTGGTGCCAGAAAGATGCTGGCACTTGTCCATGGTTCCTGGGAAGGAGAGAAGGCGAGCTGGGATTGCAGCCACACTGTCACACACACACCTAACTGATGCACTCTTCCTGTACGTGAAGCATTTCTGTATCCTGTCATAAATGCTTTGGGGAACAAGGCAAGATATAAATAAATAAATTACACTTTAAATGATGTCTTCCCTTGCTAGTTCTCTTATTTAACAGGAAGGACTATGGTTGTGGTATCGATGCTCCAAGCCCCCAGAGGGTCCCAGGACACCATGACCAACGGCCCTGGGCTAAAATGAGGAACAGCTCAGGAAGCAGTAAAAGCACACATTAATTCTGCTCCTGGTGTCAGAAACATGATTTTGTTGATCACAGGGCTGCCTTCTTCTGTCCCCCAAACACCAGCCTCCCTTTCTCCCCTCCAGGCCCCAGAAGCAATATCAGGACTGCTGGGGTTTAGGGAGCACCTCAAGCACAGCTCTGCACCCTGAACCATGCCACTAGTTACTCCAGATGAGTTATGTCATCCCATGTGGTCCTCAGGGTACTTCCTGCGTGAAGTGCTGGATGTGCCGATGTCTCCACATGTCCCTGGAGGAGATAGCAAAGAAGACCCAGGCTCTGGAGTCTCCTGCTTACACTGGAATTCAGGACGCCTTCCTCTCTCCCTGCCTCAGTCTCCTTTTTATAAGAATATTAATACTAAAACCCCCTCCTAGGAAGATGGTTGAAGGTACCAGTTAAGAGCACAGAGCTACATGATCACAGTTTGAATCCAGGCTCTGACACTAGCTGAATATAACCCGAAGCAAGTGATTTAACCTTTCTGAGCCCACATCTAACCTTTCTGTAAAATGTAGGTAATGGTAATTACTACTTCAGAAGAGTATGAAAGAATAAAATTGGTTGAGGTATACAAAATAATTTAAACTATGCCTGGCACATAGTAGGCACCGTTTTATGTGTTGGCTGTTACTGTTATTATACATGCAAAATGCTTCTAGTGACCATCAATTGATGTTAGCTATTATCTGCGCCCCCGTCATCCCCAACCCTCCCCCACCAGTTATGAACACAACTGCAAGTAGCGCCCTGGGAAATGTTGGTCTTGTCCAGTATATGCAAAGGGCAGGAATTCCGTGAGTAGCTCTTTGCATGAGAAACTGAATCATCCCAGCCTTTCCATCCTTGCTGAAGCAAGAAGGGAGGAAGAGAGTGAGTACAAACCATCTTAGATGCAGCTGAGCTGTGTTTCTCAGCTCCTTAAGACAAAGAGAACCTCATCCTTTAAATTTCAAATAAAATAAATTCCCAAGCTTAACTCTAAGCTGCATGTAGACAAATTAGCTCTGAGGCCTAATCACTGATGATATGTTTCTTAAGTGAATTCACATGAACAAATAGGAAACATTCTTCTTCCTTTTCTAAGTAACAGCCTGGGAACAAGAAGTTGACAGAAGCAGGGATGAGCCTGTGTGTGCACATGGAGCCTGGAGCTCCCAGGGAGAGGCCAACACTCCCCTTCCCCTCTGCCCACTCTTTATAGCTGTTTTTCTGCTCTTTGCCCTCCTGAATCATTTTATCTTACTGTCATGTTTTCAGACACTGAAAAAAACTACCTTGGCAAATTCGAGATGAAGTCAGAAATAGACTCAGAGGCGTTTATTAAGAAGCATTTCTAAAGGGAGAAAAACAAATTACAGAAGCAGAAGCTGGGGTTGAGCAAGAAGAGATCTGGAGGTTTCAGGTAAAGAAACAAGCATATGATAGATTAAAAACACAAATAGGAGACAGGACCTGAGAATCACGAAGTATTACATTTATAACTTAACCTTCATTAAATGTTCACTGCATCAAGCATACATGCATCCCATTTAATCTCTGGAGGAAAAGGGGTAGCTACAATGATGTTTATCTTTTTATAGATGAGGAAACTAAAGTATATAGAGGTTTAGGGATTTGCCGGCTTACGACTGTGCCCCTTGTGAATCAGGAAAGATTGGAGAAGATTCAGAAAAGATCCAAAAAAATAAAGAAGGGATCTAAAACCCAAGATTTTTGGCCAGGCATGGTAGCTCACACTGGTAATTCCAGCACTTTGGGAGGCCGAGACAGGCAGATCACTGAGGTCAGGAGTTCAAGACCAGCCATGGCCAAAATGATGAAACCTGTCTTTATGAAAAAAACAGAAAAATTAGCTGGGCGTGGTAGTGTGCACGTGTAGTCCCAGCTACTCAGGAGGCTGAAGCAGGACAGTCACTTGAACCTGAGAGGCGGAGGTTGCAATGGGCCAAGATAGCACCATTGCACTCCAGCCTGGGTGACAGAGTAAGACTCCATCTCAAAAATCAATAAATACAATACAATAAAATTCAAGACTTTTATGAAGAGTTCTGTTAAAAGTCCTAGAATTGTTTAGCACAGTGCAAAAAGAACTGAGGATGGGAGGGGTAACAAAAGACTTTATTCCCTAGTCTCCCTGGCGACTACCCTGTGTGCCAGCCAATAAGCTGTAAGCAAAGGATTATGTGGTACTTCCAATGAGTCTCTTTAAAAGAGAAGAGGCAAAGCTTTCTTCTGCCCCTTCCTCCTGCCTAGAATGCAGATGTAATGGCTGGAACTCTAGCAGTCATTTTGGACCTTGAGGTGACCTTGAGAAAAGGAGCCATACCTTAGGACGTGGAGCATCAAGTTAAATGTTTGGGTCCATGACATATTGGAGCCACATACCATCCCTGGACTGCCTATCTCTGGATTTCTTTTATATGGAGGAGAAATACACTTCTATCTTGTCATAGCCACTACTACAGCACACAGAGTAAACTTAATCCTAACAGATGGACCCAGACTTCTGCTGACAACCATCTTGCAACAACAAAGGAAGCTAGACTTGGAATAAAGCTGATACCACAGTAGCAGAGCAGAAACAAAAAACCCAGGTATTTCCATATGTCATGAAACTGCTGGGTCAAGCTTCTCCTGAAGCTGACATTTTCATGAGACTTTCCAGTTACATGAACCAATAGATTCACTTTACTTTTTAAACTAGTTTGTGTTGGCAGTTTTGCTACTTGCAACTGAAAGCATCATAGTTGACATGGCATTTCATTTCTAATGAAAGCAGTATAAACAGAAGTATATTTAAGTGCATCTAGGCTTTCCTTAGAGTGGAGTCATCAAATGCATACATAAGATCTGAATGATTTTTTAAAATTACAATTATGCACCACGTAACGTTTCAATCAGTGATAGGCCACGTAGACAACAGTGGTCCTATAAGATTATAATACCATATTTTTACTGTACCATTTCTATGTTTACATGTTTAGATACATAAATATTTCACATTATGTTACAGTTGCTGCAGTATTCAGTACAGTAATATGCTATACAGATTTGTATCCTAGGTGGGTAGTAGGCACCTAGGTTCGTGTAGGTACACTCTATGATGTTTGCTCAATGATGGAATCACCTAATGACACATTTCTCAGAACATATCTCCATTGTTAAGTGACATTACTGTACTTAAGATTCATTAAGTCCCTAGTATGTGCCAGGTATTTGACACAAATTATCACTCATCTAGGCAACAGTACTGAATGGCTGAAATTGTTATTCCCATTTTACAAATGAAGAAACTGAGGCGTGGGGGGTTACATAAGTTGCCCAAGGTGATACAACTAGTAAAGACACAGCTAGCAGTAAAACCCATGCCTGCAGAGGTCCTACAGACACAATCTTTGCATTACACAGAACCCTGGCCACAGCTATCTCCTAGTCCTAATGTTCTGCAAGTCCTGCTTTTTAAGCTCTGCTTTTGTTTTGGTTTTTGTTTGTTTTTTGGGTTGTTTTTTAGACAGAGTCTTGCTCTATCGTCCAGGCTGGAGTGTAGTGGTATGATCTCAGCTCACTGCAACCTCCACAACCAGGTTCAAGTGACTCTCATGCCTCAGCCTCCCAAGTAACTGGGATTACAGGTGCACACCACCATGCCTGGCTAATTTTTGTATTTTCAGTAGAGACAGGTTTCACCATGTTGGTCAGGTTGGTCTTAAACTCCTGACCTCAAGTGATCCACCTGCCTCAGTCTCCCAAAGTGCTGGCATTACAGGTGTGAGCCACTGTGCCTAGCTTGTTTTGGGTTTTTTTGTTTTGTTTTTTGCATTTTTTGTAGAGATAGGGTGTCGCTACAATGCCCAGGCTGGTGTCAAACCCCTCCCACTTTAGCCTCTCAAAGTGCTGGGATTACAGGTGGGAGCCACTGCGTCCAGCCTTAAGTTTTGCTTTTGGAAACCTTGCAGCGTGGCCAGTTTGGAAGAACATTTGTATCAGTCTCACCAAACAAATGGACCTGCAGTTGGGTGACACAGCATATGTTCATGGTCAAAGACACAAATGTTCCCTCTTTCTTGCCCACACCTGCTCTCTCTCAGAGCTCTTTGGCTCTCTCTGAGGAATGGCTCATTTGGGTACCTTGACTGTTTCTTCCTCTTTGAGATGGTACACACTGTCGAGGACACACATATTAGATATTGGATCCGGCCCACGTTCGTCTTAACAAATTATGCTGTCTCACTAGTGTTTGTTCTTCTACTGCTGGGCTAAATGGTTGAATTCCACTTTCATTTAAGATTTAAGGCTAGACGTTATACTCAAAAATCATTCCTGGCCTTTATTGATTAGCACTGATATAGTGCATCAAAACTGAAGATATTTGACACACAAGTCACACTGGGTTTTCAGGGCCTGTTTTTCATCTATGAATAAGCACACTGAGAGAGTTTTGTTTAATATTATTGAAGTTGAAGCATGTCATGTCCATTTACTGATATGTAATTCATTATAAGCAAATGTTGACTCTAAATGTGAAGTCACATGAAGCGTACTCCCTGTGATTCTATGCTATTTAGAAATGATCCCTTCTGTGGCCTGGAGTGGTGGCTCACGCCTGTAATCCCAGCACTTGGGGAGGCTGAGGCGGGCGGATCACAAGGTCAGGAGATCAAGACCATCCTGGCTAACACAGTGAAATCCCATCTCTACTAAAAAATACAAAAAATCAGCTGGGTGTGGTGGCGGGCACCTGTAGTCTCAGCTACTCGGGAGGCTGAGGCAGGAGAATGGCGTGAACCTGGGAGGCGGAGCTTGCAGTGAGCCGAGATCACACTGCTGCACTCCAGTCTGGGCGACAGAGTGAGACTCCATCTCAAAAAAAAAAAAAAAAAAAGAGGCCGGGCGCGGTGGCTCAAGCCTGTAATCCCAGCACTTTGGGAGGCCGAGACGGGCGGATCACGAGGTCAGGAGATCGAGGCCATCCTGGCTAACACGGTGAAACCCCGTCTCTATTAAAAAATACAAAAAACTAGCCGGGCGAGGTGGCGGGCGCCTGTAGTCCCAGCTACTCGGGAGGCTGAGGCAGGAGAATGGCATGAACCTGGGAGGCGGAGCTTGCAGTGAGCTGAGATCCGGCCACTGCACTCCAGCCTGGATGGCAGAGCGAGACTCCGTCTCAAAAAAAAAAAAAAAGAAATGATCCCTTCTGCTAAGTATTTTTTAATATTTCAAAGTACAAAAAAATTAACCCCAGATAAATAAAATAAAAATGTTTGCTCTTTACCAAATTGCCATATTCCATCTTATTTGGATAAGTCATCAATACTTCACAATCATCAATGCCAGATGCCAGTGAAAGTGGTGTGGATGGGGTATATAAATAGTGGTCATTAATATTTCTTAGAATGCTAATGACATTTTGTCTTCCCAGATAAGTCAGAGTCTGAATACATAAGTCACCAAAGCACAGTTTGTCATAGAATTCTGACATAAAATGCTATCTCCAAGCAAGTTTCCCAAATAAACAAATTATCTGGAGTGTTTACTACTCCCACGATCCACTTAAGAGCTTCACAAGTAGCCAATAGGAAACAGCAATGGGGATCTTTCTGCACCCAGGAAATAGGTATTTGCCAATAAGAATGAGAGCAACTTGAAAGGGACAAATTCTGTGCTAAATATAATTTCTATGCCCATACAACATCTAACAGAGCACTGTCAGAACAGTGTATATTCGAGAGAATGAGAAGAAAAGCTACAGACTGGGAGAAAATATTTACAAAAGGCATCTAATGAAGAACTGTGACCTAACATACACAGAGAACTCTTAAAAACTCAACAGTAAGAATATGAACAACCCAAGTGAAAAACTGGCAAAAGATCTGAATAGACACCTCATTAAAAAAAGACAGCTTATTGTCGCCTAATTCGGCTCCTGGTGCTTTCAGGGGTGAAGACTCTGTGTGAGTTCCTTGGTGATAGAGAGTCTTTGTATGGTGGCTTTCTTTCTCAGCTGCTGGTTGTAGCAGCAATGTGCCCACTGTTTCCTGTGGGGTTAGAATGGCAGAGGTCTCTCAAAGCTTATCTTGTTCTCCAGTGGTATGCACTTTTTAATTTTTTCCCTAGCACTTTATTTACTGGGTTGAACAGGTTGAGCTTCCAGCCAGAAGGGGAGGTGTCCATAGGTAAAAACCGATTGTGGTGGCCGGGCACAATGGCTCACGCCTGTAATCCCAGCACTTTGGGAGGCTGAGGCAGGCAGATTGCTTGAGCTCAGAAGTCCGAGACCAGCCTAGGCAACATGGTGAAACGCTGTCTCTACCAAAAGTACAAAAATTAGCCAGGCATGGTGGTGCAGACCTGTAATCCCAGCTACTTGGGAGGCAGAGGTTGCAGTGAGCTGAGACTGCACCACTGCACTCCAGCCTGGGTGACAAAGTGAGGCCCTGTCTCAAAAAAAAAAAAAAAAAAAAAAAAAAAAAATTGTGGCTAAAGCAAGTGGGTAAATGCAATACCCAGTTGTGGGTAGAGGTCCCAGCCCTAACAGAGGCAGCTGAGGGAGCTCTCAGTGAAATGCACTGAGGTCTTCTCAGAAGGAAGGGAGGGACACCTCAGCTCCTCTGAAAGTGATCCACCTCCTAGTCACACTCCTGACCCAGTGTCCCAGCTATTCAGATCAGACGGACACCTCTTTTCATCTGCAGGAAGGCTGATGTTCCATGTTGAGATGGATTGTGACTCTACCCCTCATGCAAGCCTGAACCTGGAGGGCATGCTGCCTGTGGAGAGGCAGCCCCGCTGAAGTGTTCAGGAAAGGCTATCTACAGGTGCACCCCATGGAGCACTACTCAGCCATAAAAAAGAATAAAATAATGTCTTCTGCAGCAACTTGGATAGAGCTGGAGGCCATTTATTCTAAGTGAAGTAACTCAGAAATGGAAAGCCAAATACCATATGTTCTCACTTATAATTAGGGGCTAAGCTATGGCTATGCAAATGTATACACAGTGGTGTAATGAACTCTGGAGACTCAGAAGGAGGTAAGGGGGAGGTGGGAGAGCAATGAAAAACTACATACTGGGTACACTACTTGGGTGACAGGTACACTAAAATCTCAGATTTCACCACTATACAATTCATCCATTTAACCAAAAACCAATTGAACCCCAAAAACTATTGAAATAAAAAAAAATATAAAGATATATAGCTAGCAAAAAAGCATATAAAAATGCTCCATAGCACATGACATTAGGGAAATGCAAATTAAAACAATGAGATACCTCTACTCACCTATTAGAATGGCCAAAATCCGAAACACCAACAATGGCAAATGCTGGCAAGGATGTGGAGCAACAGGAACTCTCAATGATTGCTGTACAGATGCAAAATGGCACTGTCACTTTGGAAGACAGATTGGCGATCTGTCACAAAAATAAATAGATTCTTACCATATGATCCAGCAAGCATGCTCCTTGGTTTACCCAAAAGAGTTGAAACTTCTGTCCATACAAAAACCTGCACGTGGATGTTTATAGCAGCTTTAATCATAACTGCCAAAACTTGGAAGCAACCAAGATGTCCTTCAGTAGGTGAACAGATAAGTAAATTGCTGTACATCCAGACAATGGAATATTATTCAGCTCTAAAAAGAAATGAGCTGTCAAGCTACAGAAAGACACGGAGGAAACTTAAGTGTGTATTGCTAAGTGAAAAAGCCAACTGGAAAAGACTACATACTGTTAATTTCAACTTTGCAACATTTTGGAAAAGAAAAAACCGCCGGAAGGTAAAACAAAACACAACAAAAGGTTGCCAGGGATTAGAAGGGTGGGAGGAATGCCTAGGTGGAACACAGACTATTTGCAGGGCAGTAAACTACTCTGTATGATACTATAATGGTGGATACATGTCATTATAAATGTGTCCAAACCCACTGGATATACACCACCAAGAGTGAACCCTAATATAAATGGTGGACTTTGGGGGATAATGAGGTGTCAGTGTTGCTTCATCACCTCTAACAAATGTACCACCTCTGGTGGGGGATATTGTTAGCTGGGAGGCTAGGCAAGTGGGTGGGTATATGAGAAATCTCTGTACTATCTGCTTAATTTTGCTGTGAACCTAAATCTGCTCTAAAATATAAAGTCTATTTTTAAAAGCATATGTTCAATAAACTCAATATATTTAATGAACTACTTGTATGTGAAATGATAACTTAAGTCACACATATGGCGATTTCAAAGCCTCTACACATTTGGTTAAAATGATTATTATCCAAAGACCTTAAAAACAACTATATGCAACTCAGCTCTAATATTCTGCCCATGGAAAAGTGCTACCCCAGGGTCAAATAATCAACCACAACCAAATTAATTTTGCCAAGTAATGGCAAAGGCTCAGTTAGCGCCAACTTCAACTAGAAATGCCACCTTATGCCTCCATTGTCCTGGAAGGTGGTCTCAGAGGCTCTGAAAAGCAGAAAGTAATGTGTCTCCACTGAATGCAGTCATGGAAATAGACCAAGGAAGTTTCTGTAATCCTGGAAACAAAGCTAGATATATCATTTCAGTATAAAGGGCAGATTCTAAATAGCCCAAACACTATCAAACACCATTATCAATGCCACACCTAGAGAGTTCACAAGACACACAACATTTGTGGCAGGAAAGTCACTATGAAAAAAGATTAGGCGGGTATGGTGGCTCAAGCCTGTAATCCCAGCACTTTGGGAGGCAGAGGCAGGCCGGATCGAGGTCAGGAGGTCGAGACCATCCTGGCTAACACAGTGAAACCCGTCTCTACTAAAATACAAAAAAACTAGCCGGAAGCGAGGTGGCCCGAGCGCCTGTAGTCCCAGCTACTCCGGTGGGGCAGAATGTAAGCCGGAGTGAGCTTGCGATGAAACTGAGATCAAACCTCAGCTCCAACCCTGAAGCAGAAGGGAGACTCTGTCTCAAAAAAAAAAAAAAAAGAAAAGAAAAGATCAGACGCCTCCGTGCGGTAGGGAGGCTTGCAAACAATTTCTCTTCTAGAGATTAGAAAGGCATTTCCTTGCTGGTCAGAAAGATGCTACACAACTACTGTCAGCTAAAAGACTTGAAAAAAAAAACCACATAGGGAAAACAATTTTTACTATACTTCAGGAAGTTAAGTGAGCATCAAAGTAAAAAGTGTATATAAATAGTTTAGGCATCAGGGAATGCATTGGCGTTCGGAAGTTCAAATTAAAAAAAAAAAAATGCATACAGTCCAGCTCCCAATCTGAAGCTCTACCAAGATCTAAACTCTTAATCTTGGGTTCTTTGAAGGACCTTGAAAGGTATTTAGTCCAACCTGCTACGCAATGCAAAAATCTCTTCTAAAACATATCTGATAGTCATGCTGCTTCGAGAGAATTTGCTATTTTCTAAAACTCCCCATTCCAATGTTGGATTGGCCTGTTGGGATGTTTTTGCTTAGTGTTAGCAAACAGTCCTTCCATCTAACTCCTAAACCCTGGGCCACACCCTTGCTTCTAGAACTAGAGACTAAGAATGATCCTTCTTCCTCATTCTAGCATTTACCAGCTATGTGACCTTCAAGTTAGTGAATTCTCCTGTGCATCAGCTGTATCTACTGAAAGGGAGATAACAGTACCTACCTCCTAGGGTTGAGGTGAGAATGAAATATTAGCACAGTGCCTGGCTTCTGTCGATCACCCAATAATTATTAGCTAGTATTATCATTAGCTATTGAATACAACAACCCTTCTGATAACTACGAAATGGCAACTTCTTTATTAGGCTTGCAAGGAATAGACATTTTCAGATTACCTTAAATCAGTGATTGTCACCCTTTCTGTGGAATGCTAGAATTTGGGGTTACACACTTGAAGGCTTGAAATGGTATCCACAATTATCCTGGGATTCCCCTGGTCCCCATCCACATCACTGCTATTTGAGTGGATCTTTACTTCCCTAATAGCCTCTGTCTTTGAAACCCAGAAGGTCAAGCACAAGGTGCTTTGGCACTAGAATGCCATCAGGTTCCACCTCTGCTCCCTGAACTCTGACCTACAGCAGGCTAGACTCTGACTCTATTCCACGTCATGCGGTTCTCAATTAGCAATCTAGCTTCCTAGAACTGCATAACAACAGAAATACTCCCCCAAAAAAGTCTTACCCATTGCAGCTCACTTGGGAAGCATTTAAGGCAATAAAATAAACCATCACATATCCATTGAAAAGCACTGCCTTAAGTAATAGGGTTTATTTGGGGCCACCCTGAGAAACAGAGGGATCTGGAATCTCAACCTCAAAGCCAGACCACATGGAGACTAGAGCTGGTTCAGGAGCTGGAAGGTTGCTTAGGATACAATGCGGCTCTAACAACTGGGTTATACCAGTAAATAAAATTGCCATCTGTTGAGCTCTTAATATGGGCCAGGCACCATGCCAAGCATTTTACAAGTGTTAGCTATCTTTTTTTTTTTTTTTTTAAAAAAAAAAAAAAACTGTTTAAATTGTGGAATAAAATACTCTTAGATTAGAGTGTTCAAAACAAATGTACAGTGTAATGAACAATCACAAAGCAAACACTTGTGTAACTACCTGCTCTGTTAAGAAACAGAAAATGCTCAAGCACTGCAGAGTCGTCTCGCTCTAAGCACTCCCTTCAGGCCCCAGGGCCCCTCCCTTCCTAGATGTAACCACTACTCTGATGTTTGTGATCATTGTTTCCTTACTTCTTTAAAATAGTTTCCTCAACAGTCTGTGCTATATAATATCAATATATAACTATATTATATACAGTTTTGCTTATTTTTGAATTCTAAAGTAAAATCATACATATTATTTCTTTTATTCAACATCGTGTTTATAAGATTCATTCATATTCTTCTCTATAGCATAGTTCATTCCCTCTCAGTGCTGTATAGTACTCCATTATGTGAATATATCACAATCTATTTACTCATTCTACAGTTGATGGATATTTGCATTGTTTCTGAGGCCATCATAGCAATAAAATTATGAACATGTTTGTATGTGTGTATATGTCTATACACATACATATAATATATGTATATGTATACATGGTATATGTGAAAAGTTCCTCTTATATACACACACCCAAGAACAAAATTACTGGGTTGTGTACTGTGCATGTTTTTAGTTTTATTCGATAATGTCAGTGTGTTTTCCAAAATGGTTATACTAACCTACATTCCATCAGCAGCATATAGATTTCCTGTTGTACCGTATCCTCACCAACAGTTGGTATCATCCAGTTTTTCATATATGCCCCTCTGATGAGAGTATGAAATATTTAATTGGAGTTTTAAGGTCCAGTCTTTTAAATTTTAAATACATTGAATCATACTTCATGCATTCATCTCTATCTTGCTTCTTTTGCTCAACGTGGTGTTCAAGGATTCGTCCACAATGTTGCATAAGGAATCTCACTGTGTTTCTCTTTATTAATGATGTCTATCATCTTTTCATTGTTTTGACCAGTTTACTATCCTCTTTTGTTAAGTGTCTGTTTAAGTATTTTGCCTGTTTATCTACTGGGCTGCCTGCCTTTTTCTTACTGATTTGTAAAAGACTTCTGTCTTTTTCAAAAAGTCTGGAGACCAATTCTCTAGTGGTTTTGTGTTGTAAATATCTTCTTTGGTATTCATGCATATCTCTTTAAAGCTCACAACAACTCCAAGAAATAAATACCTTAATGTCTATGAACAGAACAGTCTTAGAGAAGTTGGGTGGCTTGTTCAAGGTCACTGAGCTAGTTAGCACAAGAGGTGGGAAATCAAACTCAGATCCGCTCAGCTTGAAAGCCTGGCTCTTAAGCACTCAGTCATACTGGGGACAGAGGTCATCCATCCCTCTCTAGCGCTCTGTGGGTCTTCAGCCCCTTCTCCTGCACCTGCTTCTCTCTTCTCTCCTTCTTTCCTTGTGACTTTAACTTATGACTTCCATTTCCTGCCCTCTCCTTGTGTGGACTTTCTTCTGACTCCCCACCTCCAAACATTGTCACTCACTTGGGTTCTCCTTCAAACTCCATGAAGGACATCTCCTCAGCTGCATTTGGCACTGTCGCCTTCGTGGGCAGGCTTTTACCCCAGACCACGTTATGGCCATGGCTCAGGTACTTTCCCACTCCAATTGACTGTGGCCATGGTGGCAGAATCCCATAGTCAGCCTGCCTTTGATGGAGCTGTGGGCCTGAGAGACAAGGGTGCAAAGGCTGCTCTCTAAAACAGGTGTCTCCTCTGGATCTTCATGTTTTTGGCCAATCATCACTGGCTCCTTTGACATCTCATCATTCCAATGATAACTCCCATTCCATCTTTCTTCCAGGACACTGCCTTCTTCCTCAGTCCCCACCTAAGCCCACTCAGGCATCAGCTTCCATCAGTTCTATGGCCTAAAAAACTGTTAAATATAACCACTCCTCTCCATGGCCACCTCCACCCGAGTCCAGGCTACCATTATCTCTCACCTGGACTCCCAAAACAGCTACCCCAGGTGCTCTTCACATCTACTTTTCCATCTTCCCAGTCCATTCTCCATAACGGCAGCCAGAGGCACCTGTTCAAAATGCCTATCTCATCATGTCAGATTGCATGAAATTCCCTTTGGCTTCTCCTTTCTCTTGGGATAAGGACCAAAACCCTCAAGATGAATCACAAGGCCCTACAAGGTCTGGCCCATGCCTCCCTCTTCACTCCCCACCTGGCTCTCTGCTCTCTGCCCCCACGGGATCTTCAGTCCTGCTGATACACCAGGTTCCCTCTACCACAGGACCTTTTGCACTGTCTACACTGCCTGGAATGTTGAGACTGCAAGAAAACATGTGGTCTCATTTGCACTCTCATTGAGGTACATCCTGACTGGTAAGAAACATGGTATCTATCATTTAAATTTTCCATACCTTTTGACACAGTATTTCCACTTTTTTTTTTTTTCTTTTTTTGCAAGACAGAGTCTCGCTCTGTGGCCCAGGCTGGAGTGCAGTGGCAGTGGCTTGATCTCGGCTCACAGCAACCTCCACCTCCTGGGTCCAAGCAATTCTCCTGCCTCTGCCTCCTGAGTAGCTGGGATTACAGGTACACGCAACCATACCCAGCTAATTTTTATATTTTTAGTAGGGACAGGGTTTTGCCATGTTGGCTAGGCTGGTCTCAAACTCCTGATCTCAGGTGATCCGCCCATCTCGCCCTCCCAAAGTGCTGGGATTACAGATGTCGCAGTGAGCCAGCGTGAGCCACTATGCCCAGCCAGTATTCCCACTTCTATGAATTTGTCCTTTAGAAATATGACCACAGGCTATATAAAAAGGTATGTAGAACAATTGTTTGCAAATCCTTATAATAGTGAAAATGGAAACAGTACACATATCTATCAACAAGATACTAGTCAAATAAACTATAATACATCCATAGCATGAAATATTATTCAGACATTAAAAAGAATGAGGTAGATTTCCTTGTGTTTATGTGAAAGGATATCCCAGATATATGAAGCTAAAAAACAAAATTCAGAAGTGTATGATTCCCCTTGTATGCTTTAAAAATACATTGCATGTATATTTTTAAAAGTTGCAAAAATATGCACAAACTGGTTGACAGTGGCTATGTCTGGGGAGGGAGGATGAGTTGACAGGGCATATTTTTTCCTATTGTTATATATTTCAGTAATATTTGATATTGCTATTTTATTACTATAATTTTATAATCTGAAAAAATCTAATACAGTGAAAAAGATAGGTACATAATTAAGTCTGCCATGTCTATCTTCTCCCTAGAATTAGTAAGTTCTATGAAGTCATCAAATGTTTCTATCCTATTCACTGTTATTTACCCCAAAGCCTAGTCAGTGCCAGGCACATAATATGTGCTCATTAAACATTAATTGAATAAACAAATAATGAGCTGTTTCTATGACCCCATAAAATGTGATACCCACTCAGTCCTCCACAAACAGACTCCTGGCTACCTCCTCCCTGGAGCTGTACTCCATAGTTTTAAAAAGTTGTAAAAGTGCTTGACTTTTTTATGGCAGTCACATCACGCTATGTGCTGACACTCAGCTTCAGGGACTTCACACCAGTACTGCACTCAAGTCGGGTTCCCATTCTTGACTTAGGCAAATACTTTTTCTTAGACCCAAGTCAGGATTTCACAATTTGTCCCTGTTGAAGTTCATCGTTTTGTTCGTGCCTGTCAAGGTGTTTTGAAACTCAACCCCTGACTCTAACCCAATATACATCCTACCAGCTTTATATTGCCTGCACATTTATGATGCGTTTTCTTCCAATTTAATTATAAAAAATGAAAATTGTACAGGGCAGAGCCTAGGACAGAATCCCCCAGCCCTCCCTGAGCAATGACCTCCCTGTTGACTTAGAGGGGTCTGGGCCTTCTGTTTGCTTCTCACACACAGGACGCTTATTCCCACCTCAGAGCCTCTGCACCTGCCGCTCACTCTACTTGGAATGCTCTCTCTCCAGATGGTAGCTCCTCCACGATCTTCAGGACTCAGCTCCAAGGCTTTCTCACCAGAAAGGGTTTCCTACTACCTAGTCTAAAAGGATCCCCGTCCCCTACTCCACATTACTCTGTTTTGTTTTCTTTAAGGCACTTGTCAATCACTAAAGTTATCTTGTTCACCTTTTTCATTTACCTGTTTATTACCTGCTCCTTCCCCCTACCCCAATGTCAGCGGGGATATTGTCTGCCTTATCCATTGCTCTAATGCCTGGAGCACCGCAGTCACTCAGTAAGTATTTCCCACATGATTGAATAATTGACAGAGTTGGTCAAATACCCTGACACCTACTTACACTGTCTTCTAGACCCATGTCTCCATTTTACCTGCAAGGATGGTCCTGGGACTATTGTATAACAAATTACTTCAAGTTTGGAGGAGTCAACAAACACAAATTTATTCTCTCATAGTTCTGGAGGCCAGAAGTCCCATACCTGTTTCGGTGGGCCAAAATCAACGGGCCAAAATACCTCACTCCTCCAGCAGCTCTGTGGGGAGAATCTGTTCTCCACCTCTTCTAGTTCCCCCTGGCTGCAGTGTTCCTCGGTGTGTAGCTGTCTCACTCCAATCTCCATCGCCAGCATCTTTAAATCTTTCCTGCTCCATCTTTACATCGCCTTCTCCTCTGTGCATGTCATTATTTCTCTGCCTCCTTCTTATATAAGGATACATTTAATGGCATTTAGGGCCTAACTGGCTAATCCAGGATAATCTCTCCAACTCAAGGTCCTTAACTTAATCACCTCTACAAAGCCTTTACCATATAAGGTAACATTCATAGGTTTCAAGTATTAGGACCTGATATCTTCAGGGGCCACCATTCAGCCCAACAGAGTTTATTACTGATTTCGTGAAATGCCTTTGGAAAACCGAGACATACCATGTGTCCAGATTTCTCTTTTCCACCTCTCGGGTAGGGCCTGCCACAGAGGAGAGCTCCGTAAATGCTTCTTGAAGGAGTAGATGAATAGAAGATGTTGTTCCGCTCTACCATTCCCCACCCCAGCCCTCAAAAAGAGAAAAGAATGGGTCTATGACTCCTTTAGCATAACTGGTTTCTCCAGTTCGCAGACCCTTGAGAAGCTGAGGGGTTTCAGAAACGGGGAAGCTCTTCGTAACTGGTGGCCATCTGACACGCTGCCAATACCTATGGGGAGGGATACAGAATTACTGAATGAGCAATAAGACTAAAATTATTTACAAACAAGCTTTGCCCACTACAGAGGGTGTGGGCTTTGTTCATATTTGATTTCTTTTCCTCCCCAACACTCTGAAGAGGGTTGTACTGTAGCCAAATTAGTTCTTTGGCTACTGAATAGGAGGATGGGAGAGGGAGACCAAATGGCACTGAATAGGCAGGAGGAAATGAGTTTATCTTCCCCAAACAGAAGGGACCCCTGATGCACTTCATATAAAAGTACAGCATCTTGGGAGGAGGCCAATCAAACCCCTAACAGGGTCATTTCATAATAAAAACTATTCTCAAGCCCCTGGTCTGGACCCCAGACTTCTGGTTCCCTGCTGTTGGAGCAGGTTATTCTACAGTTAGCACATTTATTGCTCTTTTATAATTTCTTATCAAAACCAAACATTTGCTCCTTGGTCTTCATCCCCAAGACACCCCACCATGATGGAGTTCTCTTGAGATATCAGATAATGGGGTTTGGCACCCTGAGATTGCACCTGGGGTAGATCCCAGGGTCCCCACTGTGAGTGCAGGGGGAAAGGCTCTGAAAGCTGAGGGCCAACGTGAAGCCCTGTCTCAGCATCACAGTGGTGCTATAATGGTGCTCAAGACCTCCCCTCCCTCAGTCCACAAGAAAAGGGACTCTGATGGAAGCAGGGGTGAGGCTGAGGACAACTAAGTGGACTCTTATAAGGTAGTCCACCTTATAGTAGACTATAAGGTGGAGAGGAAGGAGGGATTCTCTTCTCTCCCTACCCCTGGTGTAAGCATTGAGAAGGTCAAACAGGCACAGTAAAGGGCCAAGGGCAAAGTGGGATGTTCAAGTCTACCTTCAAAGACAAAGAAGGGGTTTTTGAGATTCACATGTGGTTCAAGCCAGCACATCAGCAAAGGATGCAGCACAGATGCAAACTCAGGCACAATGGTCCTAGCTAGAGCAGGATGTGTACTTCTGGGGCACGCCCTCCTGACCATGGTGTAAGAACTCTGCCGTGAAGCCTGGGGACGCCATTCCAAGGAGAGCTGCTTGCTCTGGGGGAGCTACAACAGGCTGTAGCATTTTCTTGACTAAGTATTAGAATCTTGGGTTGGTGCCACAGTTTTCTGGAAAACACATCAGTGCAATTATAAAGCACATCAATGGGACAATATGATATATTCAGCAAGATTCTCAACAAACTAGTCCCTTTTGACTCCCATTACGGCCTTCTATTATACAAATAGAGGCACGTGTGGTTCTATTTTGTGGTTGAGGAAAAGAATGCTCATCACGAGTTCTTTTTTATTTATTTATTTATTTATTTATTTATTTATTTATTTTTTTTGAGACGGAGTCTTGCTCTGTCACCCAGGCTGGAGTGCAGTGGCCGGATCTCAGCTCACTGCAAGCTCCGCCTCCCGGGTTCACGCCATTCTCCTGCCTCAGCCTCCTGAGTAGCTGGGACTACAGGCGCCCGCCACCTCGCCCGGCTAGTTTTTTTGTATTTTTTAGTAGAGACGGGGTTTCACCGTGTTAGCCAGGGTGGTCTCGATCTCCTGACCTCGTGATCCGCCCGTCTCGGCCTCCCAAAGTGCTGGGATTACAGGCTTGAGCCACCGCGCCTGGCCCACTAGTTCTTACTTGCAGTAACTTCTCTGTGAATTAATTTCCAAAGTGGCTAAACCCCTTCTGAAGGATATAATGAACCACGGAAACGGAAACAAAAATTATCTCACCTATCTACAATGCCCATACTATAAAGCTGGAAACAAGGAGATCAAGGGGTTTACAGCATCAGATAAGACTGTAAAAGTTTCACAGGTTAATTTTGTTGGAAACCTGTAAATGAAGAGACTGATAGCTATAACTGTATAAAAAGTAAAGACTTCTGAACCCACATCAATCTACCATATCTGTATACACATAAATCTACCATAAATAAAGTTAAAAGACAAATAGCAAGTCAGGAAAAAATCTCGCAATTTATAATGTATAGGGGTATTTTATTTAAAATATAAAGAGCTTTCACAATTCATTAAGAGAAAGGTGAACACTCTAAAAGAAAGGTAGGCAATTTACAAAAAAATGAAATACAAATCATCAATAAGCAGAGATACAACTGAAATAAGCTGGAGGTGAAATTCTCTCCTCAGACTGAAAGACGAAAAAGAATCATCCGTATAGCACCTATGAGGCCGTGAGGAAATGGGAATCCTCACACACCCTGGCAAGGTTTGGCAATTTCAAAACTGTAAATGTGCATTCACTTTGACCTGGCAATTTCATTTACAGAAAACCATCCTAAAGAAATAATCATAGGCTGGGCGCGGTGGCTCAAACCTGTAATCCCAGCACTTTGGGAGGCTGAGGCAAGTGGATCACTTGAGGTCAGGAGTTCGAAACTAGCCCAGCCAACATGGTGAAACTCTGTCTCTACTAAAATCACAAAAAATTAAAAAAAAAAAAAATAGCCAGACATGGTGGCGGGCACTTGTAGTCCCAGCTACTTGGGAGGCTGAGGCAGTGGAACAGCTTGAATTCAGGAGGCGGAGGTTGCAGTGAGCCTGGGCAACAGAACAAGCCTCCATCTCAAAAAGAAAAAAGAAAAATAAACAATCGTAGATGTGCAAAAAGATTTAGCTACATACAACATTTATTGCAGCACTGTCAATAATATATAGAAATATTTGAAAAACCTAAATGCCAAAACTGGGGATTAGTTAAAAATATTATAGTTTAAGAACGAATCACTAGAATATTATAGTCTTTAAAAGTGATTATTTAAAAAGTGAGTATATTGATCTATATTGGCTATGTTATCATATAGTGCTAGATATTTAATATATATAAAGTGGCTTGGTTTGGAGATTGGGGATCTAAAGGTATATAAATATATTATTGATAATGTGTGGCATTACATATATATCAAAATATTAACACTTATTCCTAGGCTTCTAACTCTTATTTATGCCTTTCATTTCCTTCTAAATTTTTTGCAATGATTGCTTTCTATGCAAGGGAAAAAATACAACTATTTCATAAACAGGATGCACATGTGGGCAAATACTCTTAAGCTGGAAACATCCTTTTTGGCCACTGACAACTCACAGAGTAAATAAAAAAGACTAAAGTGCATCATTTAAAATTAGGGTAGCCATACAATTTATCATCTAAACCAGGACACTTGATTCTGAAAGGGGAAGCTATTAATACCTTTACTGGGACAAGTAGCATAATCCAGGACTCCCTAGGCAGACTCAGCTGTTTGGTCAGCTTACTTAGAATGAAAATTTTAAATACTTTGTCTCCAAAAACGACCCTGTGTTGGAGTGTTCAAGGGTAAGCCACAAATGTAGAGACTACCCTTTTATCAGTACGATTGGGTGTAGTTTTTAAACATGCCAACCAGATGGCTAAAGGATCTTGAAAAGTTCATCTTTCTCACCTAATTAGCTCGTTTGGATTGACAGAGCCCTAATTTAGAGATTTGTTCTTGAAAAAAAGTATTTCTCAAAGAAATATACCACTTGAGACCGGGCGTGGTGGCTCAAGGCTGTAATTCCAGCACTTTGGGAGGCCAAGGTGGGCGGATCACCTGAGGTTGGGAGTTCAAGACCAGCCTGACCAAAATGGAGAAACCCCGTCTTTACTAAAAATAAAAAATTAGCCGGGCGTGGTGGCACATGCCTGTAATCCCAGCTACTAGGGAGGCTGAGGCAGGAGAATCACTTGAACCCGGGAGGCGGAGGTTGCGGTGAGCCGAGATTGCGCCATTGCACTCCAGCCTGGGCAACAAGAGTGAAACTCCATCTCAAAAAAAAAAAAAAAGAAATATACCACTTGACTAAGAACCCACTGTATTATTAGCTATACTATGTCACATTGCAGATTTTAATCTTGGAAACATTGTGCAACTCTTTTAAAGTCTTCATGATTCCAAACTTCCTGAGACTCACCTGGTTTCCACTAAGGACTTTATACAGGGAACTATTATCTCTGTGACCCGAGGCTCTTACTTAAGATGGCCACTATTCGCATCCTTCAGCCCTGGGTCGCTCTGCCCACCAGCTATTTATATCCTCCTTGCCTTTCGCAGCCGGGCTCAAGTTTCTCCTCTCTCCTGAGCCTTTGCTGCCCACCACAGTCATCCGCGCTGCTCAGCCTCCTGTGACATTTATTACCTGCACATCAGATCAGCATCTTCTCACAGGCTATCCTGTTTCCTAATTATTGATTGTACACAATCTCCCTCAAACTAAATAAGCTCCTCGTAAGAAACAACTATTCTTAGTCTATACCACGTGGCACTTGGCACTCGGCCAGGCAAGGTAAGTCTGTCAACCCCTCTTAGCCCGCTTATAAAGTGGGGGTTGTAATTCCTTTGTATACTCCACCTCCAACGCAAACTGGGGTAGTAACAAGGCATTATAAGAGATAATTTTTTTAATTAGCCAAATACCCTAAATGCCAGGGTATTTGCGTAAGTGGAAAAATAAAAGCCTTCTCAACTGAAGCAAGGCCTTTTCCCCTTTAAAACATCATGAAATGACACACACTACAGATTCAGAATAAACTTAGAAGAGAACAAATCTGTTGAAGAATAGTGTCTCGTGTTAAAAAATGGCTGCATAGGTACAAAGGATAAAAGCTTGGACAGGCTGTGTTAACATCTGCAATGCTGTCACTCCCATCTTATAATATTTTACTTGTATTTTGATTCTCCCTGTAGACGGCCAATATGGAGCTCATCCATTGATCAATTCCCCAACATTTGTGCCCACCCTCCTAAGAGTCCAGCACCTGCCATTACTTGGCATCGATCACAACCTAAGCAACGCATGTTGCTAAATCAATCATGGGTCAATCTATAATTGAAATAACATTCTTTGCACCTCCCCGCTGCCAAATTTATTAAACTAATATAAATGTCGATGTCTCTTTCTTCCAAGATGAGCTTACAATGACTTAAGCCCTAACTGCAGTGTGAACAACCAAAATTAGATACTGAGGCTCTTTTATTTATTCCATGACCCAAGACACTATGTTTCTCATACACAAAAGAAACCTTGGGAAATCTGCCAACTCAAATGTATTACTTGCAAATGGCATCACTCTGCAATACCAACGTATAACCACACACGTGGCTGGCAAGACAGGGTGACTCCTTTTCAAGCAAAAACTAAAATTCCCAGATGAACTGGTTAAACATACAAAGAGACATCAATGACACCATTCCTTCTGCTAGTCCATCTAGCACCTGAGTGAGCTTTAGGAAAAGGCTCACCTGCTTCAAAAACTCTACTTCCATCTGTTAGAAAATAGTCTTTATAGTCCCGATTTTGTTAGAATAAGCTACTTTACTGCCATCTGCCAGAAAAATTATCATAATAAATCTCTGATGTCTGTGATTTGAACAGTGACTCCTTAGAAGGGACACAATTGTACAGTGTACAACCTACACAGCAGTACTGGCCAGGTGTTTAATAACTTTGGAATATAATAAACCAGTGGGGGAAACCATGCTTTACTTTACTTCCCCTCTGAGCCTCAGTTTCATCATCCATACATTGGCAATAATAAGAGCTATCTAGTATCGGTGTCTTAGCACTGATCAGGCTTCCTATTGGAGTAGGAAAGCAATGGTTTGTGAAAGATTAAGACAATAAAAGAAGACCACGTTACTTGATTATCACATAATAACTATAACCATAAGATGGAGAGCTCACATTCTCTGACTCTACAATATCATTCATCCAATTATATAATTTAGTTCTTCATAAATTGAAAGTGAAAAGATTTTGGGTTTTTTGGTAGTGATGATGGGTCTCGCAGCCCCCACCACACTCTCTTACTAGATTTCTGATTGAAGAAGCCCACAATGCAAGGTAGTTGATGAGAGTTAGGCATTTACTATCTAGAAATGAAAAAAAAAAAAAACTAAAATTAATTGGCCTACATCAGGGTTTCTCTCGATCTCATCACTATCATTTTGGATGTGATCAACCTTTGAGATAGGGGCCGTCCTGTGCGTTCCATTGTAGGAAGTTTACCAGCATCCTTGGCTTCTACCCGCTAGATGTCAGTAGCACCTTCACCCCCTAGTCATGACAACCAAAAACATCTCCAGACATTGCCAAATGTCCTCTGGGAGGAGGGGTGGCAAAACTGCCCACAGTCGAGAAACACTGGCCTACACAGAAATTCAAATTCATGGCCGTAGCATCATTCTTGGGAAACAGCAAGCTGGCCTCCCACCAAAGGAGACCTGGACTTTAAATTCTACTATGGGTGTTCTATGTCCTTAAAGGTTCTAGCTTCTACTTCCTGTCATATAAATAAAACCCAGACTCTGGCCTCTCACTTCCAGGATTTCCTCCTTTGCAGGGTATTAAAAGGTAGGGCTGGGGGCAAGTGTTAGGGACGACATCATGGCCCAGGCATCCCCCTCTGCTCACTTGGTACTTGGCTGCCTGCCGGGGTCCCAGCACTGCCATCTTTTCTTGAATAATGGTGCTGTTACCACACAGGGCTGGCATGAGCTGGATACTTGCAGCCTTCCTGTTGTGACTCCTACAGAAGTATAAACTCATAATTTAGTTTCCCATAGCACAGCTATCGAAGGCTCGGTCATTTAACAAAACTTTGGGTAAAGTAAAAGAAATGACAACACAGAAAACCTTACAATGGGGTACTGGATTTGAAGGATTCCAGAGTCATACCTTGGTCATTCCAGACAGGTCCCCTTTCCAGACGCTGCGTGGCCCAACTCCCAGCCCACAGGGTTCATCTGCTTCTCTCCCACCACCCAGAGAGACCTTCAGTCCCTTCCCCTCTGAGAAGCCCAGGGGTTCCATGCCCTGTCTCAGGTCTGCTCTCTCCCTCTCCTCCAGCCTTCACTTTCCATGGCTCTACTTTCTCCCTTCTGGCCTGATGGACAGCTGGGAGCATCCACATCATTCAAGAAAATTCCCAACTACCACTCACAGAGGTTGGCCTTTTTAGATACTTAGAAGACAATATCTCTCAATAATTCATTTCCCTAAGTCTGAGATATTTGTCTTGGAAAATCATCTCACGGGAAGCTTCACCAAGATCCGAGCTGGCTGTCGTCATCGGGCCCATCTTTACAGCATCCTGTGGGCATGAAGTGAGGTTCTGTTTCCTATGATCTTCTGGACATGGCAAATGTTGAACAATGTCATGTATAACGCACTTCCCAGGAATTATTAAAAAAAAAAAAAAAAAAAAAAACTTTTTTAGAGATAGAATTCACTAAATCTATAATGAAAAAGTTTTTTTTTTTAGACTACAAAGCATATTATTTAAAGAAGAGTAATTAATTGATGCAGGAAAAAAAAAAAACAGTTCAAACAATGAACAGAAAAAGAGCTCAGAAACAGACCCAGGTGTTTGGAAAATAAGTATAAGAAAGATCTCTAGAGAAAGGATAAACTATTCAATATATGGTTCTGAGGATAAATGGCAACTGTCTGAAAAAAGATTGAAAATTAATTTTTTACCTCACATAATTAACCAAAAGATTCCAAGATCTGAATATAAAAACAAAAACCTATAAAGCATAAAGACAAAATATACGAAACTATTTTATGACTTTGAGGAAGTGAAGGTCTTCTTAAGCAAGACACAAAAAACAAAAGGCCTCAAGGAAAAGCCTGAAATGTTGACTGTTTCCAAAGGGGAGAAAAAGTGTGTGTGGAAAAGATGCCATAAACAAAGTCAAAAGAAGAAAGGCAACAAGCTGGAAAATTACATTATTTCCAAATAGAGAAAAGATCCAAATTGAGAATACATAGAGAATTCCTACAAATCAATAAGCAGATCTAAAAAATACCAATGACAAATCATCAAAGGATACTAACAGCAATTTACAGAGTACAAATACAATGAACATGAGAGGAAAATGCTCAAAAAACACACCACAAATGAGGGAAATACAAATCAAATTTTTTTTTTTACTCATAACATTGGCAAAATTTAAAAGGTTTGAAAATGTTGCGCATTAATTAAGGAAATGGGCACATCTCTGTACTGCTAGTGGAAGTATAAATTACTCAGCTACTTCAGAAGACAGTCTGGCAGAACCATTAAAATTAAAAATGCACATGCCCAGCAATTCTATTTCTGGGTAGTAATACTTCCTCACGTGCCCAGGAAGCATATATAAAAATAAAGATGTTGACTACCTATTTTTCATAAAAACTAGAAACCCAAATGTCTATCAATAAGATAACAGATAAATATTTGGGAGCCCGAGGTGGGTGGATCATTTGAGGTCAGGAGTTCAAGGCCAGCCTGGCCAACATAGTGAAACCCCACTTCTGGTAAAAATACAAAAATTAGCCGGGCGTGGTGGGGGTGCCTGTAATCCCAACTACTTGGGAGGCTGAGGCAGGAGAATCACTTGAACTCAGGAGGTGGAGGTTGCAGTGAGCTGAGACTGCACCACTGCACTCCAGCCTCAGCGACAGAGCAAGAGTCTGTCTCAAAATAAATAAATAAATAAAAAATAACAGATAAATAGACCCTGGAACATTTTATGGAATACCATGAAGCAGTTTAAAAGAATGAGGTATTTCGATATATAATGACATTTAACAGCACATGTGAAAAAAGAAAATTATAGAAAAATGTCGGTAAAGTGATACTATTCACATTAAAAAGAAAAACAAAGACAATACACACAGCAATATCATCTATACCTTTAAAGACAGACATATACAGTAGGTAAATGTCTAGAAAATGGTATGAAGAATGCCTTCAGACCTGGGGGTACAGGAGTGACCACATTTGAAGGGGTTATTTCTCCCTTATCTCTATTGTTTCACTATTCTTTCTCATGAGGAGAACATGCTTATTCATAATGTATTCATTTGTTTTCACACTGCTGATAAAGATATGCCCAAAACTGGGAACAAAAAGAGGCTTAGGCCGGGCACGGTGGCTCATGCCTGTAACACTAGCACTTTGGGAGGCTGAGGCGGATGGATCACCTGAGGTCACCAGCCTGGCCAACATGGTGAAACCCCATCTCTACTAAAAATAGAAAAATTACCCAGGTGTGGAGGCAGATGCCTGTAATCCCAGCTACTTGGGAGGCTGAGGCAGGAGAATTGCTTGAACCTGGGAGGCGGAGGTTGCAGTGAGCCAAGATCGTGCCATTGCACTCCAGCCTGGGTGACAGAGCAAGACTCTGTCTCCAAAAAAAAAAACCAGGTTTAATTGGACTTACAGTTCCACATGGCTGGAGAGGTCTCAGAATCATAGCGGGAGGCAAAAGGCACTTCTTACATGACAGTGGCAAGAGAAAAATGAGGAAGAAGCAAAAGCAGAAACCCCTGATAAACCCATCAGATCTCGTAAGACTGACTTACTATCACAAGAACAGCATGGGAAAGACCAGCCCCCATGACTCAATTACCTCCCCCTGGGTCCCTCCCACAACACGTGGAAATTCTGGGAGATACAATTCAAGTTAAGATTTGGGTGGGGACACAGCCAAACCATATCATATGATTTTCAAAATTCACTGTCAATTTTCTTTTATGTAAGAAACACATTTTTCAAAGAAAACAATAACAAGCAGAAATCATACTCTGCTTAGTTTTAAGACAACTATCTACCTCATCATGCAAAGGCAGTTTTGTCTGCAACCAAACTGGATTTTGCAGTTCCTCTGCATAGCAAATGGTCTTTTAGGACCTTTCCTGAAGAAAGGTATATTTATGTATTACCATGATGTATATGTCAAGAGGAGGTTTTGGGCAGAGGTTTCCACATAACTGATGCAGGCCAGCAGCTCATGTAAAGGAGAGAAGCGCTTTAGTTTCCTTTCTAAGCAGAAGGATGTCTCAGAAGCAACCAGAGGAGCTACTCCTAGGTGACTGTCAGCCTGTCTCTGACTGGCAGCTATCTAAATGATGCACTGAAACTGAAGTATCATCACAGTGAACATTGAACCACTGTCCACTGTGTGCCAAGCCCTATGCCTGGGGCTCAGTACCCAGAATCTCAATCCTCACAACAATCCCAAGAGAAGAGCTTTACTACCCATTTCAGAGATGAGGAGCCTGAGGTTCAGATGGATCAAGGCAGGTTCTCAAGCAAATGACTAAAGGGCAATTCTAATTCACACCTGCCCATCTCAAGCCTATGCTCTGGCCTCCACCCTGTACTGCCTCCCACACCATAGCAAATGGTAGGTTTGAAAATATGGATGGGCTTTGCTCAAAATAATATGTGTGCATTAATGTTAACTTTCTTTATATGTAGGTTAAGGGCCAAAAGTGATTTCTACAAGAATCCTAAAGAGAAGTTATCATCTCTCCTGTCTCACCCTTGCAAAAGGATAGTGGTCAGGAATGGGGCTGGATCTGCCACATTCTGGGGAACAGAGATGACCTCAACCTTCAGCACCAGAGCAGTTCCAGGGAGCACCGACTGACCGAACTCACAGGTGAATCAGTCAAGAGTTTTAAGACCAGCTTTCCCTCGAGATAACACACTCCCGTGCTGGCTGTTCTGCCCCAGTCAGAATGCAAATGTTTGTGTAGTTATATTTATTAATAGAGTCCATGGTTAGCCAGGCCTGGCACATGGCTAGGGATCTGTATTGAAACCAATAAGTAAAAGCCTGGAATTTCTATTTTCGTTCCCACTTCTGTTGCTACTGGGGGCCTTTTATCCAGTCCTGTTTTTAATCCAGCAGCCTTGCAAGGGGCAGGAAAGAGGCAGGTAAAGTTGTCTAGCAAGGCAGAGTAGAAGGCACACCTGCCCTCCAGATGCCGAGAGCTTTCATAAAAGGTAACAACGTAGGTAACAAATTTCCCCCAAACTATAATTCTCAGGGAGAGTGGGTTAGGGAAATAAATTTAGAGAGAAGAGTGGCAGATGGGATAGATGGATTCAATTAAGGCAAAGAACATCAAACAATTCCGGGGATGCCTCATTCTAACGGAACATGTCATTTTCTCCTCATTGCCTCCAGGTAACTCCCAACACACTAGGTAGCAAGTAGGGTGCTCACACGGTGCCTCAACCCCAGCAGGAGTTTAATATCCTCAAATGAGAGAGCTAATATTCCCTCTTCTCTTCTTTTCAATAATGTGGTGAAACAGCACATGAATCAGACTAAGTGAATGCAGGATACATATTAGATGCACATTTTACAGAACCAGGTGTTAGTCAAATTAAATAGGTATTTTCCATTGTCATCTCCATAGAACAGATTTCTTTATTTCATCTACGGGAGACTCTCCTTTTTAATTAAACCAACCACACTGTCATTTTCCTAAGAAAGATAATAAAACAATAAAAATATTTACATCCCTTTTATCTCCCTAAACATTAATCATGAGGGGAAGAGGGTGTTTTGCCTTTGCTAGATAGTTTTATCACATAGACATTATACTAATATGCTTTAAATTACTGTTTTACAGGTCACTTTATCCTTATTAAGGATGTATTAGATTCTTGTTGCCTCTAACAGTATTTGTAATTATTTACTACCAAAAGGAATTCAATTCTGTAAAAAATTAACCACCATATATAGTTGATATATGAGTATTGATATGTATATAATACATATACAGCATGTAAACCTGAACATTACTTCCAATTGACCTCAATTTTCATCCAAAGTCAAGTGTAAGTGTCTAGTAGTTTGATAAGCAATGCTTTCTTTATTCTCTGCCTCTCAGTTATGCAATTTGATTGACAGTCATGTTATCCAACACAGTCATAGGTGGGTTATAGTTTCAACAAGTCAGTATTATTATATCTATAGTCAATGGAGAGACTGGGGAAGGCTTAGAGTAAAGCAACTCCACAATTATACTCCATAACTAACTATAACAATGTAGATGTATTCTGTTACCAATTAAACGTGGCAATGCATATAAAGTCTTCTTTTGTAGAGATGCTAAATCACTTTTAGATCCTAGCCCACAATTTACTATGCTGTAGAGTAAAATCATCCCAAATAGAAGGAAATAATATTTGGGCTGTCAGACCCTCTTCAAGGTCCTGTGTAGTAACCTCCATTTGAGAGACTCCGCTGGGAAAGTAAGCTCATGTTAAAATATGGAACTATTGATTTGCTTCACTATAACTGAGGTGCCCTGACTTCTGATGACAAGCCACCTTTGATGTTTTTGAGTGGTTTATAGTGGCTCCCAGGAGAGGAGACAGCATTCCGGAAACTCAAGTCACTGACTCTCAGCAAGTGGCCCACTCACATGGCTAATAGCAGGATTAAGCTCCTCACCGGCTGTTGTACTGAGGGCCTCAGTTCCCCACTGGCTAATGACCAGAGGCCTCCCTCAGTTACCTGCCACACAGGCCTCTCCACAGGGGAGCTTACAACATGGAAGTGGGCTTCCCTTAGAGCAAGCCAGGGCGTGCAAGAAAGAGTGAGAGTAACAGAAGTGACAGCCATTCTGTACCCTAACCTCAGAAATGACATCCCACCACTTTTGCTATATTCTATTTGTTATAAGCAAGTGACTAAGTCTAGCCCACACTAAAGAAAAGAGGATTACATAAGGGCATGAACACCAGGAGGTACAGACTTTTGAGGCCACATCAGCGGCTGCCCACACCTTCCTTGCATGCACAACATGGGAATAAACACCAAAATAGATAATAAATAGAGGGAAAATAGGGAAGCAGAAGGGAAAGGGAAAATGTTCCAGCATCTAATTATTCATGCCTCAGAGCGCTCGCATTCTCTCTCCCCACCCCTAAATCTAGTCTAACCCACCAATCAGGTGCTCTCTTCACAGAGTCTCACATCTGTCTCCTCTTCTCTACCTGCATAGCACCACCATAGTTCAGGCTTTCATCTCTTCACACCATGAATATTGCAGCACTACTTTTCTAACCAGGCTCTGTACTCCAATCTTTCTAAGTCACACTTTTAACTTATCTTTATGGTACAGAAAGCCCTTCAGTAGCTCCCCATTGTCAAACAAAATCCAGACTCTTTAGACTGCTGTTCGGTGCCTTCCATAATTTGATCCAGGCCTGGGTACCCAAATGTATCACCCCCAAACCCCAGTAACAATTCTCCATCCCAGGCAAACCATGCTCAACACCCAAACACACCATGTTTATACTCAACTTGAAGCCTCTGCTAATACCATCATTCCCCCTCCCTCTGCAAGACCAGTCTTCACTTTACCATTACTAATCTTTGGCAATTTCCAAGATGCAGAGCAGATCCCATCTTCTCTGTCACACAGAGAAGTTGGGAGTTTCTGTTCACTCTCAACTAGATTTCAGTTCCTCCTATGAACTGGCACAGCTCTGAGAGACCACCCCACCCACTGCACAGGCCAGTCCCTGTGTATCTGTCCTGTTTTCCCAAGGAGTCGGTAAGTTTCACAATTTCCTTCTTCCAGAGACCACCAGACTGCATCTCTGTGAGGGTGAGGATAGGTCTCACTCATCTTTCCCTCCTGAAGGCAGCTGTTCCATAACAGGCAATATGGGTTGTCTTACGATGGATGGAAGGAAGGAAGGAAGGAAGGAAGGAAGGAAGGAAGGAAGGAAGGAAGGAAATGTCAAGCCCAGGGTCTAGCATATAACAATAGGTCAATAAGTAATAAATATTTGTTAACTCCACCAATTCTTAAAATGGGAATTGTTCACCAAGCGACACCTTAGCTATGTAGGCGCCCTTCCAAAGAAAGCAAAGGCAAGTGCAGTTATCTGAGTCTGAAACAAACAAGCCGACTCACACAAACATCACAACTAAAGGCAAATCGGCAGCTCCTCATTCCTCGCCCATCTTAACACTGGCTTAGAGATACAGGGTGCCAAGCTCAGAGACATTATTAGATGGCTCAGCCAGGGCAGAACTCAGTCCGTACAAAGCAACTTCAAATCAGTGCGCTTCAGCTGTGACAACTTGGGAAACAGCAGTGGTGAGAGCTAAAAGGGTGCTGGGAAAAGAGAGAGAGAAAAAAATATGTCGATTGTGGGGTGAGGGCGGTGTCCATATAGTTTAGATAATTCTAGTAAACAAAGGCTTTGTTAAAAAGAAGTAACAGAAGACATTTTAAAGCCTTCTTTAAAGGGTGAAAATCTCAACTAAAGCACCCAACGTCCAAAATCAAGAGGAAATCTAGCGCTCCCTTTCTAGCTGGTTAGAGCAGTTAAGCCTGAAGTGGATTCTCCCAGGAATCAGATTCCTGGCGAAAGGTTGCCTGCGCAAACCCGGGCCACTCTCGTCTCACGGCAGGGAGCTCTGGAAATGGCTCAGGAGCTAGGCCCGTTAGCATCGTCTTCCAAGAGCCGTGAATTCGCCCTCCCGCTCTGCTGACCCTGGAGCAAAGTCCACGCAGTGGTTCTCTGAGAGCCGGAGACACGAACCGCGCGTGGAACCCGGGGGACCGAGGTCCTGAGTGTTGAGTTTTGCACGCCCCGCAGCCTGAGATGGGAAGGTAACTCCTCACGCCCCAAACTCACCTGCATTTCAGAACCACATCTACCCACTGGTTTCAGCTCCCAGAGCAACAACTGCAGAATCTCCACGGTCCAAAGTCCTCCAGGAAAGAGAAGAAAGGGGTGACGGGGGTGAAGGCTGGGAGGAGAGGTCACCAGGGTCCCTTCCCTGGTTCGGGTGGTGGTGGGGGTCGCAACCCCTCACGCCTCCTCCCCGCCAAGCCGTCGGGTCTACCGCGGCGGCGCCTCGCGGTGGGCGACAGGGACCCGGGGAGAGAGGAACAAGCTGGAAGCAAGGGTTGCCTGCAAAAACTTTCGGTCCTCCAGCGGCAACTCTGCGGGAAAGACCACCCTTCCTTCGGCCCCGCGTCGGGCCTCTCCCCGTGTGCCCTGACCCCTGGCACCCCGGGCTCGGGCGGCGCCGCTGCATCCCGGCTGCCGGGCGCTCTGCAGCCTCCACTCTCCGGCACGCGGCGCTCGCCCGTCAGTGCGGCCCCTCCCCGGCAGGCGGGCGGCCCCCGGCGGGCGGGCGGGCGGGCGCGGACTGCAGGCGCCTCTCTGCTGCCCCTGGCGGCCGCGGGCGCGCAAGCCCCACCGAGCTGGCTCCGGGAGCCAGAGCGCCCGCCCCTCCTCCGCTCCCTCTCCCCTCCTCCTCCGCCGCCCTCCTCCCATCCCGCCCTTCCTCCCTCCCTCCCCCTTTCAGAACACTCAATGTCGGAACGTTCCGAAGATGACGTCGGAGCGTTCTCGAATCCCGTGTCTCTCGGCTGCTGCTGCCGAAGGAACAGGGAAAAAGCAACAAGAAGGAAGAGCAATGGCGACACTGGATCGCAAAGTGCCCAGTCCGGAGGCGTTTCTGGGCAAACCCTGGTCCTCCTGGATCGACGCCGCCAAATTACACTGCTCCGACAGTAAGAACCCCACCGCCTCCTCCTCCTTTTATTATCCTGTAACCTTTCCATTCACCTAGAGCCACTGGGAAAAAGTGTGTGTGTGAGAGAGAGAGTGGCCCCCGGTGTCCTCCATGCTTCTCCCTCTCTCTCTAAATAAATACACACAGAGACAGATCATCAATGCACAGGGAGAGGCCCGGCTGCCAGGGCTGTCTGTCTGTCCGTGCCCGGCTCCCCGTGGCAGCCCGCGGGGTGGGCTCGCAGCCCCACGGTGTTGTCCGTTTAAAAGGCTACTCTGTTGCTGCTTGCATAGTTTTTTGGGTACCTATCTGGGCCAGGTAGATGGAAACCCGGACTTGGGAGAAAATGTTGCATTGTCAATTTTTGAAAGAATTTCATATACAGTATTTATATCGATCTGTTTGCAAATAAACACTCTCCCTCCCCCCTTGACTTTGGCTTTTTTCCCCCCTTTTTTCCTTATTTTCTGTTTTCCTTTTCTTTTTCATCTGCAGATGTAGATTTAGAAGAGGCTGGAAAAGAGGGTGGAAAAAGCAGGGAGGTTATGAGGCTTAATAAAGAAGGTAAGTGGAGCTACTGGCATTTTAGTGTTAGCATGTGTGGCAGAATCTTCACAGGATTTCGAATATAATGTGAATTGTTCTGCTGGGTACAGAGTGACTAAGGCTTGTCAAAAATTGAGCACGCCCAGGTGACTACTGCTTCATGTTAACTTCTTTCAAAGTATAAATACAACTGGGGGGTAAAGGGGGGTGAGACTGTTGAAGGCAGAAGTTTACTGCACTTCAGTTGGACTCCACGTTTGAACCTTCTGATGCATATCTGCCATTCTCCCCGGGAGCATCACTGCCAAATGGTGGGGCGTTAAAATTTCTGAAATGAAGAGTGGAGCTCCCTTCACAAGCATCCTGGCCTTTCTCATGGGTGAATGCACAACAGCTTAATGAACCCCACATGGTCAGTCATTCCAGCAGCTACTTCTCCACTCACCACTGAAAACCATTGTACATGGCAAACCTGTGCAGCAAGTTACATTTGGCCCACTTTGCATTTGGTCACAGATTGTTATGTGGCAAGCAGGGTTAGGAGCATCTGTATGTGCAGCCCCCCAGCCAGTCGTCAGCTCTCTTTTCCCAGCATGGAAATACGGTACCTGAAATGGGACACACTGAGTAGATAGGTCATCCCAGACCAAGACATGCAAGAGAAGCCACAACCTGCTGGAATTGGGCATCAAACACATATGGTCGTCATAAATAAATCATACCCTGTTCTCATTTGCAAGCCTGCCGTATGTAACTCTGGCCTATGGGCTTCAAATGGAGCAACTCCAGGGGCCACTTGATGCTAAGCAAATGGATGGGTTCATTTGAATTGTGATTCACTAACTGATGTCTTATAAAACATAATTGGTTGAAATTGGGGGTAGGAAGATGGCACAAGGGGACAGAAGAGGTTGGTGATATTGAAAGAGTTCATATATAAGTAGCCATAGGTGAATTGCTCATCCTAAATGAATAGAGAAAAGGTCATTAGATGCCAAAGAATGGTCCCCCTCATAAAGGGAATGTCACCCTGGAAGGCAGCTGAATCCTGCGTGGAAAGATGGAACTCATTTTACGAATCAACACTTCAGATGGCTGGTTTTCTGTGCCCAATCATTTCCTGACCATCCACTGAGAGGAAACTTTGTGCTTCAGAAAAAATAACATGAAGGTTAAAATGTGTGCATATTCAAGGACAGTTCCCTAGCACAGTGTTTCTGCTAATTAAGCACTTTGGGAACAAAACATTATTCTAAAAATGTTTGCTTCTAAAATCTTGTGTGATCTTGACATGTGTCTTCAGGATGCACGAGGGATTGATGTCAAGTGGACTTTTTACAAGTGGCAGCTTACTTGTGTTAAATGTTCATGTGTGTTGGCAGTGGGAAGCATCACTAGAGATTATTTTTCTTCACACACAAACTCTTGAGATCTCTAAATGCTTGCAAGACCCAGTTATCAGGCTACTGGCAACATGTCCACAAAAGATGGTGAGGCTGTGGAAATCTTTAAATTAAAGTTGAGTAAAGGTCATGGTATGGCACAGGATGGCACCTCTCAGGTCTGGGTGATGGGTTATGACTATCACAAACAAAACTCACATCCTTTCCCCCCAGTCCCTATTTCTATTTCAGAAGACTGTTGTTCTCAGATTCTCTTTGCCTCATGAGAAACAGATTCTTTTTTTTTTTTTTTTTTTTTCTTTTTGAGATGGATTCTCACTCTGTCACCAGGCTAGAGTGCAGTGGTATGATCTTGGCTCACTGTAACCTCCGCCTCCCAGGTTCAAGTGATTCTCCTGCCTCAGCCTCCTGTGTAGCTGGGACTACAGTCACGTGCCACCACACTCAGCTAATTTTTGTATTTTTAGTAGAGACAGGGTTTTACCATGTTGGCCAGGATGGTGTCGATCTTTTGACCTCGTGATCCGGCCGCCTCGGCCTCCCAAAGTGCTGGGATTACAGGCGTGAGTTACCGCGCCCGGCTGAGAAACGGATTCTTTTAAGAAAAAATGAAAAGCTCTCCTTTCCTCAGAAGTCACAGGTGGTACATCCAGCTTATTAGGTCTTTTGTCCTATAAAGGTACAAAGATTTAGCTCCTAATTATATGCATTTGCATTAAGGACACGCACTGTTCAGTGTAACTTGAAATCGCTAACTTCACCAAAATAGCCATATATGGGCTGAAATCTCTTTGTTCATGGGTGTGGTGGAACAGACTTGGGTGAGCAATTCCCGATGGTCTTTCTGGTATATATGCACGCAGTTTTCTTTATAGATAAAATATCTATATACTGAATACATATTCCCCCATGGTGAGAAATTGAAGGGGTGTTCATTTGGTTACCTGGATCTCCAGTAGTGCTTGCCATGGGCCTTCTTGTTGGAGTGATCAGCAAAGTCTTGGGGTGGATACTGTTTGTGGATGGGTCACTGCAGGACACAAAGTAGTCTGTGTGTGGCTGTGTACCTGTGCGTATGAATGTATGTAGATTGTCCATGACACTGTCAGCTTTAAGCAGGTCTTGAGAAGAAATTCAGCTTTAGTGGGAATAAATGAACAAAATACACTTTAGAGATTCCAACTGAGAAATGAAGGGAGGTGGTTCCGAATTTTTTTTTTTTTTTTGAGACGGAGCCTGCCGCCCAGGCTGGAGTGCAGTGGCGCGATCTTGGCTCACTGCGAGCTCCGCCTCCCGGGTTCATGCTGTTCTCCTGCCTCAGCCTCCCGAGTAGCTGGGACTACAGGCGCCCGCCACCAAGCCTGGCTAATTTTTTGTATTTTTAGTAGAGATGGGGTTTCACCGTGTTAGCCATGATGGTCTCGATCTCCTGACCTTGTGATCCACCCGCCTTGGCCTCCCAAAGTGCTGGGATTACAGGTGTGAGCCACCGCACCTGGCCGGTAGTTCTGATTTTGATGTCTTTTTTTTGTGTGTGTGGTAAAATATACATAACATAAAATTTATCATTTTAACCATTTTGAGTATACAATTCAGTGGCACTAAGTACATTCATAATATTATACAACTATCATCGCTTTCCATTTCCCAAATTTTCCATCATCGCAATCAGACACTGTGTACCCATTATGCAGTCACTCCCCATTCTCCATTCCTCTCAGCCCTGGTAACCATGGTTCTACTTTCTGTCTCTATGAAGTTGCCTGTTCTAGTACCTCATATAAGTGGAGTCATACAATCTGTATCCTTTTGTATCTGGTTTTTTCGCTTTGCATCTCTGCATAGCTCATCCATGTTGTAGCATGGATCAGTACTTCGTTCGTTTTTAAGGCTGAATAATATTTCGTTGTGTATATATACTACATTTTGTTATGCACTCATCTGTTGGTGGACATTGGCATTGTTTCCACCTTTTGGCCATTTTGAGTAATGCCACTATGAACGTTGGTGTCATATGATATTTTTAATAGACTAAACTCAGGAAGAGAAGTTAGGCTGGAAATGTGAAATAAGAATTATTTTGGTTTCTGCCTCTATCTGGCCACAACTTCAGAAGTCACAGCAAGGACTTGCAGACTTTTTGAATAACGTGATTACTATAATACAATACCCCATTCCTCACCCCTTTAAACTTTCTTTCAATTCTTTCCATTTCTTTCAGTTCTCTGCCTATACTGTATGAAATGTTAACTGGATGCTTTGAAATGTCTGTAATAAAGTTTTCACGTCATTGTTATTATTTCATCTAAAATTAGCTAAATTATAGCTAAGAGGAATTTGCCAGTTTTCTTTTATTTTTGAAACAGAATCTCACTCTTGTTGCCCAGACTGGAGTGCAATGGCACGATCTTGGCTCACTGCAACCTCCACCTCACGGGTTCAAACGATTCTCCTTTCTCAGCCTCCCAAGTAGCTGGGATTACAGGCATGCACCACCACGGTCGGCTAATTTTGTATATTTAGTAGAGATGGGGTTTCACCATGTTGGCCAGGCTGGTCTCGAACTCCAGACCTCAGGTGATCTGGATGCCTCAGCCTCCCAAAGTGCTGGGATTACAGGCATGAGCCACTGCACCTGGCCCCAAATACTTTTGAATGTTGTCATCACCTGGGTTCAGAAGGTGTTGCTAGTTCCATGGGTGGATGTGCTTAGATGGGCTTATATCCAGGACAACCTGGGCGCTAGAAGGAGCAGGAGAACACTTTGAGTCGGCTTCCTACATTTTGATCTATGCCCTTTGGAAGTCGTTTCCCTTCTCTGGGCCTATTTGCCCATATTTAAAGTAAGGGGAGTGGGACTGAATGTCCTCTAAGGTCCCTTTGAGACCTCTGAACCCAAGCTTCTCTATTGAATGTACCTTCCTTTGAGATGCAGTTATAGCAGGCAAACTGTTTCTAAAGAAACTTAAAAAAAAAAAAACCCAAGCCCTCACATTAAAAATATCTTAAACTACTTCAAAAATAACTGGGTTTATTTTCTCAATTTATAACTTCTTGGTGGCAAAAATCACTGAATCTCATACACAAGCAATATTCTGCTGCAAATCATTTGTGAATGGTATCTGGCCTTCAGCATTCCGAGAAAACTGGGGTTCTGAGTCCAAAACCCAATGTGTTCCCCCAGTGAAGAATGATTTGACCTCAGTCAGCTTGGATCAGTCAGGCATGCAGATTTCCTGTGAGGAGGACTCCCAGAAACCTTATTAGCCTAATCTATAAAAGGTGTTTATGAGAGAAAATTCCAAGGACGGCCATTCTTCTGTGCTAACCTTTTCAAATAATTTCCTCCTCAGCTTGGTAGATTTATCTGAAGACTTTTTTCAAGCTAATTAGGGAAAAGCTCTCAGTGATTTGGAAAGATGTTCCCCTTGCCTCATCTGAAGTTTTTTTTAAAGAATACCAATTCATAGATAAGGAATAGGGTTCCTATGCCTCATAAGTGTCCCTAACTATAAGACAGAGATAAGAATAGGATTGTTGTGATGATTAAATGAGATAATACAAAAGAGCTTAGCACATAGTAAGTCCTTAATGAATGTTGGCTTTTATTATTATTATCATTACTAATGAAGCTAGCTCTAGAAAACTTTATTCTAATTAACTAGGATTTTAAACTAATCTGTGATGAAAAGAAAAGATACCTAGCAGAAACTTTATTTTTAGAGTAAACCATTTTATTATAATTTTATGAAGCTAATGATTTTTTAAAGAAACAATTTCTATGGATATCAATTTTTTTTTTTTTTTTTTTGAGATGGAGTCTCACTCTGTCGCCCAGGCTGGAGTGCAGTGGCGCAATCTCAGCTCACTGCAACCTCCACCTCCTGAGTCCAAGTGATTCTCCTGCCTCAGCCGCCTGAGTTGCTGGGACTACAGGTGCGTGCCACCACACCCAGCTAATTTTTTGTATTTTTAGTAGAGACTGGGTTTCAACGTGTTAACCAGTATGTTCTCGATCTCCTGGATCTTGTGATCTGCCCACCTTTAGCCTCCCAAAGTGCTGGGATTACAGATGTAAGCCACCGCACCCGGCCGGATATCAGTGTTTTTAATGGAGTGCAGTTAAGTGATCATCGATAAGTTTTATCAAGAGCTATCAAGTAATACTTAGCCTGTATATGGCCTATGGCTAAGAAGAGTTTATACAAAGTTCTTTTTAGGGACTGGGAGATCTAAATAACTTCTTTAAATGATCGATAAGTTGTTTTATTTTATCACTGAGAAAAAAAAAAGAGTCCTCAATAGATTCCTGTTTGGGTCTCTTGGAAGCCTACACTTGTCACTTTGAAAACTTGCCTGTGTTTTAATGTTCCCACATGTTTCGATGTGATGTAGATAAACTGGTGGAAAGCTTCCAGTCTGAAAATTGTGCTGGGGCCAGTAAGACATTGCTGTGACTATAAGAGTTTGCTGTTCTTCTGAGATGCTGGTGGAATTGGGCTGCAATATAGAAGGGTGCAGAGAACATAGGAGCATGCTCAGCACAGGCTCAGGAGTCTTGCAGTTGTGGCTGGATGGGAGAAAATTGGAGAAAAAGATGGCAACTGACCTGGTTAAGAATGAAGTATTCTTAGAATCCAAGCCAGGGAAGTCAGCAGCAGGCCATGGAGATTTATGGGAAACTGCGAACAGCTTCCCTTTATCATTATACAGACAACTCTGTTATCTATGTTAATAGAAGATGGGAAGACACAAAGTCCACAGATTACACAGATAAACCTCATTTTTACCATTAATTTCAACTTCATTCCCCATTAAGCCTACCTTCCTCCCCTTTTGCTAACAAGCAGTAACATTTGTTCACTTTGGCGTTTCATTATCATCTCTCTTCTCTGGCCCAGCTTTTGGGATGGAAGGATGGGAGAGATGGAGCGGCTTAAAGGTGATAGGGAGGAAAGATGAGAAGGAAGAGAAGGGAAGGGCTTGGAGAGCTATAAGCTCTACAGGTGCAGCCCACTGATGGAGCAGGGGCATGCCACAACCAACACAACACAGATGAGAAAGGACATCCTGATCATCTAGTTTGGGAAATACAAAGCTTCTAAAATGAGTATTTCGTTGTACATACAATTATTTCCTTGTGCCTGGGTTCCCGTGTGGAGGAAATGTGGCTCTGGCTCCTTCCACAACAGGAAGCGAGGATGGACGCACTGAAACAGTGTATATGATATTGCCTTCTTCTAAGTTGCCCTGTACCAGGGTCTCATCTTATGTCATTCTATGAGAATAATGTTTTTACTGCTAGAAGATGTAGACCATTACATACACATACATATTCATTTTAAAACTACTTATTATTTTTTAATAATGTTCATGTTACAAAATTCAAAAGGCTATCCAAGTGGAAAGTAAGTCTCTCTCCCACCCCATCCCCAGTTGCTTGTGTATTCTTCCAAAGATATTCTGTGTGCATTCCAGTAGATACATATATAATTTTGTCTTCTTGTTCTCACGTGAATGATAGAAAGCTATAGTATTAGCTGATATCTTGCCATTTCCATTTATCTTAGAGAGCTGTCCGTATCAGTTCACGAGAAGTTGCCATGTTCTCTTTTGGTGCCTGCATAGTAGGGTAACAATTTAAGCCTCTGGGTGTCTTGCCAAGTTTTTAATACCCTCAACTGTTTCTCAGCCTCCCTCATGCGTTTGACCTGAAGGGAGCTCTCCTGATGTACCAGCACTGGGCCAGACACCAGGGACACAGCAGTGAGAAAGCACAACCCCTGCGTGCCCTCAGGGTGCTTCCAGCCTAGTGGCAAAAGTACAGGTGGACCACGATGAGTGCTCTGATAGGGAAACTCAGGTGCGGCTGGAGGGCATGGTGGGGGGCCTCACTGAGGTAGGGGCTCAGTGCAGGCCTCCCAGAGGAAATTTTATGTAAGCTAAAACCTGGAGGATACAGGAAGTTACCCATGTGTAGAGCTGGGCAGGGCAGAGTTAGAGGAAACGACAGGGATAAAGGCCCAAATGCCAGAGAATATAGACTGTTCTGAAACTAAAAAAGTCCTCTTGCTGGAGTAAAGATAGCAAAGCAGAGAGTAGTATAATGTTTCTCACCAGTGGCACCACTGATGCTTCTTTTTGGGGGCACTGTCGTGTGCATGGCAGGATGTCCTGCGCCTCCACTTGCTAGATGCCTCCCTCCCCTCCCCCAAGTTTAGACAGCCAAAAATGTCTCGGTACATTGCCAAATGTCCCTGGGGGACAAATCACTCTGACAGAGAATCACTGACTGGTGAGGCTGGAGAGGTAAGAACACAAGAAAAATAGACGAAGATACTCACAGGAATATTCTGCCAATATCTGTCCATGTGTTAGCCTTCAGCCCATGTAAGTCAGCCTTGTTGATTACTCAGCAGATATACCTGGACTGTGACTATCTCCTGGCACTGGGCTACATTTGGGAGGATCTAAAGATAGAGAAGACTCGGTCCCCTAGGGAACCCTCCTCCCAAAGTTCCCAAGATGACTCTTCCAAACCTTGGAGTCCAGTCTGTAGTCACTGGTGACAATAGTGAGTTGCAGGTTCTAATTCTTTGTGGCCCAACCCTCCTTCACTGTGGTTGGAGGAGACCCAAAGCATCAATTCTGGTAATGATGGCATTTATCATACAGTGGTCCCCGATGTCAAAAGCACCACATCGCATTGGCGAAGCATTAAGGATTTCAGTTTATATTTAAAGTCAGGCTGAAAATACAACTGGCGTTCTTTGCAGCTTGATTACCCAGGGGATATGTCTGAAATGGGGATGCACATCATGGAAAGCAAAGTGGCTTCTTTCACGATTTCCATGTTAAGCCCGGGAAGGTACAAAGGGTAGGGGAGGGCCTGATTCCTGAGGCCTTCTAACCTGTGTGCCAGGTGGTCTGCAGCATCAGTTAAGATTGCGAGGCCATGTTGATGCTTTCAGCTGGTGGTTCCCAGGGGCCTGCCGTCTCTGCTGCAGAATTGATTTAGAAAAGTTAGGCAGATTTGTTTCTGTATGGTTTTCTGGGTTTGGTTGCATTTATACCCTTCAGGCTAACGTTTTGTTTATGACATTTTGTTTCATTCATGACATACTTCAGAAGTAGACATAAGATGGTAGTAGCCAATGCAGTGAGACCTTGTCCTGGTCAAATCCCTCTTCTCTAAGGACCCCACACCCTGAGGTGGCCCACTATTCACATCTGGAGACAGTGGTCACTGAGTGATTGCAATAATCAAACATAGCCATAATGGAGAGGGAGAGCTTTAGCCAGTGGGTTCTACTTTTTCAGAATATTGTAGAAACTGAACGGCAAGGACTGACTTCTGTGTGTGTCTCTCTCCTAAATCTCCCTGTCTGGTGTTCTGCTGATTACGTGCTCCCAGCTAATGCCGTTTGGCTGGCATTCTCTTGCTCTCTTCTGTGATAGAGCTCAGACTGCCAAATGGACCTGGATTTGGACCCTGAGGTGCTTGAACTAATGATGAAACCTCAGGAAATCCCTTCTTGCAAGTGGGCTGAGGCTACAGTGGAGCATCCTTAATATTCAGGGGCTAGACCTGGCTGCCCTAGTCGTCTATAAGTGAAGCTGGAATTCTGCTGTGGGGAAAGCATTGTTTTTATGGAGACGCTTTATCCTTGTACCTGTGGTTTCTCAACACAATTCCGCTTGCCAATTTTAAGGGATCAGGTGCTTACAGAAGAAATGGAAACCAAATAAATACTCTCTAGGGCAAGACAAAGTGGCACTAGGTCACCACAGTGGGGAAGATAAAAGTGAGTCGATGATGGGCTCTTTGAACACAGAAGCACTTACTGGTGTACCTGATTCTGTGATGCTAATTGTAAATCTGTGAACATTAATGGTGTAAGGATACCCTTACCTGTAGGGGGAGTGGGAGTTCTGTGACCTTACCTCAAGGCATTGACAGGCCACAGAGTCCTGGGGTGGGATGGGGACACAGGACAGACACCCAGTCTGATGATACTAACCACAAGTGAGTTCAGCATTCCAGGGGTATGGAAGATGGTGGAGACATGGTCCCAGTTTGGTTATATCAGACCAAGGTGATGGTCCGGTTCTTAAAAAGTATATGAGCCACAAAAGGACAAATACTGTGTGATTCCATTTATAATGAGGTTCCTAGAGTGGTCAAATTCATAGAGACAGAGAGTAGAATGGTGGACATTCAGGGGCTGGGGGAGGGGAAATGGAGAGTTCGTGTTTCCGTGATACAGAGTTTCAGTTGGGGAAGATGCAGAAGTTCTGGAGATGGACTGTGGTGATGGTTATACAACATTGTGAATATACTTAATGTCACAGAACTAACCGTACACATAAAAAATCGTGAAAATGGGTCAGGCGTGGTGGCTCATGCCTGTAATCCCAGCACTTTGGGAGGCCGAGGTGGGCAGATCACGAGGTCAGGAGATCGAGACCATCCTGGCGAAACCCCGTCTCTACTCAAAACACAAAAAATTAGCTGGGTGTGGTGGTGGGCGCCTGTAGTCCCAGCTGCTCAGGAGGCTGAGGCAGGAGAATTGCTTGAACCCGGGAGGCGGAGGTTGCAGTGAGCTGAGATCGTACCACTGTACCCCAGCCTGGGCAACAGAGCGAGACTCTGTCTCAAAAAAAAAAAAAAAAAAAAGAAAGAAAGAAAAGAAAAAGAAAAAGAAGGTTTAAATGGTAAATTTTATGTTATGTGTATTTTACCACACACAAAAAGGTTCATTGGCATTGCATGCTTAGGAGTTTAGTGGAGCATTATTTAAATCTTGACCATTTATTGGCTGGATATTAAATTAAGCCTCAATTTCTACTTTTCCTTTCCAGAGTGGGAATAGGAGTACCTCTCAGAATTGTTGTGGAAATAAATGAGATGCTATCTGGTGTAAAGTAGGTACTCAGTAATGTAAGCCTTTGTTGTGATGATTGTTGTTTTTACCAAGCACTTGGGTCTTTGCCTTTGTCTTAGAGCTGCCACTTCCAGGGGAAAGACTGTGTTCTTACTGCTCCAGGGGTATGCCCGGGGCTCACCAGGCATCTTTTGTCAACTTGTGTGTCTCCATTTCTTTAAGGATGCCCAGAACAAAGACAAAGGGATTGGACTGGTGTCCCTGTACTGTTAGTCTCAAGAGTGAATCTGGGAACGGGCAGGTGGCTCATGCCTGTAATCCCAGCATTTTGGGAGGCCGAGGTGGGCAGATCATGAGGTCAGGAGTTCGAGACCAGCCTGGCCAATATGGTGAAACCCATCTCTACTAAAAAAATACAAAAATTAGGCAGGCATGGTGGCATGTGCTTGTAGTCCTAGCTGCTTGGGAGGCTGAGGCAGAAGAATTGCTTGAATTCAGGAGGCAGAAGTTGCAGTGAGCTGAGATTGCACCACTGCACTCCAGCCTGGGGGACAGAGTGACACTCCGTCTCAAAAAAAAAGTGAATCTGTTTCAGTGTTTTACAAAGTGTGTTCATTCTGGAGACCCTGCTGTGTTGTTCTGTAGGGTCCTTTCGCCCCCAGCCCCAGGCTGCAGTCACACCGAAATGAAACAACTGGGAGTGAAACATAGGAACCAGGAATGTGCTGGTTTTTTTTTTTTTTTTTAATTTATTTTTTCGAGACAGGGTCTCTCTCTGTCACCCAGGCTGGAGTGCAGTGGCATGATCATACTCACTGCAGCCTCGGTCTCCAGGGCTCAAGCGATCCTTCTACCTCAGACTCCTAGGTAGTTGGGACTACAGGCGTGTGCTGCCATGCCTGCCTAATTTTTTTGACTTTTAGTAGAGATGAGGTCTTGCTATGTTCCCCAGGCTGGTCTCAAACTCCTGAGCCCAAGTGATCCTCCCTCCTCGGCCTCTCAAAGTTCTGGGATTACAGGCATGAGCCACCGCACCTGACCAGGAACGTGCATTTTAAACAGGCTCCTCAGGTGGCTCTGATGTTTCCTGAACTTTGAGAACTACTGTTTATTGGTTGAGAGAAGTGGCTCTCAACCCTGCCTACCCTGAAAATTGCTTGGGAAGCTTTTTAAAAGGAAATAGGCCAGGACCACCCACAGAGATTCTGATTCTATAGATCCAGGTTCAGGGGTTCTAAGGGAGCTGCTTATGTGTTTCCTTTTGGAGTTTTTTGTCTGTTTTTTAAATTTACTTTTCTGGTATCTTTTGGGCTAAAGACAGCCCAACTTATGTGGGGTTTTTTTGTTTGTTTTGTTTTGTTTTTAAGTAACAATCCTAAATGTCTTTTATTGGGCATTAACTAGGTGCCAGGCCCAGGGCTAAATGTGCATGTTCGCATTTAATCCTCATGACCACCCTGTGAGGCAAATCCTGTTATCAACCCTATTTCAGAGATTGGGAAGCTGAGGCTTAGAGAGGTTAAGTAATTTACCCAAGGTGACATAGCTGGGAAATAGTAGAGCTGTCCTGAACCCCAAGGCAGCCTGATTCCAGAGGCTGTACTCTAAGCACTGTGTCCTGATGTCTGTCGTCCTAGGAGCAGGGTTGGAACTAAGGGGAAGCAAGCAGGTGCCCAGGAGACCTGTTTAAGTAGGGCCTCACGTGGGCTTCTGCAGGTGCAGAGTGAGTGCTCCTTAAGTGTTGCACCTGGGCACCTGGCTTGACTCATTCTCTCACCATCCTTGCCCAAGAGAGCGTGTTCTTTAAGCAAAATGGCGAGGCCGGACTACCTTTCATTCCCTCTTGCCTGTGTAAGCTAGTGGCCTCCTGATAGGGCCCTGGGTCTCCCCATCAGGGAAATGCTCTCTCATTCCAAGGCCCCAGCTTTGTGGCCTCTGTGGTCAGAGTCCTGGCCTCAGGGAAATCAGAGGAGCTAATGCAAACTGTGTTCCTTTTTGGGAGAAGGTGTTAGCAAAGATGGTTGCCAAGCAACTCCAGGGGCATCTATCTACAGTGATGATTTCTCTCTTTTTTCCTCCTTTTGAACATCTTCTAGGCCGCTGTTCAGTTTCCCTCATGGCATTGGGATTGTTAGTAATTTCATGAAGGGTGCGCTCCCTAGGATGATGGAACGTTAGAGGTGTCCATCATCCTAATGCCACGTTAGAGGTGTCATTTTGATGGTGACATGCCTGCTAAGTGGGTGTGAAAGTCCTTTACCTTCTTCAGCCACAGAGATGCCCTGGTTGTCACTGGCTCTGAGAAGGCAGTGACAAAGAGGATCCTTTGGAATGGAGTGGCTGGGAAAGGCACAGAATGCATCTCCCACATGAGGACAGGATGATGTGGCAACATTTACTTCCTGTGACTTTGAATTTCACCCATTCTCCGTTAATTGGGGCATTTAAGCATTTTATAGTGATTGCCCTACTGGTCCCAGAGGAGCTGGTGTCACCCCCCTGTCTCTCTCTCGGTGGTTTCAAAGACCAGGAGTCCTTGACAATCCTTTCCTCCTCGGTGCTGTCCCCTCTCCTAATTAGTCACCTCCTCTATGTGGGGTTTCAAGTGACCTTCGATGGGCCCCAGACCCCATGGTCTACCAGCTGGTGGTTTGATTCTTCTGATAAGGACCAGGAGCTTGTGGGTTCAAGCACCTTTTACACTTAATGGGACAGAATCCCACCCAGACTGGCAAGAAGAGGGTGATCCACTGGAAAAGAGGAACTGGTCACATTTTTGGGTGGGAGGGGCAGTAGCTCTGTCGCCCAGGCTGGAGTGCAGTGGTGCAATCATAAGTCACTGCAGCCTTGACCTCCCAAGCTCAAGTGATCCTCCCATCTCAGCCTCCCTCCCAAGGAGCTGGAACACAGGTGCACACCACCATTCCTGGCTAATTTTTTCTATTATTTTTAGAGACGGGGGTCTCCCTGTGTTGCCTAGGCTAGTCTCGAACTCGTGGGCTCAAGCGATTCTCCCACTGCAGCCTCCCACAGTTCTGGAATTACAGGAGTCAGCCACCACGCCCACCAGAACTGGTCACATTTGCTTAAGGCTGACTTCGTTTGGCCAACCCATATACAACAGCCCTGTTAACGAAGTCCCCAGACTCCAGGCTTCCGTTCGCTTGAGTTACTCCCTCATCATTGTGCCCTTCCTCATCATCTTTTGCAGAAGCAGGGCAGAATCCAGAGAGAATTAGGGACTCAAATGAGTCCTGCCACTTTCAGTGGCTGAGACAAAAGACTTAATGGCAAAATACAAACCCTGTACACAAGCCAGGTTTAAGCAGAGTAGGGGCATATTTGCTTTCCAAATGGAATTACTGGGGATTTCTTTAAATAGTAGACAATCCTAGAGCTTTCTGAAAATCATATTTGCTCTCAGAAGTTTTCATGGCACCCGCTTTTGTGCCCTTTCTGCCAGCTCCTCCCTCGGAGCGTGAGGCTTTGCCCTCGGTTTGCTCTGCATTTGCACCGGACTCTGGCTCCTGTTCACACCCCAGGCGGTCCCTGTGTGTGGCGATTCTGACATGCTTGCAGCTTTCCTGACCTCTCCTCCACAGAGTGCTCATCCCACCCCTGGGTGCCGTGCCAGACAGCCCCTCACGGATGTCATTGTGCGTCTCAGACTCCCCTAGACCCAAGTGCAAGCCGAGCCTGTGCATTTTCCCCATCACTATCTTTAGAAAGACCCCCTCCTCCGCTCCTCCCTCCCTCCCATCTTAGCGATTCCCTGCACCTCTCCATCTCTCTCCACTCCCTGACCCCCACCCCAGCTAGCCTGCCTCATAGCCTACCTAGATTTTTATAATAGCTGTTTAATTGGTCTTCCTGTCTGTATCTTCCCCGCACACCACTTCAAAAATTAATCTTCTGAAAATTCACATGTGTCAGTTTGTTCCTCAAGTGAAAACCTGTCAGCACTTCATCGACCACAGTTAATGCAGCATTCAAAGTCCTCAGTCCCTTCCTATCTGGACAGGTGGCCTGCCCTTTGCAGCAGCACTTTGGACAAGTGGAGTGCTTTCCCTGTCCCCCTCTCTGCTTCTGCCTCCCATCTGCATCTAGTGTTTTCCCCTTCTCCCCCTCCCCTTGCCCCTCACCCTCCTTCCCCAGGGCCAGCCATACTTTCTAAGGAAGCCTCCCCGCCGCTCGGGCCACCCCACCTGGAACTTCTCTGCACCTTGTGCATGCTAGCCATGCCCAGTGTACATGCCCCCAAACCTCACACCTTACACTGCTGCAGACTCTTCCCATGGTCCACATGTGTCTTGTCATCATAGCTGCATTCGAATCTTCTGGAGGCAGGGTGGAGGAAGAGCGATCATATTGTCCCCTTTTGTTTCCTAAGTTATCTTTCAACCAGCAGAGTGTTATAGTTCGACTAAGCATCTTATTTGTTTTTGAAATACCTGTATTGTCTTTTTCTTCTTTTTTTAAGAAGATTGTGGTAAAATACTATACCATCTTAACCATTTTTCAGTGTAAAGTTCAGTAGTGTCAAGGACATTCACATGATCATGTAGCCAATCTTCATAACTCTTTCCATCTTACAAAATTGAAACGTCATACCCGTGAAACCAACAGTTCCCATTTGTATTTTCATTTTAAAAAAATCAATCTGGAGATGGCCTATGAGGTTTTTTGATTCACCATCTGATATTTTGAAGTTGTCAAGATTCTAAGAACTGGCAGGACTCCTGAAGTTTCTGTTCAAGTGGATCGCTGGAGCTACAATGCAAAACACAGCTCACCTTAGGGCGTTAGCTCCAGCATCCTAGGTCAGCAGAGAAAATTCCATGAAAAAATGCTACCGCTAGGGTGCTGAGTCCCAGACATCTTTGAGCACCTAAAGTTTTTCATTTAATATTTGCTAGTAACCCCCACCCTGCACCATTCTTTTTTTTTGCCTTTGCAGTTCAGTGTTAAAATTTTTCACATGTATAAAAAGCTTGAAATAATGGTACCATGATCACCTATAGAATTAAACATTAGTTCGCATTTTGTCTTGTTTTCATATATATATATATGTAAAGATCTATCTGTATATATGTCTTATAAAGAAATATACAGGCCAGGTGCCGTGGCTCACGCCTGTAATTCCAGCACTTTGGGAGGCAGAGGCGGGTGGATTACCCGAGGTCAGGAGTTCGAGACCAGCCTAGCCAACATGGTGAAACCCCATCTCTACTAAAAATGCAAAAATTAGCCAGGCATAGTCGCACACACCTGTAATCCCAGCTACTTGGGACACTGAGGTGGGAGAATTGCTTGAGCCCAGGAGGCAGAGGTTGCAGTGAGCCGAGATCATGCCACTGCACTCCAGCTTGGCCAACATAGCGAGACTCTGTCTCAAAAAAAAAAAAAAGGAAAGAAAAAGAAATATACAGTCATGCATTCCTTAATGATGGGGCTATGTTCTGAGAGATGTGTCATTTCCTAGGTGTGCAATAGGCTATGCCATCTAGGTTTGTGTAAGTTCACTCTATGATATTCCTATTGGTATAACCTATTGCTTCTAGGCTACAAGCCTGTACAGCATGTTGCTATACTGAATACTGTAGGTAATTGTTGTAACACAATGGCAAGCATTTGTGTCTCTCAACAGATTGAAAGATAGAAAAGATACAGTAAAAATATGGTATTGTATACTCTTATGGGACCGCTGAGTATGTGGCCTGTTGTTGACCAAAGTGTCATTATGCGACTGTGTGTGTGTATATGTATATGCATGTGTGTGTGTGGCATTTGATTTTATTTTCTGTAGCATTGGAAATAAGTTGTAGACATCACGACACTTCATCTTTGAATATTTATCATTTTTCCACATCTTGATTGTGCTACCTTGAGCTGTTCACTTAAATTCTCAGAGCCTTATCATACATAAATATGTATGTATGTTTTTGCTGAAATATTTGGTAAGTCACAGACAGCATGACACCTCTAAATACTTCAGCATGCATCTCCTAAAATTAGAGGCATTCTCTGACTGAATCATAATATCAGTATCACACTTAGAAAACTAATGGTAATTCCATACTTATATCTCATACCCAGTTCTCATTCAAAATTCACCTGTCACGCCCCCACCCCCAAAAGCTTATAGCTGTATTTTTCAAACTAGGTCCTGTTATGGTTCATGTATTGCATTTGGCTGTTAAATCTCTTCAGTAGTTTTGAATCTAGAACAGTGTCCCTCCCCCATATGTGTGTGTGAATATATGTATACATACATATTTCTATATATGTATACATATTTATATATATAAATATATAAAACATTGCCATTTAAAATGCTTCATGTTCTGGTCTGTCTTGTCACTTCCTTGTGTTATCTTACCTTGTTTTTGCTATTCCCTGTTTTTCCCCTGTTCTGGAAGTTTGAGCTTAAGTATCATTTGATTCAGACTCAACATTTTGGCGTGAATGTGTCCCAGGTGATTCTGAGTGCTTCATTAAGCATCTCATCCAGGGGTTACAAGATGTCAGGGTGCCCTATTATTAGATATGGATCACTTCGTAAGGTGGTGACCACTTCTGCCCATTGCAAACATTGTATTCTCCTTCTGCAATTAGCATGTCATTCTATGGGTAATGCTTTGGCACCCAGTGAATATCCTGTCCCCCAACAGGAAATTTTGTGAAATCCTCTGGGCATCCATTGATGACCCTTGCCTGGATCAGTTATGTCTTTGGGGATTGTAGGATGGTCATTTTCAAATTCTGTCATTCTGACCTGCTTTTATTGATTGACATTCTTCAATACAGAAGACATCTTTCCCATCAACAGGGGATGAACTATTAAATTCCTCCTAAAAGGGCAGAGTTAAGTTTTTTTCTTTAATTATCAGTGCTCATAGTAAGTAGTTGAACACTGATGATTCTTTTATTTTATTTCATTTTCATTTTTTGAGAGATAGAGTCTCATTCTGTTGCCCAGGCTGAAGTGCAGTGGCATGATCATAGCTCACTGTAGCCTCGACCTCCTTGATTCGAGTGACGCTCCCACCTCAGTCTTCCAAGTAACTGGGACTACAGGCACATACCACCACACCACACTTACTTTTTATTTTTTGTAGAGACAGGATCTTGCTATGTTGCCCAGGCTGGTCTCCAACTCCTGAGCCTAAGTGATCCTCCTGCCTCAGCCTCCCAAAGTGCTGGGATTACAGGCATGAACACTGCACCAGCCTATGATTCTTTTTTTTTTTTTTTCCCTGTCGCCTAATCTTGGAGGTGAAGGTGATGGCCTATGATTATTAAGCTAAGGAGGGACAAGGTTGAGGACTGGGTACACTAGAATTTCAAAAAGATGCTTGTATAGTATGAAAACCACACTCAATGGGACGTCTTAGAGAGAAAGTGAGTTTTGTAGTGCAAACCTCAGGAAGTAAAGTGTGATCCAATCTTGGTAGAGCATGAGTTTAAAAACATTGAGAAATATTATCCCACACAGTCAAGTGACCCTCTACTTTAACCTCGGGAAGGAAGAAGATAATTATACTTAAAATAATTCTTCTCCCACCTTTCAGAGGGAGCACAGTATTTAGCCTGGATCTGGTGAACCACTGAAGTTAAATTGGAAATCATGATGAGTGATGCTCTGCAAGTCAGAAGCCAGAGCTGTGCTTCCTGCATTGCTGACTGTGTAGAAAGTGGCCAGTTGTACAGGAGGTGCAAGGCCCTGGGCTGGGCTCTGTGTGGAATGTGAAGGTGGAACAATGGCCCTGCCCTCTAGGAACTCACTTGCAGCACCTGGAAACTCTGATGCTGCTTAGAAAATGAAATGTGATTCAAATGCCTTGGAGCCCAGGGAAGGAAGATATCTCAGTCTATGGTCAGCCAGACCTTTAACCTGGGTCTCAGACCTTTGACTTAAAGGTAAAGGCTGTTTGGTTTGTGGTTTTACATGGGCCACGATAAAGGGTATTTAGTAGGAGTCAAGTTAATGTTTGAAAAACGAATGAAAGAATGAATGAATGGATGGCCTCATGCAGAGGCAACACAGCAGCTAGGATTTGGACATTCAGGGCATTGTACAGGGAAGGAAGAGCTTAATGGCTTTGATGGCTATGAGTTCCGCAAGAAGTTGCTTTTAGAAAAAGAAGTTATGGTGAAACTCCGTTAATACCAAAGAGAAACAGTTCATAATTTATTCCAGTTGTAGACACACTCAGTGCCCAACTCCATGCAATCTTTTTTGAAGTAGAGTTTTCAGAAAACAACCTTCTTTTTTCTTTGGTAATGTTAGTGTTTGTTTTGCTTTCTCCATTCAGGATGCTGGAGGGAGAGTTATTCTGTCTCTCTCTCTCTCTCTCTCTCTCTCTCTCTGTCCCTCCCTCTCTGTCTCACACACACACACACACACACACACACACTTTTTGGGTGCTGCCAACAAATTAATTTGTAAGTTCTTTTCTATTAGAATCAGTGTTGTGCTAGTAAATGCTTAACAATCTGCTATCTAAAAATTAGTGCATATGGATATATATGTTTATTATACATTTTACTGATTTAAAAAAGCTGTTTGGCATATACTTTATAAAGAATAAAATATTTAAATTCTTTTTTTTTTTGAGACTGAGTCTCGCTCTTGTTGCCCAGGCTGGAGTGCAATGGCACTGTCTCAGCTCACTGCAGTCTCCACCTCCCGAGTTCCAGCGATTCTCCTGCCTCAGCCTCCCGAGTATCTCGGATTATAGGCTCCTGCCACCATGCCCAGCTAATTTTTGTATTTTTAGTAGAAACAGGGTTTCACCATGTTGGCCAGGCTGGTCTTGAACTCCTAACCTCAGGTGATTGACTTGCCTCAGTCTCCCGAAGTGCTAGGATTACAGGCATGAGCCACTAGGCCCAGCCTACATTCTTTATTGTAAATTTCATATAGTCTACAGATTCTCACCAAATGCTTTGGTTGACTTCTGCCAAATTCTTATATCCCCTGACCTTCCTAAGGTTTAATTGACACACAAATGTAAACCCCACATAAGTGTTGGTTGATATTTTCATTTAAGTCAGTGAGTAAGTTGAAAGGGAAAGAACAAAGATATATGTTAAAACTTCACTTGATTGTTAGCGATGTGACTTCCTTGCTGAACTGAATAATGGTTTTCAAGTACTAAAAGAATATGTCCTCATTGTTTTGTAGTATTCACAATAAAGCTATAGACTTGATACACAGTTGTCCCTTGATATCCAAGGGGGATCGGTTCCGAGACCCCAAATCCTTGGATTCTTATCCCTTATATGAAATGGTGTAGTATTTACATATAACCTATACAGTCCTCTCATAGACTTTAAATAATCTCTAGATTACTTATAATACCTAATACAATGTAAATGCTATGTAAATAGTTGTTATTCTGAATTGTGTAGGGGATAATGACAAGAGGAAAAGGTCTGTACACGTTCAGTACAGACTCAGGCATCTTTCCTTTTTCTTCCACATATTTTTGATCTGCAATTAAGTTGAAACTGCAGATGTAGAATTCACAGATTCAGAGGGTTGACTATTCTTTTAATTTAACTTACATCATTAAAATTTTCTCCATCACTTTCTTAAATTTTGATAATCAAAAAAATAATAAATCATGCCCTGATTTGTAGTATGTGATGATGTCCATGGTATAAACTCTCCTCCCACTGCATTTCAAGCTGTCACTGTGGTATCACAGAACTCAGAGTTGGGAAGAGATATGCATCAGCACACTGTTATGTAGGATATCCACCATACAGATACATTAGATGTAAATGACTTTGAGAGCAGGATTAGCAACCTGTGGCCTATGGGTTGCCTGTTTTTAATAAAGTTTTATTGGAACACAGCCACACTCATTTTTTTACGTATTGTCTAGCTTTTGCACTACAATGGCCGCATGGAGTAGCTGGGACAAAGCCTAAAATTTTTACTACCCGCAGTGGCTCATGCCTGTGATCCCAGCACTTTGGGAGGCCAAGGCGGGCGGATCACGAGGCCAAGAGATCAAGACCATCCTGGCCAAAATGGTGAAACCCCATCTGTACTAAAAATACAAAAATTAGCTGGGCATGGTGGCATGCACCTGTAGTTCCAGCTACTGGGGAGGCTGAGGCGGGAGAATCACCTGAATCCAGGAGGCAGAGGTTGCAGTGAGCCAAGATCATGCCACTGGACTCCAGCCTGGTGACAGTGTGAGACTCCTTCTCAAAAAAAAGAAAGAGAAAGTTGCCAACCGATACTCAAAGCGTAAATAATAAGTGAAATGTAGCTAGATAAATTGGAAGTGATGAGTTTTATATTCCATTGTAAGCTTATGTCATATAACTTTTAATAATTTAATAATTGGCTCACCACATTCCTGAAAATTTAACGATCAGCTCTTGTGGGCCTTTACAAGCTGGCCCCAGCTCACCACTGCAAAGCTTTGAGGGCTTCAGCTTTTCGTGCCAAAAATGAAGCTGTCACTATTAAGCAGCAGCAGCTGACAATACCAGATTGGAGGGGGAGTCTCACTAAGAAGGATTTGAACTACTTGAAATTATGGTCTAATTGTCCATAGAAATCAAAAGAAAGCAATTTTGAGGTTAGTTTTCATATGATGGGGTTTTTGTGTTTTGGGATTTTTTTTTCCTCTCTAGGGGTCTGGGGTTTGTTTTGGTTTTTCAAATGCTTTTTTTTTTTTTCCCAGAACTAATTTTCAAACCCAATACAGCATGCTTTTCTTACCAAATTTTGTGAGCATCTGTCTCGAGCCGTTCAGCCCCTGACAGACGCCCAGCAGCTTCCAGAACTCCCACAGATGTTGTGTGTCCCAAGAAAGGCCAACTTCCTGTTGCTGGCCGCTAGCGGGAGGAGAGGTGGTCCCACCAGTTGCATTTTGCAGGGGTTTTCCTTGCCGCCATTTCCTGCCGGTTGCCTTTGAATGGATTACAGATGGTCAGAAAAAGACTTCTTGGCACAGTGAGAGGACCAGTCTCCAGTGCTTTGTGGGAAAGGATTTATAGCAGGATGGCAGTTTACGCCTACCAAGAATGGGCCTGGCTGCCGCGGCCTTGTAGGGAAAACTGAATGCCTGCGGACATGGGCTCTGGGGGTGGAGGGAACAGCCAGGATGAAGGGGATGTTTAAATGGATGTGGCACCTTTCAGCCAGTCGGTGCTGAGACCGCCGCGTGTCCAAAGATGTTAGGCCCCTGTGGAGGTGTCGGCCCCCAGGAAATGAGGTGCTGCTCTTGGCACATCAAGCGCTTGTGGGAAATATTATGAATCCTCATCTTTTCAGAGAGGGGTACAGCCAGGTGCTGTTGTTCCCTACCACCCGCCCTTTTTGTTAAAGCCGCAATATAGAGCACATTTAATTTGTTCTGGCGGGTTTTTTTGTTTGTTTGTTTGTTTGTGAGATGGAGTCTGGCTCTGTTGCCCAGGCTGGAGTGCAGTGGCCAGATCTCAGCTCACTGCAAGCCCCGCCTCCCGGGTTCACGCCATTCTCCTGCCTCAGCCTCCTGAGTAGCTGGGAGTACAGGCGCCCGCCACCTCGCCCGGCTAATTTTTTTTTTGTATTTTAGTAGAGACGGGGTTTCACCGTGTTAGCCAGGATGGTCTCGATCTCCTGAACTCGTGATCCGCCCGTCTTGGCCTCCCAAAGTGCTGGGATTACAGGCTTGAGCCACCGCGCCCGGTCTGTTTGTTTGTTTTGAGACAGTCTCGCTCTGTTGCCCACCTTGGCTCACTGCAATCTTCGCCTCCCGGGTTCAAGCGATTCTCCTGCCTCAGCCTCCCGCCTAACTGGGATTACAGGCGCCCGCCGCCACGCCCAGCTGATTTTTGTGGGGGTTTTTTTGTTTGTTTATTTGTTTTTTGGTTTTTTTGTTTGTTTTTTGAGACCGCGTCTCGCTCTGTCACCTAGGCTGGAGTGTAATGGCACAGTCTCCACTCACTGCAACCTCCGCCTCCCAGGTTCAAGTGATTCTCCTGCCTCAGCCTCCCAAGTAGCTGGGATTACAGGCACCCGCCACCACGCCTGGCTAATTTTTGTATTTTTGGTAGAGACAGGATTTCACCGCATTGGCCAGGCTGGTCTTAAACTCCTGACCTCAGGTGATCTGCCCACCTCGGCCTCCCACTCACAGATGGAAAGGCGTGAGCCACCACAGCCAGCCTAATTTTTGTATTTTTAGTAGAGATGGGGTTTCACCATGTTGGCCAGGCTGGTCTCCAGCTCCTGACCTCAGTCAGGTGATCTGCACACCTCAGCCTCCCAGATTGCTGGGATTATAGGCGTGAGTCACTGCATGTAGCCTACGTTTAATTTTTAAACGTTTAAAAATATATGTAACTTAAAATTTTACTACTTTAGCCAATTTAGAGTGTATAATTCAGCATTACTAAGGGCATTCAGTGTTGTGTGACCGTTGCCACTATGCATTTCCAGAACTTTTCTATCATCCCAAACAGAAACTCTAAACCCATTAAACAATAATTCCCCATTCCTGCCTCCCCTCATCCTTGGTACCAGTTTTACCTTTTCTATTCTACTTTCTGTTTCTGTGAAGTCACCTATTCTAGTCATCTATTCCCCTCATATAAGGGGAATCATGCAGTGTATGTCCTTTTGTGACTGGTTTATTTCACTGAGCATAATGTTTCCAAGGTTAATCCATGTTGTAGCATATACCAGAATTTCCTTCCTTTTAAAAGTTAAATAATATCTCATCGTAGGTATACTTGACATTTTGTTTACTCACTCATTTGGGCATTGTGAATAATGCTGCTGTGAATGCAGGTATACCTGTTTCCATCTATGAGTGCGTCAAACAGAGACCTGTTTCCATCTGTGAGTGGGTCAAACAGAGACCTGGAGAGAACTGATTTGACTGGGATGACGCTTCAGTCCTTCCAAGATAACCCAGCCGAGGTGCACCTCTCCATCAGAGCTGACAGAAATGTGTGTGCAGAAGGGCCTTGTGCAGGATTGCCGGCCGAGGGGTCAGATCAAGCTGGCATTCTGCTTGCCAAACTGTGCGCCCCCTGGGCTGCAACTGACCAGACAGGATGCCTTTTCCTAACTTGCACAAAGGTGCTTGCTTCATGGTCTGGAGGAGTCCTGCTAGGGCTGAAAATCTGAGAAGCCAGGATCACACAAGGCAACTGATGCTTTTGCTTTCCAAGGAGGAGGCAGCAGATTGCTGGGCAGAGGTTGTATAGGGAGGGTTAGGAAGGCTGAACTAACTGGGTCAAGATTCCTGGAATTGGGTCTCCCTCTGTCAGAAAACAGGACAGCCTTGTGCAGTTACAGAGCAAGTCCTGGTGATCTGCATCTGTAAGATGAGGGGAGGACTGTAAGGTCCCTGCCAGTATTATAGGGCTGCCTGTCGATAAAGAGCTGGCAAAATTCACGGGGGACTAGAGAGAGGCAGGGGCAAGCCTCTGGGAACAGGGTATGGATGACATAGAACAGGAAGGTGATGGAACTTCACAGAGGGAGGATAGTACAGAGAACCTAGAAAGGAGAGCCAGGGAAGCGCCTGATCAGAAGTGTAATAAAGTAAACAGCTACATTCTTTTTGACCAAAGATGGTGGTGGAAGGAGGAGGAGAGAGAAGTAATGGCATTGATCCTTCATAAAATTATTCAGCACTTACTGTGTACAGACACAGAATAGAGGGTGCAAGAGGGAAACAGAATTGTGATTCTTGACTTGTGCCCTGTGAAGCTCTCCTATTGCATGAAGAATTGCAGAGGCGCGAGGGCGTGTTTTGTGTGTGCACATTTCTCCTGGGGACAGTTCTGTGGTTTTTCCTTTTCCTTTCCTGTGGACTTCTTCGCGCTTTCAGCAACAACAACAAAATGTTTAAACAAATGTACAGCTTGTGAGGGAGACACACCTGTGCCCAGAAATAACAAGGGGGAGAGCCACATGGGAGGGGGATGGAAACACTCGAGGAATGAGCTTACTGCTTTAAAAGTTGCATTTTGGTGTTAGGGTTTGTGATACATGCAGATCTCCTGAGGAAGAGTCCTCCCTTTGGGGTGGAGAGCTGGGGAGAGCCACTTGCAAATCTAGCCCTACTGATGTGATTGGTGTTTAGATTTTTACTGGGAGACAGACAGACTGACAGAGATACAGAGAAAGACTGGTAATATGTGTGCTAGCTGGAGAAGCCACCTTTCAGTCCTACCTCTGCGTATAGTTGATCATCGGGGAACTCGATGGTGCAGAGGGAAAAGCACAGCTTTGCAGTCAGACCTTAGCTAATTTCTTGGCTCTGCTGCCTGCTTGCTGTGTGACTTTAGGCTAGCTACCTTGCCTCTCTGTTCCTCTGCTTGCTCATTTGGACAACAGGAACAGACCTAAGAAGATTAGGGATAAGTCACCAGCTGCCATGCTGTAGATGGTAGGAAAAATGGTAGCTGGTATTATTGCCTGGAGGAGATGGCAAGTCTGAGAAATCCAGTGGTTTCCCTGGGTTAATTTCAGGGTTGTAAATCAGTTGTGAGATACACACAAAAAAAGAGCCAGAATTTGAGAGCAAGGGGAGGGAGGTGTTGTGGGAAGTTGAGTTTGGAAGTGTCTAGGTGAAGAGGTAGGTTATAAGGAAGTGGGGCAGCAGGAAGGAATAAGAACTGAAGTGACGTATCCTGGGGGCAGAGATGGCTTTCTGCCCCTTTTGATATTGACTTTAATTCTCTCTGAGCTCTGTCTTTATCTTGTCCTCCAGCTCAGCCTACACACCAGGGTCCCCACTGAGGGCATTTGCAGAGTCTGGGGAGACGGGAGGCCAGGAGCTCCTGAGAGGGACTCTCTTGCAGGCAAGTGAGGATCACTTTCCAAACAGGCAGGCCATATGGGGTGTGGGTACCCCTTCTGTGCAGAGGGAGACACCACAGTGTCTGGCAGCAGAAGTGCATATTTGCTCTGTGCTCGTTCTTCAGGAGGCACAGGGATCAGTGCTAGGCCTCTTAAGTCAGAGAGATCTGGGTTCAGCACAGAGGAAACTCCCATAACCTCTCACAGCCTCATTTTTCCCATCTGTATAATGGGATGATCACAGGTAGCTCATAGGGTTGTTGGCAAAGTTGAAGGAAGTAAACACACAGCATTTAGCTCAATGCATGGCCCATGGGAAATACACAGTGAACGTTTCCTTTGGTTGCCATTGAGTAGCCCCTGGAACAGAGGACTGCGGGGTGTCCCTCAGGATGAGCTTCCTCATGGTCCTCTCCTGTGGGAACAGTGTGCTGGTGAAGGCTGTATTCCCGATGCCATGGGGCATGACAGGCATGAGAAAATGCCGTCTAGAAATGGTCCTTAAACCAGGACTCTAGGCAGGGAGCCAGGAGTGTGCAAACCTGGCACATCTTTCAGAACGTCAGTTCAACTCTAATTCTACAGGAAAGTATTTTTTTATCATTATATTTCATCAACTCTAAGGTGCCGTTTATCAGAAAATACATTGTTATTTTATGTAACAATGAGAAAAAGCACTGCCAATTAAACTACAGCCACTGTGGATTCTAAGATATCCTGATTTTAAAGATGTTACAATGGAAGTGGGGGTGAGTGCAGCTTAGAATTAATAAAATACAGTAGGGCAAAAATAGAGTATCAGGAAAAATTTGCATTAATTTTTAAGATAAAGCATGAAATTTGAAGAATCACAGAAAGCTCTTGTGGTCGTCTCAGAAGGTGCAGGTGTGTATGAACTTGCCAGCCCATCAGGGCAACTCTGTGTAAAGAGCTGAGAGCAGCTGGGGCTTGATCTGCCTCTAAGTTCAGATGGGAAGCATGAGGGAAGGAAGTGGCCCAGACTTCAGAGCACCCATTGTCATTCAGGGGCCTGAACATCCTCAGGGAGCCCCAGTGACCTCAAGGCCCCTGGTGAATCATTTGTGTTCACTTCACTTAGAAGGAAAATCTACATACAGCACTTTCAGGAGGAGAAGAGGTGTCATGAAACCAAGCAAACAATGGCTACGCCTCCAAGAGGGTGGGAAACCACAGGACGGCACCACCCTGTACGAGAGGCAGCTTCCTGTGACTTGTTGTCTTTCGGTACAGCCTGCAGACCCGCGAGCAGCACATCTTCCTGCGGGGGCCCAGCCTGGTGTTTTGGTGTTTGGGTGGAGATTCAGGGAGAAAACCAGGCTTGACCCTCTTGCCCTTAAAAATTCCTGGCACATCGCAGGTCTGTCAGAAGGGATCTGGTCACACTCACTTCTTGCCAGAGCCCTCCCCACCTGCATATCACTATGTAGGGATGGCCTCTGGGCAGTTGTGGTGTTGTCAAGGAGTGGCGCCCTGGCGTGCTGACCAGCCTTCTGCCACCTCATTGGCAGGGAAGTGAAATCACACCTCCAAGCCCTGTTGAGACTGTCCATCTCCTCTCAGGCCAGTGGTGATGGCCTGCCCCTCGGATGGACTAGAAGGGAAACTAACAATAGCGTGGTAATAATGGTGCCAACCAAATTCAGTGGAGCAGTTTTATTTTCAGAGTGCTATGTTGTGGGGATAGGAGCAGAGGATAAGCCTTAGGTCATGGGACTTGCAGGTGGAGGAATGGAGGTGAGGAGATCAAGTGATCCACTGGGGTGATAGCTAGGGGCGGGCCTGGGTGTAGAGCCATGCAGTGCAGGGGGAGGGCCCAGAGAGGAGCAGAAAGCAGTGACCCGGCCCTGAGAACACACTCTGGACTGGGAGGCCGAGGGGACTGGAGGCTGGAAGAATAGTCACTGGGCCAAGGAGCAGCGTGCTCTAGGCTAGGTGCACTGAGCTGCATTCATGGAGGGTCTGGGCCTCCATGAGTAAATTTATTTAATGATGCTTTTTCTTCATGCAAAAGTGATATGTGATCACTGTAGAAGATGCACATCAACAAAAGAAGAAAAAAGCTAGCCTATACTCCTGTTAATCAGTGCTGACCTTTTGTTTGTTTCCTGTAACTTACAAAAATGGGATAATTTTGTATTATGTTGATTATGGTGAGTACCTTTCCTAGTTATTAAGTATTCCATTGTAAATGTTTCATAATTTATTTAACCAATTCCCTGTCATTGGATATATTGGTGGTTTTCAGGTTTTCATTATTAAAAATAATATTGCAATCAAATGAATATCCTTGTAGCTAAATTTTTGCACACATTCATGATTATTTCTAAAGCATAAATTCTTAGAAGTAGAATGCTGAGTCTAAGAGTGTGCTATTTTTGAGGCTTCTGATACTCATTGCTAAATTGCCCTCTAGTAATATCGTTTTAATTAATACTCCCGTCAGGAGTGTATGAGAGTGGCTGTTTTCCCAACTCTGGCCAATATCTCACCAAAGATTGTCAGATATTTGATGATTTAGTAAGTTCAAATGTTACTTGTTTTAGTTTTCATTCTTATGATTACTAATAAGGTTGAACATTTCGTTAGCCTTGTGTATGTTCTTATATTGAGTTGCTTTTTCATAGTTTTTGCTTAATTTTCCATTGGACTATTAATCTTTTTTACCCATTGTTTTCTAAGAGCCCTCTATAGATTAAGGCTAAGTTACCCATGTTTGTAATATTTGGATCACATGATTTTTAGGAAATCTTAATGCCCAAACATTTTCCATCCAATCTTGCCTATAAGACCAAAGTAGCTAGAAAAATAGAAATTTCCAGATAATTCTCAAACCATATGGTAGGTGTTACTGAATGCTGGCAGGGGCCATTTCGTATTAATAATTATGCTGACAGGACAGTACTAATAATAAAAACTACCATTTACTGAACAACTATTATATGCCAGGCACTTTGCATATATTAGCATTTCAATCTTATCACCCTGCAAAGAACCGAGTAAACTGGGGCAGAGAAAAATTAAGTAGCTCTTTTAAGATCACACAGCTAATAAGTGGCAGAGCCAGGATTTGAACCTGGATCTGTCCATCTCTACCACCCATGTGCTTTGTGCTGTCCTGAGCTCTTGTTCTTGGGGTAAACAATAATTTTACAAGTCAGGTCTTCCTTAGCACCTTCCACATCTGGACCTGTTGGTTGGCTCTAGAAGAGTCAACCCTGCCCTGATTTTACCTGCCCTTGCTGCTGTACATTGTTTCTCAGCTGGACCTGTTCTCTAGGCTTCCAGCCTGCATGCTTTCTCCTTGGTGCTAGAGGTCCTGTCTGACTGTTTTGCTACTGATAAAGAAGCCCAAAAAATACCAGGATATGATTTCTCTCTCAAATTTCAGGATCAAAAGTTACAACTAGATCCATCCAGTCCTTAATCTAGGGGCCAACTCCCAGTGATCCACCCATTAAGACAAAGAAGTGAGTTGGAGCGCACACGGTAACTGGTCTTCAGAGGTGCCCTTGCAGGGAGCGCACCTTCCATGTAGTCTCTTGTCTGTGACGCTTGGCTCACCCTGTGACACACTTTATGTGTGTGTTTTAATAATTTCCATTGAGATATAATTCATATGCCATAAAATTCACTCCTTTAAAGTTGTTTTTGGTATTAATATATTCACAAGTTGTGCAACCAACACCACTATCTCAATCCAGAACATATTTGTTAGCCCCAAAAGAAATCTTGTACCCATTAGCAGTTGCTCACCATTCCCTCCTCCCCTCAGTCCCTGGCAACTACAAATCAACTTTCTGTCTCTATGGATTGTCCAGTTTTGAACATTTCATATGAATGGAATTATATAATATGTGGCCTTTCATGTGTGGCTTCTTTCACTTAGCATAATGTTTCAGGGTTCATTCTTGTGGTAGCAGGTATCAGTACTTCATTCCTTTTTGTAGCTGAACAGTATTCCACTATAGGATATACTACATTCTGTCTATTCATTCATCAGTTGATGGACATTTGGATCATTTCTACCTTCTGGCTATTTTGAATTGCGCTGCTGTGAGCATGTGTGTAAGTTTTTGTGGACATATGTTTCCTCTTGGGTATATACCTAGGAGTGAAATTGCTGAATCACATGGTAACTCCATGCTTAATTTTTTTGAAGAACCGTGAAACTATTTTCTAAAGCAGCCGCACCATTTTAAATTCCCACCAGCAATGCATGAGGGTTCTAATTTCTCTGTATCCTCGCCAACATTTGTCATTTTCAGTCTTTTTTATCATGGTCATCTTAGTGGGTGTTAAGTGGTATTTCATTGTGGTTTTGATTTGCATTTTCCTGACGACTACATGATGTTGACCATCTTTTAATGTGCTTGATGGCACCTATTGGCCATTTTTACAAATTTCATTTCTTTTAGAGACAGGGTCTCGCTATGTTGCCGAGGGTGGCCTCAATCTCCTAGGCTCAAGTGATCCTCCCACCTCAGCATCCCTAATAGCTATTAGATTATTTCTCTTTCAGTTAAGTTTTAAGAGCTCTTTATTTATTCTGGATATATATAAGAAATTATATATTTCTTACCAGATATAATTTGCAAATATTTTTCCCTTCTGTGGGTTGTCTTTTTTGCTTTCTTGATGATGTCCTTTGAAGCACAAAAGCTTTTAATTTTGATGATGGCCTATTTATCAAATATTTCTTTTATTGCTTATGCTTTTGGTGTCGTATCTAAGAACGATTGTCTGATTTCAGGTCACAAGATTTGCTCCTATGTTTTCTTCTAGGAATTTTGTAGTTTTAGCTCCTACATTAGATCTATGGTCTCTTTTGAGGTATGTTGTTGTACATGGTGTGAAGTAGGGGCCCAAATTCTTTTTCATGTGGCTATCCAGTTGTTTCAGCATCATTGTTTGAAAGACTATTCTTTCTTCCATTGAATTGTCTTGGAACTCTTGATGAAGATCAGTTGACCATAAATATGAATTCATTTCTAGACTCTCAGTTCTGTTCCATTGATCTGTATATCCTAATGCCAGTAACACACTATCTTGGATACTGTGGCTTCATAGAAAGTTTTGAAACTGGAAAGTATGAGTCCTCCAACTTTGTTCTTTTTCAAAATTGTTTTGGCTTGAAACAACAGGAACTTCTTGAATTTCCATATGAATTTTAGGATTACTTTGTCAATTTCTTCCAAAAAAAAAAAAAAAAAAGACAGGGTTCTTACAAAGATTACGTTGAATCTGTAGATCAGTTTAGAGAATGCAAACCATCTTAGCAACATTAGGTCTTCCAATGCATGAACATGGGAAAGCTTTGTATTTACTTAGATCTTGATTTCTGTCAACTGTATTTCTAGTTTCCATGTACAAGTCTTGCATCTCTCTGGTTAAACTTATTGGTAAGTATTTTATTTTTGATATTATTGTAAATGAAATTGTCTTCCTAATTTTACTTTCTGATTGTCCATTGCTAGTGTGTAGAAATACAACCGGTTTTTTTTTTTTTCTTTTTTTTTTTTTGAGACAGAGTTTTGTTCTGTCACCCAGGCTGGAGTGCAGTGGCGCAATCTTGGCTCACTGCAACCTCCACCTCCCAGGTTCAAGCAATTCTCCTGCCTCAACCTCCCAAGTAGCTGGGATTACAGGCACCCGCCACAACGCCTGGCTAATTTTTGTATTTTTAGTAGAGACAGGGTTTCACCACATTGGCCAGGCTGGTCTCAAAAACTCCTGACCTCAGGTGATCCGCCCACCTCAGCCTCCCATAGTGCTGGGATTACAGGCATAAGTCACCATGCCCAGCCCACAACTGATTCTTATATATGTCCTTTTATTCTGCAATCACGTTAAACTCGTTTGTTAACTCATAGTTTTCTTTGTGTGTATTTATTCCTTAGGGCTTTCTATGTATAAGGTCATGTCATCTGCAAATAGAGATGGTTTTACCTTTTCCTTTCCAATCTGAATACATTTATTCTTTTTCTTGCCTAATTGCTCTGGTTAGAACCTTCAGCATAACATTGAGTACTAGTGGTGAGAGTGGACATTCTTGTCTTATTCCTGATCTTGGGGAGAAAGCATTAAATCTTTCATTATTAAGTATGATATTAACTGTGGGCTTTTCATAAATACCCTTTATCAAGTTGAAAAAGTTTCCTTCCATTTTTGTTGGTTGAGTGTTTTATTGAGAAGGGGATTGGGTTTTGTCAGATGCATTTTCTGCATCCATTGAGATGATAGTGTGGTTTTGCCCTTTATTATGTTAATATGGTATATTACATGGATTGATTTTCATATGTTGAACCACTCTTGCATTGCTGGGATAAATTCCACTTGTTCATGGTATATGATCCTTTTTATATATTGCTGAATTTGGTTTGCTAGTATCTTGTTGGAGATTTTTATGTCTATATTCAGAAGGGATTTGATCTTTAGTTTTCTTATGATGTCTTTGTCTGGTAAGGTAATACTAACCTCAAAGAGTTGGAGAATGTTTCTTGTGACTCAGTCTTGACCAATAGAATATGGCAGAAGTGACACAGAGGCTGGGTCACAGGGGTCTTGCAACGTCTGCCTGCGTTTCTTTGAAAACTCACTGTCAGGATGCTCCTTCTTAGATCCAGCTACCAAGCTATAAGAAGTGCAGGCCATTTGGGGTGGAGGTCCTTCAGTCAACATCCCTAACTGACACCAAGCGTCAGATGCCAGCCATGTGAATGGGCCATCTTGGACATCCAGCTCAGTAGATCTACAGATACTACTGTAGCTTCAACTGACATCTGATTGTAAGGGAAAACTGCCCAGCTGAGTTTAGTCAATCCATTGAACTGTGAGAGACAATAACAAATTGTGGTTTTAAACCACAGAGTTTTGGGGTAGCTTATTACACAGTAATAGAGCAGGAATCCATTGGCTCCAGCCATCCCTGCACCATAGCTTTCTATAAGAATTGTGGAAGCATGCAGTGGTGTTTTCTTATCTCCTGTCTCTTGAAAAGGCCCTGAAAAATGAAATGGCCAGAAGGCAGCATTGAAAAGAAGAGGCAACCTGGGTCCTGGAACACCCATGCCTAGAGGGTAACCATCCCTCACAGTGGTGGCCAGTGGCCTGTTTTCCAAAAGGTGCTTGCCTAGCTGTACTCTGCCTCTGCTCTTGGCAGAGTGAGTCAAAGGCTCACAGGGCTCCCACATCAGTCAGCCTTCAGCCACTCTGCTGCCCCTGTACTGCAGGAGGGTTTTGCTTCTGTGAGTGTCCACACCTACCATTGGCTGGCATTTGGGGCCATCTGCTTGCTTAGCTTCCTAGATGGATCTGTCATGTGGCATTTATCCTTAATGCCCTGGCTTTTCTCAGGCCCGCAGTTGGTCTGCAAGCTGAGCATCTCAGACCATCTTGCTAATCCCACCTTCAAGCCTGTGGACAAAGTTGGACTGCCATTCTAAAGACAGATAGGACCTGATAACCAGAGAAACAGAACCAGGGTGGGCCCAGGTAGATGTGGAAGCTTTTGTGAGCCTGTGCAGCCTTCCCAAATCCCACCCTAACCTTGGGGCCACCATATGCTTGCTGCACAGAGGAACTGACCAAAGCACCATGTGTGTTGGGTATTCGGTTTCCCTGCTGCAGTCTCTAGGTGGATCAGCTTGCTGTGCCTGCACCAAGCTCACTCCTTCATTTTTAGAAAAAAAGCTGAAGATTTCGTATCTTTTATTTCAATTTCCATAATATCAAGAACCTAAAGAGGTACTGTACATGAAAAGATGCTCAACATCATTAGTCATTAAGGAAATACAAATCAAAACCCCAAGAGACACCACTCTGCATCCACTAGGATGACTGTAATACTATATATATTTTAAAATAGAAAGGAAAATTACAAGTGTTGGCGAGGATTGTGGAGAAATTGAAACCCTTACACATTGCTGTTGGGAATGTAAAATGGCACAGCCACTGTGGAAAGCAGTTCAGCAGTTCCTCAAAAGGTTAGGCATACAGTTATGGTATGATCCAGCAATTCCACTTCTAGTTATGTACCTAAGGTCACACAAAAACTTGTACACCAGTGTTCACAGCAGCACTATTCACAATAGCCCAAAGGTGGGAAATACCCAAATGTGCATCAAATGATAAATGGATAAACAGAATGTAGTATATCCTACAATGAGAACTATTCAGCCATAAAAAGGCATGAAATATCGATACCTGCTATAACATGGATGAACCTTGAAAACATTATGTTAAGTGAAAGAAAGAAGCAAAGGACCATATATTGGATGATTCCATGCATATGAAACATTCAGAATAGGGGAATCTGTAGAGAGGAAATAGATTAGTGGTTGCCAGAGGCTTGGCAAAAAGGAGAATTGGGAAGTACGGGGTTTGTCTTTGGGGTGATAAAAATATTCTCATATTAGATAGTGGTAGTAGCTATACAACATTGTGGATTACACATTGAATTGTATACTTTGCAATGTTTAAAATAATGAATTTTTGTGTTATATGAATTTTACCTTAATAAAAATTTTCAAAAAAAAAAAACAACAAAAACCCTTCTACTTTAATGGTTATTGCTGTAAGATGACAATATACATTGTTTGCCATATAAAGGCTCTTTCCCAGGCACGAAGAGGGACTGCCAGAGAATAGGTGCTTCCCAGAGTGGCTTGATGTGGCATGAAGAGTACAGTCTGGGAGCCAAAGAATTCTAGTTCTCCATCTCACATTCCAGCCAGGCAACCTCAGGCAAGTTCCTCAGCCTGGAGCATTCTGTTTAAGTCATTCTAAATTGCAGATCTTTCTCTAAGAATGCTTATGAAGTGCCCACTATGTGCTAGGCATTAGTCCACTATTCCCTCTTATCCACAAAGGATGCAGTTCCAAGACCCCCAGTGGATGTCTAAATTCACAGATAGTACTGAACCCTGTGCATACTGTTTTTGCCTATGCATACATACATACCTGTGGTAGTTTAATTTTTAAATAAGGCACAGTAAGAGATTAACAATAACAACTAGTAACAAAATGGAACAATTATAACAATATGCCAGCATCCCTATTCTTACACTTTAGAACTCTTGTTCAGGAAAGTAAGGATTATTTGAATGCAAGCACCGAGATGCCACATCCTTCCATTGGATGACTGAGACGGCTACTAAGTGACTGATAGGCAGGTGGAATAGACAATATGGATCCGCTGGGCAAAGGGATGATTCATATCCCAGGTGGGATGGAGCAGACAGCATGAGATTTCATCAAGCTGCTCTTAACAGTGAACAATTTAAAACCTATGAATTGTTTACTTCTGGGATTTTCCACTTAATATTTTTGGACCATGATTGGCTGCATGTAACTAAAACTGGAAAGTGAAACCATGGATAAGCAAGGACTGCTGTATTAGTTCCATTTTTCAGCTGGAGAAAATGAGGCACAAGGAAATAGAGTACTTGTCCAAGATGAGACAGCCAGTGAGAGGCCAAGCAGTGCTCCAGGACAGGCATTTCAACTGCAGAACTTGTGGTCTCATGCTCTGCTCCATGTGGCCTTCTAGGAGTGCCTGACCCCTACCTCCCATGGTGTTGTGGGATCCAATGCCATTAGACACCGGGAAACTGTCTTATAAACATCAACACTGTGCAGCACGCACAAGGCTCAGTGTTGCTCCTGTCTCAGATACTAGCAATGAGATTTATAGAAAAAACACCTGGAGCTCATCTGCCCAAGTGGTCTGTCCTGGCCTTACCTGAAATGCATTCCTCCTGGAGTTCACCAAGGACATTAGGATTGTCTTATGTCCAGATTTCTCTGGACACAGGAAAATGTCCCTGTAAGGCTTCTGAGAGGACCCTGAGATCGCCATCACTCCATGGGGCCAGAACTTGGGGGCAAAGGTAAACCAGATGAATCCTGGAATTCCTGACACCAGTTGGGGCAGGTAAACCTGGAGGGGTGCGCTCACCTCCGGCACGTTACTTCTTTTTTGTATTTAGAAGGGGGTCTGTAGACAGAATCAAGTGGGAAGTATACTCCATTTCCTTTTTGGGGTGTCTGGCCCTGGAGCTGGTGGAGATGCAGGGGCTAGACAGGGAGGCTCCCTGGCCCAGCATTTGACAGCTGGGTTGTAAGCTCTGGGGGGCAGTATGTATGATCTGGAGAAGATATAACAGAGCTGGGAGCCAGGGTGTTGCTCAGATTCTGGCACTGGTGAATCTGAGAATCAGGAAGGTTCAGAAAATGTGGCAGAAGAGCTGGTGTGTTGGCAGCCTGGACTCAGACACATTCAAGGCGCCAGGCTTTTTGGCCCCAGGCAGGCATCACTTCCTGCTACCTGCAGCTCTGTGGACTCCACCCTGAAGCACTTCTGCTCTGGCCCCTCCTCTTCCTCACAGCGGCAGGCTGTCCACGTCCCTGATCTCTAGGGCCTTCACAGTAGCCTCTTGACTGGGCTTTCTCCTGGTTACTGCCTCCCCAGTCCAGTTTTACTGTCTCCAGCGTGACTTTTCCAGAACTCAGATCAGATTGTCACTCTGCTCCTCGACTCATGCCAGTGGCTCCCTGGGGTCTGCTGGGTGAAGTTGGCATATAGCCCCTCACTGTGGTTCTTGTGGGCCCTCCCAGGCCCAGCCACTGCCCACCGGCAGAGTCCCTGTGCTCTCCACAGACCACTCACCCTCTCCTCTCACTCCTCTGATCCTGACTGCTGCCTTGGTCCACCTGGCATCTTCCTACTCATCCATGAAGGCCCAGTTCAAATGAGGTTTCCCTGATACCACCCCAACCCTCAGACCCATGCAGAATTAGCCAAGTCCTCATCTGTTTACATAGCACATTTCAGGTGTTTCTGTTACAGCATATAATAATATTGTATTATTTCTCATTTCACCTGTCCTCCTTTCTGGTGGGCTCTGGGTTCCTTTAGCACAGACCATATGTCTCATTTATATTCCTCTCTCCCATGCCTGGCACATAGTAGGTGCTCAGTAGGTGTATTTTCCCATGGGTGTTCATGGGCTCTCTGAGTGCAACAAGGCAGATACTCTCTGCCCTGCATATGAGGCTGGACCTAAGGCTGTCATCCCTTGTGGGGTGTTTAAGTTCTTCCCTCTCTGGGTATCCTGAGCAGAGATGCAGGGAGAAAGGGGAGAAGACTCATCTCATCTCACCTTGTGCTCTAACTGCCTAACAGCTGCGATTCAGACACCCCCGATGGACCATTCAGTGTAGGCTGAATGGCCAGACTCATACGTGCTCATCAGGTACCATCTTGAACCCAGTCTAAACGGGGAAGCTGCCAGGATTGACACCCATGTGCCCAGCAGACTGGGAGTGAAGGCAGTAAAAAGTCCATTGGGCTGAGGCGTGGAAAGCCCAGGGTTGGATTTGGAGTGTGTAGGCCAGGGCGAGATGCCAAACCATCAGGCAACCATCTTCCATGTTCAAGTTTTGATTTTTCATTTTAAGTGCACAAAATCCACAAGCTTTTTTTTTTTTTTTCATGCAGCAGCAACAGCTTCCTAAAAACGTCTCTCAGCTGAGCCGTTGCCCATAACAGCATGCCATTTGGCCTTTGTGAAAGGAAAAACCTCTGTGTTTGTATCTAGAACGCCCACAGCTGAATGTGTCAGATGCTGCTGGCTAGTTTGATTGGTTGCCTTGCATGGGTGGCTTCCCGCAGGGGCTGGCTTTCTTAAAGTTGAGCGGGCAATCCCAAGAGTTCTTCAGAGAGTTCTGCCTAACCTGAAGAATGCTTGGTTTAAGCAGAGATGATGCTTTGTGAAGGAATGGATTCCTTTGCTTTTCTGTTGGGAGTGACTGATGTTCCTAGAGTCTCATGAGTGAAAAGGAAGTAGAGGTGTGCTCCTTCCAACTCTTCAGATGAGGCAAGTGGATTGATAATGGCACATTCCTAGACGCCCTGAGACCTGGCTGGCGGGGTGCCTGGTGATCCAGGAGTTCGGGTCATTTCCACGTTGCTCTGGGCCTTTGGTCGGGTGCCAGACGGGGAGAGTAGTTAGAAGGGAATGGAACAATTGGGGAAGATGATGTTTGCCAGTCACAGGCCTTTTTTTTTATTGTCCCTGTGGGTTGGATACCGGGCTGATCCAGGTGGAACAGAGATCAGTTTTGTTACCCAGTCTCTCAGTCCCTGCTCCTAGCTGGAATTTCACAGAATCTAACCAATTTCTGCACAAGCCACTCCTCTTGTATCAAAAGGCTGAAATCCCTGGGGGTGTGGCCTATGCGGCAGCTGTTTCTCTCCTGATTTCCAAGGATAATGTCAAGTGCCTCGAGTGTGTGAAATTCTGGCTGAAAGTGAATGATTGAAATGCTTTTTCCATTAAACCGTCTCCCTCCTGGTATAGGTATTTTCCTAACAACCCTTATGCAAATAGCTGTGGAAAGTAGGAAATGGTAAAATGTCGAGTGTCTTCAGCTCCTGGCAGCATGCTCAGCCAAAGCCTTCTGATTTTCCACCAAAAAAAGAAAGAACGACAGGCGGACCACCAGTCCTCGGTGTGGCACTGGGCAGACACAGCTGGGAGGCCTGTGTCGTTTTCTTGTCTGCTTCTCGGAGGGCAGGATTATGTTAGAACACTGAGCCATTATGGGTCTCTAGGATCACATATTGCGCTTTATTGTCTACACAGCCAATGTAAGTTATTGATTTGCAAATGGGAAGCATTCCTTTCCAACTCCCTTGAAGGAGGCTGGAGGGAAGCTATTTTCCAAGGGAGAAGACTTGGTTCATTCTTTGCAAAACATTTCCTGTGCAGTCCGACTCCTGCTTTTAGGACCTGCGCCATCGAGAGCGAGCGCACATGTGTGGTGTTCATTCACGAGGGAGGCAGGCATTTGGCAAACGTCCCCAGAGGTCCAGAGTGCCACTTGTCGCACAGAGGCCTCCGCTGTTGGCATCGGGCTCGCCATGTGAGTGGAGAAGGGTGGCCAGGGACGTGTTCCATGGCTGAGTCCACCCTCCATAGAGACAGTAAAGCAGATCCCCAGGGAGTCCTTCTGTCCCTGCTGGCTTTTGCTGCTCCTTGTTCATGCATTCACCTCCTCAGCTCTTCCTTCCCCCATCATATGTGGATTCTGGGGATGATGCATCTTTGCCAAGTGAATCTTTTCACTGGCGCCCTTTCACTGGTGCTGTGGATGGAAGGCAGTATCATGGTCCCATGCACCCCTTCTGAAAACAGCCAGATAGAGTATCCTTCCAACCCTTCATAGTTCACTGATTCTAATATGCCCACCTTTTTTTTTTTTTTTTTTTTTTTTCACATTTTAACTTCTTCAAAGCAGGGATCCATCATAAATTTCATGCCCTGTCATCATTGGGTAGTTTAGTTTGTTGTTTCTTACTAGTAGATAAAATTATGGTGCATCTTATGGCATTGTAGATTCAAAGAAGTAGGAAGGAATCAGGAGGCCAGCGGATGACTATGATATAGTTTGCATATTTGTCCCCACCCAGATCTCATGTTAAAAGGTAATCCTCAGTGTTGGAGCCTGGTGGGAGGTATTTGGGTTATAGGGGTGGACCCCTCATGAATGGCTTGAGCCATCCCTTTGGTGATAAGTGAACTCTCGCTCTGAGTTCCCAGGAGATCTGATCTTTGAAGTGTGTGGCCCCTCCCCCCAGCCACTCACTCTCTTGTGCTTCGCCATAAGTAAAGCTCCCTGAGGCCTCCCCAGAAGCTGAACAATGTCAGTACCATGCCTCCACCTCCTGGGTTCAAGCGATTCTCCTGCCTCAGCCTCCCGAGTAGCTGGGATTACAGGCACACCACCACACCCGGCTAATTTTTGTATTTTTAATAGAGATGGGGTTTTGCCATTTTGGCCAGGCTGGTGTCGAACTCCTGACCTCAGGTGATCTGTCTCAGCCTCCTAAAAGTGCTGGGATTATAGGCGTGAACCACCACACCCAGCCTAAACCTATTTTCTTATAAATTACCCACCCTCGGGTATTTCTTTATAGCAGTGCAAGAACAGCCTAACAGACTGCTTTCAAGATGATTTCAAATCCTGAGATGTCCTTTGAGACTCTCTTCAGGGCCAGGTGCTATGGAGTAGGCAGATGTGTGGAGGGCACCACCTGCCCTGATGTCTCCCAGTTCCAACATTTTCTTCTGGGGACCCTTATGCCATCTAATATTCTTTGCCATCTGTCCCTGGTAATTTACTTTTCCTTCCCCACTTCTCTGGAAACATCACCTTCAGCTGGGAGCTTGTTGCCCTGCCATTTAAATGCTGGCATCCCATTTTCTCCCTAATCACTCTCTCCTGGGCTTAACACATTCACCTCATTTCTTAGGTTGTTTTTCTGATCTTTGGGTCATTTTGGTTGTTTGGGTGACCCTGAAGCTCTATGTGTTATTCAGAGACTTAAATTCTCAAGGGTCCAGGCATAAGAGTACTTTTGGCTAAATATTTTCTCTTCAACATGATAGAAACCTCCACGTTCTGTGCAGTAGGCATATTCCCTTCACTGTGAGAGTTTGGGGTGCCTGTGGGTTTCATCTCTGGTCCCCCATAGCCCAGCACCATCCCATGCTCCTTCTCCCCCAGCCCTCCAGGTTTGGGGTACTGCCTCTCTTGGCTGTCACCGTTCTACTTTTAATTTACTCTGGGGATGCAGCGCATGCCAGCTGCTGCTTCCCTGGATAAATTGGATCATTTCACCTCAGAGCAAGCTTGTTCTCAGTTTCTGAAGACTTCTTTCCCCTCTCACTTTTTATCCCTTAGCTGGTTTCCTCAGAAAGTTCTGAGGGTTTTTTTCCCCTTGGTATTCTTCCTCTTGAAAAAAAGAGAGAGAGAGAAGGGTGCCACTAGCCAAGCTTCCTAAGAAAGTTACTTTTTTAGAAAAATTTCTGCTTCTATCACCAGTCCTGTGAAAGTCCCTTCAGTATTTCCGTTAATAGGGTTTTTCTATCCTTTAAGAAAATGGGATTTATTTTGGTTTTATGAAGGGTCAGAAAAGCTCTTGTTGGCCAGAAGAGAAACTGTCTCCATTGTATTGGGAAATATGTTCCAAGCTCCAAACCTCAACTTACAAATGAACTTTTGGACTAAGACCAGTGTGTGAAGTGAGGAGTCCGTCTCTGCTGAGCTCTGAAATGGAAAAGCTGGTGTCCGGGAGTCCAGGCTGAAAGACTCACTTGCTCACTTCAAGTGCGTGGTCTGAAAGAGTCAACCCACCAACTTGGGCCCCTTGACCTCTGGAAACTTTTTTTTTTTTTTAATTACACAGTTAAGGCTGGGCATTGTGGCTCACACGTGTGATCCCAACATTTTGGGAGGCTGAGGCGGGCAGGTCCCTTGAACCTAGGGGTTCAAGACCAGCCTGGGCAACATGGTGAAAATCTATCTCTACAAAAAATACAAAAATGGGCCCATCATAGTGGCATTTGCCTGTAGTCCCAGCTACTCAGGAGGCTGAGGTGGGAGGATCACCTGAGCCTAGGATGTGGCGGTTACAGTGAGCCATGATTGCACCAGTGCACTCTAGCCTGGTTGACAGAGTGAGACCCTGTCTCAAAAGAAAAAAAAAAAATTCCACACTTATAAATTATTTAAAAAAACAAAAACAAAAACAAAAAAACAGCATCCAGAGGGGCATGGAGTACAGAAAATGAAGCCCCTCCTGCACCCTGTGCAGGCCTCGGGTGCCATGCTTCCCTTAGCATCCCTCCCAAGCACCTCTCCCCCAGCGTTCATGCAGCTTGACCTCATTCTGTTTAAGGATCAAGAGTGTTCCATTGTTTTGGTTCAACTAAAATCCGTTCAGTGAGTCCCAGAGACCACTTTTAGCCCTGGGAAAAACTGGCCCTGGGTTCCCAGTAGGCATCTGAAAGACCCTGGTTTTGGCTGCTAGATTGCCTTCCATCTGCAGCCCTCTCCTCTCCTCTCTGCTCCATCACAGAAAGGCAGCCTCAAATTTCCTGTAAAGAAGAGTGCCTCTCCCCATTCTCAGCAGTGCAGCAGGATTCGTTCTAGTCATATGTTCTCTGAACGTATTGAAGTTGTTTTTCTGCAAGCCTACAGTGTGCGTGGCAGTACACTCAGCCCAGTGAGGGAGGCAGAGCAAAGCAGTTGCTCTCTCTCAAGAAACTTACAGACTCATCAGAAAATAAGAATATACCCATTCAATAGCCACCCTTCAGCAAGGCAGGTGTGCATATCAGGATTCTAAAATGCTACGACATTTGACCTTAGTATATTGCATTTCTGGGCATATAAACTGAGTAAGTAAACACACAGATTTATGTACCAGGATTTTCATTTCTCTGTTGTTGATAAAAGTGAAAAATTGAAGGTGGCCTGTAGTTCCAAAGACAGGAGACTGGTTAAGTAAGTTGTGATATATCCATCCATTCAGTGGCATACTATACAGCTGTGTGAAACCAAGCTTTCAAAGTCAATGATGAGGCCAGGCGTGGTGGCTCACGCCTGTAATCCCAACACTTTGGGAGGCCAAGGCAGGTGGATCACCTGAGGTCAGGAGTTCGAGACCAACCTGAGCAACATGGTGAAACCCTGTCTCTACTAAAAATACAAAATTAGCCGGGCATGATGGCACATGCCTGTGATCCCAGCTACTTGGGAGGCGGAGGCAGGAGAATTGCTTGAACCCAGGAGGCAGAGGTTGCGGTGAGCTGAGATCACACCACTGCACTCCAGCCTGGGCAATAGAGTGAGGCTTTGTCTCAAAAATAAATAAATAATAAAACAAAGACAATGATGACATGGGAAAATACCATAAAATATTCAGTAAACCATGTTGAATACCTACTGTAATCGATATCTGAATTAATTTTTCCCAACATTTTATTATAAAAATGTTCAACACATAGCATAGTTGAAAGAATTTTGCAGTGAAATCTTCCTTATAACTACCACTGTCTGTATAATTACCATTTTATTATATTTGCTTTATCATCTATACCCCCCCTTCATCCAATAATGCATCTGATTTTTAAATGCATTTTAAAGTAAATTTCAGGCCTCAGCATGCTTTCCCCTTGATACTCCAGCATGCATATCATTAACTAGTGTTCACTATTTGGTTTTTTCTTTTGAGGAAAAAATACATACAATGAAATGTACAAACGTTAAGTATATCTTCTCTGAGTTTTGACAAATGGATACTTTCATGAAACCAAAATCCCTATTAAGATATAGAACATTACCAATTATTTTTACTACTAAGCACACATACTTATTTGTATATGTCTATACCTGTGCAATGGATTCCAAGGCTGATTTTATTTTCTTCACTGTATTCTTTACGTTCTAAATGGTGTAAGTGAGTACATCTATTTGTTCTTTTATTTAATGGGTATTCATTTATCATGTAGTGTGTGCCAGGCTCTGCCCTAAATACAGGGGCTCCAGGGGTTAACAGGACTGCAGAATTCCCTGCCTTTGTGGCACCTACAATCTAGTAGGGGCAAGATGAGTGAACAAAAGATAATGCAGCAGGAAGACAGTGACTGAGGGGCTGTGGGTGGTCAAGGGAGACTGAATGACTTGAGGAAAGAGCCAGTGAGGGTCAGGAGAGTCTAGGGGACCTGGGGACTAGCAGGTACAAGGACCCTGAGGCAGGAAGGAGAATGTGATAGGATGGGAGGTCAGAGGGGGAGAGGCAGAAGCCAAGCCATACAGCGCCTTGTAGGTTTTGTGAGGAGTAAGGACTTTATCCTAGTGTGGAGAGAAGCCATTAGAGGGTTTAATCAGGGGAGAGACATGGTCCGATTTCTGTTTTAAAAGCTCTGCTCTGTGGAGAATCTGTGCTTCTGGGGTAAAGGTAGAAGCAAAGAAGTCAGAAAGGGAGGCTTGTGCTGGGATAGTAATGGATGTGGTTAGCAGCTCTGAAGGTAGAGCTAGCACTACTTCCTGAGGAATTAAAGGGCGATAGAGGTGTCAAGGAAGATTCTTAGGTTCTTTGTCTAAGCAACTGGGTGAATGATGGTATAACTGCGATGGGCAGGCTTGTGTAAGAAGCAGGCTCTGGGGAGGAGAGAAATTAGGAGTTCTGTTTTGGACACGTTGAATGCAAAGTGGAAACTTCACCTTTCAAAGCTTTACGTGGAGAAGTCAGGCAGGCAATGGCTGGGTGAGCGCTGGAGCAAGGGAAGGGGCCAGAACTACTCCAAGTTGTTGGTGCACAGAAGGTGCAGGGGCATCTGCAACCCCCTTGGGGGCAGGTGTGTTTTCAAATTCAGAATTATTAAGACTTTGCAAAAGTAATCGATTTACACTCACTGAGGTCTGGGGCGTCACCTATCATCAAACACATAAGGTATTTCTGTAGCAAATTGTAATCTTCATACTTAAACAGATTAATAAAGACTAGAAATAGCCTCACATCAGTTCAGGTCAGGTGTTGTTATGAAGACAGTTTAATCACCAAATTAGGTAAAACTTGGTTTCAGAGCTTTTGAGTTTTCGAATTGCAGAAAAGTAGCAATCCCCTCCCTATTCTCAATTTCTCTCCCCAAATGCAAATACTTTGAAAAAAATTTTCACTGTTCTTTTCTGTTTACTTCTATAATGTCAAGTAACTAGGTTTTCCTGCCACCTCAAGATTCTTAAAAGCTTTGTATTATCTACTAACTTGCCACCATGAAAAGTGAGGGCTTATTTCTTCAATAGGCCTTTGCACAGCACACCCCTTTTCCATGCAGCCTTCCAATATAGTCACATGGCCATTTTTCACTAAATCGGCATTGGGGGCTTATATTATTATGATCATGTGAGTATTACTCACAGCTGAATCACCTGCCATACTATTATTACATGTCCTTTCTTAAACAACTCTGATTTCTTCAGTCTTCCGCAGAGAACAAGCAAAGGATAGCAGGGTAGAGGGTTATACAGAGTTCCCACCAAGCTTCCTGTGCCCAGCCCTCCCCACATCCCTGTTCTCAAGGGTAGCCTTTCTGGGCTTTAGGGTCTCAAATCAGCCCGTGTCAATGCCCCCCACTTCACCCCACCCACTAGCTGTGTTCAGCTAAGTCATTTACCATTTGTCCAACTGCTCTACAGCAGCATCCAGAATTTTACTGGCATCTTGGGTCTACTCTCATCTCCTATATTGTAGGACTATCACATTGTTCTGGTAGTTTACGCCTTTTAAAATTAAATTTACTGTCATTTTTTGTGGGGCTTCAGGAGAGAGTAGAGATAGACATAGTTTATCAACCTGCCACATTTAACCAAAAGCATCCCAGAGCACTTTTCATAGTTCCTGGGCCACGACCTTTTCATTGTGGGTGTCAGCAGATGTTCCTTATGTAATGATTTTGTCCACCTGTTGCCCAGCTCAGCCCACAGAGTTGGAAATTGGAAATTTGGAAGTGCTGTTACAACAAATTGCTTTCTAGGCATTTTAAATCTCCCAGGGTTTTCCCAGAGCAATTTAGGAGACCTCCTGAATAAGCCTAATGTGCTTTCAGCCTTTCTCACTGCAGTGAAGAGACTACATGGCATTTGCATTTATTCAGCTATTTTGAAGTAGAATTCTTTGTGCAACCAGGGTAGCATAAAGGGCAGGCATTGGTCAGGCAGGGTGGAGCTTGTTCACTAACGAGTGTGTGCACTGCACAACTTACTTTTGCTCTCTGGGCCCCAGTCACCCTATCTATGGTAAAGGTGGACTGGAGCACTTCATTCTTTAACCAAACTTTACACAGAGCCCTTTGTATAAAACACAGAAAGAGGAACTGTTGTGGTTGAAGAAGGGGCAGTTGCCCCCAGAGTGAACTGAGATACTTCCGAGGCATCCCAGGGCTCCTGGGAACACAGATTGAGAAGCACTGGACTTGAAGATGTCTCTCAAGTCTCAATAGGACAGCTCTGTGAACCTTGCCTTTTCAAATGTTTACTGCTCTGCAGAAGTAAAACACTCTTTGCAGCTGGGATCCCAGGACGTGCAGCCCCTGTCTGTCTCTGGGGCCGCTGGACCCGACACGGCATAGCAGGCACTGTCCTAATCTCCCTTTCCTGGCACAGAAACGGAAGCGGGAATGTTGCTTCTAGCTGCCTTTTAGAGGAGAAAGAGATTTGTTGATTTATGAGTTAAGAGCCCTGGGATGGGAATCCTCCCAACACAGACTCTGTAAGAATACAGGAATTTGTTTTCCCACATCATTTGCTTTTGATTTACTGTTTTGATGTGGGGCTGCTTGATGACTCAGATGTTATCTTCCACTGCCAAATCACACGTTAGGTATGTATAACATTTTCTACACAGTGACATCTTATCCTCTTCCACAGTCATCAATGGCCATACCCCACACCCGCCATGGGGCAGGGCGGGAGGGGGAATTTAAAACTCTTCTAGTCACAGGTATGGGGCAGTGGTTTTCAAAACAGTTGTCTTTTGTTGTCGATATTGTTGTTTGAAGGATAGGATCATTTTCCAATGAAAATCTTAAGCCACAGCCCAGTCAGTGAAACAGATAAACGCGGAACCCCTGCTCAAGTTGAAGAGTAGGATGAAGTGGAATAAAGACTCCATCCCCGGCCGGGCACAGTGGCTCACGCCTGTAATCCCAGCACTTTGGGAGGCTGAGGCAGGCAGATCACAAGGTCAGCAGATCAAGACCATCCTGGCTAACATGGTGAAACCCCATCTCTACTAAAAATACAAAAAATTAGCCGGGCGTGGTGGCAGGCACCTGTAGCCCCAGCTACTCGGCAGGCTGAGGCAGGAGAATGGCGTGAACCTGGGAGGTGGAGCTTGCAGTGAGCCGAGATCATGCCACTGCACTCCAGCCTGGCCAACAGAGCGAGACTCCATCTCAAAAAAAAAAGAAAGAAAAAAGACTCCAGCCCCTCTTCCAGCTCTGTCATAGAGGCTCCAGTTATAGGGACAGACCTCCAAGTCATTTCTGGATCTGCCTCCTATACTTGACGTGACCTAGTAGGATAAATGACTGAACCTCCCAGGGCCTTCTTGTCCTCATCTTTAAAATGGGGCTGTTGGGGGATGGGATAACATCTACCACTGGGGATAGCATCTGCCACCACTAACTTTGAGTGAGGCACTTGGTTTGTCCCCAGTGACAAGGAGCCTTCTTATTACTGCCTACTTAGAAGCCTTGCCCCCAAAGGGCAAGCTTTGAGCCCCACAACAACTTTCCTGCAGGGAATGTTTTAGAAAACCTGATTAGCCCAGTTTGCAACAACTACTGTTTTCTTTTCAACCACTTCTTTCCAGAGAAGGTCCTTGTAAGGTCATAGTAACATCCAGTTGTTAAGTGCTTGTGATTTTGCTAGGAATGTAAACAGCACTCTGTCTTTGGCCAGTTCGAAAAGGAAGTTTTATGTTTTCTCCTCTGTCTTTGGAAGTAGCCTTACTTTAGTAAACGCATTTTGATAATACATGCTGAAATCTATGATTTTGGTTAAGTTGAAGATGAGGACACTGGCAGTAGTGTGGATCTTCTCAATGAGTGTATATTTGTGGGAGTTTTGTAGCTGTTAATTACATTAAATAAATTACCATAAATTGCACCAGTATTTCCCCTCCTTCCTCCATGCTGGCCCATAGGAGCTTTCTGAGTGGGAAATGGCTGGTTTGTTGTTGTTGTTGTTGTTTGTTTGTTTGTTTTTTGAGACAAAGTCTCACTCTGTTACCCAGGCTGGAGTGCAGTGAGTGCAATGGCATGATCTCAGCTCACTGCAACCTCCACTTCCCAAGTTCAAGCGATTCTCCTGCCTTAGCCTCCCGAGTAGCTGGGACTACAGGCATATGCCACCATGCCCAGCTAAATTTTTTTTTTTTTTTTTTGTATTTTTAGTAGAGATGGAGTTTCACCATATTGGCTAGGCTGGTCTCGAACTCCTGACCTCAAGTGATCCACCCGCCTCGGCCTCCCAAAATGCTGGGATTATAGGCATGAGCCACAGCGCCTGGCCCGGAAATGGCTGTTTTTTCACTTCACTATTTGAGGACTGAGCAGCCTGTCAAATGTATTGATTGCCTTCTCCAAGTTGGAGATTGGGAGCTACATATTTGCTTATCTTCCCTAGTGAAAAAGCAAATAAGACTGCTTATCTAGTATTTAAACTTGCTTTTCATTTACCCTGTCAAAGGCATTATCCCATGAAGACATAATTTGAGAAGTATCTTCATAGAAAATAGCTCTCATTGCATAAGCCATGAATACCCTTGCCGGTGGAGTCCATGTATTGCTTCTTTAGAAACTGTCAGTGCTCACAGCTCTCATCTCACTCAGTGAATTTTCTAGCTTCCAAACCCTGTAGTTTTTCTCCCACCAGCTCTTTCTTCCCCTTAAGCTCTGCCTCCAACAAACTGTGGACTGTGTGCATTTAGCTTCAGCCTCTTCTACAAAATGAGAATAATAATGGTTTCTCCCTCAGAAACTTTTTGCATGGAAAAAACATGATATTGCTTACAAAGTGCTTAGTACAGTAGTTGGCATAGAGTATGTGTTTGATAAACAGTAGTCATTATTTCTCTTTGTTGCCTTCTCAGTTCTTACATTCATATTCACCCGTCTCGCTGGCCATATTTACCTGGTTTATCTGGGACTTCGTTGTATTTTCCTCATCCCATGGGATTAAAAGCAAGCACAGCCCCTTTCCAAGATGCTGTGTGTGCCTGGAGCCTTTCTGGTTCAAGATCTGCTATGGACAACTCCACGCCTTGGGCTTCCTCCAGGTCATTCTCCCTGTCCTTCAGGGATGGGAAGCGTTGATGTCACCTGGCTGTCTTCCATATCAGCAGGACTCTGTGTTGTTCTGAATACCAGGTTGCTTAACTACTTGTGTGGTAAAAATGTAATTTATGCCCTCTACACCCAACCCTAAACTGTGAGCCACATAGAAGGAAGCAATATGGCAAGGGCAGTTAAGAACCTAGGTTTGGGGCCACACTGCCTGGGTCAATCCCTGACCCTTGGGGCAAGTTATGTAATTTTTTTGTGCCTTGGTTTTCTCATCTATCAAATAGGGATAAAAATTCTGATCTGCGTTTCTGAAGGATGCATTTCAAGCACTCTGAAAACAAAGTTAGTTTTTTTCCCCCTAAATTTGAGGCACACTAATTTGGCATCAAAGTCTGCCCTGAACTGACATATGACTATTTATTATGCACTTTATCCAAATTAGTATGATTATTCCTATGTTATAGGATGCAGCCCCTGACTGCTCTGGTGTTGTATAATGTACACCATATGACCTTACTAAATAAAACCTGATAAATTCAATTTGGGAAAACCACTAAGCCCAAGAGCTTTGGATAAGGGATTGTGGATCTATAGTAGCTACTTCATAGGGTTGTTGAAAAAATTAAACAAGATACAGTCATCCTTAGTATACATGGGGAATTGGTTCCAGGACCCCTGGGTATACCAAAATCCGTGCTTACTCACATCCCTCAGTCGGCCTTGCGGAACCCGAATATATGAAAAGTCAGCCTTCTGTGCAGGCGAGTTTCGTGTCTCACAAATACTGTATTTTCAACCTCATTTGGTTGAAAAACTTTGGTGTATAAGTGAACCCATGCAATTCAAACCCATGGTGTTCAAGGGTCAACTATATTTTGCATAAAGCTTTTAGAATGGTCTCTGAACTGTAAGTACTCAATAAACCTTTGCTATTATTCTCCTAAAGACATGAAAGAGTACTGTGTCCATAAGAATGAGTGGTTTATTTTACCACAATAAAAATATTTGTTCTTTTTTTAAGTGAATGGTTTAAATGTTTAATGAATGATATAAAAATGAATTTTACTGCCTGAATCTAAAGGAAGTTTGCTGTTTGTTTTGGAAAGAGGTTCCAAATCCAACAAGAGAAGTCAATTTCAGCAAATATGGATGGTACTTTGACTGTCAGATTTTTTTCTGTATTCTTGACCCACAGCTTGCTTATGCCAGCAAAGACAGAATCCCCATCCTTTCCTTTTCAGTCTCACCTTCCGTTCTGCATATATTAAACATGGGTTGGAGTAGAATCCAAGGTTGCCTCACTCTGAGATGTTGTGCTTCCTGGACATCTGTAGTTCAGGTGGTCCCTGCTGTCTTGTGTTTTTTTCATATCTTTGTCCTCGATGGCAAACCCTATCAGCTCTTCCTTCTATATCCCCAAAGGTAAAATATTTGTAAGTCTCTTGTAAAATATTACAGCTTCTATCTTTCTCATCATTTTTCATCCCCAGTCTCAAGCTTTTGCCAAAATCATCTACCATTCAGACTTCTCTGTTCACCTGCATAAATACCTTGGGAAGGTCCTATTTCTCCATTCCCTAGCCTCTGTCTCATTTAGACCTGGTCTGGGTCTAACCCTCCTTGTCTGTTTGATTATTATTGCTTTGTTTGTTTCTTGGTGGCCATGTTGCGTTATCTTCTTTGATGATCCTGTGTTTTCTTCCATATCGCACTCTTCTGCAAAATAGTCACAATTTATATTCCTCTGTTTCTCTCGCAAATAACAAGACTCTCTTATTGCACATTTTCCCAGATGTCTCCATTTTATAGATATATATCTATGTAATAAAATGCTATTTTCTTAGCACAATGCTAAGTAATATTACAGCCCAGTAATTCAAGCTTGGATGACACCACCAACATTGGCAGAGAACCCAAATTTGCACATTAGAACCATGCAGTCATAGAATTGGACAGTTGGGAAGGACTCCAACTCCTTGTTTTATAGATGAAGCAACTGAGACCTGGAGATCAAAGTGTCTTGCTCAACCAAACACAGTTGGCTGGTGACAGACATTGAGACAGAACACAGTTCTCCAGGCTAGTGTTCTTATTAAAGTTTTTATGTGCTTTTTCCCCCAAAGTAATACATGTACAGTTTAAAAGCCAAGTTGTACTAAAAACTTAATCCAATGGCAGTCCCTTGCCCTGTCTCTACCCACTGCTAATCCTGTCTCCCTAGAGGCAACGACTTTTCACTCTTTCAGCTGTTTCTTCTAGGATTTACTCCATATCTCTATGAAGTATATGCATATGAGTACTTCTGCATTTATTGGTTTTAGGTATTTAGGTGATCTCTGAACCTTCCATCATGTAGAGTAGGGTTTGGCTGTCACACATCTCCACCTGCTTTCCTTCCTCCATCCCTTCCCTAAGGCTTCTCCATTCTCAGTGAAGGTATGTGGTTACATCAAGCTTGTAAATATCAAGTATCTGAATCTATCCAGTTTCTAAGTCAGATAACAAGCTCAGAAAATGAGAGACACTGTACATCCAAATTTATTTGGTGTCTGGGTTTCAGATGTGAGTAGTGGAATTTCAAATGATGAGGAACAGATTCCAGAAAAGTATCCAAATCTGTTCCCTTCTAAAGGATGAAGGCTAAGTATTTGGATAGTGAGAGGCATCTATACTGTTCACTTACAAAGCCAAGGAGTATTTATGTCTTTGTGTCTTAAAAACATGCCTATTGACTCTGTCTTCGTCTACCAATATTAGGTAATATTGGCAATTCCACTTCCTCTTGTATGTAGGTTTTTGCTTGTCCTAAAATTATTGCCTCATGGTTTTTACTTGCATTCTTACCTATATGTTTATCCTTAATTTTGCCCACTAGATTGGGTATATCTTGTCACTATTTTTTGCCCAGCTGGTCAGACATACTGGATAAACCCATCAATTCCCCTGTATTTTCTGGAGCCCATTAGACCCTCAGCCTGCTGTGCTGCTGCTCTGTGACAATTGCTTCCCTCTCCATTGTCTTGGGAAGTCCACTGACTGGAAGCCTGTCTTCCTCCTGCTCAATTTACTCCCTCTTTTGCTAGGACTACTCTTCCAGGGGCATCCTACATAAAAGGTAAATTTTTTGAGTTGTCAAAATATGGAAATGTCTTGGATCTGTCCTCAGACTTGATTAGTAATTTGGTGGCTACAGAACATTCAAAGTTGGAAATAATTTTCCCTCAGGATTTTAAAGCCATTTTCGTATTGTCCTCTGGCTGTAGTGTCACTCTTAATATGAGATGCCAGTCCTGTGTGAGACCTCTTTTGCTCTCTGAAAGCTTATAGGATCTTCGCTGTATCATTGTTGATCTGAAATTACTCAATAATGTGCCATGGAGGTTTTTGTTTGTTTGTTTGTTTTTGTTTTTTGAGAGGGAGTCTCGCTCTCTCACCCAGGCTGGAGTGCAGTGGCGCAATCTCAGCTCACTGCAAGCTCCGCCTCCCGGGTTCACGCCCATGGAGGTCTTTTTTTCTTTCTTTGGGTTGGGCACTCCACTGGTGGGCCCTTTTAATTTGGAAATGCATATTCTTCAATTCTGGAAAATGTTCTTGTACTGGTGGTGTTTTGTTTTGTTTTAATTTCTTCCTCCCCATTTACTTGGTTCTCCTTTCTAGAATTCCTTTTGTCAGATATTGAACCTTAGGGATTGTAAAACTCTATCAGTTTCTACTTTCTGTTTGCTTCTGTTTTCTTTTTTGAAGGCTCTTGTAAGCCTTCTAATAAGATTTTTTTATGTCACCCTATCATATTTTTAATTTCCAAGAGCTCTTGATTGTTTTCTGCTTTTTCTCTTACCATCGCATCCTGGTTTTGGTTTTTCTCTCTCTGAGGACATTAATAAGTGGTTTTTTTTGTTTTTTTTTTTTTTTTGAGACGGAGTCTTGCTCTGTCACCCAGGCTGGAGTGCAGTGGCCGGATCTCAGCTCACTGCAAGCTCCGCCTCCCGGGTTCACGCCATTCTCCTGCCTCAGCCTCCCGAGTAGCTGGGACTACAGGCGCCTGCCACCTCGCCCGGCTAGGTTTTTGTATTTTTAGTAGAGACGGGGTTTCACTGTGTTAGCCAGGATGGTCTCGATCTCCTGACCTCGTGATCCGCCCGTCTCGGCCTCCCAAAGTGCTGGGATTACAGGCTTGAGCCACCGCGCCCGGCCTAATAAGTGTTTTTGAAGTTCTCTTCTACTCGTCATGTAGCTTCTGTATTCCTCTATTCCTGGTCATTGTGTCTCAGTCTCTTTCAGGTGGGTGCTTTCTTTAAATGTCTGGTGATCCTTGGCCATTCATATTTAAGAGTGAGGCACTACAAGCGGCTTGGAGGTTCAGGGTGTTTTAGTGGAGCTTTTTACTGGTGGCCCATTGTATAAGGGGATTACATTGCGAACTCATCATTTCTTTAGAGAATTTTCAGTTGCCAGCATGTGGAGGCCTTTTCTTAAAAGAATTCCTCTCTGTTTTTTCAGAGATGAATTATCCCTTTTCCTGCCTGGAGCATGCTCTAAGAGCAGATGGAGGCAGAGGCCCGAGGGCATCACGCCATGAGAGTGGCCACCCTCAGTCCATCTTCTCTGTTTAGCCTTCCCGTCACCCCATCACTTTACCATGCCTCCTGTCCCCTGGTCTGGATCCTCTTCTAACCCATTTCTCCAATAAACAAACCTTCAGACTCTCAAGCAGTCTCCCCTCACATCGTCCCAGCCATCTGAAGTATACAGTGCCTCCAGCTCCCAGGCCTCCCAAGGGTTATATCCCAGGCAGATACACTCACTTCGCATCCATACTCCTTTCTGTAGACACATAGGTCACTGTTTCCTCCACTCTGCCCAGTCAGCAATCACTCCTCACCTGTCTTCCAAAAACATGTGCTTGTTTGCTGATATCTCCCATTTCCATTGTCTTTGCACTCTTTTACACTTCTTTACTGTCATTTTAGGGGTGTCTTGGTCAAGAGAAAAGATAAAATTGAGGAGTAACCATTAATCCACCACTCATTCAGCCAGACAACAGACAGTGGAACCAAGTGGGTTCCAGGCACTGCTGGGGATGGAGCAATGAACAAATCAGACAATAATTCCTTCCAATATAGTGCTTATTAGAAGTACCATGCTCTTGAATGCCACACAGTAGCAAGTCTAGTTAGTAACATAAACCTATAAAGAGAAGCTTGGGCCTGTTATGATTCAAGAACCAAGGTGCAGACACCTAGGAACCCATATGCTTACTTGAACCTTTGCTATTTGTAAGTGATCACAAATGATACGGAAATGGGGTTGCCTCTGCTGTATGAGCTGGGAGCCATCATGTTTGCAAAGCACCGGAACAGCCTTTCTTTTTTTTTTTTTTTTTGAGACGGAGTCTTGCTCTGCCACCCAGGCTGGGGTGCAGTGGCTGGATCTCAGCTCACTGCAAGCTCCGTCTCTCGGGTTTACGGCATTCTCCTGCCTCAACCTCCCGAGTAGCTGGGACTACAGGTGCCTGCCACCTCGCCCGGCTAGTTTTTTGTATTTTTTAGTAGAGATGGGGTTTCACCGTGTTAGCCAGGATGGTCTCGATCTCCTGACCTCGTGATCCACCCGTCTCAGCCTCCCAAAGTGCTGGGATTACAGGCTTGAGCCACCGCGCCCGGTAGGAACAGCCTTTCAACAAAAGATGATTCATGTCAGCCTTAGACTTTGTAGGAGATAGAAAACACCTTCTGCTACTCTAGAAAATCAGGATTACCACTTCACAAGATTGTGGTGTAATCTGAAGAACACAGACCAGTAAAAGTTCCTGACCAAAAGTAATAATAGCAAAAAAATAAAAATAAAAAAAAAGATAAGGAGCCAGAGGATCTGTTAATCTCCAGTATTAGCAAGACTCCTCCTTAGAGCTGTGGCTTCCAAGCTATTTTAATCATGCACCCTTATCAGTAAAATTTTTTGGAGCTGGAACCCAAAAGTATGTGTATTTAATTATAAATTACATGCACATACTAGTCTAATACGTTACTGATACTATGAAACAAAATTTAAAAGTTAAAAAGGCAAGCTAAAAATAACTAGAACGAGAAGTTTTAATATGTTTCCCCATCCTAATAGATGATCTTGGGCGTATAAAGCTCACTTAGAAACAACTCACTGGGAGGATGGAAATGAGGACTTGGTCATACCATCCACCATTGCTTAGCTATGAGATATTGGGCAAGCTACTTAATTCTAAGCCTCGGTTTCCTCATTTGTAAAGTAATAAAAACACTACAATTTCCCTGGCTTCCTCATCATAGGGTGGCTGTGAGAATGAAGGTGTTTTATAAACTGCAGGGCACTCAGCACTCAACATGCAAACTCAATTGTGTGACCAATTAGTTACCTCCATGCCCCAGCCAATAACTTCTCCCTGAGTTTATTCTGTCACCCTAGATATCCTTCCTGTGGGTCATAAGAAGTAATGATGCGAAGGTGGACAAGTGAAGCAGTGAAAGTCTCTCATCCTTACTTAGAAAGAGAGACAAAACCATAAAGCAACCCAGGCCCAAATTCTGCAGCTAGTCAGTACCATCCTCTCCATTCACAGGAGAGCACCTTTCTCCCTACAGCTCCAAGGGTGTTATGTTATCCACACTATAGACGTTATGGATTTATTTTTGGAGATAGGGTCTTGCTGTGTTGCCTAGGCTGCCTTAAACTCCTGGGCTCAAGGAATCCTCCCACATCAGCCTCCCAAGTAGCTGGAGCTCCAGCTGTGTGCCACTGCGCCCAGCTCACATTATGGATTTTGAGAAAGTAAATCTATTGTTGAGAAGCAGCAATGTTGTTCCTGAGACTCGAAGAATTTCAGTGTGTCCAGCTGAAGAATAGGGAAGGGCTCTATGACTTCAGCAAGACAATTATGTGGGCTGCCTGGTGGCAAGTCACTAAGCCCTACAGCCGTGTCACTGAAAGGTGTCTGGGGCTTACACGCTTGGAGTATGTGCAATGTCACCATGTAGCAAAACTGCATTTCTGGCATCAACCAAAGTAGAGGATTAATTATGCAAGGGGAAAATAAGATGTTCCAAGCACCAGTTAAAGGAAGTGTTGTGAGCACAGGAGCAATAATCACAGTTAACTGTACTGCGCACTTGCTTTATACCAGTCTTTGCCATGTGAGATCCCATTTAATCCTCACTGTTTCCATTTCCATTTTGCAGTTAAAGAAACTGAAGGTGAGAGAGGTTAAATAGCTTGCTCACAATCATGGTGGAGCCACAATTCAAATTCAGATTGCTGTCTCCAAAACCTATACCAGAAACCACCCTACTCTTCCACCTATCAAATGAGTTCTACATTTTCTTTTTTTTTTTTTTTTTTTGAGACGGAGTCTCGCTCTGTCTCCCAGGCTGGAGTGCAGTGGCCGGATCTCAGCTCACTGCAAGCTCCGCCTCCCGGGTCCACGCCATTCTCCTGCCTCAGCCTCCGGAGTAGCTGGGACTATGGGCGCCCGCCACCTCACCCGGCTAGTTTTTTTTTTGTATTTTTTAGTAGAGACGGGGTTTCACCGTGTTAGCCAGGATGGTCTCGATCTCCTGACCTCATGATCCACCCGTCTCGGCCTCCCAAAGTGCTGGGATTACAGGCTTGAGCCACCGCGCCCGGCCTACATTTTCATCTTTGTTAGTGACTCCTCTCTCTGATATCCATATAACCAATCTTCTATGCCATTCAACAGGACAAAATTGGAAGGAGACTAGCGATCTCCTGTGCTAGCCACTCTCTTGAGGTTAGAAACCCAGACTCACTGCACAGGACCTTAAAGCAGCAGCAGCAGCAGCAGCAGGTGTGTGTTAGTCAGTTTTTTTGCATGACTATAAAGGAATAACTGAGACTTGGTAATTTATAAAAACAGAGGTTTCAGCCAGGTGCAGTGGCTCACGCCTGTAGTCGCAACACTTTGGGAGGCCGAGGCAGGTGGATCACCTGAGGTTGGGAGTTCAAGACCAGCCTGACCAACATGGAGAAACCCCATCTCTACTAAAAATACAAAATTAGCCGGGTGTGGTGGCACATGCCTGTAATCAAAGTTACTCAGGAGGCTGAGGCAGGAGAATCGCTTGAACCCGGGAGGCGGAGGTTGCATTGAGCCGAGATCACACCATTGCACGCCAGCTTGGGCAACAAGAGCAAAACTCCGTCTCAAAAAACGACAACAACAACAAAAACAGAGGTTTCATTGGCTCACAGTTCTGCAGGCTGTACAGGAAGCATGGCACCAACACACCTGCTTGGCATCTGGTGAAAGCCTCAAGAAGCTTACAATCATGGCTGAAGCCAAAGCAGGAACAGGCATGTCACATGGCGAGCGTGGGAGCAAGGGGGTGGAGGGTAGGTCCCAGACTTTTAAACAACCAGATCTCGCATGAACTGAGCAATAACTCACTTATCACCAAGGGGATGGTGCTAAACCATTCATGATGGATCCACCCCCATGATCTCATCTCCTCTTAATAGGGCCCACCTTCAACATTGGGAATCACATTTCAACATGAGATATGTTGGTTTATTATAACTGAGTCTTCCAAGGACATGGAGGGAAATATGCAATTAAAAAAACCCAACCCGGCCAAGCGCCATGGCTCACGCCTGTAATCCCAGCAGTTTGGGAGGCCAAGGCGGGCGAATATGACTTCCTGGTGATAGGTACACTTTGATGATTTTCTTGAATATTAGTTTGAAAGGCTTTGCTTCTATTGCTGTGACCTACAGGCATTAGGATCAGATGGGGTGGAGGACATCTGAATGAGGCACACACTTTTTTTTTAAGGAATAAACAGTCTTTACTAGGCTCAGATCAGGAGTTCATGGATTTTGCGGGCCTCTGTGTATTTGTCAGTTTTCTTCTCCACGTTCTTTTCACCCTGTTTCCATAACCTCATGTGCTGTTTCTTCTTCCGATAGTGTATCTTGGCTTTCTCCTTCCTCTTCTCCTTCAGGGTGGCTGCCACTGCCTGGTACTTACAGCCAACCTCGTGAGCCAGGTGCCCCATGTAGGCAAACTTTCTTGTAGGCTTCAGATGCATGACCTCAAGGGCAGCAGGAACCACCATCCGCTTTTTGTTGTCATAGGGCGGTGGGATGCCTAAAACAGCTTGAGGGGATCCAGGGCAGCCCGGCCTCGCTTGGTCTCGAGGGACAGCATGCCTCGAGGTCCGCCGGAAGGTGCGGATAGAGGCCCGGAAGTGGTAGGGGCCTCGGGAAGTGGTAGAGGGACCTCGGGAAGGGTTGGTGTTCATCCGCTTGCGGAGGAAGGCCAGGTACTTCAACTTGTTGCTGTAGAAATAGCCAGAAATGTTGATGCCCTCACAGCGCACGACCTCTACCTTCCGCCCCAGCAGTACCTACTTAGCCACAATGGCCGCCAGGCGGCCCAGGACATAGCCTCGACCATCGAGCACCAGGACCTGCCCCTCTGTCATCTTCAGCAGCCCCCTGGGAAAGGATACTTTTTTTTTTTAATCCCAAACACAAGTTAATGCAATTTGCTTTGCTCTAATTTTAAACTTTTTTATTGTTAAATATCCAGCATATACAAATTTTTTGTTACATAGTCAACCCGGATACTGAAAGAAAACAAATGTACAAACTCATATGAGGCCATCACCCTTTGTAGGGTCACCAAGATGCCATTTGTGAACCCCTCCCAGTGACTGATCCCCTCCCCACAAGAGTAACTTTGATCCTGAAATTTAAAAACTGAATTAAATCCAATGGGTAGGAAACCATAATTCTCAGCAAACTATCACAAGGACAGAAAACCAAACACCGCATGTTCTCACTCATAGATGGGAATTGAACAATGAGATCACTTGGACACAGGGTGGGGAACATCACACACCGGGGCCTATCGGAGAGGTGAGGGGCTGGGGGAGGGATAGCATTAGGAGAAATACCTAATGTAAACGATGAGTTGATGGGTGCATCAAACCAACATGGCACATATATATGTATGTATCAAACCTGCACATTGTGCACATGTACCCTAGAACTTAAAAAAAAAAAAATCCAATGGGTAGATTAGCTGTCCCCATGTGTTTAACAACAAGAGATAGAGTCATAATCTTTTCTAGCTGCAGTGTTTTGGGGTCCTGAGTGGTTCTGGTACCCCAGTTTTTAGGTAAAGCATTTCCCCTGGGTACATTATGCATTTTTATGCAGCTTTATCCAAGTACATGCCAGCTTCAATGCATACTGCATCTTTGGAGCCTGCAGACTTACCCAGTAGTGCCCAAACTTTTGGGGACCTCCTTTTCTGAATTATCTTAAGTTGGTAAGACAGCTAGATGGTTCCTTTCTTTTAAACCAAAGCTGTGTTAGGACAGCTGATCATTCAGCCTTGAATTTGGGCCATTACAGAGTTAAACCCTGAAAGAGTCGTTTGCTTTCACCTTGAACATTCTAAGACTGTTATACTGATTCTAAATCTATTTCAAAAGACAAGGGGCTGGGCGTGGGGGCTCACATGCTGTAATCCCAGCACTTTGGGAGGCTGAGGCAGGAGGATCCCATGAGGATCCCCAGCATGGCAAAACCCCATCCCTACAAAAAATACAAAAATTAGCTGGGCGTGGTGGCACATGCCTGTAGCCCCAGCCACTCAGGAGGCTGAGGCAGGAGGATTGTTTAAGCCCAGGAGGCAGAGGTTGCAGTGAGCTGAGATCTCTCCACTGCACTCCAGCCTGGGCAACAGAGTGAGACCCCCATCTCAAAAAAATTTTTTTAATTTAAAAAGACAAGGATTTTAGCCCAGGCATCTTGTTAAATTGAGAGTCTGGTATCCAGCACTCATCAGGATGCTTTTGGAATGCTTGTGAAACCTCAGTGATTTTCTTACAGCTTCATTTGATTTTATATGACTTTTAACTTCTTATTTGGAAATAATTTCAAATTTCCAAAAACATCAAAAATAAGAATAGCACAAAGAACATTCTATAGCCTTTACCCAAATTCAACATTTATTTATTGAAACAGGGTCTTGCTGTGTTGCCCAGGCTAGAGTGCAGGGGCTCAGTCATAGCTCACTGTAACCTGGAACTCCTGGCTCAAGCAATTCTTTCACCTCAGCCTCCGGAGTAGCTGAGACCGCAAGTGTATACCACTGCGTCAACTAATTTTTTATTTTTTGGGGTCGGGGGAGGCAGATAGAGGTCTTGCTATGTTGCCCAGGCTGATCTCAAATTCCTGGCCTTGAATATTGCTCCAGCCTCAGCCTCCCAAAGTGCTGGGATTATAGGTGTGAGCCATTGCCCTGGCCCAACTATTGTTAACATTTTGCTCCATTTGCTTTGTCCTTCTGTTTCTTGGGGATAGGCAATAGGGGAGAGAGAGACCGATCCAGATATATTTTTAATAGTCGCACATAATATTTTTCTGAACCATTTGAGGGCAAGTTACATTCTTCGTGGTATTTTACCAATTACTTCAGTGTATGTGTCCTAAGAATAGGAATATTCTCTTACATAACCTCAGTACAGTTTTCAACTTCAGTAAATATAACATGCAAGCATTTACTTTAATATAATCAGAAGAAAAAACCACCAACAGACAGTGGTTTATTTTTTTCTACACACTGAGCAGTAGGCTTCCATTTTCATGTGGTTTGCATACAGCAATCTTCAAGTCTAATTGTTTCAATCTTATTGAAATTGCTTTCTCCTGTATCAACAATAGGTAGAGGGTGCACGTTGATTGATAGAGGGTGCACATTTGATTGAATAGGTAGAGGGTGCACATTTGATTGAAATCTCTGTTTTCAATCAAATGTTTGTTTACTTTCTGCCCTCATTAGGGTCTCTAAACACATCAGAGAGATAATAAAAATAAATATCCCATCCGCTCCCAGGCCTTGGAAATGAGAGGGTAAACACCAGTATAATTTAACACTTTCCTAGTCCACTGGGAAAATGTTGCCTTTTTATGTCTACAGCCCTTTAGGAGGAGAAGCTCTCGGTTAAATAAAATATCCTTTGTATCCTCTTTGCTGAGCTTCCCCTCCTTGACTACTTTCACCAGAACCCCGCCTGCTGGGGTAAAATTCTGGTAAGTGACCCATGCCTGTTCCCCCTGTTTTCTAAATTCAGTGGTCAATGTTTGTGACAGCTGTCATCAGCTGCATCTCACTGTGCTCCCCGCGCTCTGCAGTGCTCTGCAGGGTTCTCGGCTTAGAGAACTTAGCTTAGAACTCCTTAGAGTTCTTGGCTTGTCCCACATAGGAACGAACCTTCCAGAACATTCCAGCTCCCAACTGAAGGTGAGACAGCACAGACATTTCCCACTGGGGCCTCCACTTGGGCCAGGAACAGGTACGGTGAGGGTGGCAGCGATGTTGGGAAACTTCTTGGCAGCTGGGCCCCTTCCCTGAGGGCTGTGGGGAAGGGAGCATTACAGGAGTGCTGTGCTTGGAAGTTTTCAGCAGCAGGAAAATCACATTTATAGGTTCTGAATCTGAACCATTTCACACTGAGAATTTTGCAATACTTCCTCTTTCTCCTCCTCCACCCCAACCTCTCATTTTGAGTTGCTTTGTCACCCCATTTCTCCTATTAAAAGCTAGTATATATAAAAATCTCTGGGTGCTGACGAGTTGATGGGTGCAGCACGCCAACATGGCACAGGTATACATATATAACAAACCTGCACATTATCCACATGTACCCTAGAACTTAAAGTATAATAATAAAAAAAAAAATCTCAAGGCAGTGCATCCTTAAATTGTTTTCTATCAGAGTTTTCTAAAAGCAGTTTAAAATTCAGCCAGTGCCCTTCTCAGATTCTCCCCGGCCTCCAGACCCTCTCCCCAGAACAACCTCTTTAAAATCTTTTTGTTATTTTTTCTGGTGTTGACCCCTCTAAATTAGATGCTTAGACTGCGTTCCTGATTTATTGGTTTTAAACACTATCTACTGACTTCCTGTTAGAAGAATTTGGCCCTCTCGTACCACCCACCCTCACTTCTCCTCCCCATCCTCCCAGTAAAGCTATACAGGTGGGCAAAATTCATGGTCAGTGTTTACAGTATGATGGTGATTTAAATATTATTCACTAAGGAGCCAACTATTGTACTGGGATTCGGTTTCCTTTCTTATATAACTTTTTGTTTTTCTTTTAGTTAATAATCGCCCTTAAAAGACTACTTTTTCTATGAGATACCCATTGCACGTTCTCCCAAATGCCTACCAGTGGCATCTGCCAAATGCTCACAAGCATCCTGTGAACTCTCGGTCCCCAACTCCCGAATCCTCCACCTCCTGCTCCAGCCTAGACTTGTCATTCCCTAGGCAAGCTGCCGAGCATCATGCAGGGACTTTCTTTCGCTGTGCCTCTGAGGCTTAGATCCCTGTTTTTCTTGGACCTATTTCTTCCTACTTTTTAGTTTGTCCATTTTAGGGGAGAGTACATCCTCTGACAGCTTCCTGAGAAAGTGCCTGGGAGGCAAAGTTTTTAATGCCGTGTGGGTCTGAAAGTGCCTTTGTCCTTCCCTCAGTCTGAATAATGGTTAGTTGGGTATAGAGTTTTCAGCTGAAAATAATTTCCCCTCCAACTTTTGAAGCTAACACTTCACTGCCTTCCAGCTTCTGGTGTTACTAATGAAAAGCCCAGTGCCATTCTAAGTCCTTGATGCAACCTGTTTTTCTCTCTGGAAGTTTATGAGATATCCTCTTCATCATTTTTTTAAAAAGCTAAGTGATCTCAGTGTAGAACATTTAGGGGTTTCAGAATCACACAACTCTTAATAATAAGGTAGAAAGTCAGCCTGCAGTGTACATACCTTTTCCTAGAGCCAAGCACAAAATGCAAATGTGAGATTTCAATGATTTCTGACTCTCAGATGGTCTTGCACCTGGTACTTCTCCCCCTCTTCACTCCATAATACCTGGTTCTTCAGGCACAAGTAAGCAGTTTTCAGAATGTCTGAGAGAGAGGAAATGAACACCTTTATATCCGTGTAAGAGTGATTTCACATCTTTTCCCTGAAGAGGCAAAACTGAGGTGGGGACAGAGGAATAGGAGAGCATTGTGGGTCCCCCTCCCCAGAAAGGACCAGTCCCATCTGCTGCCCCCCACCCTGTCTTAGCAGCAGTTCCATTTCTTATATGTTTTCAGTAAATAGTAAATGATATTTTGTAACAGTCCTATGAACTGATTGTTCTAGACTGGCAATTTCTGTGAAACCAAGTAATAAATACAAAGCCCCAGGAGGAAGCCATTCAGAACATTCTCTTCTTATTTAAAGAATTTATTTGTACATGAGATTTTCTGTATCTTTTCTGAATGTTTAGCCATGAGGAGTGAGAGACAACTTAAAATGTTATCTTTTAAATTCTGCAAGTATTTTGCAACTCTGTCAATCCCCTTTCTGACTCTTCTGCCCTCCTTTCTCATACATGATTCTTCCTCACATGTATTTTAAAGGATTTCTAAGCATTGGAGTCAATAAGCCCCTCTAATGAGGGAGGAATTAAGAAGTAGAAGAAAAAACTAAAAACAAAAAGCAACTGCCTGAAAGTCAAGTAATCATAAAGTACCTATTAATAACCTAAAATATGTAAATATAATCCAATAGTTATGCTAATGCATACAGGCATCCTAGCTTTCCTATTCCTCAGACATAGACCCTGGGGGGAAAAAAAAAAAAAAAACAATCCTGCTGGAAAACACTGAATTGATAGTTTCTCTCCCTTCTCCCTATCCCCTTCTTCAACATCTTCATCATCATCACAATCATCATTGCCACCAAAGCTTCAAGTGGTAGGAGGCGGGGCAAAGATAAAGTTTATTGAGTTTTTAAAAGCTCACTGAGGTGAGGATAGTGAATTGCCAAGTCAGTGTCAGGGGGTCCATCAGCACAGCTGCTGGCACTGGGATCACCGTTGGAGGCCGAGTGAGAGAAAACACTGGATGGTCCCCAGGTAGAGAGGATACATCCTAAAGGGCAGAGTCTGAGCACCTGATGGATGTGGGACCCTACAGAGAATGGGGACTGCTGTGAAGTTGGTTTTGTTAGACTGATTTCCTGAGGATGAAGTCTCCTCTGGAAGGACAGCTTTTGTGTAAGGTGAAATGGAGGAAGAGAGGAAGAGAGGATTGAGGCTAGAGGGGCATTAAAAAGAAAGATTTGAGACTCGGAAAAGTGGGACTCATACTGGTGGGAGGAAATTGGAGTCCAGGAGAGATGGAGAAATTATCAGAAAACACCCAGCTATCTCAAATTCAGAATTCAGGTTCGGATAATGACATCCTAGGATACTGGGGGGAAAAAGAGAGAGAGAAAGAGAAAATTGCTTTTGGTAAGTTTAACAGAGTTAGAAAAGGAGAGGTCCCAAAAAACAGAAAGCGGCCAAATATTTTTCTGGTTTCCAGAAAAGGGAAAAAAAAAAAACAACTTAGTTTCAGAATTTACAGATAAAGGAAGAGTCTAGTGTGCATTGTTAAAATTATAGATCGTGAATACTAGAAAAGAAGGTAGTGAACACCAGGAGCCAACCTGGGTTTACTAAGAACTGTGTACACCAGAGAAATCCCATCTCCTTTTCTCCTGGGCTAGGAGGCCAGGGAATATTATAGATATAGTGTCTCTGGTTTTAACAAAGCATTTGGGAAAAGTCTGTCATGTGTGTGGAAAAGATGGAATCTACATGAAGTCATACAAGTAGGTAAATTCTTAACAGGTTGAAAGGCGGTATCTGTGGAGAAGTCAGTGAGAGCAGGGATCTTTGTTTTGGTGGTGGGGTGGTTTAGTTTGGTTTGGTTTGGTTTTGTCTTGTTTTTGAGACAGGGTCTCACTCTGTCACCCAGGCTGGAGTGCAGGGGCACAATCACAGCTCACTGCAGCCTCGACATTCCAGGCTTAGATGATCCCCCACCTCAGCCTCCCAAGTAGCTAGGACCACAGTGTGTGCCATGTCCAGATAAATTTTTGTGGTTTTTCTAGAGACAGAGTTTCATCATGTTGTCCAGGCTGGTCTTGAACTTCTGGGCTCAAGTGACCCACCCGCCTCAGCCTCCCAGAGTGCTGGGATTACAGGTGTGAGCCACTGTGCCCAGCTAGATCTTTGTTTATCACTGATGAATTCCTGACACCTAGAGCAATGCCACAGTGGGTGCTTAGTAAATATCTGTACAGTGAGTGGGCCGTAACTGAGCCAGAGGGACAACTGTAGGGAAATGTTACAGACTTCTTTCCTGCCCCTGTCCTGCTTCGTTTCATATTAAGGACTCGAGTAAAGACATTGATGATGTGCTCAGTAAAGTTTGTGGAGAACAGAAAGCTAAGCCTGAAAACTAGTATGGAAACTGATGGAATCAAGACCCGAATATCTTGCTAGTCTAAGTTAGATCTCTCAAGATCTAAAAGTTTAACAGGAATATATGTAAACTACTATTCTTGAGACTTGGAAATCAACTTAACAGGTACAAGAAGGGGAGATATAACTTAAGAAACTTTACTTTTAAAGTTCATGTGTTTTCATTGACTCCAAACTTAGTGTTAATACGGGTTATTAACATAACCCGTATTATGAGGCCCATTTCAGCCATCCGTGTTTGGATTCATCAGTTTCAGCAAATGCTTGCTGCAGGCCTGCTCTGTGCCAGGGAGCTGGTTGTGTACAGAGACAGACATCCCCATCAACCCCAGGATAGGAGATGAGCACTAAGGTTGAGGCAAGGGTAGCATCCAGTGGGGCTTGAGAAGGGAGCAGGGTGCCTCCCTGTGCCTGGGGTGGTCCAAAGCGTTCACAGGGCAGGGGAGCTCTTAGGCTGAGACCCAGAAAACAGGAGGGAAAGGGGCAGCTGGCAGAGGAGGCAGTTTGTCTGAAGACAAGGTGTGGGGGCCATTGAGAGTGGTCTGTTCAGTGAGCTGTCTGGGACTTAGCCTGTGAGGGAAAGAGGAGAGGTGGCTGAGGTAGGCCAGCAGGGAGGCCTTGGCCCACCAGGAGCTGTGGGGCCAGGGGAGAAATGCAGGCCCCAGGCCACGGCACTCTTGGTTTCCTCCTACCTCCTGGGCTGCTCCAACTCAGAGTCCTTTGCTAGTTTCTGCTTCTCCCAGTCTCAGCTTTGGAGTGCCCCAGGCTCAGTCCTTGGCCCTCTTCTCTTCCCATATATACTTTTATTCCTTGCTGCCCTCATCCAGCCCCATGACTATAAATGCATTCTATTTGCATACATGTCCCAGACTCCTGTCAGCAGCCTGGGCTTTTCTCCTGAACTCAGGACTCAGACGTCTCACCACCTGCTTGACATCTCCAGCATTTAACGTGTGAAAAACTGAATTGTTGGATTCCTCCCTGTAATGGTTTGCTAGGGCCGCCACAACAAAGTACCACAAACTAGATGGCTTAAAATAACAGAAATTCTTTCTGTCTCAGTTCTGGAGACCAAAAGTCCAAAGTCAAGGTGTTGGTAGGGCTGCACTCTCTCTGAAGGTTCCAGGGCAGAATCTGTTGCACGCCTTCCTCTTTGCTTCCAGTGTGGCTGGCCAAACTTGGCTTTCCATGTCTTGTAGCTGCGTCACTCCCGGCTCTGCCTCCTTTATCGCACAGTGTTCTCCCTGTCCACCTTCACATCACCTCCAGGCCTGTCTGCGTCTCTTCTCCTCATCTTATAAGGACACCAGTCATATTGGATTAAGGCCCACCCTAATAACCTCATCTTAACTTGATCACTTCTGCAGAGACCTTGTTTCCAAGTAAGACCACATTCACAGGTACTGGATAGGACTTCACCATGTCTTTTCAGGGACCCCGCAACTTTCTTCATCTGCAGCCTTTCTAGGTTAGCTGATAGCCACTTCATTCTTCAGTTGCTTTGGATGGAACTGTTGGCATCATCCTTGACTCCCACCTTTTTCTCCTGTCCACATCTAGTCCACCAGGAAACAGGTTAGGTTCAAAACCAACTGCTTCCCCCACCTCCACTTCTGCTGCCCTGATCTGAGCCACCATCACCTAAATTACTATAAAAGCCAAGTATCAGTTCATGTCACTCCTCTGCTCAAAAGCCTGCACAGCTTCCCACGCCACTCAGAGTCACTGCTACAGCCTTTCCGCCGCCCCCATGCCATCCCCAGCTTCAGTGCCCTCTACGCTGGCTCATGTTGGCTCCTGCACACAGGCTAGCTTCTTTGCTCTCCCTCATATGTCCTAGACTCTCCCCTTCGCTGGACCTTTGTGCTAGCTCTTCCCTCTGTGCGAAACACCATCCCCTAGATGTGCTCCAGCCTCACAATCTACCTTCTCACCTTATTCTAGTCTGCTCAGATATCACCTTCTCAGTGGCACCCTTTTTACAATTCCAGCCAGCCTTGCCACCCAGCCTTCCCAGCTCCAGTGGTTTTTTTTAGTAACACTTTCCCCTTTCTATACCAGACATTGTGGGGAATATGTATTGTTTGTTGTTTGTCTCACCTGTTAGCATGTGATGTATACAAGGCAAGGGGCTTGTCAGTTTTGGTCACTGGTGTTTCCCAAGTACCTAGAGCAGGGGAGAGCCAGGACTGGGCCCAGGTCTCCCTGGCTCCAAGGCCATCCTCTGGCTGCTGTGAAAGACCACTTTGAACTATGCAAGGGTAGATCTCTCCGACATCACATCTCCTTTATCCTCCCTGCCCCGTCTTTTGCCATCGTCCTCAGTGACTTCAGTATCTCTGTGAGCCTACTTGCTAAAATAGAAATTTTAAACTGTACAGAAAGAACATGGTGTTATGTTCAAGAGATGGAGTCTGGGCTGGGTGTGGTGGCTCACACCTGTAATCCCAGCACTTTGGGAGGCCAAGGCTGGAGGATTGTTTGAGTCCAGGAGTTTGAGGCCAGCCTGGGCAACATAGTCAGACCTCGTCTCTACAAAAAATTTAAAAAATTAGGTGGATGTGGTGGCATGTGCCTTTTGTCCCAGCTACTCGGGAGGCTGAGTTGGGAGGATCACTTGAGCCCAGGAGGTCAAAGCTACAGTGAGCTATGATAGCATAAATATACTCTAGCCTGGGCAACAGAGTGAGACCCTGTCTTGAGGGGGGGAAAAAAGGAGTCTGGAGCTACTCACATAGCAGGTAAGCATAGGCACCTCACTTCACCTCCCTGTGCCTCAGTTTCCTCATCTATCAAAAGGAGATGATCATGCTACCTTACCTCGAAGGGTTTCTGTGAGGGCTAAGTAAGTTAATATATGTAACCACTTGCCATGGAAACAGTGAGTACCATGTCAGTATTATTGTAAGAATATATATCTGAACCTCAAGGACACTATGTAAATGAAATAAGCCAGTCATAAAGGATCAATACTGCCTGATTCCACTGATACAAGGTATCTAAGATAGTTGACTCGTAGAAGCAGAGCATAGAATAGTTGAGTGTCAGGGGCCGGAGGAAGGAAGAAGTGGGGTTGCTGCTCAGTGGGTATGGAGTTTCAGTTGTACAAGCTGAGTCAGTTCTAGAGATCTGCGTTACAACAGTGTGCTTATGGTTAACCATACTGTACTGTACACTCACAAATGTGTTAAGAGGGTAGATCTCATGTTATGTGGGGCTCTTTAAACCACAACTTGTTTTTTTAAAAGGATGTAATATATTAGTCACTAACCCTTTGTTTTACTGAATTTTCTCAAGGTTAAGGGACTTACCCAAGTGCTCGCAGCTTGCTAATGAAAGAGGATGACAAGAATGAAACCTCTGACTTCCAGGGCTCTTTGCCCTGCTCCAAGTCAGGCATCAGTCCTGTCTGTGAAAATCCAGATTATCAAAGGACCATAGTATAAAAGGGCTCTGCAATATGGGGAGGTGCATCCACCTTTCCTTGGGAGAAACGCCTCACATGTTGGCTTCATAAAACGCTTCTATGCCTCATAGGTTGGGCAATGAGAAATAAATAATCCAGACAGTGGTGTTTTTGATAGGTGGCTAGAGCTTCCCAAACACGGGGAGTAAACAAAAGAACCATCTGAATTTCAAGCTTCATTAGAACTACCAAAGACTGAAAAGTCATTTTTCAAAATGGTGGGTGGTGCCAGGGCTCTATCCCCACCTGGAAGGGGCACTTGATCTGTAAAAGCAGCAAAAATAATTGTGTCTTTTATGTCACTTGGGTAGAAGCTCCTGTCCCAATTAATTCTTATCTCCTCCTCCCTTTATATATATGCTTGGGCTAAGTGACATCCTAGCAGTTTCTTGTTTTGTTTTCTCTCTTCTTAACAAGGAATTCTCTCTGCTTAGGCATTTTAGGTGCTGATTTTTCTCATGTCCCAGAGATGCTTCTAATTAGTTGATGCTTCCTTCCCATAATAGTTCACCACAAAGAGTGGGTTTGGACTGGAGGAGGGAGCAATTTTGTCATCTTGTCAAAGTGCCGCTGATCAGGTTGGCTTTCCTGAGTGCTCATTCATTTTTCCACCTCTCTGGAAATGGAAGCAGCAAGCAGCAAGCTCCTTGCTGAGTGGAGCTGGAAGTTGCTGGGTTTTGCTGTCTCCCCAGTGCTCCCCAGCACCCTTTGATGAAATGCTGCCTCAGAGCCTTTGCAGTAGAGCTTACTAGAGAAATTCTCTTTTCCTTTCGCATCAGTGGAAAAACACTCAGCTGGGGACAATATGGCAAAAGCATGCCACTGTCACCTTGTCCCTGAGTAACCTGGCACCCACCAGGGCTGCCTGCAGGTCCTTGTGTGTCCCGGGGAGAAGGTATATAAAGGCCTCTTCCTTTTGCCGCGCTCTAGGAGCACAGTGACCCTCCAGGCCAAGGACAGTGCGGTATTCTTGGGTGGTTCTGACATTGCAGAAAGAGTCTGTGGACACTAGAGATCCACGAATTATCCTCCAGTGCTTCCGAGCTAGAAGGAGATGCTGGCTCGGGCCTTCTTTAAGGACTTGGATCAGTTAGCTTTTGCTATGCAACAAACCACCCCAAAACTTGATGGCTTCAGACAGTAAACGTTACTTACTGTGATCCTGTGGGTCTTCTGGGTGTTTCTTCTGGTGTGGATAGCACAGCCTGGGCTGGATGGGCAGAGAGGCCCTCCCTCACCTGTCTGGTGGTTGGGAGGCTGCTCGGTCTGGAGAGGTCTGGGCAGGAACTGCTCACTCGTGCTCCGTGTGGGTCTGTCCACGCCACTGCAGCCCAGCCCGGGCTTTCCACATGAGGGTTCCAAGGAGAACAAGAGAGGGCACACAAACCCAGTGCAGAAGTATTTTGTAAGTATCTGTCACGTTTGATGATGGTCTGTTGGTCAAAGTATGTCCTGTGACTGAGCCCAGAATCAATGTGAGAAGAGGGCACCGAAGGGTGTGAAGATAGGAAGGTGTAAACAACTGGGGGACCATCCCTGCACAGTCTACCCGGGAGTGCCACGTCAGAAGGTGTGTCCTGTTCTCACCTTGCATGGGTTTGTGTCAGTATGGGGCGGCTCTTTCAAGGAAGAAATGAAAGGCTCTTTTGAGGTAGGGAAGCACGGTGGAGTTTGACACACGGTGTTCAAATTCTGCGCAGCGTTGACCAGCAGTGTGACATCGGGCAGGTGACTTGACTTCTCTAAAGCCTGGGTTCTTCACCTCTAAGCTGGGTCTGGTCAAGTCTCCCTCGTGAGGTTCTTCAGGACACCAACTGATGTTTGTGGAGCAGGTGTGTGGCATGTGGTCAGCACCCAATGTAGCTGGCATTGTGGCGGGGCAGCAGAAAGGCAGCTATGCTGGGAAGTTGGACAGTGCCAACTCCTGGGACAACAGGTGGTCATCCATGCACAGGAAGCTTGGCTGGACCCCTGGATGGCAGTGTGCCCTGGCCCAGGAGGCCAGGTGAAGATGGCAAAAGGGAAAAGGAGGCTCTACTGGCTTCTTGCAGACTAAAGCCCCGTTCGCATATTTGTAGTTTAAAATTGAAACAAGTCACCCTTTCTTAGTTGTACATCCCCCAGAGCAACTGCCAGTTGACTTCCACACCCTATTTTTTCCCCAGAGCTTTCACTCCTTGTCAGAGGCGGCGGACACTGCAGTGCTTCCCACGTGGCTTCTCTGTGCCTTTGACTCTGTTGCTGGGTCCTCCTGGACACTTCCTCCTGACTCACCTCTTACCTCTGCGAGCGTTCCTCTCAGCTTCCTTCACTGGCCCCTTCCCTCCTCTCATCTTCTTGTTTATTGGTATTCCCCAAATTCTAGCCTTAACCCTGTTGTCAGACAACACTGTTTCACAGGGAGACTCTGCACAACCCCACCATGGCCCCCGCCTGCTCACGATGTCCCCACTCTGTCTCGCTGGCCCCAGCTTGCCTCTTGGACTGCAGATCAGTTTCTCACACTCAGTAGGCTGCAAAACAAAGCTCTCTTCCCCATATGTCCTCAGTCTGCTCGGGCTGCTATAAGAAAGTACCATAGCCTGGGTGGCTTAAACAACAGAGATTTCTTTCTCACAGTTTTGGAGGCTGACACCCACGATCAGGGTGCCCACGTGGCGAGTGGACGGGTGCTCTCTGGGCAGAGAGAGCCCTGGGTCTCCTCCTCTCCTTATAAGGGCACTAATCCCATCATGGAGCTCCACTTTCAGGTCCCCATGTAAACCTCATCATTCCCCAAAGGTCCCATCTCCTAATACCACCTCACTGGGGGCTAGGGCCTCAGCACATGAGTCCAGGGGGACGCAGTTCTGTCTCTAGCACCAGGTAACCTGCATTCCCATCTGTCTCCCCCCGTTCCCAGTAAGCCAAGCCAGGAAGCTCTAAGTCATTTCCCACAGTGGTCAGTTCCAAATAAATGTCTCTCGGGTCCTGCGTCCTCTCTGTCCCTGCATCCCCAGACCCTGCAGCAGCCCTCTCACCTCCAGGCGTGTTCCAGCAAGCTCAGCATTGCTTCCAAAACAAGCACCGATCACTGCTCTCTGCATTCTCTCTCTCATACTCATGAGCACATGGTAAAACCCTGCCTCGCACCTCTCTGGCCTTATCTCCTGCCCTTCCCCCCAGCATCCTCATTCCCTGCTACACTCACCCACCCGTGGCACCCTCACCAGGCCAGCACGTCTCACTGCACTGCATTTGCTCTTGCTGTTCCCACGACCTGGGCTACTCCTCCGCCTGCAACTGCCTGGAAGCTTATGCTCATCTGTCAGGAACCTACTCTGGGGTCATCCTGGTGAAGCTCTCCCTGCCCTCTGCCGCAGCATGAGCCACATACATGTCCTGTTTATCACTTGCCAAGTGTACTGTGGGCTTGTGAGTCTCGGCCTGTCTCCTTTCATGATCTGTGAGCTCCTTGAGGCCATAAATCATCACATTCATTTCTCTGTACCCCAGTGTCTGGCATATAGTCAATGACAATAAATAAGTGTTGGATAAATGAGTGAGTAGATGAGGGCAGTGGGTGAGACCAATAACCTCCTGTTTCCCACACTGAGTCACCCCAGGTTCCCCATTGGCACAGGTGCCACTAGCTGCCAGCCCCCTGAACTTCCTGCATATCCAACTTACCAAGTCCTGGAGCAGCTGGAGTTCTCCTTCCCACCCTACAGCACTAAGGCCCCTGGCAAGCTCTCACCCGCCCCCAGGAAGGCCCCTCATAGAGAAAGCCCTTGGCACCTTAGCCAGAGCTCATGGCTCCCTCCTCTAGCACGCTTTGCCCTTTCTGCCTGTTTAATCATGTCACTTTATGCCATCCCATTCTCTAACTGTCTGGCTCAAGTTAGCCCTTTATTACATCAGCTCACTCTACTGTCCGGCTCGTTCATTGTGTTAAGTGTGTATGTTGTTGTCCTAGCTGATCCTCATTGTAGACAGGAGCTTCTATTCTTTATTGGTTCTTGGACATTTGGTAAATGCTACACCACGGGTATTTATTCATAACTGACCTCAGAGTTCTTGTTACTTCCCTGCCTGCCTGTCTCCCTTTCTCCCAGCTGCCCTCCTCTTTAAAAAGGCACAGTGTCCTAAGAGTTAAGATTCAGCAGACTTGAGTTCAGGTTTTGGCTCCAGCATTCCCATACTGTGAGACTGGGAGCCAATAGCTTAACCTCTTTGAGCTTCTATTTCCTTATCTATAAAATGGAGATAATGTCACCTCTGCAGGGCTGCTGTGAGGATTAAATGAAACAATCAATGAACAGCACTTAGCACAGTACCTAACATGGAGTAAATACTCAATAAATGCCAGCTGCTGTGATTGATGTTTTTTCAATAATATTATTTTATCAATAAATCTTTCCCTTAAGGATCTGTCAGAGACTAGCCCCAGGCCAGCACCTAACACATAGAATAAGTGTTTGTAGAAATGTCAGGCGAGCATGCAAATTTATTTCTAGGGCTTCCCTGAAATGCTTCCTCTTCCTTGTTAGTTGGAATGATGTTCCCTAAGATGTTTCCACTCATCTCCAACAAGAGCTTCCTTCTTATGAACACAGCCCATGTTCTGAACCTTCTCTTGGGGCAGGGTGGGTTACGCTGGCTCTTCACCCATACACGCACATGTCTGGACGGCCAGGCTCAGGAGTCCCTTCTTAATCTGGCCTTTTTGGAAGCAAGACAGCTAGACCCTTCCCTTCTATTCATATCAGATTTTAGGGTTTGCTTTCCTGGTTTGATTTGGTCTCAGCATAGCTGTCACCTCTCTTGAAGGGCTTTTCTGGGAAGACACCCTGAGGGACCTGACAGGGCATCCAGGAAGACTCTGCTCTAAGGCCAGGAAAGGAAGCTGGGCCCCTACTTCTAGCCTCTGGAGCTTGGCCAGGCGGAGGGATGCCCATTTCTCTCCCTCTGGTCAAGGCTGGTAGAAGTCCTCCCCACTGAGAGTCAGGGAGGCGACAGGGACACAAACCTTATTGAACATAGCTCTTGGTCCCTTACCTGTGGAGGGTTCCTTCCTGGACCACTTAGCCGTCTCAGAGAGGGGACAGTATTATAGTCCCATCTCTGATCACTGGAGAGGCAAATCAAGCACATGATTCTCACCCCTGAGCCTTCCCTATTCCAGTTCATAACTGGGTGGAAATAGATAAAATCATAGGCTGTTCCTATGGGAAGGTACCCTTGGGGAAGTCTAGGCCAGTGCCGGGTTGAACAGCTACATCAAAGTTACCTGGAAAGCTTTGTTCCAAAATGCAGATTCTTGCAATGGATGCATATCCAGAATTTCCAGTTCAGTCAGGCTGGCTGGAACGCAGTCATCTGTCCCCTAAGAGCTCCTGAAAGATTCCAATGCACAGTTGGGTATGGACCCATTGACCTGTCCCATTGCCTTATCTCTTTTTTTTTTTTTTTTTTTGAGACGGAGTCTCGCTCTGTCTCCCAGTCTAGAATGCAGTGGCGCCATCTCGGCTTATTGCAGCCTCCGCCTTCCAGGTTCAAGCAATTCTGCCTCAGCCTCCTGTGTAGCTGAGACTACAGGTACCAGCCACCACGCGCGGCTAATTTTTGTATTTTTAGTAGGGATGGGGTTTCACCACGTTGGTCAGGCTGGTCTTGAACTCCCGACCTCAGGTGATCTGCCGACCTCAGCCTCCCAAAGTGCTGGGATTACAGGCGTGAGCCACTGCACCCGGCTCCCACTGCCTTATCTCACCAGTAAAGATATAGGGTGTTCTAGGGCCCCAGAGAGGTCTCATGCCTTGAAAAGTTAGTGGTAAAGGCCCAGAGCACCGAGGATACTGCTCAAGTTCTGCCACCTTCTCACAACAGCCAGGGCTGGAGCCGTGCCTCCACTGGATAGGACCCTGGACATCAGGGTGGGGCCAGCAGAGGAGCACTGACTCATGGGGTCCCGGTAGGCCACGTTCCCAGGGGAGCTGAGAAAGAGCTAGGGCAGAGAAGAAGGGCCCTCAGCCATTTCTTTCAGAGCCCTGTGGTGTGGATGCATGGATGCCGTCTGCCTTGGCCCACTGCCCTTCCTGGCCTCCCATGGCAATGTAGGGGCCACTCTACAACCCACCATTGCTGGGCAGGTGCAGAGTAAAGCCCGTGTGTTGCATTGAGTCCTGTTAAGAGTCTAAGTGGAAGTTGGCTGGCTGATGGATTTGACACAGGGGTAGAAAGTAGACGTGGGACAAAGTCGGAGTTTACCAATACAGGCAACTCCAAGTCCTGAATAGATTGAAGGGGTTTTGTTTTCTCATGTGGGCATTTGAACCTTCTAGAAAGATGGGACCATCCAGAGATACCCAGCCTTGACCCCAGCAGTTTACACTATGAAGCCACTGGAATCACAGACACAAACCCCATAGAGACAGGTCATGCCTCTGAATCAGAAACTTCATTTAAACCAGGAAAAACAAAACTGTGTGAGCCCTGGGCAGCCCAGGAAGGGGAAAGCCCCATGCTGGAGCCAGGCTGCTGTGCTGGGTGCTGGAGGGAGCCTTCTGCCGCCAGGAATTAAGGGCCTGGAGCTGCAGTTCCTCTGGACTGTGTGGCCGGGCTGGTGGTGTTACAGAAAGGTGGGATCTTTGTTTTTCCTGGTAAGCGAGAGGCAGTTTGATGGCACTATGAAAAAGCTTCCTCAGGCATGCAGACCTTAAGTAAATAAAAGCACAAAAATAGATTTTTCAAACCATGTCCTTCCAGAGCATAGTAGGATTTACTGGGAAATTGGATTGAATTTTCCCTGACTCACCTGACTGCTGAGTGGAGGAATTTAAAGGAAAGGTCTTTGTTTCCCCCAGTGGTATCTGCTGAAACAGGGCCAACTGCAGGGCTTACGGCTCCTTATGGGTGACCTTTTAAAAGGCAGCTGGGGGTGTCTGAACAGCAGGCTGGGGAGTGGGGGCTGACGTTTACCTAGACCACCTTACCTCTGAACCCAGAGATGAGAGATTGATTGTCCAACCTCTGCCCCATCCGCATATTATAGATCGGCTTCCTGAGGTATAGAGGCCACTGGGCAGCCCTCGGGAGAACAGAGTTGCTTTTCTAGTGCTGATGAAGGATTGGCCCTGAAGCGTCCATGCCTTGACTCATTCCACTTGGGTATCAAGACTGCAATTTACTAGATGGTTGGCCCAAAGCTAGGGTTTAGGGCATGACCACAGAGCACAAGGGAAGTTTTCTCTTGAGCCAGGCTGTGCAGATTAAAATGCTAGAACATCATTAGCATCTTAGGAAGGTTTTCAGACACCAGGCTTTAAGTGACCCCAAACCTTCCCAGACCTAAATTTAATGCCGTGGGCCACATTCCATAGAGTTTGGGTTCCTGCACAGAACTTTATTATGGATGAGAACCAGTGGTGTGCCAATACAGTGGCTCTCTGAAGAAATGTAAAAGCCTTGATGTGTAGTGTTTGCCAGTGTTCAAGGTGTAACTACTCCCACTGTGCCAATTTCAAACTACCAATGTGAAGTCTCTAAATATGAAGTTGGGAAAAGATGTGCACAATTGGCTGTCATAAGCAGTTCCATGCGGCTCCAGCATACCGTTGAGCTCATGGACCTCCAACACATATATCCAAAGAGCTCACAAGTACAGGTGATTCAGAGGGGCAAACTGAACCATGTGCCAGGTGTACGCTCAGTACCCCTGCATGTACAGAACACTCTTTCCCCTTAGCTAACAGAATCTTTTAACTAGCAAGAAGTTCCATATTACCAGATTAATACTGGGATATATCAGTGGGTGTCTCTACTTTAGTAGTGATCACGATAGGACAATGATTGGCTAAGTTTAGGAGCTGTCAGATCCCTTGAGGAGCTTGCTTAAAAGGCATCCTGCTCGACTCCACACCCAGAGAATCTGATTTCCTAGATCTGAGATGGGATCTAGTCATCTGTATTTGGCAAGAAAGTTGCAGGTCGTACTCACACTTTGAAAAGCCTTCATCTACTGTTTGCTCACCCTGTGGCTTAGATGCCTGGAAGTTCAAAGTCTGGTGACTTTTAACAGTGATTTTATTCTTCATACTAACTGTTTTGCTCCAGAGAAACTTCATACTAACTGTTTTGCTCTGTGTTTTTTTAAGTCCCACCATGCAAAATCTGATTCTAAACAATAATATGTATTGACAGCATCCCAAATATCAGACATCAGACATGTGTTATCCCATGTTATTCTGACAACTACCCTATTATTACCACCCCATTTTGCAGATGAGGAAACTGAGGCCCAGAGAAATTTCCCAAGGAGGTAGTGCTAGAATTTAGGTTCAGGCCATCTGACTCCAGAACCTGCATTCTAAGCATAACACTGGCCTGCCTCTATAAAATAGTGTTCCTTTGAGGGTCTTTGGCTTTTTACTGAGCTAATTCAGGCTAAAATTCAGTTAAATTTCTTGAGCATTTAATTGAGTACCTATAAGATGCTATCACTGGCATAAGTTATCTCATTTAATCCTAGCAGCAACCTTACAGGGGAGGTAAGACACTGTTTTCTGGAAGAGGAAAGGGAGATCCAGAGATGTTCTGTGCTTGCCCTGTATTGCACAGCCAGCTAGAGGCAGAGCAGGAATTTGTTGCTCATTCCACTACCCCACAGCTGCCCAGCTAAGTTTCCTGTGTGGTTCTTTAGTCTAAGGCAGCTTTGATTCATTGGTGCTTTTTTAAGCATTTGAGCACGTTTCTGGCAGTCTTCACTTTTGACTGATAAATGTCTGCGTCTGTATATAAAACAGTGTACGAATGGGAAAGACAGCCGTATCCACCACTATCTTTAAACACCAGACAGAGTGGGCTAAGTGCAGCACTAAGATGCAGAGGAGCATGCAAATACAGAGAAAGTGTTTGTTGTCTCTTCAGGAATTGAAGAAGGCTCCCTGAAGGAGGTTACACCAAGCTGGACCTTGAAGGATACATAGGATTTTGGCGAGTACGGAGGGAGGAGTTGGGAATGGGCAGCGGTGAGAGAGGATTTGGTGGAAACTGAAGCTGGGAACCCAGGGACTGGGGCTCAATCACAGGGCTTCATGAATCTTGCCAACAGTATCCCTTTTTTCTTTGGCCCGTAACTAGTTTCATGCTTGACTTGTGATTAAGGACACTGTGATTTTTCTCCTCTAGCTGATCGATCTTATTTTCCATTACCTTAAAACAACTTTTTGTAGCTCTTCTATGGGGGAGTTTTAATTCCTGGGCCCTTGTGCTTTTTAAGCCCCAGCATCTTCAAAGTGGTCTTCCAGGCACAGGCTGCTGGCTTGAAGGGCCCGGATGTGCTGAGATGCCCCAGTGCTTCTTTCTGTTCCGTTAGAGCAAAGGTGTATTTCTGTCCCTTGGCAGCATTGGTGCAGTCGATAGCCAGTCCAGCTGGAGTGGTTCTGGCTCCCTTTATAAGCACCCATTCCTGGGGGAATGCCTTGGGATATCTGTCAGCAGCTTCGTGTCGTCTGGCTGTCCTGGTGGCTGGAGTGCTTTGAACACCGATTCCCAGGGACATTACACAGTTCCTTTCCACTGTTTTCTGGCTCTCCCAAGTGGACACTGACCTCGATGGAGCCAAATGGCACATTTACCTCTGAGCTCTGGCAGCATCATTTGGACGCTTATTGTAATCTTGAGGGACTTGTGGGGCTCCAATAGCCTTGACTAAAGGCCTTCCATAGGGGGGGAAAAAAGTCACAATTGCTTTGCCAGTTAGAGATCAATCACAGCCAGAGCCAGCTTCTGCTTTCCTCTTGGAGACACTAACAAGTGCCACAGGATCAGAGGTCTCTCGCCCTAGACCCTCTGAATAGGAGCCCAGCATGACCGGTAGGACCCATTAAGACCATCAGCCGTGGGATTGCCTGTCATTCCTGGACTCTAGTCTCAGGGATTCCAAGCAGTGTGTCTCTTCTTCATCCCTGAATCTTCAGGCAGAACACTGATATAACCCCCCACCACTGAGCAGGGGTTGGTGTGTGCAACATGATGGGGGAATTTTCTGGAGTGGGCATTTTCTTGTGGTCTCCATCACATGTTCTGGATGACATTTGTAGTAATAGCTTGATAGCTGAGGCCTGCTGTGATGCAGTCCCACTGGCAAAGGCCTCTCCTTGTGCCTTTACAAATGTCACGTTCCTGCACGTGCAAGGCACTGCAGGAGGGCTTCTTTATGGACTCTGCTTCCAGTGTAGTCCTGCAACATATCATCCAGGAAATCTCTCAGAATGCTGTGTTGGGACAGGTGGTGCCTCTCTGTCTGTGGTAGAGGGATGCTGCTGCCTGGCGCCTCCTGAGGCCATTCAGTCCATTTCTAAATTAAAATCTCTAAACAGTAAAAGAAGACCTAGTGAGAACTGCTTTTCTCATCATTGTTCTAGTCTTAGCAGAGCTATGAGAGCCCTCAGTACAGGGTTTTGGCTCCCACAGACAACTGATCATCCGCCTCATTTCTTTGCCTGGGATTCCTGTCTTTTTTCATCCAAATAAAAGAAAAGCCTCTTATCATGTGAATCTCAAGAAGCAATATGGCGGACACCAAGTTCTTCAGTATACCTCAGGGTAGCTATTTTTTGATTCCAAAGTCTACTTAAGTGTCAGAGAGAAGGCTGAATTCAGTTGCCTAAAGGAGATCTTCAAGTAAGACTTCTACTTAGCTCCTACTGTGAATGGAACTATGATAGGGTGGGGAAGATGAAGATATGCCTGAGCCTAAGACAGGCAGAGGCCAAGGTGAGCGCTTTGCACAGTTATTCTCTTGGCTACCAAGGTCATCACTGTCTAGTCAATCAGTGAGATCTCTGCCAGTTTGGGCTCAGATTGCCAACATGTGCCCTCAGTTAGCCCCCTGCATACTGGCCCAGTGTCAGACAGTGCAGAGCTGGGACAGGAAGGGGAGGGAGAAGTCTAGATCTTCCAGGCCCAGGATCATACACAGTCTCGATGTCAATGGCAGCCGGAAGTCAGGAAGTAGAAAATGGGACCAGAGAGAGCATCCAAAAAGCACCCAAGCCCATCCCAAACACTGGTTCTGAAGGGTGGCCTTGTTGAGTGCAGAGTAGTTGTGTTTGCCATGGGGTGGGGGGAAGGAGCAGCTTTCATGCACTTGGCATGGTGGGCACAGGAATAGACCACTTCTCCACTGACGGCTCACCTGGAGCATGCCTTAGATTCTCTTAGTACTTATCTTCCAAGCAGCTCAAAGAGTGAATAAATAGAGACAATTATTGACCTCGTAATCTTAGATAGCAGCATGGATATTAGGGCAATTTATTATCATTTACTACTTCCTCTTTCGAGAGAAGAGAAAATGAACGAGTGTGGAAAATAAATCAACTTCTTGGGAACCTCAGCCTAGTTAACATATTACCATTGATTAAGCAGCTACCACGTGCCAGACTGTTTGGCTATGGAGATAGGAAGGGCGATAAGTCACAATTCCTGTCTTCCAGAAGATTCCCATCTGGTGAGAATAAGAGACATAAACCAGCCACTCTACGACAGCCTTAGGAAAGCTGCTGGGCTTTGCTGAGTGAGGGCGTACCAGGAGGGGAGAGAGCGGCTTCCCTGAGGAGGGGCCAGGTGAGCGGGAGAGATGCGAAGAAGGCCATGGATAATAACGTGTTCTATTTTTTTATATCCCTTCTATGTGCCAGCCCCTTCACAAATAAATCATCTAATTCCAAGTGTGGAAACACAAGCTTTGAGAAGATTATAAGCCAAATGCCAAATTTGAACTTGGGCTTCCAAACTCCAGGGCCCAGCAAGCAGGCACTGCATTTTTAAGGACCATCTCTCATGGTTTTTGTTCTCAACTCTGGGAGAGACCTGAGGCCTAAGGAAGCATCCTGGGGACCCAGTGTAGCCCCTCACCTCCATACATCTTGAATGCTGGTCTTTAAAGGTTCTTCTCCTGAGGAAGTGGGACTGAGACTGCCTTGTGTGGTCTTGTTTTGTTGGGTGGTTGGGGTTGGGGTCCGGAAGGGACATCCTGTTCATGCAGCCTAATGGGGAGCTTCCACGTGCCCCTTGTGTTTCTCAGCACCAACCTGCTACCAGGCCCAGCTCTGGGCTCCAGCCAGGGAGGGGATGCCTTCCAGCCTAGCCATGGCTAGAAGAGGCCAGGAGCCATTTTAGCCACTGGTTTGCAAGAGAAGAAAAGCTTCGCTGCTGCTGCCTGCACACACCCGCCCGCTCACTCCCCTTGATGCTGGAGAGCTCACCGCTGCTGCTTGCTTTTCTAGTTTTCTTCCTTCATTTTCCTTTTGCAGATTTCAGTGATTTTGAATCTCTCACATTTGAGCCCTGGGTTTCCAGAGATCTGAGAAACAAAGTGATCACATTTTCCTAGAGGGGAGCTCAACATTCCGCTGGGGAAGTGGGAGATGTCAAGTCTGAGGTCATTTTTTCAAACCCCAACTTGTTTTTTTCTGTGAATTTAAGGAGATTTTTGAGTTGGGGAACAAATAAAATCATTCTGTCAGAGCAAAGGAGAAACATTTTTGTATATCGCCTTAAGCTTTCCATGCACCGTTAAGCGATTAAAATGCAACTGAAACTCTGATAGCAAAAAGAAAAATTAATAAATACAGTATAATAAGTGCATAAAGATTATTAGGGGAAAGGAAGACTCTTAGGACCAGCCATTCTGTGTCCAGATTTGCATCTGCTTGGAGTGAATCACATATCCTTGAACCACAGTTGCTGTTCTTCTCAGTAATTTGGCCTGTCTGAGTTCATGTAAGTGGAAGCCCACAGATCAAAACCACTGTCAGCCACCAGCACAGCTTTTTGATAGTTTTCAGGGAAGTTCAGTAGCACCTGGTCCTCTGGCCATTGTCACAGGTTTATCACATCCATAGGTCCTACCAAGATCTGTGGGTCCAGTTACCTCCCAGTGAGCAGAGACTTACTTTTTTTTTTTTGAGATGGAGTCTTGCTCTGTTGCCAGGCTGGAGTGCAGTGGCGTGATCTCTGTTCACTGCAACTTCTGCCTCAGGGTTCAAGTGATTCTCCTGACTCAGCCTCCCAAGTAGCTGGGACCACAGGCACGCGCCACCACACCCAGCTAATGTTTGTATTTTTAGTAGAGATGGGGTTTCACCATGTTGGCCAAGATGGTCTCGATCTCTTGACCTCATGATCCGCCCACCTTGGCTTCCCAAAGTTCTGGGATCATAGGCGTGAGCCACCACGCCCAACTGAGACTTACTTTTTAGGCAGAGTTCACATCTACCTTCCTGGAAAGAGCTTGGAATGTTTAAATTAACATAAATACAACCCCAATTTTTTTTCATTACAATACCTTTTAGAGTAAGTTAAAATGAAAAGCATAATGTTTAAATTATATAAAATTATGTTAACAGCTATAGCATTATAGCGTATGCCATCTTGACATTTTTGTAATTCCTATAGCAACTGAGGTAGTTTCACAACCCTGAAATCTAAGGCCATTTTCAGGAGCTTTGTTATTTTTTCCAAGAAAGAAGAATTTAAGGTTGTCTGTTTTGCCGTCTTCTTTTTTCCCACCGCGGGATTCTCTATGGCGAGCGTAGATATCACTGATTGCCAATAGGCTGTCTGACTACCTTCAAAGCAGTGTCTGCTTCTTGCAGCTTCTCTGTACATCTGGTGCTTCACCTGAAATTCCTGCTTGCAAAAGGGAGGAATCAAACCTTATTTAGTCTCTCTTAAGGTTTTCATCATTTGAGCTCTCACCAGTTGTTGCTTCATAATGTCAAAGTCTCGAGCCTTGGAAGGTATCCAGGGGCAAATTCAAAGGCGCGCAGCATCTAGCTTGATCCTGAATCCACAAAACCAGCTGTCTTCCCATCTTAGAAACAAGTCCTATATAAATAGAGAATTGGAGATGTCACCCTGCCTTTTCCTTAACTGTAACCATTTTCAAAAGTGAATATTGGATATAAACTAAAGTTTATAAACACATGACTTTGCTTGTCAAAAGTGTTCTCTCTAGAAGGCTGTTTATCTGGAATAAAACGCTGCTCCCATGCTGCCAGTTTCTTTTTCAGTGTTGACTTCAGAAGCACTTTACCAACTACACTGGGAAGTCAGTTAGTACTTTACTTTTGTAGGAACCATTCTATTGTTCCCAAACTTTGTGTCTTCTTACATCACAACTGAGTTCTGTTCCATCCCTCCCTCCTCTGCCACCTGGGGGTATGGGAGGCAGATTTCAGGGGGAGGAAGGCTGTGAGAGTGGACAGAGGCCTGGGAGAACCTCACTGCTATTGGGAAGCAGGCAGAGTGCCAGACCAAGCTGATAACGTGAATGTGACGGACTCTGCCGTGAATGGAAATTGTACCAGAAATTCAGGAAGGGAAGTGGAGGGCTGCTTGCTCAAAACAGAGGCACTTAGAAGAGCGTGATAAATTTATAAGCAGCACTGATTTAATGCTACAAGCCTGATCTGTGAGTAATCTCTTGAATAACCTTTAATGAGTAAGCATTAAGTCGATAGACATTGGAAAGAATCCAGTAATCTAATTCCCCATCCCCCACCCCACCCATGACAATTTATAGCCTCTGTGTGCTCATTTGACACAGGAAGTGATCAACTTGTTTACCTGGCTTTGTTGGGCATAAGTTCTTAGGTCAATAATTGATGCTGTAACCGTAATTTTAAATTAATATAATGATTTCCATTTCAGTTCATAAAACCTGTCTGCATCCCAGTATGGTAGATGATGAATATAATTTTCTCCATTTTATAGCTGGAAAAATCGAGCCAGGAAACAGTGATGCTAGAAGGGGACACTAGTCAGTGAAGTGCTGGTAAATGTTTTAACAACCAGCTGTCTGAGGGAAGAAGTCCTGGTTTGTAGTGGATGCCGATTTCCATCATGTAAATACTCCCACCTTGGCTGATTCAAGCTGTCAACATGGCATCACTGAACGCAGAGTGGGGAAGAATTGCACGTAGTCAGCTCTTGTGAGCTGGTACTAGCTGGCTGCAGCATAATGGCACCAATGATTCAGTTTCTGGCTTCAGGCTCTTGGATAACCACTGAGGACCAGCTCAGACCACTGTAAATCCCAACTTAACTCTCAGACTCTGCTCAGCCTCGAACTACATTGCCCTGAAGATTATTTTTCAAACTTTGAGTTGTAACCCATTAAACAGTCGTGAAATTAATTTAGGGAGCTGAATGAGCATTTTTAAAATGAAATAGAATAGAGTAAAACAAAAACAAATGAATAGAACAGAACAGAAAATATCAGCATGTACACCACATGTTTCAATGATAGATGATGGATGGATGGATGGATGGATGGGTGGGTGGGTGGATGGATAGGTGGATGGGTGGGGGGGGTGGGTGGGTGGATGGATGGGTAGATGGGTGGATGAGTGGGGTGGGTGGGTGGATGGAAAGATGAATAGACAGATGGATGAATACATGTCTATAGTGGGTTGGGGTCAAAAACTAAAAATATTGACCCAGAAGCAAATGTACCTCTGTTTTCTCATCCGAAAAATGGAGTTAGTGGAGTTGCCTCCTCCCTGCCTGTGATCAGGCCGGGGGTGACCAGATCACTCTGTGATAATGCTGTCGTGGTGCTAGCACTCTAATCCACAGGTGATCCATTTGTGGTGACCAAACAAGGCAAAGCAGACAGGTCTGACTTTGTCTCTTTGGGAGATGGTTGTACGTTGTGTTTGGACAAAGTTCCATCTTCACGGGGCACATGTTTTCTTGGCATTCGGCCACAGCCTAGAGAAGCCTCTCAGTGGCTCTCAGCCTTCCTCTGTCCACATGTATACACATGTATACATACACATGAAGTTCTGCAGTCAGAGGGATCAGCCTTCCCAGGTCTGCTGTGAAATGTCATGGGGGAGAGTCCTTTGGAGCAAGGACTCTCCGTTGGAGGGAACTAGTGAATTTTTGAAAATAAGAGAGGTAATGATGAAAGCTTTCTCCACACTCTCTCCTGAGTCCCTCCTGGAAAAAGGTACAAGGCCAAGCAGTGTTTAGGAGCCATCACAGCAACCCCATGAAGCAGAGACTGTTAGCCATTTTCAGAGATGAGGACACTCACCCTTAGGAAAGGTTCAGCAAGGAGCCCTGTGCTCCCAACCTCACCTCTGACCCCAGGCCAGTGCCCAGGCCAACAGCCCCTTCAGAGGACAGCCTGTTAGTCATCCAGGAAACCCTTCCAAACTGGTTTTCTCATCTGTGAAATGGGATACTGTTCTACGTAAGCAGCATTTTGCTGAGAAAAGAGAAATGGCTTTAGAGTCAGAATATCTGGGAATCTCATGCTACTTTTTACAAATCACTGCCGTGAGATCGCGAGCAAATACTTTACTATAGTCGCCTTGCCTGGAAAGTGGAGATGTTGACAGTTTCGCAGGTTCATTATGATGATTAACTAAGATAACATTATCACATCACAAATCTGGAGAGGTATATATATTAACATGTCAACAGTGGTTATCACTAGGTGGTAGCATTACAGGTGGTTTCACTCTTCACTTTTTTGCCTGTTTTTAATTCAGTGGTGCACCAGTAAATATTTAACAAAAAAAAAACAAAAAGCCTGATGTGTAGTGTTCGCCCATGTCCTTGGTGTAAATACCTCCACCATGGCTGATTTCAAGCTACCGCCATGACGACACTAAACGTGAAATTGGGAAGCGACATGTGTGATTGGCTCTCACAAGCTGGCACAAGTCCACTTCAGCTCACCACTGTTTTTAACTGTGCACTGAATGTTTTGCTTGGGGGTAGATTAGAGAGAGAGAGAAGGAAAGATAATTAATTAGTAGAGTACCTAGCATTATGCCTGGCATCTCTCCCTGCCCTCCCTCCCCGCTTTGTCCCCCAGCCCACATTGCTCTAATGGAACAGCACACTGCCTGTGAACACCTAGCCGTGTGAAGTGGTGGTCTTCCTGGGAGCCAGCTGCCTGTCTTTGCTTCCCATCGGCAGGGCCCTCAGGACCTGGGCAGCCTGTAGAGGATACCCTAAGGTTGACTCACTGAGGAATAATCAAGCAGACTCCCAGGTCCTCTCACTTTCCGCAGGAGACATGCTCAGAGCAGACACTACACGGTTGACGCTGCCCTCGAGGGAAACTAGGAAAAGTCTCAATGAGTGAAAGGCCTGGAGGGAAACACACCCCCAGGTGGCCACAGTCTCTAAGGAGCCCAACCTTTACCTTCCACTCACTGACACAACGGATGTGTGTGAGTGTGGGGGTGGGGGAGATGGGATGGGCTCCGCAGGTCTCTGGAGGAATACAGAAGAATGGGGCATCAGTGGCAGCCTGACAGGCCCTGACAGGTCACCCAGCATGTGGCCTGTCATTCTGGCACAAGAGTAGATGTTCAAGAAATTTTTGTTAATGCTTGGTTTGGTTTGTTGTTGTTGTTGTTTTAATTTTTAATGATCACCTTATATTCCTTCATAGCCTGACCTGCTGCAGAAAGGATGTCAGGCAGCCAAATAAATGCTTATTGAATAAATAAATAAGTTGTAGCCCTTACCAGCTCCTGGTTTTGCCTGTCCCTGGATATAAACTGTGACTTTAAGTCAAAATGAGATGCAGAGCATTAATAAAATTTTCTGGTAATGGTATTTTTCTTTAATGTCTTCTGGCTTTTCTGTATTTTTTCAAATGTATCTTCAGAGAACTTGGATGCCTTTTGTTTTATTTTAAAAAAAAAAAAAAAAAGAATATATGTTACAAAAATAACCTGTAAATTAAAAGCAAAACAGGAGTTGTGTCAACAGTTAAGCCCCAAGAAGGGTCATCTCCGCGGCTCTAAGGCTCTGAACTGAGGGTCCCGCCGCCCACAGGGTGTTGGCTGGACCCAGCATCGGGCTCTTGTCTCAGCCTCTCTTCCCACAGGCCTCCCGCCTATGAGGCCCTGATTAATAATGCTCCCTCCCGGAAATCCCAGAAGACAGTGCATGCCAGTCTTAGAAGTGGCAGTGGCGAGAGATGAGGGGGATGACAGGCCACGCCCTTTAAAATGCAGTTGGGCCTGTGTCCTGGCCACCCTCCATGAGGCAAGCAGCCACCTCAGGCACCTGAAACCTGGAGAGGCCACTACAGTGTGAGTCACCTGCCTCCAGACCAGCCAGTCTACTCTTTCAGTCACAGGCTTCCTTCAGGGCAAGTAGAGGCCTCACCACTTGCCTATGATAAACCTGCCGGTTCCATTTCCCTTGAAGCAGCAGGGCTGCTCTGGGAAGGGAGCGTAGAGCCTGGGGCCCCCCTTAGGTGTTTGTTGGGTTTGAACCTTCCCCTCCTCTGGCCTAGGATCACAGTTGAGGGAACCATCCTGTTTGAGGGGTTTCGTTAAAGACACAGGCTGAATCTAGCAGATGAGGGCTTGTGGGGATTCTCAACCTGAGGAGGTTTAATTCCTCCATCACCCCCGCCAGTGTTCATGGCTGCCCTCTCAAAGCCAGTCAGCTAAGAGGAGGCAGGGCGGAGGTGCCCGCCAGAGCCCTGTCTCCACCTGGTGGTGCACAAGATGTAACCATGGGTTTCCTATAACTGGACTGTTTTTTGTCTTTTTGTTTTTGTCAGATAGATAGATGGATGGATGGATAGATAGATAGATAGATAGATAGATAGATAGATAGATAGATAAATTTTTTTCTTTTTCTTTTTGAGACAGGGTCTCACTCTGTTGCCCAGGCTGGAGTGCAGTGGTGTGATCATGGCTCACTGCAGCCTTGATCTCTTGGACTCAAGCAACTCTCCTACCTTAGCCCCCTGAGTAGCTGGAACTACAGGCACAAGCCACCTCACCCGGCTGATTTTTGTACATTTTTCATAGAGATGGGGTCTCACTTTGTTTCCCAGACTGGTCTTGATCATCCTGCCTCCCAAAGTGTTGGGATTACAGGTGTAAGCCACCACACCCAGCTGAGATACGATTCACGTACCCTACAGTTCACCATTTAAAGTGTACAGTTCAGTAGGTTTTAGTGTGTTCTCAGAGTTGTGTGACCGTCATCACTATCGATCTTAGAACATTTTCATTGACCCAAAAAGAAACTCTATACCTGTTAGCAGTCACCCTCGAATTCCTCCAGGCCCCCCAACCCAAGGCAAGCACTTACCTCCTTTTTGTCTCTATAGATTCGCCTATTCTGGACATTTCATATAAATGGGGTCATTCAATATGTGACCTTTTGTGTCTGCCTCTTTTCATTTAGCCTAATATTTTCTAGGTTTATCCACATTGTAGCCCGGATCAGTACTTACTGCTTTCACTGGATGGATAATGTTCTGTGGTATTTTGTTTATCCACTTGTCAAGTGGTGGGTGTTTGGGTTGTATCCACTTTTTGGCTATTCTGAGTAATGCTGCTGTGAACATCCATGTACATATGTGTTCACTGGCTCCGAGGTATTGCCACGTAACTGATCTTTTGACAGTATGCACCTGATCGCGTCACTTCTTTGCTTAAAAAGCCCCAATACTTCCCATCGTTCTTAAAGTCAGAGTCAAAATCCTCACCTGGGCATGGAAGGTTCATGGCTTCTGGGCCTGGCCAGCCTCACCCTGCTGTTTCCCCTGTTCTGTTCCAGCCAAGAGGCCCCAAGGCTCCCTCCATGCACAGAACCTCCTTCCTTGGCTTCATCTTCAAACTTTCCGCCTTCCCCCTGCCTGGCCCTTTGCTTCCCTAACTTCTACTCATCCTGGAGTCTCAGATGACCTGCCCCCTCCTCAGGGACACATTCTCCACTGCCTCACACTAGGTTAGGGCCACCTGCCGCACACTCCCAGGGGACCCCGTGCATCTCCTCCGTAGCCCCTAACACAGCTGCAGGCAATGATGACTCGTGTGGTGGTCTGCCTGATGCTTCTCTCTTCTGCTACCTTAAGCTCCAGGAGAGCAGAGAACTCATTCTTGTTCCCCAGTTTTCCCCAGCACCTAGCACATTGCCTGGCACATTCAGGCGCTCAGTAAATATTTATTGAATGAATAATGGGTAATGATGGCAACAAATGAGCCACTTGTTCAGCGGACTCCTTCAGCCTTAGTATGTCCCTCAGGTGATGGAGAAACCCAGGCACTGCCGAGGCCAAATGACTTCTCCTTCTGTCCCCAGCCAGACACCCTCTCACTTCCCTGAAGGACCGCTGCTTACGCAGGAATAGGTTTGGAGGAGTTCCTCCCAGCCTGAGATATATAGAGCCTCAGTGAACCCCAGCTAACATGTGGGTTCTCTCAGGACAGGGTGATTCCCATAGCATGTGACTCAGAGCAGCCCCTCAGCGCCACAGACTGAATCAGGAGCAGCCGCAGTCCATTTCCAGGGGAGAAATGAGGAGGGATTCTCTGACGCAATTGCTTCTCTGAGAGGCGGGGAGCTGCCTTATGACAAACCGAATTCCCTTTAGTAAAGATTATTGCCTTTCTGCGTGATGTGTTTGAAAAACTGTCCTTGAAGAAATTCCAAGAGGAAACTGTACACCTTCTGAGACTTAATTGCTTTTTCAAAAAACACTGTTTTCATTTCCCCCACAGATATGCACTTATTTGGCCATTACCCAGCACATGACGACTTCTATCTCGTAGTGTGCAGTGCCTGTAACCAGGTCGTCAAGCCACAGGTTTTCCAGTCGCACTGCGGTAAGTGGACACCTGCACCGTCACATCTGCAGCTGCCGCCCTGGGGACAGTCGCCTTCCCCAGGCTCCCCGACAGGGTCTGGCCGTGTCTTGTCTTAGCCTGAGGCTGTGGCTAAAGTCTTCCTGGGCTGCTGCCTCTGTTCGCAGGCTGTTTTAGGAGCTATAGTCCTTCTGCTGAAATGCTCAGTCCTGTCAGAACAAATGAAAGAAAACCTGCAACTTGTCTTGGTCGATGGGACTAGACTGAAGCCATCTGCCCAGCCTGGCGATGGCCTCTGCAGGTGACCAGGGGGAGGGGAGAGCTGCTTAAGGAGTCGCTCCTGCAGCCAGACATTTTCTCCCCCTGAAAGAGGGCCAGGAGAGAGTCTCCCCAGCCTTAACACAAAGGAGGGCTGGGGCCAAGTGCAGCCCAGTGTGTGGACCATTGGGTTGCTGCCCCAAGGAAATGGTGCATCAGTAAAACCTTACATTCCAATTCACCTTTCCCAAGAATCCCCCTTGTTAAAAAAAAAAAAAAAAATCCCAGGTGAGGTTGGGAACTGCTTTCTGTCTCTATCTTGACATCCTTGATGTAATAAATTCCTTCAGTTGGTCATCAACAAACCATGTAGCTGCCATGGACAGATAAAGTCCGTGTGGCTGCTCCCCTCGGGGATGAATAAACAGCCATTTGGCCTTAGACTACAAGTCACTTAACCTCTCTGGGTGGAAGTTTCCTTATCTGTAGCAGGGAATTGGATCTGACAATCTCCAAAGCTATGATATGCTGTGAGTCCAGCACGGCATCTCCCAATCTTTTTATTTAAGCTGTATTCCCTGTCGATGAACATAAAATCTGAATGCGCTCCTTACCATTAAGGTTTCAAAGTACATTCTATTGTGCCTAAAAAAGTCAAAGCACGTATAATATTGAATATGCTTTTGCAGATTACACACATTTCCCCTTTCTCACACCCTGAATTTCTGACTTTTCCCCCACCTCTTCAGTTATCATTATTCTATAATAAAATAAAAGGAAGTTGAGCTTATCCAAGCTCTTTAACAGTCTCTCTCTATACTAATTATCAACTGCAAACACATGTATATGTAGGTATATGATATATACATATCTACATATATATAATCTGTATCTGTGTATATATTGTAGGCATAGTTTATGTTTATAATCTGTAGAATTCAGGCTTAAAGAGCACCTCTGGGAGTGAGTCCAGGACTTTCAAACCAGCACAAGGCAAAGAAAGGGCCCTAGAAAGTGCTATATGAGGAGCTTTGGTCAGAGGCCAAGTCTTCTGCCCCTCCCTGCAGCCAGCACTGTGTCCTCGGGCTACTTGCTTGATGTCTCAGGGCTTTGGTTTCCTTGTCCCTACCATGGGAAGATGACTTCTGTGGGTGCGTCCAGCTCTGACATGTTCATTCTGGCAGACTGAGCAGGAAAGGAGCAAGTTGTGTGCCTGGCACAAGTCGACCTTCTTGCTCAGTGCTCTGTACCAAATGACCCTCTCCACTGCCTGGAAGAGAGAAAGGGTTAAACCTCTCCAAAGAGAAACTGTCAGAGCCTGGTGGTGGTGCCATCAGCTGAGATGACAGGTGGAGAATCCAAAGAAGAGCCATGGCAAGAAGGTCTCACCCAGCCAGTGGTTCAGTGACCAGGCATAGAACCTCCGTGACCAGTGCTTCCGTGTGTCTTGTGAGAACGCAGAGGCTACATCATCCTGAATATGATTTTCATTCACTCAATTCACAAGGATGTGCAGCTGTTATAGGCATGGAACAGGGGCTTGCATTCTATTGTAAGCCTTCAAAACCTTCACTGGGGCTGGGTGCAGTGGCTTACGCTTATAATCCCAGCACTTTGGGAGGCCAAGGCAGGAGGATCACTTGAGGCCAAGAGTTTGAGGCCAGCCTGGGAAGCATAGTGAGACCCCATCTCTAAAAAAAAAAAAAATTTAGCCAGGTTTGGTGGCATACCTGTAAGTCTCAGCTACTGGAGAGGCAGAGGGGTAGAACTGCTTGAGCCCAGCAGTTTAAGGTTGCTGTGAGCTATGATCGTGCCACTGTATTCCATCCTGGGCAACAGAGCAAGACCCTTTCTCAAGACAAACAAACAAAAAAGCAAACAAACAGAAACCTTCACTGAGAACTTAATTCACTGGAGTCTTTGATGGAAGGATCATGAAAGGGACCCAAAACATGGGACCCCACTGTCCCCTGCAGAATTCTGCCCAGGGGAAAAGTCCCAGATTGCCAAGGAGGAGGCTCTGAGGCTTGGTAGAGCTGATACACCTGCCTCCCACCACCCTGGGGCTCTTGGCATAAGAGCCAAGAGTCAGCTTAGGGGACAGCCTGTGGCTTTGGGAGCTCTGAGCAATGTAGTAAATTAGTTTGGGGGTTTGGGGTTACTGATCTCATCTCTCAAAGCCTAGTCTCCATTAAGCTTCTTGCTGAACCAGCTGACAAGCAACAATGGAGACATGACCACAACTCAGCAAATTGAGGCACCGAGGCCTCCCTCAGCTCTAGGTGTGTGTCCTAGTACAAAGACAAACTTACATTTATCAAGACCAGGAGAGAGTGCAAAGGAGAGGTTAGAATCATTGCAACTCTTTGTGGGGAGTACTTTTTAGTGTCCCTAAAAATTCCTGCGATAGCTTCATGATTGTCTAAGTCAGTTCAGGCTGCTATAACAGTATCATAGACTGGGTGGCTTATAAACAGCAGATATGTATTTTTCACAGTTCTGGAGGATAGAAGTCTGAGGTCAGGATGCCAACAAGGTCAGACTCTGGTGAGGACTATCTTCGAGGTTGCAGACGCCCAACTTCTCACTGTGTCCTCACATGGTGGAAAGAGAACAAGAGTTCTCTGAGGTCTCTTTTATATGGGCACTAATCCCATTAATGAGGGCTCCATCCTTATGACCTAATTATCTCCAAAGGCCCCACCTCCTCATACCATCACACTGCGGGTAGGATTTCAACATAGGAATTTGTGGGGGACACAAACATTCAGTCCATAGCAACATTCAGTCTAGTCTTTTCTTTTCTTTTTTCTTTTTCTTTTTTCTTTCTTGTTTTCTTTTTCTCTTTCCTTGTAGGACTGGCCTTGCTATTTTCCACAAGTTAATAAGAATGCCATTGTGCTGAGTGCCAGACACTGTGCCAAGTGCTTTCCGTATCTGTTTTTTGTTTTCTTTTGTTTTGTTTTTTGGGGTTTTGTTTTTTGTTTTTTGGGGTTTTTTTGAGTCAGACTGTCATCCAGACCGGAGTGCAGTGGTATAATCTCAGCTCACTGCAGCCTCCGCCTCCCCAGTTCAAGCAATTCTCCTGCCTCAGCCTCCCGAGTAGCTCGGACCACAGGTGCCCGCCACCACACTTGGCTAATTTTTGTATTTTTAGTAAAGACGGGGTTTCGCCATGTTGACCAGGCTGGTCTTGAACTCCTGACCTCAGGTGATCCACCTACCTTGGCCTCCCAAAGTACTGGGATTATAGGCATGAGCCATCGTGCCCAGCCTCCATCTCTTTGAGCATGTAATCCTTTCAACAGCCCTGTGACGTGGGTGTTAATATTATACCCATTTTGTAATTGAGGAAGCTAAGGCTTAGGAGGTCAGTGCTTTGCCCGAGGTCTGGAAGCTAGGTGGGTGTTGGCCTGATTTGGGGCACAGGCCAACACCCTGTGGTTTAACTGCAGAACTTTCTTTCAAATGGAATCTTACGTAGAACCCCAATCTATCAATATATATGGAAACAGAACTGTTGAGGTTGAAGTTAGGGCAGGGGTCCAAGCCCCATGGACGCAGCCTTCTCCTGACTTTTTTCACCCCCCACCTGCCAGGGCTCCACAGAACATTATTTGAACTTTGTTGATGTAGAGGAGAGAACATGGGCTTTGGAATGAGACAAAGCAATTCAAGACTCCCCCACTAACTGTGCGACTTCGGGCAGGTTACCTCATCCCTCTTCACCTCCATTTCTTCATCTGTAAAATGGGTACCCTGCCTGCCTCAGGGAGTTGTTGGGATGATGTGACTGATGTGAGGCTTAAGGTTCATTTTCTCCTCCCTTCTCTGCATGATGTCTTTCCCCATCGCCCCCAGCTGGATGCAATTCTTCCTGCTGAACATCCACAAAACTCTGTTCTTCTGTGCCACTTCGCCTCCTGCCATGCTGTCATCTGTGCCACCTCCTGCTTCTCCCATGCCGCCGTCTGTGGCCTGATTCAGATTCTAGGATTCTTTCCCAAGCAAGGATATACCTTTTCAGTTCTGTGCTCTCAGTGTTCAGAAAGTAGACTCATCAAGGGTGCATGGCAGTGCTCAAGATCTTGGTATACTAGTCATTTAACTTAAATTGAAAAAAGTGTGTGTGTTGTGTGTTTAGCCAGTCAGTTGTGGAGACTTCAGAAATTTGTGGTTAAAGGAAAACTGTTTCTTACTCAACACTTCTGATACCAAATTGTGAGTTTTCCATACCAAGGGGATTCTCTGCAGATACCAATTCAGTGTCCTACGATTTAATTCAGTTCCGACAATAACTACCTGTAGCTGGGGCCTGGCGCAGTGGCTTATGCCTGTAATCCCAACATTTTGGGAGGCCAAGGGGGGAGGGTTGCTTGAGCCCAAGAGTTCAAGACCATTCTGGGGAACATGGTAAAACCCCATCTCTACAAAAAATTTTAAAAATTAGGCGGGCGTGTTGGCATGTGCCTGCTGTCCCAGCTACTCAGGATGCCAAGGTAGGGGAATCACTTGAACCCAGGAGGTTGAGGTTGCAGTGAGCTATGATGGTGCCACTGCACTCTACCCTGGGTAACAGAGTAAGATCCTGTCTCAAAAAAATGTGAACCAAAAAAATACTACCCAGAGTTAGCACAGACCCCACAGATTAAAGTCTCAGTCCCACAAAACTGTACCCCCACTTCAGATGCCAATCACAAGTAATAGGTCCCCAGGTTACCCACATTTCTGTCTGACTTGGCTACAAATTAGGCATCTCCACATCCCTCCTCAGGTTCAATAATTGGCTATAACAACTCACAGAACTCAAGGAAACACTTTACTAATGTTTACTGGTTTATTTCTATTATAAAGGATATAAATGAACAGTCAGAGATAATAGGGTAAGGTCTGGAAGAGTCCTAAGTGCAGGAGCGTCTGTCCCTGTGTGGAGCTGGGGTTCACCACCCTCCCAGCATGTGGATGTGTGTAGCAATCTGGAATCTCTTTAAACCCCATCCTTTAGGGTTTTTGGAGGTTCCATGCATGGTTGATTAAATCATTGGCCATTGATGATTGACTCAGTCTCCAATTGGTCTTTCTGGTGACCAGCCCCCAGCCTGAAACTGCCTATGTACCCCAGCCACCAGTCATCTTATTAGCATAAAAAGACACTCCAGAGATCCCAAGGGTCTGAGAAGCTCTTGTGTCAGGAAACTGAGGACTAAGACCAAATATAATGAAAGATATTCCTATCGCCCCGTCACTCAGGAAATTACAAGGGTTTTAGGAGCTCTGTGCCGGGAACTGGGGATAAAAACCAAATACATATTTCTTATTATATCACAATATCACAGTACCAGTGTGAAAAATAGAATGTCATAGTGGAAAAGTCATGAATTCTGGAGTCAGACAGAGGCAGGTTAGAATCCTAACATTTACGAGCTATTTGACCTTGAGCTAATTATATGACTTTCTGAGCCTTCTTTTCCTCTATAAAATAAGGATGGCAATTCCTGCTTTGCAGAGTTCCTGTGAAGAACACAGAAAAAGGTTGTATCGTTTTCTGGCACATGGTAAGGGAATAAAGAAAGGATTGTCAATAAATTGTGGCTATTTTTTATTAAGTTGAATGTTTCTTATGAAAAATGGGAAAACCAATTCAGTCAAGTGCTTCCTGCCTTCGTTTCTTGCCCTGTCTCAGAGGACGTGCACGTTGAGGTCAGCCCACAGACTTTCGCCTGTGATTCATCTTTTGCTTCCCACACTCTTGAAGGCAAGAAATGCTGGCCTGAATATGATTACATTTGCTAGGAGTCCTGAGGGCTTGGCTTGGCAAATATTGGTTTACATTCACATTAGGCCCCTATGGCAGCTCTTTTAGAAATGCCGTGAAGCTCCAGTATCTCTCTGGGTTCCCTGGCAAGGTCCATCCAGCCTGTGCCATAGCGTCCTACAGGGGTAACATGGAGCCCCCCACCCAGGGCTGGCCACAATCTTTCTGCTCCTGATCGTGTGCCCCATGCTGGCATCCCCGATGTAGAAAGCAGGTGCAGCTATTTCTGGGGAGACCCTTTGCTTGGCATGAATGTAGAGCACTCCATTAGGGATGGCTTCCTCGGGTCTGTTTCCTAAATCTGTACCAACAGCCTTTTAGACACTTTTTAAACTTCTACCCAGGAGATCTAGGATTTCGAGAGATGAGTTTGTTTCTAAAGTCCCTTAGGTGAATGGATAAGGTTATTTAGGAATAGTTGTAGAAAGGGGGAAACAGAAACAAGAAGCCTTACCTTGGGAGTCCCAGTTCCACTCTGCAGGCATCTCTGTCCTTTGTAGCTGTCCATCCCAATTTGTGGCTTGATGCATTGACATGGCGTGTGAGCCTAGTGGTTGAGCATAACCTCTCTAGGATCCATCTGTTAGATTAAAATTCCAGCTCTAGGCCAGGCGCAGTGACTCACATCTGTAATCCCAGCGCTTTGGGAGGCCGAGATGGGCAGATCACCCTGAACTCGGGGATTCAAGACCAGGCTTTACCGAAAATACAAATATATTAGCCAGGCGTAGTGTTGTGCTCTAGCTACTTGGGAGGCTGAGGTGGGAGGATTACTTGAGCCTGGGAGATGGAGGTTGCAGTGAGCTGAGATTGTGCCACTGCACTTCAGCCTGGACAATGGAGCAAGACCCTCCCTGTCTCAAAAAATAAAAATAAAAAAAATTCCAGCTGTACACCTTATTCCCCGTGTGCCCCTGGGCAGGTTACTTTGCATCTGTGTTTCCATTTCTGTATTAAAATGGAAATAATAGTTTATCTCATAAAGTTTCATGTTGATTAAAGGAACTTACATGTGGAAAGCACAGTTGTACAACAAAGTTTGCTTTAAAAAAAGAGTTTCACAACTATTAACTGAGGGATAAGCTACAGAGATTTGTAATGAAATCTTGTCCAGTGTTTCCACTTGTGATTACTATGGAAAGGAAGATGTTTGTGGCTCTTCCTCTTGTCAGAGCTGTGGTAGGTCCTTACCTCAGCCCAGAGAGAATCCAGGGACAGGGCAGGGGATGCTCTGTGTGTGTGTACACAGGCATGTATGTAAGATGAAAACAGGGAGGTGCAAGGTGCCTATACTGGAAAAAAAATGTTTATTACTTTTTAGTAATTGTGTATTTTCAGTCAATTTGGACTATTGTAATTAAAGAAAAAAATAATAGGTAGACCCAGGTTGTAGTTTTGTAATTGGGAGTTTGTAATTTATGGTGAGTTGTCTGATTTGCCTAAATGAAAGAAGTAGGATTTTTTGCGGGGTCCTTATCTTCTAATATAGTTACATAACTATATTAGATAACTAATATAACATAACTACCTATAATAAAGCAGTGTTTCTCAGCAGGGGCACTAGGGACATTTTGGGCTGAATAATTCTTTGCTGTGGGGCTCATTCTGTGTCTTACTATAGGATGTTGAGTGGCTTCTCTGACCTCTACCTACTGAATAGCAATAGCAGTCCCCACCCCACTCCTAATCTTGACAACCAAAACCATCTCAGGACATTGCCAGTATCCCCTAGGGTGCAAAATCGCCCCCAGTTGGGAACTACTGCCATAAAATATAACATGCCCCCATTTGTTATACTGTATTTCATGCTTTTCTGTATTTAAATTTTTTATCAAAGTGAAATATGTATTTATGCCCAGAAATGACTTCTGTGGAATCACATCCACATGTAGAAAGTTGACTCCTTCAGCTTGCACAGAGCTAGCCATTGGAATTATTTCCCTATCACACATACATGCAAAGTGTAAAACAAGCTATCTTACAGCAGTCCATAAAGTTGCATCCTTTCCATTTCAAAATAATTTAAAAAAAAAAAAAAAGGCAAAAGAAATAACACCCTCATGTACACAGATCCCACAGAATTTGTCAGCCACACTTGGCACTAGTCCTCTCAGGAGAAAACCATACGGCTCCACACCCCACCCATCAGACAGAGATAATCCTTGGATGTCACTGCTACTTAAAAAAAAAAGTTTAGAACCAGAGAACCTGGATATCATTCAATAGACAAGAGAGGATTAGATTTTTTTTTTCCTCCTCAGAGAGGGCTTTTTATTCCCTTTTCTGATTATATTTTTGAATGCCCTTCAAGTAGCTGTTTTTCATGTTGATGGTGATGCAGTAGAATTTAATGAACTGTGAGCTAAAGCAAAGAGGCTGAGCAGAAAAATAAATGAGTGGCGGAAACTCACCCCTGGAGCGAGGCATGGCATGTCCTGGCTGGCACCCCATCCTTCTGTGTACATCCAGATGCTGATGCTGGTTGGATACCGAGAACAGCATGTCTCAGCAGTGCTACACATGGGAGCCTAATTAATGAGGATCCAAGGTTCCCTGCAATTGTTCTTTTTATTTTGTCTATCTCCAGGTGACCTCTGGTCGAGGAAGAGACAAATCATGTGTGCCTCTGAGCCCTAGAGAGTTAGTCCTTCCCGATATCAGTGCCCCCTGGGCTTTCCAGAATGTCAGGGGCATCGTCACCTGCTAATTATTCCGCCAAGGCTTCCTTTCTGAAGGTGTTGCTTGCCATTGCGCGGGGTTTGGCAATGGCAAGCAACACCTTCTTTTTGTCAATTAAGTTAGATTTGTTTGCTGACATTAAATTGTTGTTATTGTTATTGTTAGTTGTCTTTTATATGACTAGATTTTTTTTTACATCAGAAGTATAAAATAATTAAGGGAAATTATTCTCATTGAACATATTCTTTGTCAAGTTTGATAGCATTAATTAATAAGACTTGGCAAGAGCACGTGAATCTGTGCAAACTTTATTTCATTAGTAGAATTTTTTTATCTTTAATTTGATCAATCTTTCCCAAATCCAAAATTAACTCCTGGTATTGATATAATCTTTTGAGTTCCTTATGATCAGAAACAATGTCTGCTATTGTTTTTGCTTATTTCATTTTTCCACCATCCCTAGTAAAGTGCAGTTACACTATAGATGCTAAGGAAATCCTTATGATGGACCCTAAGAAAATCTCAAAAGAAAGAAATGACAGAATGACTGATTAATGAAGGGTTATCCCATAAATCAAGCATTACAACCGAGAGAATCTACGACTTAAGTAGGACTATGTTTTGCTTCACTTCGAGTTTTTATATTTTGAACTTGCTACTGCTCAAATTAAAGTTAATGCTGGGTCCAGAACATAGCAGGTTGACCTGGTCCCACTTTTCACTCCACTAATGCAGGATAAAAATAACAGCAATAAAGCTAAAACACTTACTGAGCACTGACTATGTGCTAAACATTTTAATGTGTTATTTAATCATGCCATCACCCTAAGGGATATCTGGTTGTATTATCTTTATCTCACACTCAAGGAAAGGGAGACCTGGAGGACTTAAGAAATTTTTTGAAGGTCAGGCTGATGTAAGTGGCAGAACCAGAATTCCAATGTCTGACTCCAGAGTGCCTTAACTACTACGTCGGTTGTATGTTTTGTGTCTCAAACTCGCTGCAATGCCATAACTAAACTTGGATGAAGAAAAGTCATTTTCATCCCCTGTAGGATGCTAAAAAGTAAATAACAGGTGCTTGGGGCAGGTGAGCTTCATTGCTCTTTCTCATTTTAATCCACACTACTGATCTCCTCTGCTTATTGGCATAGACAGAGAACTTGAACCAATTTTGAGGGAAGGAAGAAGGAGGAATAAATTGGTAATAGGGAATACGTTTAGAGCCTTAACTACAGCATTTGAAATAGACCTGTAAATACTTGAAAGCAAGAAGAAGGAAGCTTGTAGAAGAGATGGAGTGGGTACCACATATGTTCTCCTAAAAGTTCTACCTGTAGTTTCTTGTTTATCCCCAACAAATGAGCAGATCCATGAGACTCACAAGGAGTAGATAAATTCCTCCATATTCAATGAAATTCTCTTTTTTCATGTTTCTGTGAATCGAGTAGAAATGTTGCAAATAAGCACACAGCAGATATAATGGTTCAGCTCAAATTTAGAAATAAATTAATAGGATCTTCATAACTTTAGGATTATTTAGTTCATATATATATATATACAAGGTCTTCCTCTGTCCCCCAAGCTGGAGCACAGTGGCATGATCACTGCTCACCGCAACCTCAACCTCCCAGGCTCAGGTGATCCTCCACCTTAGCCTCCTGAGTAGCTGGGACCACAGGAATATGCCACCATGTCTGGCTAATTTTTTTTTTTTTTTTTTTTTTTTGTAGAGATGGGGGTTTCACCATGTTGCCCAGGATGGTCTCAAACTGCTGGGCTCAAGCAATCCTCTCGCCTTAGCCTCCCAAAGTTCTGGGACTACAGGTGTGAGCCACCACATCCAGCCAGAATTCATTTTTAGTTGAAACAATCTTCTAGTTATAATCTCATCAAAGCCTATTTCTTGAAGGCTGAGTGTCTTGGATTACATTCTCCAGAGTCACATGGTTTCAATTCATTTATTTATTTGAAAAATATTTATTGAACACCTGCTGTATGCCAGGCACTGTTCTAATGCTGCAGACACAGTGGTGAATAAGACAGGTAAGGGCCTGGTTTTCTTGAGGCTTATGTTCTGGTGGGTTAAATAACAAATAAATACATGATCAAGCCATGTGAAGAGCTGTCACAAGAGTGTCCCAGCAGAGAACACAGAAGAGTAAAAACAAACAAGGCATGTTTGAGGGCTTCAGAGTAGTAGACAAGGACCAGAATGCCAGAGTTATGTAGAACAGAGTCGAAGGTTGGGTTTTATTCTGGGTGTGGTGCTAAGTTACTGGAGGGTATTGAGTGAGGGAAAGACATAATCTGGTTTCTGTTTTCTGAAGCTCACTCTGGCTGCAGTGGAGCCCAGGAGACCCAGAAGGGGCTAATGCATAGCTAGCGGTAACGGATCATTGTGGTAGCCGTGGAGATGGAGAGAAAAGGATAAACTTGAGATCTATTTTGGAAACGTAGCTGACAGAATTTGCTGACAGATTGGATTGGATTAGATTGGAAAGGGAAGAGTCAACATTTATTTAGAGTTAGGTTGAAGGAGAATGGCCAGTGACTTGGCAGAAAAAGTAGCAGAGAATGACTACACGGAAGCCAAGAGAAGAAAGCATTTCATAGATCATGTCAAATGCCAAGAGGTTGAGTAAGACACGAAAGAGAAGAGGTCGCTAAGTTAGCGACCTGAGGGTTATTGTCCTTGACAATAGCTAATTGACAATAGGTGATTTTATTTGTGTCTTGAGATTTTTTTCCAAGAACAGATGACTTCATTTTTGCTTCACCAACAGCCACCATTTTTAGGCTGGTAGCACCCTCAGTGGTTTATTGGCATGTATGCTGAGCTCAGCTGACACCCAACTCAATCGTCAGCTGGCTCCTTTGCCCTCTGCATCTCTGTGAACTATAGCACTGATTACTATGCAGCAGAGTGACTGTGAACACTAGACAGTGAGCTCCTCAGGGCTAGGACTGTGCCTTGGGCATCCCCTGAGCCCCACCAGGGAGCACTTTTCCTGGCTTCTAGTAGACATTCAGAAGTGTCTGGGATAGGCCGAGGTGGGTGGATCACCTGAGGTCAAGAGTTCGAGACCAGCCTGGCCAACATGGTGAAACCCCATCTCTACAAAAATTCAAAAATTATCCAGGCAATGTGGCACATGCCTATAATCCTAGCTACTCAGGAGGCTGAGGCACGAGAATCGCTGAATCTGGAAGGCAGAGATTACAGTGAGCCAAGATTGTGCCACTGCATTCCAGCCTAGGTGACAGAGCAAGACTGTGTCTCAAAAAAAAAAAAAAAAGTGCCTGGGATAAACAGGTGGATAAACAGGCAGAAGGAAGCACTCCTCCTATCCCAAATTCAAGTGCTCTTGGCACCTTCTGCTTTGCCAATATTAGCATATATGGTGGCTGGTGCAAACGCTTATGTACTTATCCACCCCTCCCCCGCCCACACTCTCAAGGAGCCAGGACCCCTGCCAGGCTCACCATTCAATTACCTGAGTCCACATAAGGAGTGCTGGATCTCAAAAGTTAATGCCCAATATACTGTTTTTGTTTGCTTGGGGTTTTTTTGTTTTTGTTTTTGTTAAAAAAAAAAAAAAGAATCTTGGAAGAAAGAAGGAAGGAAGCCAGCAAGGAAGGGAAATTGACTCACCAGTTGTGAATAAGCCAAATTCCACATGTAAGCGAGTACATTCATTTAGAAGACATGGCTGCTTGAAAGAGAATGACCAACTCTGTTGAGATGCAGTTGGAAAGGCTGATGCAGGGAAACATCCTTGCTCTGTGAGCAGTGGGGAGTCCGTGGCTTTGATCCCTGACCACAGCTGATTGCTGGAGGGCTCTCACTGTAACGTGACCCCTGGCTTCTGAGTCATCACTGGCGTGTCCTCGCCATGCAGGCTGCTCCATTCCATTCCTCAGAGCTGTATCCACTGAGGAGAATTCGGATAACAGTCATTGCTTTATTTAAATCTGAGTAAGGAATGTTAGCAGCGTTGATTCAAAAGGTCATCTCGGAATTCTCCCTATCATGAGCCATAAGCAGAGAAGCATCTCCCAAACAGTGCTTTCTCTGGAACAGTAAGCCCATACGAAGAACAAGGGTTTGGGTGGATGCATACCCTTGGGAAACTGTGCCAGATTCCCCCTCCCAGAGCCTTGTAGCAGCTATTAGCACATTAAAGTGCCAAGGGGTCTTGAAGTCAAAAACAAAAATGCATCTATTTCACATTGGAGTCACATCACCCGCATCCAAATTCAGCCACATGCAGTGGGCAACAAGAACAACAAAAATGCATGTTTTTCCTAAGAACATGGCCCTAGACACTAGCTCACCCTTTCGTCTGGTGTCTGAGCAAAGAAACAAAGATGTTTCCCAACCCTGGAGGAGAAACTGGCCATGGGAAGGGCCCACTGTCCCACATACTACGTGTACTGTACTCTTTCAAGAGGAGTTTTGGTCATACAGGATTTTCGCCTCCCACCCTGACACTAGAACCCAATCCCATGTAAGCTGCAGCATTCTACTGTCAATTTTCTTTAGGGAGGCCCTCGGAGTATTCTCAAGGAGCTGATTCTTATGTCTTCATCTGGGGTCACAGAGAGTTACTGACTCCTTCCTGGAGTGTCACATGCTAGAAACCTGTGTGCAGGCTTGCCCCTAGATGCTGCAAATCTCTAAAGATACTTCCAAGCTATGTCTTTTCTAAACCCGAAGTGCTTCTTCCCATGATGTATAGAGCTACTATGCTAGGCTTTCTTTCTGTTTTGTTTGTTTGTTTGCCCCCCCCCAAAAAAAAGGTGCTGTTAAACTGATGTTGCATCTCACAATTAATGACATCCTGGAATTGGGGAATACCGTTGATGGTTTGGGTAGGACCTTTCCCTTGTTCCTTTGCAGGGCCAGGCGCTTCTGAAAACAGAGTGCAAATTTGGGAATGCTGCATAGGAGACTCATAGGAAATAGATAGGTCCAGGGGAAAACATAAATTGGGGGGCATAAAGGATGAAAGAGTCAGTAAACCATTTCACTATGATGAATCCCACTTCATCTGGAAAAAATAGTCTTTTTTTTTTCCAGAGAAAGCAGCCATTGTCTTTGTTTTACCATGCTGGAACTACGGATTTCTAAGATTTGGTTTCTGTTATTTGTTTGTTTATTAGCATCATAGATACTTTGCTTTTCTCCCCCTGAATTATTTTCTCAAATTCCAAAGCCTTCTCTAGGGGTGCATTTTCCTAAGGTAACAATGGCTTAGTTTACATCATGGTTGTGGTTTTCTGCTCATCTTTATAAGTAGCTGCCTCCACCCCATACGTAATCTTCTTAAACAAGCACCTTCTTAAATAAGGCAACCCTTTTAACCAAAGAGCACTACCATATACTCATTAATAAGAAGGCTGTGGGGCCAGGCGCGGTGGCTCACACTGTAATCCTAGCACTTTGGGAGGCTGAGGCTTGTGGATTACTTGAACTCAGGAGTTGGAGACCAGCCTGGCCAACATGGCAAAACCCCCTCTCTACTAAAAATACAAAAAATTAGCCAGGTGTGGTGGTGCACGCCTGTAATCTCAGCTACTAGGGAGGCTGAGGCAGTAGAATCGCGTGAACCTGGGAGGCAGATATTTTAGTGAGCCAAGATCATGCCACTGCCCTCCAGCCTGGGCGACTGAGGGAGACTCTGTCTCAAAAAAAAAAAAAAAAAAGCCTGTAATCCCAGCACTTTGGGAGGCTGAGGCGGGCGGATCACAAGGTCAGGAGATCGAGACCATCCTGGCTAACACAGTGAAACCCTGTCTCTAGTAAAAACACACACACAAAAAAAGAAAATAGCCAGGTGTGGTGGCAGGCTTCTGTAGTCCCAGCTACTTGGGAGGCTGAGGCAGGAGAATGGCGTGAACCTGGGAGGCGGAGCTTGCAGTGAGCCGAGATCGCACCACTGCACTCCAGCCTGGGCCACAGAGTGAGACTCTATCTCAAAAACAAACAAACAAACAAAAAAAGGTTGCTAGCTCTGACTGACCCCCTAATCCTATGACCTGCATTTGTCAGCTCTGGGCATCATCCTGATAGTGACACTAGCTCCGAAAACATGAATCAAGTCTCCCAGTGCGTTTAAGAAGGCAGGGGCTAGAGGGTGTCCCTTTGAAAATTTTCCTCCCACTTTCTGGGCTAAGCTGCCTTTGTCATATTCTTACAACAAACCCATGGGTCCCTAGGGATTGGTGGTGAGGAACTTCTAGCCCTTACGGCCAACCTTTGCCTTAGCTGCTCTTCGAGGTGGGTACTGGTGATGGTGGCAGTGCAGAGCCAGCCTAGGAGACAAGTGGGGTGGCCAGAGGAAGAGGGTGTACCCCAGAGCTGCCCTCCTCTGTGGCTTGTAGTATTTGTGACCAAGAAACCACTGGGCTTTTTGCCCTCCCCAGTGCCCCATATGGAGGCTGAAGAGCTATGGTCCTTTCATTTATCTCTTTTTAACCACTTCTTCCCGACCCTCGCTTGTCTATACAACTATTGATCAATGTTACTACGATCCTGTGTTCCATCCTTTTAAAGTCGTTAGGGGGTTTTGTTTCATATTTATTTCATTATTCAGCCGGCACTGGAGTTGTATTGGGCTGGTAGCACATCCTGGGGAGGAACCATCCATCTGGTTTTGATTTTGATTGGGGGGATTTTTAGGGCAAAGTGCTCATTTTTCCTGAGATACCTGGGCCTGTATCTTCCCTTTGTGTCTCCTGTTTAGCCTTTCCCACTGCTTTTTCAGAAGTGAAAGAGCAGACAGAAGGTCCCCTACAAACAGTTAACTATGGTATTTTCTCGATTCCAGGATGCCATTAATTGTAAGGTGCCACATCCATTAATTAGCATCTTTTCCCAGGTCCCGGGGACACTTCAAGGACAGTCTTGTCATCCACCCAGTACTGGCAAGCAGAAAGAGATGGGTAGAGCATGGCAGTGCAGGGCATGGGCCGGGGAGTGTACCAAGAGCAGCTTCTAGCACCATATGACTAGGTCATAATTAACCCACACATGTCCCTTCTTGTCTTCTGGGAGTCAGGTGCTTCACTTTCCCTTTGGCTTAGAGTTTAGTTCAAAACAGAAAATAATGAAGCTTCAATGGTCTGGGAGTTTCCTGCTTCTTGTGATACCCCTGATAATTGTCATGTAAATTAACTAGTCCTATAGCAGCTAGGCCACACATAGGAAAAAAACCACACCACTGCTAGATGGTAATTTAGGAATGCGGATTTTAGTTTTCAGATGTAAAGGGTGGTGAGGGCGTGGCCTTACTATTGTTTAATTTTTGATACTTGTTTAATTTATGGTGGTCAGAGAATGTTATAGGTTTTCCATTTTATAATTCATGATAACTTCCTTTGTGACTAGCTAGCATGTGAACCACTTTTGTAAATGTCTCACGTGATTGAAAAATGTATATAATCTCTATTGTGTGCAGAGTTCCATACATTTATTGTATGTTTTGTAATTTAGATCATGTATGATTAGAAAATTTATTTAATCTCTCTTTTGTGTGCAGGCTTCCATATATTGTTTATTTTGTTTAAATCTTGTTCATTCTTGCCATTTTTTGTCTGCTTGCTCTGTAATTTCTGAGAAGAGAGTTTTAAGTCTCCTGTGATAGTTTTAAGTGTGTCAGTCTCTCCTGTAACTCTGACAGCTTTTGCTTTACAATTTTGAGGCTGTCCTGTTGGGTACATGTAAGCTTAATTGTGACGTCTTTTTAGTAGTGTTGTCTTTGTGCCTATTAATGCTTTTGCCTTAGGTTCTATTTTATCTGATTAACATTGCTATTCAATTTTCTTTGGGTCAATATATATTTGCCTCATTTGTTTCTTTCTAATCTTTTATTTTCAACTTTTCTGTGTCATTTTGTTTTAGGTGTCTCTCTTGTAAAGCAGTATATAGCTGGCTTTTTAAAAAGTCCAATCTGGCCAGGCACAGTGGCTGATGCCTATAATCCCGGCACTTCGGGAGGCCGAGGCAGGCAGATCACCTGACATCAGGAGTTCAAGACCAGCCTGGCCAACATGGTGACACATTCTCACTGCTGAAAATACAAAAATAAAACCAGGCGTTGTTGCAGCGGTATCAGCTACTCTCGGAACAGGCAGGAGAATTGGCGGACAGGAGGGCGAGGAAGTTGCAGTGAGCCGAGATCATGCCACTGCCTCCAGCCTGGACAACAGAGCGAGACTCCGTCTCAAAAAAAAAAAAAAAGTCCAATCTGATATTGTCTTTTAATAGGTGAGTTTTATCCATTTACCTGTTCGTGGCGTGCTTTATATCTGGACCTTCTAGCTTCACCGGTTTCATATTTCTATGACGTTGTTGTTTTGGGGACCGGGTCTGCGGCGCTAACTCAGGCTGGAGTGCGGTGGCGTCAACTCACTGCAAGCTCGCCTCGAGTTCGCATTCTCCGCCTCGACCGAACCAGGCCAGCCACCCGTGACTGGTTTTTAATTTTTTAGTAGAACAGGGTTCACCGTCAATTCTTTCAGGATAGTCTCGATCTCCCCGACCTGCGTGATCCACCGCCTGACCTCCCAAAGTGCTGGGATTTTGGGCTTGAGCTTCACCCAGCGCTGGCCTACATTGCTTTTTATTTGCTTCTTTGTTCTCCTTTTCTGCCTTCCATTAGATTAGTACAATTTTCCTTACCCTGTCCCCGTTTTTCCCCCTGCTCTGTTGGTCACAATAGACTTTATTTCTAAAACCTGTATGTTTAATGATTGCCATTACGTTTTTAACATGCATACAGAACTTTAGTTTTTAAAGACTAAAGTTATCCAAGATCTCTATCTTCTCAGATAACACAACAATCTTTGCTTACTTTACCCACTTACAGTCAACTGGTAATTACAATAAAGAATTGAAATCATGGCCCAAAACACTGGCAGTGCTTCTCAGCCTACTAATTCATAGGTGATTAGAGGCACCCTGATTAATTTATGAAGCATGAACTTTTTGCTGATTCACTGTTTTACACCCTGAGATGCTTTGGGGCACATCTCAAGTTCAAGTGATACTTCATTCATAGCTCATAATCTCTCTCTCAAGTTCCCGAAAGTGTTCTGAAGTAGGATTGGACAAAGGGGAACTCAGAATCCTATGATCCACTACTAGGACCTATTTTCATAAATCAGATTTGTCATTTGTCATAATTTTCAGTGAGAACATCAGGGGGCTCCTCCTCCCTGCTTGACAGCTGCTTCCCTGTTGTTTTATTTTTTTAATTATTATTTTATAAAACACCTGTTCCCTCTTCCTTTGATTCTCAAACTTTACTGTGCATATACATCTTCCAAAAAATCTTGTTAAAATGCAGATTCTGATGCAATTCAGTAGGTCTGTATTTTTGTTATTATTTTTATTTATTTATTTATTTATTGAGATGGAGACTTGCTCTGTCGCCCAGGCTGGAGTGCAGTAGCACGATCTCAGCTCACTGCAACCTCTGCCTCCGGGGTTCAAGCAATTCTGCTGCCTCAGCCTCCTGAGTAGCTGGGATTACAGGTGCCCGCCACCACACCCAGCTAATTTTTGTATTTTTAGTAGAGACGGGATGTCACCATGTTGGTCAGGCTGGTCTTGAACTCCTGACCTCGTGACCCACTTGCCTTGGCCTCCCAAAGTTCTGGGATTACAGACGTGAGCCACTGCACCCAGCCCAGGTCTATTTTTGACGTGATTCTTGGTGACGCTGGTGCTTTTGCCCCACAGACCCCACTTTGAGAAGCAAGTGCTTAGAGAACAGAATTTAGTTAGGAAATTTAAGTTTCAGCTCTAGGTCATGGTTCCTTGATACTTACAGAATAACAGATAAAGAAACTTTCTCTTTGAAGGGGTTGGGGTTCAGGATTATTTTAACTCTAAAGGTCTTCTTAAGGTCTGGCAGGGTCTCTCTGTCCCTCCTTGGGCTCAGATCAGACTGGCTGAAAGTGAGTGGTCATTCAGTGCTCTGTGAAGTCCCTCCACCTCTGCCCCCAATTCCTCTGCTGTCCCTCTTGAGGTCAGCACAGCACACACTTCTAGTCTCAGGCCTGTCACTGTGTCATTTAGATGTGACTCACGTGAGTCAGTGCCCTGAGGAAAAGTCTGCCTGGGGTTAGGGACAGGCTTCCTGGTAATTTATGTTTAACACAAGCTTTTAATAGAGATACACTCCTAAGTAGTAACCAGGAAAAAGATTCTCTCCTCTTAACGGGTATCCATTTATAGGACTCAGCTGTTGAAGCTCAAGGGTAGCATTAGGCTTAAGCTTAATCTTCTGTATACCGTAATTTACAGCACTGAGTAAAGCATTGTATGTACAACTATTTCAGTCATTTGCCATGATAAATAGCTATTGCTCTTGGCAGAGCAGAAACGCCATCTATGCTTTCCATTTATGAATATTGAATTGTCTCAGGCAGGCTTTTACCGTAAGTTTTTAAAGGGGAAATCCCCAACTAATCACATCGCCACACTGGCCCAAAATGTCATCTCCCTGCTACGAGCACGAGTCAGATCTTAATCCAGGCAGCAATTCTGCAGTGCATGTGTTTCTGGTGAAGCCTGCACAAAGCACTTGTAGCAATTCCAAGTGCAAGTCCTGCTAAAGGCTGCAGTTTTACACTGAATGCCACGAGCTGTTAGGGAGAAGATTCAGCTGGTGGCAGAACGCCACTGGCAAGGATCAGGAAAATAACTTAGAGGTGATAATCTGATGCAGGAAAAATGGAAGGGGCATGATTCTGTCAAATTCCTGATGGTGAAAAGATGATGTCACCTATTGAAACTAAGGAGACAAAAAGGTTAAAGAAAATGCCCAGGCTATAAATCCCTAGGGATCCACTCTTCAGGAACTCAGAGACACATATGCCTTCTACCAGTCTTCTTCTCTTCAGATACTGTATTCCCTGCTGGCTGGGAGGAAGCAAAGTGGATATTCATATAGGACATCCAGGTAGAATGACCATCTTGTCCTGGGAAATCCCTTGGGCCTGAGTCAGCGGGTCACCCTACACTCAGTCTTCCAGAAATTTTCCGTCTTTGCCCCCCATTCCTTCCCACCAACAAACTTCCTGTGCCCAAGGAACTAAAATACTCAGGCTGGTATTCTTTAATTTGTCTCACGTTTCTGAGTACCCCCTATGTGTCAAGCATTGCCTGAGTGGTGGGATAAGAGAGTCAAGCACGAACACGAGACAGCAAACACACAAAATAGTGTGCTGTCACCTGTTTTTGAATACCATGAGGTAGACTGGCATGGTCACGCTTCCATGGTCACACTCCCAAAAGCCACTTCTCAGCAATGTCTCTGGAAGATGATTCCTCTGAAAACAGTTGAGAGGCTTCTGTTCTCACAACCGCCTTTTGAGCTTGATCATTTGCCTGTAGAAATATCTTCCATTTCTACAGCATCTTGCTGTTTCCAAAGCAGTCTTGTAGCTCACTCATTTTGATTTTCATAACAACTCAGTAAGGTACACTGGCGGATACTGGTTTCACAGATCTGGAAGTTCAAAGAAATTCAGTGATTTGCCTGAGGCCACGCAAGTGATAGGGGCGGAACTGGGACTAGAAGTCAGGATTCCTGACTCCCCACAACTGCATTTTCACAGACAGAGACCCCAGAGGGGAAAAAAGCTCACAGAGCAGCAAAACAATGCACCCAGTACAGGAGGCAATTTTACTTTCATGAAACCCAGCATTTACAGTTTCTAATTCTAGATTTACATACAACGAATACATCCTCTAGCTGTCTCGTATCTTCCTTACACAGGACCCAAGCTTTCTGCAATAACTATTTGAAAACCAGTCTTACAATTTTGACTCTGAAGGAAGATTAGTCGTCTTCTTGTAGGTTCTGGTCTACCCTTTCATTTCTTGGCCAAAAGATTCTATCAGAACAAAAGTTATGGTCATGTCAGCAGACGCTGGGAATAAATCCCTTCAGCATTCTGATTAGTTGCAATAGGTAATAAGAGAACTTGCAAACCCAAAACTCCAAGTACGTGTTTCATGCATGTAAACCTACTCATGATGGGTTTTGGCTGAAAGCTAAGCATTGATGTCCTTGCCACCAAAGCTTAGAGTCGCTTATTAGTATTCTGAGAGCTGGAGTACAGGCACAGATACAACTTGATCCTGTTAACGTTTCTCATTCCCAGGCCACAGATAAATTTGTTGAACAGAAAGTTGAGAGAAAGCAATCTGGAGAGAGAATTGTATGCAAGTGGCTCAAGTGACCTGGCAATTTGGGATGCCCTTGCAACCTTGCTATGACTTCCTACCTCTGTTTGCCCATCTATGGAATGGGTATGGTGGTTATACACCAAGGTTATTATTAGAAATGATAAATTTGAAAATGCCTTGGCATGTAAATTGTGCTATAATTATACCTCACTGCCACATGGAAAATAGGCATTTTTAGCTGAAATGTGTAATGAGGTTAGGCAGGGAACATCAGTTGGTGGCAGGAAGAGTGTTTCCAGAGACAAGAGGTGTGAGGAGAGGGGGTCAGATGCTCACTAAGGAGAACAGAGAGACCATCTCCGAGGCGGCCTTGGGCATCACAATGGAATGTTCAAAACAAACAAGCATAAAACGAACGTTTGGACATCTGGCTTGAATTTAGAAACAGATAAGGGGCTTGGAGATAAGCCTGTCTTGTCATGCTGCAGGCTCTGCACTCCAGCCCTGAGTACCAACCGAGTTCCAGAGGGGTGGACTGGAGAAGGAGGAAGGCCTGAGCAAGCCATTGGCCACATGGGCTGCAGCCCCTGGGTTTCAAGGAGCTTTCTATCGGAGAGGCAGCAGAGAGGTTCTGAAAGAGTCAGACCCCAGAAAAGAGCTAACTGGGCTTGACCTTAGCTCTGCTATTCACTGGCTGTATGACCTTCAGCCAATCCTCATCTCTCTGTGCCTCAATTTCATCAACCTCAAAATGGGGGTAATAATAGTACCTGTCTCAGAGGTTGTCAAGAGGATAAAATAAGTAAATAGGACTGCAATGTGTAGGAGAACACAAGGCATCTATACACTTAAACACAGTGAGGCACTTCTCTGGCCTTGTGAATTTCAGCACATGGCAGAGAAGAAACACAAGCTGGACTGGCTGAGGAAAGCTCGCCTCCAGAGGACTGAGTGGGTTAACCTTGAATTACATAGTCATTCCCAGAGAGGACGCATGGCGGGAGAGAAGCAGCAAGGCTCGTAGCTGGATGGATACATGGCCTTGGCTGGACCACTGGCTGGCGAGTATAGGGGCTTATGTAGGGCTAGGTTTTGCTCAGGTGGACCCTCTTGAAACTCCCAGTGGGCCTCCCTCCTAACCCCAGGAAAGCTAGAATCTTGGGGGCTTCTGTGTCCCCAGAAGCAGATTCCAGTGGCCAGTGTCCTGGAAATTGTTGTCCACTTATCTCACTTGTATCAGTCTTTTCTAGGGTCATTTACTGACACTATACTTTCTCTACTCTGGAGTCATTCCCCTGCAAAATCATTCCCCTGTTATCTGTCTGCCTCAACACGGGAAAAGTCCCTGTCATCTGGAACCCTTGCTTCCTGCCCGCCGTCCTGCCTCACTGCAGTGTGTGGGCAGATTTGCTCTCTGCTGCACACGTCTTCAGAAAGACTGAATTTCAGGCTTTCAGAGCAAGCGTCTTTGAATCCACTGGTGAAAGGAGACAGCAGTCATCTGCTGGTTGGTGTTTGCCAAAATGTGGCCTTAGAATGGGATGAAGTGATGGCTCCTGGCACAGAAGCTGGTTCCCCCTGGGTGTACATCCAGCCTGAACAGCTCCTTTAAAACCAGAAGCAATTTGTCATCTTTTGATTCTCTTCCAGCACTGTCCCTGTCACAGGTAGATAAATGAGGCAGCATATGGGTGTCCAAACGCAGGATCATCTAATCCCAGCGGTTTCCCATGAGGCCGTCACTTCTCGAGGGTGGAGAGCACAGTGGGGTGGTCCCTGGCTTCGGGATTGTAACCATAAGCATATTTTTTCATCGCCTGTTCCATTTATATGCATGAAATGCTTTCTCAGAATCTCCCAGCTTCTGTGTCATTGATAGGTGCATTTCTCATTTCAAAATCCTGAAATGAATCATACATTTGTGAGCTCAACATCTCATGTCTGTAGTTCCACAGAATGCTACTAATCAAATCAATGTCTCAGCACAAGCCAACAAGCATCCCTGACTTAAAAACAGATGGAAGTTGAACTTTCTGTTCTAAAAAGACTTGATTACAGAAAGTCAGTGGGAAAGGTGCATACATTTCAGTTTCCTTCAAGTTGCATGCACTGTAAGTGGCTTGAGAGATGCATTCAGGGTTTTTTACGCAGCCTACGTGGACTCTGAATTTGTTGCTTACATATAAATAAAGCCGCCAGGTTATGCCCAACGATGCAATAGGTAGAAGAGGGCTCCTGATCTAGTTGCCAAAACATGGTTGACCTGTGATTCCTTTGTAAATGAAGGATAAGCCTGTGTGGCGAATGAGCTCAGCCCCTGGGCACACCTCCTGCCTATGCCAAAGGGTTGAGTGTGTTTCTGGTCTGGGCCAGATAGTTTTGATTTCTTCTGTGGCCATAGGTCACATTCTTCATCCCCACAGCTGCCAGATTTAACTAGATATCCTTGGTCACAAGGGCCCAGGCTTGACTGCATCAGTTCAAGTTCATCCCAAATACAGGAAAGTCATCTACTCTGATAGTATTACAGTGAGTCCATGAGCATCTTTGAGACACCCTGAGAAAGGAGAAAATGTGGAGCATCTTCTCCAAGCAGGATCTGTTGAGCATGGATCAGATTCTTACACAGGCTACTAATGCTGGTGACCATAAGAAGTTTATAGCCAGCTCTTCATTATCTATGGTATTGAAGGAGAAATCTAGCATGAACTTTAAAATTTCAAAATAAGTCCCACAGTTTAAGCTTTAGCCAGGGATTTCATACTAGAAACCTTTTAGGGGAGAGTAGTATTTCCTTTTATGTTTTCCCAATTAATCAGTAGTTTAATGAGCAGCAAAATGACCCAAAGGGGATGAGAGACAGCACAGGAGGATCATTTGCCTGGGGTTAAGAGATGAGTCTGGGTTCCTGTTTCTGCCTCTTTCAGACTCTGTTCATCTACAGACTGTATGTGTTTGCTACATCTGCTTTGTAGGATCAGCATCTACTTTGTAGGATCAGGGAAGGATCAAATGAGTTAATGAATACAGAAATATTCCAAGCCCAGCACACAATACATATGAGCTGTTATGACTTATTTAGGGTTTTTTTGTTTTGTTTTGTTTTGTTTTGTTCTGACCCAGGCTGGAGCGCAGTGGCACCACCTCTGCTCACTGCAACATCCACTTCCTGAGTTTAAGCAATTCTCATGCCTCACCCTCCTGAGTAGCTGGGATTACAGGCATGCACCACCATGCCTGGCTAATTTTTGTATTTTTAGTAGAGATGTAGTTTCACTATATTGGCCAGGCTGGTCTCGAACTCCTAACCTCAAGTGATCACCTGCCTCAGCCTCCCAAAGTGCTGGGATTACAGGTGTGAGCCATCACGCCCGGCCTAGACTTATTTTAAGAGAAGGTGGCAAGAACTCCTACTTCAAGGAAGATGGTAACACTGAATAGTTTGTTCATTAAGATAGACAGATACCTAAGTGAATCTTTGAAATAATCTTGCATTTCATTCATGGTGGAATCTCATAATCTTTTTTTTTTTTAAGTCTAAAAGCCTGAGCCAGCTGTACATAATATATTAAACCCACACATTTACTTACTTTAGAAAGGTTACTATTTTGAGAGTATGATCGTTCCTGGAAAAAAAAAAAAATTTGATGTGCCTCCTGTCCATTGAAAAGTTACATATAAAGAATAATTTCCATTCCTTGGATTATGTCTTCAGATTCCTACATTCTTTTCAAGCTTTGTAATAAAGCAAGGGAAGGGAGTATTGTGAACTCCTTGAGGAAGACATTCCCTATCATTCTTCCACATTGCCCCATGTCTGACAAATAGTGGGTATTCAATCAATAGCTTATGGCTGAATGAATGATTTAGATGTTTAATCCTATAAGTCAGTGATACTCAACTTGTAGTCATGTGTCAGAATCCCCTGGATGGCTTGTTAAAATCAATTGCAGCTCCCCCACCCCAAGTTTCTGATTCAGTAGCTCTGGGTTGGGGCCCCAGAATGTGCATTCCTAGCAGGTCCCCAGATGATGCTGTTGCTGTTGGCCCTGGGACTATACTTTGAGAACCACTGCTTTGGGGTCCACTCCACTGCTTAGCTCCATTGTGTGTGTGTGTGTGTGTGTGTGTGTGTGTGTGGTTTTTTTAATCTTTGCCAAGCATTCTAGAAAATTGACATCTATCTCTGTCTGACTTTGCTCCTTAAACTGAAATTAATTTTGTAAAAATTACTAAGATTTGACCAGATGGAAAAGCTACCTGGATTTTTTTGTTTTTAGTTAAAAACTATGGCCAGGCACCATGGCTCATGCCTGTAATCTCAGCAATTTGGAAGGCCAAGGCGGGTGGATCACCTGAGGTCAGGAGTTCAAGACCAGCCTGGCCAACATGGTGAAACCCCATCTCTACTGAAAATATAAAAATTAGCCAGGCATGGTGGCAGGCGCCTGTAATCCCAGCTCCTCGGGAGGCTAGGGCAGGAGAATCACTTGAACCCGGGAGGTGGAGGTTGCAGTGAACCGAGAACGTGCCATTGCATTCCAATCTGGGTGACAGAGCGAGATTCCGTCTCAAAAAAAGCAAACAAACAAAAAAACTACATTTTGCCCCATGTATAATTATGAAAGAAGTGACTATCAGATTGCCACCTCCTGCATGGGTGTCTATGCTAGCAGGACACAGCTGGTTGGGGTGAAGTATAGTGGCCCACCTTGCAGCATTTAAGCCAGATTGCATCTTCATCCAGTTTTGAGATTCCCACCTAGAGTCAAATACACTTAACGTCAAAGCTGAAACGAGACATGACCTTTTGCAGAAATTGCAGATGAGCAAAAAGGGCACGGGAGATGAGCATATGATACAAAGGGGAACACGATGTTTGCAAAGTCTTCTCATGCTGGCTGTGGGCCTGGCTGAAGTTATTATGCCCACGGGTTTAGAAACAAGAGGTAGCCTCATGGCCTGAGGAAGACTGCCATCTGCAAAAAGTCATTCTCCTAATGCCAGATGTCATTCTGGATGGCAGGCAAGAATGGAATTGCAAACCCAGGTCTTGGGGAGCTCCTCCCTCCTCCATTCCCCCTTCTTGGGAAAGAGTCCTTGAGACCGTGAGGACTGAGCGGACACAGAGGGATGGGTCAGTGGAGGGAGCAACAGGGATACCAGACATCCCAAGAGAGAAGAGATGAAAATAGAACCTAAGAAGGGAATTGAAGGGGAGAAGAAGATGAGCGCCTTACCCTAAAGTAGGAAGAGTGTGTTAATAACCTGTTGCTGCATAACAAATGACTCCAACGTTAGCAGCTTAGAACAAATCTGTGTTGTCTTGCACAGTTTCCATGGGCCAGGGATCTGGGAGTGGCTCAGCTGTGTGGTTCTGCTGAGTCTCTCATGAGGCTGCAGTCAAGCTTTCATCTGAAGGCTTAACTGGAGTTGGAGGGCCCACTCCTAAGATGACTCCCTCACATGGCTGTTGACTGGAGGCCTCAGTTCCTGGTGCTCAGTACCTTAGGCCTCTCCACAGCCCTGCTCACAGCATAGCAGTTGACTTCCCTGAGAGCCAACAACCCAACAGAGGGAGGGAGAAAGTCAGAATGCCTTTTATGGCCTAGTCTCAGAAGGGACATGCTGTTACATCCACTCTATTCTGTTCATTAGAAATCAGTCTCTAAGTCCAGCCCACACACTACAGGAAGGGAATTGGGCTCCACCTTTGGAAGGGAAGAATGTCACCACAGTGACACTCTTGCCAGGCTCAGAAAAGCACAAGAATCATTGACAGGGCCTTTGGTGTAAAGATGAGGAGGGCTGCAGCCATTGGGGCCTAGGGGTGCAGCCTGATTGGGCTCAAGAAAGATGGTTGCGTAGAGGAAGGGGCATTAGAAACTCTCCATGGGCTTGGAGCGTACCATCCAATAGGGGTTGTGCAGGCCCCTTCTCTCTTTCAAGCTAAGGAGTGACTTTGCTTACAAAAGCAAAGCCACCTGTGAGTCCCAAGGCTCAGATTTGGTTCCAGAGAAGAGAAAGACAGAGCTCGAGGCTTAGACCCAAGCCTGTGCTGGAGAAAGAGCAGTACACAGCACTGTGCATCTCCTTCTAGGTTGTCCGCCCTGCCAGGTGCCCAGTAGGAAAAGAACAGGGATTGAAGGCAGAAGGGATGTCAAGGAATAAAGAGAAGCTGCTGGGCTGTGATTCTCAGGAAAGGCATTGGGAGGGGGTGTTAAGCAGGAGGTGGAGGAACCCCACCATTTTTTATTAAAATCCCACTTAGGATGATAGCTCAGTCCTGCCAGTAATGACAGCAGTCAGCCCTTCGTGGCTACCGCTCCTGGGTTGCACAGAGTCCCTCCCATGGGCGGATGTTTGTTTTGGCCACCCTGGCTCCATAAATGGATTCCATGTAGCAGTCTTCTTTTGAGAATGCAGAGCCATTGGGGTTATATTGTACTGTGTCTGTTCTTATCTCCCCTATCATCCCCAGGGAATAAGCTAATCAAACTTACTGATGATTTTACACTGAAAAGAAGATAGCTAATAACTTGGGTGACAAGTATTAGAATACAATGTGATGTGGATAAATTGGGTCCATGTATTAAGAGCTATAAAATGAGATTCTATCAAGGCATGAATAATGGTGCCCATGAAAAGGATTAATCAAATACCCCATTAAAAAGGTATAGGAATTCTGGTCAGACAGCCCTTGTTTAATTGCACTCCTGGCCCCACCCCACCCCCACTCCATTCCCCCTGAAACTGCTTTCTACTAGGAGAAATATGGAAAAGAGTTTAGAGGAAGTAATGGAAAAATTGGGACATACATTTTGGTAGAACAGGATCATGAAGACACATTTAAGCAACCAGTGTTTAATTTAGGGGGAAACATGGCAATTGGCATGAGTAATCATTTACAAATATAATTTCCAAAGGAGCCGTGTTGATACCATTCAGCAAATGCCAACAAAGCATTTACTTTCCAAAGGGAGAAAGCAAGACAACAAGAGAAATGAAGGCATCTCCGGGAGTGGACCAGAGAGCAGCCAAGCCATAGAGAAGCATCAGGTGTGAGAATGGGAAGCGCAGAAGAGGCGTACAACTTCTGAAAGATCTCAGAGGACTGGCATTGTCTGGAGAAGGCTTCCTGGAAGAGGAGACTCCAGCAGAGCCCTGAAGTGTGGACAAGCTTCCATTCACTGCAAATTCGTGAGCACACTCTGGTGTCAGGATCTAGTAAGAAAATGGGCTTGAGCAGAGCAGGGGGTACCTGTGGGGTTCTTCTCTTCATTTTCACCACCACAACACTGGTCTAAGCTACCATCAGTTCCCACCTGGACAACTGCAAAAGCCTTCCAGCTGCTCCTGCTTCCACTCTTGCTCCTCTACAATTCATTCTGCACACAGAAGTCAGAATCAAAATCAAAGTTCATCATGTCATTCTCTTGACTTGTGGCTTCCCATTGCTCTTAAACTAAAAGTAGAAATCATTATCATGGCTACAAAGTCTTGTGTGGTCTGGGGCACATCCTGTGCCAGGCTCCCTTTCATTGTCTATATTCCAGACAAGCTGGCCTTCAAAATTTCAGCACATTGGGTCTTTCTGCCACAGGGCCTTTGCACATACATGCTTTTCCCTCTGTACATGTGATTTGCTTCCATCCTCTCTTTCCAGAGCTAACTCCGACTCATCCTTCAGACTGCATCTTAATGATTACTTCCTTCTGGAAGACTCCCCTAATTTTCACAACTAGATTAGCTCTCCCTCATATGTTGAAAACAAGTATTTCTTGTGTGAACATATATGTTTAACGTCTGCCTTCCCAACTCAGCCACAAGCTCTGTGAGGGTGGGGACTCAGTCTTTGCATCTCTCGGAGCCTAGCATAGTCTCAGTAAATACATGATAGCTGGAGCGTGACATTTCATTAGGAACAGTGAGGCTTGTTGAGAAATTATACCTCACCAGTATATAGGAGAGTACCATTATGAATTCTTAATGGGATGAAAACCTGAATTCATGTCTAGACCCTGCCACCTGCTGGCTGTGCTGTTTTAAATAAATTGCAGATCCTCTCAGAGCCTGCTTCCTCATATATAAAATAATGGGGATCCTAACAGCCCCCTCAAATGGTTGTAGCAGGAATTTAATTAAATAATATATGGAAAGGCATTTTTAACTGTGAAACCAGACATAAATATCGTTTGTCATTTTTCCCAGTGCATGGCACACTGGGTCATTAAACATCTATTGGATGGATGGATGGACAGACAGATTAACAGTTAGGGGGCCCGTATGAGTGACAAGAGGAGAACTTGGCATATGGAAAGCATGATGGAAGCCAGAAAAAGGAGAGACTTCCCAGAAATAGGACGAGGCTTGTTGATTCATCCACAGTGTCACATGCAGTAGAGCAGGCAAGAGAATGAGGGGGAGAAATCATTTAACCTGGGTGGAAGGAAATCACTGGTGACCTCTGGCCGATTCCTCCTCAGCCTTTTCTTGTTATCTGGGCTTTCAATGACATGCCTTAATTGTAACTTAATCACTTTACTGATTTCTATCTTGGGGAGGGGGGGAATCAAATTGATTTGCACATACGGCAAAATTGGTAAGATTACTCCAGCTGCTGCCAGCAGGTGCTGACAAGTGAAGAACTGAACGTCAGAGAATAAGAAAATACACTAAACATTTATTTTAATAAGGCCTAGAAACCTTAGTTATTTAATAAATTGCCATGGATAATTGGTTTCAGTTTCAAGAGTTGATTCATCTTTAACTCCCTGTGTTCCAGAAGGAATCGTGCTGGATGTGTAGACAGAGCCTTGTGGTTTGAGACCCATCTGAGCTATCACACATTTCTCTGAGCCTTTTCCTGTCTCTCTGATCACACCCCACTTCCTGCCACCACTCCCAGCATCCACCTGGGATAGGTCACTCTGACACACACACACACGCACACACACGCACACGCATGCACTCGCGCTTATTCACTATCCAAGCTGCTAGTCTTTTTATTGGCTCCTCCTCAGGCGAAGAGGTTTAAGCCTCACCTCCCTGCTGGGCCCTGATCCAGCTGATCTGTTTGTGTAGAACCTTGGGAGTGAGTGGCCCGAGCTGGACCTGAGCCCAGCATTTATCATCTCGGCGCTGACTCCCACAGAAGAAGGAAGACATAATGAATAAATGAAACCCCATGACTATTTCAACATTTATCAGCCCAGTACTCCAAACCTGGCTGATAAAATTGGCTACCTGGATTTAAAAAAAAAAAAAAAAAAAGTAAGAAAAGTAAGAATAAACTAGAAAAAAAGGCCACTAAATAATATTTTTTATATGATTTAGTATATTTGTTATATATTTAACATTTTCTGTGTAGTAGTTGGTGATGTGTTACATGGGTTTATGGGGAAAGGAGGCAGCATGCAAGAACATTTTTAAATGGTTCAAAGAAAGGATTTGAAGCCTTACCACCCCCTGCCAGCCCACAGACCCCCTTCAGCTGGATGGCTCAAGATGTAAAGACAGAATTGTGCCTGTCTCCCTTCTCTTCCCCGTACCTCCCAAATCAAGGACCTTTTTTACTGTCCTGTGTTCAGATGTGGAATGTCATCAGCAGAGTGGTTTCCTATGAACTGATACACATCGTTTGCTAAGAAGGAAGGCTAAGGCCCTGGTCTATCTACAGATGGCACAGCTCTGGGAAGAACCACCACATTCTACCCTGGGCAGTGTAGGGAGGTACAGAGTAAAGACTTCACACACCCGCCTGTGTTCTGTGGTAGGCCCTCGAGGAAAAACTGGGTGGTCACCAGGGAGACCTAGGCATAGGCAGGGAAGAGCCCCCTTGCAGAGTGGCATGGCAGGGGACCACAGAGCCAGAGCCTGTCACCACTGATCTGTCCTCCACTGGACTACCAAAGGGGCAAACCCCAAAGCTCTTGAGTCCTTCCAGTGTCCAGAAACGTGAGGCTAAAATCTCCTGCTTCACACTGAAGAGTGTGATGCTTCAGAGCTGGACTGGGAGCAAGGTTCACTGCTCAGCCAGCCTTGTCTAGCTCCTGCTCTGACTGAGTGTAAATCTTCTCATGTGTGGAAAATGGGTATAATCATGCTTCTCAGAGAGGTGGTATGAGGATTAAACATCATTATGCATGTAATATGCTTAGACTGAGCCCAGCCCAGGAGGAGAAGTGAGCTGATGGAAGCATGGAAGGCTCTGATAGGTTTATTCCCCTTACGAAGTTCTGCTTTCCCTTCACATATCACTGCTGGGAGCCAGCCCAGCCTGCTCGCCAGGAATTTCATTCCACCATAGCTCTTAGAGGTCAAGGTGGGAAACCTCAAGAAGAAAGCAGTCCATGAGGGGTTTTGGAGCAGGGACTGGGAAGAGGGACAGGGATGGAAAAAAGGCTTAGGGAAGAACTGTGGAATTCCTAGTGATCCAGAGAGGGCCTAGAAGAAGAGCACCAGCCAGCTGGGACACAAGTACTTAGCCTCGAAACAAAGCAACTGTGTCCCAGGGCTCAGGCAGGGTGAATTCCAAGGCATATCAAATCTTTCAAAAAGGGCCAGGCATGGTGGCTCACGCCTGTAATCCCAGTACTTTTGGACAGGAGGATTGCTTGATCCCAAGAGTTTGAGACCAGCCTGGGCAATATAGTGAGACTCTATCACTACAAAAATATGTCAAAATTAGCCAGGCGGGGTTATGCACACATGTAGCCCAAGCTGCTTAGGGGGCTGAGGTGGGAGAATCACTCCTTGAGCCCAGGAGATGGAGGGTGTAGTGAGCTGTGATCGCACCACTGCACTCCAGTCTGGGTGACAGAGCGAGACCTGTCTCAAAAAAAAAAAAAAAAAATACAGAAAGGTAGACTAGGATGATAACTGGGGGGGGGAAAAAAAGCTTTTAAATGTCTGCCTTTTTGGTGAAAAATAATTCAAATTAATTTGGCTTTGAGAATTTTAAATGCACACATCGTAATAATTGCATAAACCCCAGAGCATTGTAAAATCAGAGTTGGAAATCTCTTACCATCTGTACTATAAAAGCAAGAACCTAATCTTGCAAGCAGAGTTTTAAAACTCCTGAGCCCAAGGAAGATATCAGTCTGCCTGTGAAATTTGCCTCCTTCCTTCTTGTGATTATCTTTTCCCTCCCTATCCCTTTTTGTCCTTACCTTCTCTCTAGTGAATGTGAGCAGAGAGGAGGCCTCACAAACCTGATTTTTTTTTTTTTCCAAAGATACAATCCCTAGGAAAACCAAGGAGAGAAATAAGAATAGAGAACCAGCATGTGCTCATTTAGGCCCTCTACCTAATTTCTTTTATTCCCCTCTGATATCTTTTTGGCCCCTTTCGTGGCTATACAACTAATGCTGTAATGGTTTTGAAGGTAGTGTTAGTAGCCTATTGAGTTTGAAGGGAGCCTTGACTTCTGAGTCCTTTTATCATATCCATCTTTTGGGAGCTTTTTCCCCTCTGCAAATCAAAACAGGTATTTAATTCAGACATACTTAATTTTAAGTGTTAAAAATCTCCCATATATTAGTATGACGCTACTCATTTATTTTGTCCATCATGTAGGTGCCATAGCTCTGGAGCATATAATTTAGGGTTCTGGACTTTACCACAGGTACCTGGAGGTCATCACCGTTAAGTGAATGAGTTCTTTATTAAGCCAATATTTGATCAAGCCTTGAAAATACTAATAATTATGTTCATGGGACTGCCTGCTGAGATTAGAAAACGAAAAAATCTTAAAGCTTACATTTCTTGCATAAGTAAATAGCCACATTTAATCTTCCCTTCATCTGTGATTTATATTTATTACATTTGGTGAGCTTGGTTAGTGGTTTAGATTCCTTAGGTTTTTGCTACATCCAGGTTCCTATTATGCAATCATCTTTGATAAAAACTAATGCATACAACACTGGACCCTAGAGTATAACATGATGCCAAATCCCTTTCCAAATGTGTTTCCTACTAAAGCAAACTATATTGAAAGGCATTAAAGAGAAGCATTCCCTGGTCACTTCCAATTGGAAATATATATATTTCTTTTTTCATAAATCACATTCACGTTGTTCTCTGTCTCATTACCTCTATTGTGAGCGCTCCCTTTGCCCACACGCTCATGAGAAAGCGATTACGGTGGGTTGTGCCCTCCTTAAGAACATGACTGGCAAACAGGGTCTTTTTAAATGAGTGATTATTTGCATCAAAATGAGTGCATTTGGACATATTGGCATGCATCAAGAGCAAAATCCAGACAGTGAGAAACTGCAGATTAGACAGCAAGAGTCTTCAACAGAAAAATTGTAAGGAAAATAATGAGGGGGAAATTGGTCGCTTAAAATAAGTTTAAAAGGCATGCAAAACATGGGAGGACTGAAATGCAGCCTCTGAGGATACACACATGGGCGATGACATCATAAACACACACAAGGACACAAAGACTGTGGAGCCAGGAGTCTGCTTACTGAGGGAGGTGGGTGGCTACAAGTGGACCAGACACATGGAGTGGGGTGCTTGGCAAAGTTCTGTGTCTCCACCTGCATGGTGGTTACCTGGATGCTGACCTTCCCATCCCTCCCAACGCAGTGCATCTCTCTTGTGTGGTTTTCACTGCCCATGCTTTATTTTACAATACAAAGCTTTTCTTTTAATGAGTCTCCTCAGGGTTCACATAACCAACATTTTTTTGGGAAATTCACTTTAGGGATTGGGGTCTGATAATAAAATGTGTCTCACTTTTCTCACTAAGAGGGAAATTGAAATTCCAGCTGGAAATTCACCAGTAGGATTATCTGACAGCTTGGTCAGAAATGAGAGAAAAATTTAAAAAGAGGGCCAGTGGATGGAGCTTTTCTAGGTTCTGGCTACAGAAGACTCCCCTGGTCTTTATTTTTTTCCACGTTCATTTACACAGTGAATTATGTAGTTACCACTTTTAGTAATGGAATAAGCCTTTGCAGACTTACCCCCTCTAAACAAAAACAAGGACCCTGATGGCAGCCATATTGCTCCCTGCCCTTCCCCTCCTTACCTTGAGTGATGTTTAAAGAGCACAGAGGTTTGCTTAAGGGAACTCATCCCTGCTGCCAGCACCAATGTCCTCTAACCCTCTTGCCCCTGAAAGTGCCGGTCTGAAGTGACTACCCTAGTGGTGTGGTGTAGGATGTCCTCTAATATCCTTCCAGCTGGGGTATCATTTCTTTAAGGGTTTTTTCCCTATTAAATTCAGTTCTTCTAGAGTAAGAACCACCTTAGTATGAATGAGTTAGGTGAGCGTTCCAAAAGCGGGTAAAACCATAGAGAGCATGACACTGGAAACCAGAGGTGGGGGCACAGGAAGGAAGACCCAAAAGAGGGGTTGCTGGGAGTTTTGCCTTTTCTTTTTTTTCTTGTTAGACCTGGCCTAAACTTGTTGATATTTTTTAGCTTAAATCTGGAATCCCACTAAAACACAACATTTACGTCTGTCCCCAGGGCTGGATGGTACTTGCAGGACTCAGTGCATAAGCCTGAGTCCAAAGATGTTTGGGAAGAAACAGGCCAGTTTCCACTCCATGAGGGCAGGGACCTTACCTGGTTTTGCTTACCATTCAATTCTCAATTCCTAGCACAGTGCGTGGCACATAGTGTGTGCTCAGTGGACATCTGATTTAAAAAATGAACCAATAGGCTGAGTATGGTAGCTCACGCCAGTCATCCCAGAACTTTGGGAGGCCACAGTGAGAGGATTGCTTGAAGCCAGGAATTCAAGACCAGCCTGGCCAACATAGTGAGATCCTGTCTCTACAAAAAATTTTAAAATGTGCTGGGTGCAGTTGCTTATGCCTGCAGTCCCAACTATTCAGGCCGAGGTGGGAGGGTCACTTGAGCCCAGGAGTTTGAGGCTGTGATGAGCTATGGAAGGCAGCTATGCTTATCACTATACTACTAACACTGCATGGTATGGACCACAGTGAGCTGTGATTTCATCACTTTACTCCAGCCTGGGCAACAGAGTGAGACTCTGTCTCTTAAAAAAGAAAACAAAAGAAAGAAAGAAAAGAAAAGAACAAACAAACAAGGGACCAGACTGAGAAACAGCTTGAAGCAAAAGAGATATTGCAGAGATCTTCCAAGATGGGCAGTGAGAACGTGTCTATGGTCACTCCAGGGGCTGCCAGGGATGTCCTTCCCCTCTCTTCCACTCCTGAGTTTTTTCCCATCTGAAGCCCAGGGTCGACCACCTGTGCTCTGTGCCTGCCTGTCCTCAACAGGAAAATCAACCAGTATAGAGTTCTTGAGACGTAACAGCTCTTACCACAGTCTATCCCTCTTGCATAGCACATTTTGGGTCATAGAAGTATTTTCCCACAAATTGTCTAATTTGTGCTACACAATACTCTCATGCAGTGGGTAATTCCCACCTTACACAGGAGGAAACTGAGACCGAGAAGGATTAAAATGGCTTTGTGGGGCAGAGCTGTAACTAGATCTCAGAACTCTGGATCCTTACACCCCACATCCTTTCTACTGCACTGTCCCAGGCACTAATGCAGACAAAAAGCCTCATCAGGATTCAGACCTTGCCCTCAAGAAGCTGAAAATCTAATTCTGAAAGAGAAAACTCCCATAAATAGTGAACATACCAATAAACATAGAGCAGCACTGCCTGTTCCTTCCCCAGTTTTACTCCTCAAGGATGTTCTGAAAGATGAGGTAACTGTTGCTTTTTCTTAGAAGGGTTCTTTCTGTGTAAACTTATTTCCAGAGTGTAGAATGGGTGGTTCAGCCTGTCTTCAGTTGTCTGCTGTAATGGAGAGGAGAGGGAGAGCGTAAATAATAAAAACCCAAAGTTAATCCCAAAGATCCAACTTTAATCACCTGTGTCAATCTCACACTTCAGCAGACCTCATTAGAAATAACCACATCGGCCGGGCGTGGTGGCTCAAGCCTGTAATCCCAGCACTTTGGGAGGCCGAGACGGGCGGATCACGAGGTCAGGAGATCGAGACCATCCTGGCTAACACGGTGAAACCCCATCTCTACTAAAAAATACAAAAAACTAGCCGGGCGAGGTGGCGGGCGCCTGTAGTCCCAGCTACTCCGGAGGCTGAGGCAGGAGAATGGCGTAAACCCGGGAGGCGTAGCTTGCAGTGAGCTGAGATCTGGCCACCGCACTCCAGCCTGGGCGACAGAGCGAGACTCCGCCTCAAAAAAAAAAAAAAGAAATAACCACATCATAGATAGGTAAAAGAAAGCAAAATATCTAAATAAAAATCCATCTATAAACTAGATAACCTTCACCTTATACCAGTGTCATCTATAACAGAGTTAGAACTACTAACACAGAATGTCCGTGCTTTTGGACTTTCTTCCTCCCAGACTGTTTCATGTGTGTTCTCTCATTTGATGTTCTCAATTATCCTGTGCAGGAGGTAGTGCTGATATTGAGGTTTAGAACATGTAAGTGACTTGTGCAAACACCCACGGCTATTTAGTTGCAGAGCTGCAACTTGCACCAGAGCTCTTTTCAGCCCCCAACTCTTTTCCCACTTCTGCAACCACCCCTATCTCCTCCAATGGCTTCTCCTTCAGCCGTCCTTGAGAAAGACTCAGCAGCAGCAGCTCAGCCACCTGTGAGTCTGCAGCACTGGCTCTCGCCAGCTCTGTGGCTCACATCACAGTGGTTAAGTGTTCACTGACCACTTGGCTGTGTTACAATCATTTAATTAGTCTGTGTCACGGAGGAAGATATGCTTTATTTATAAGCCTAATAGTGAAAACTTCTGAGTCTTCAGTTCACTCTGAGCTTGGTGGCATTTGGATGATCTTGGGGTCTTCCAACTGTGCTCTTCATCCACTTTGTACCAAGAGGATAAACAAGGGAGGGCTTTGTTCAGGGTGCAGCCACTGTGTTGAGGACTACAAGAAGGTTGTGGCTGGGTTAGCTGAGACAGGGCAGGAGGAAGGCAGGATAATGAGAAAAGCCACATTTTAGGACCTTAGGAAAAATAACCAGACCTTTTTATGCTCCTCTTGCAATGAAAAAAGTGTAGAATTTATCTTCTTGGGACCTGGGTTGGGGCAGTCTCAAGGTTCACATCCATGTGTCAGTTGACAGCCAGTGCTTCTCAGCCTCAACTACATGTTTGAGCCACCTGGGAAGCTAAGACTATGCACGATTCCAGTGGCAGCCAAGCATGGGAATGATGGTCAGAGTGTGGTGTGGTGACTGTCACGTGTTCTACACTAGGGTGAACTACATTTCCCAGAATTCCCTGTCCTGTGGGTTTCTAATTGGCATGGACCCCAAGATAAATTCTTGGGAGATTCCAAGGATGGAAGGGCAGCAGCACTTTCCAACACGTACGTTGTCACTCATTTGCCAGCTGGGCCTGCAACTGCTCTACCTTCTGGATCCTTCTTCAACTTCTCTGACTCCTGGGCCATATGTGTGCATTTAGCTCCATGGTGAAGAGCTGCAGCTTCTGCAGGACATTTGTACCATCATGGTCAAAGGCAACAAGAAGTGACATGAGTTTCAGTCCATCTTCATGTGGTTCCAGTTAAGGCCTGTGAGTTCCTGATTGTTCTCCCCAACTGCCTGTCCTGTGAACCTCACACACTCACGTCAGATGCAAAAACAACCACCTTATAGAGGCTGCTTAACCAGCTCTTACTAACGCAAAAGGTCAATACCTAAAATAAATTCATGTAAATGCTGATAGATATGTCTGTACTGTATTCATCCTTGTGTTCTGCTTCTTCCCTTGAGCCCTGATACAGGTGGTTTTCAAGATTGTGGTTGTTTGAAGGATTGGTATCCACCGAAGGAGGCCCAGTATAAGAAAGACATTCAGGTGATTCTGATCCATGGAAAGGCAGAGCTGACGCCTCCCTGTCTCTACCCCCACATCCCCAGGGGGACACCAGAGGGGCACCCTTTGAAAATCCTTGGTAGATGAGTAGTCTTCAAGTCTAGTGGTAAATGGGAGGCCCCTGGGGAGAATCTTAAAAATGCAAATTCCTGGGTTTACCTCAGATCCAGAAATCCAGATATCAGATGACCAATCCGAAAGTGAAACTTTTTTTTTTTTTTTTCTTTGAGACAGGATCTCACTCTGTTGCCCAGGCTAGTGTGCAGTGGCAAGATCGCAGCTCACTGCAGCTTAGACCTCCCAGGCTTAATCAATCCTCCCACCTCAGCCTCCCAAATGGCTGGAACTACAGGCATGCACCACCATGCCCAGCTAATTTTTTTGTATTTTTAGTAGAGACGGGGTTTCCTCGTGTTGCCCAGGCTGGCCTCAAACTCCAGAACACAAATGATTCACCTGTCAGGCATGAGCCACTACACCTGGCCTGAAAGTGAGAATTTTTTAAAAGTCCTTTGCCCCAGCCTTTCTGGGGTGCTGGGAATGTCATTTCTGATCCAGATGCTGGTTACATGGGGCTTTTGTTTGTGAATAGGCATCCAGCAGCACATGTGTGATTTGTGCCTTTTCCTATATGCATGTTATAACTCCATTGAGAGTTTTATAACACCCCCACCTCCCTCCCACCTTCCCATCCCAACCCTTCCCATGGAGTGTGGAGTAATCCCATACTCCAGTGACTGGCCAAAGCTGAAAGCCACTGGACTGCATGATTCCTTAGACACCCTTCCTGGCAAAGTAAAACACAGAGAAGGGAAATAGAAAAATGTTAAGCAATTAGGGATTAGTTAAGTCAAGATACATTCATCATTCTAATGATATAATCCTATGCCGTTATTACAGCATTGAAGGAAAAAACAAGTGAGGCAGCCAGTCAACTTGAAGCAATGAGAGTGGGTTGCAGGAGGTATGAGGAGCCAGTTTGGAAAATCACATAGGAGCCAGATCATGGAAGGCTTTGAATGCAAACTGAGGAACAGGAAAGGCCACTTGCCAAAGGAGTGATTGATAAAAGTAGCTTTTTTTTTTTTTTCTGAGACAGAGTCTTGCTCTGTCACCCAGGCTGGAGTGCAGTGGTGCAATATCGGTTCACTGCAACCTCCACCTCCTGGGTTCAAGTGATTCTCCTGCCTCAGCTTCCCAAGTAGCTGGGATTACAGGCGCCCACCACCATGCCCAGCTAATTTTTGTATTTTTTACTAGAGACAGGGTTTCACCATGTAGGTCAAGCTGGTCTCGAACGCCTGACCTCAGGTGATCCACCCGCCTCTGCCTCCCAAAATGCTGGGATTGGTGTCTCACACCTGTAATCCCAACACTGAGAGGCCAAGGAGGGAGTTCAAGACCAGCCTAGGCAACATAGCAAGACCTTGTCTCTACAAAACAATAAAAAATTAGCCAGTTGTGGTGACACGTGACTGTAGTCCTAGCGACTGAAGAAACTGAGGTGGGAGGATCACTTGAGCCAGGAGGTCAAGGCTGCAGTGAGCTGAGATCTCATCACTGCACTCAGCCCAGGCAATAGAGTGAGATCCTGTCTCAAAAAAAAAAAAAAAAAAGAGCAATTATAAATCTAAAATTATATTATCCATCATATTTAACTGCTCACAAAGTATATTGTTTGAAACGCAAACTGTTAACAATGAGTGGGCCCTGGGGCTGCAATCAGGGACTTACCCTTCCTTGGAAGTCAAGACAGACTTTTCAACCTCAGTGTCTTTCTAAAGTGCCTGCAGTCCACACATGGTTCAAAGTGCATTTAAATGAGTGGAAAGAAAAAAGTCAATCCCCAATTCTCCCATTTTGAAGACGTGATAGGTTCTTGTGGGGCACAGCTGTTAAAGGTGAATTAAGATTTTCGATGTATGGTGCAGGTGTATAGTACAGGAAGAACCTTCACAGACTAGTCCATTTTTAGGCAGTAAGTGTCCAGAATACAGCCAACAGTGATCCTCAACAGTGGGCTTGGACCTGGGGGAGAAGGAAGCAGGGGTGACAACAGACAATTGTGTTGATTTACGTCATCTCTGAAGCTTTTTTAAATAAAGAAGTGGAGACCTACCTGAGACCTGCCAAGTCAGAAGCCCCATAAGTGATCTGGTGCTGCCCAGATGAAATCCAGCAGCCTAATGCTGTCTGCTACTTTGTTTAATATCCAGGGATAGAGCTCTTACAACCTCTCGCTCTTCTTTTTTTTTTTTTTTTTTTTTTTTGTGAGACAGTCTCGCTCTGTCACCCAAGCTGGAGTGCAGTGGCGCAATCTCACCTCACTGCAACCTCCGCCTCCTGGGTTCAAGTGATTCTTGTGTGTCCCATACAACATCTCTTGGTGGCCCCTTTTCTCAGGGTGACAACTGTGTGTACCTCCTGCCCCTACCTTCACCCCCAAATGACAACTCCGCAGACTAGAACTCTTGAGCTTTCAAAATAAAGGGAGAATGAGACTTAAAATCATTGGTTAAGGACCAAAGGTATTGTCAAACTTCTTTTGAAAAGCCCACTTTCTTTCTCATTCTTGTTTGACTTGCAGTATGGTGATTTCACCCTTCCTTACTCTCCTGTACTGTAACTGTACCCTAACCTCTATTTTGAGGACTATCCAGAGAAAATTCTTTAATCCTGCAAGGAATTTCCTCTGAAACCCAAAACACTTCCAAACATTTCTCCACCAACCCCTTGGCCTGTGCAGACAGAATCTAAACTCATATTCACATTAGCCTCAGTCTGAAATCATCAACAAGACAAATCTAATAAGGCAAACAGTAAGGTGGGGGCATTCCAAAGTCAGGGGCGAATTCCTGTTCACCCAAGCCGTTTCCTTCCTTCTCCTCATGCAGATAATTTAGAATGGTGCCCGAGCATCGTCTCTCCCACTCCTCACGTTCCTCCCCAGCAGAGGGCCTTTCCCCAAACATTCTGAAAGCTATTTTCGTTTGCAGTTTTTTCTTACTAACATTTTTCAGGAAAGGAAAGTTCACTTTAGTGTGCCCTGCTGCCTCATGAGACCACCTGATGATCTCCTTATCTCCGGGGTGGGCCCGGCTCTAGAGACACAGGCAGCCCTGTCCACGCCTGGCTCTGAGTGTTGTTTTGCTCAGTTCCCCAGAGAGTTTCAAGTGGCAGAGGCACAGAGTGCAAAAGCCCCAAACCTCAGGCCTGAGGGGGAAGAGTCTGGAAGCAGGAGGGTGAGCCTCAGCTTTCTAGCTCAGTCATACCCAGGCCCAGGTAACCAGGGGTACACCTAGCTGTGTCACTGACAGGAGGATTCCTGCAACATTGGTGCTGGGTCTGCACAGATCTCATGAGGGTATGGCATAGGACCTGTCCATTTATGTGGTCCAACAGGTAACATCCAATCAAATGGAACTATAGAGCCATACAGCTGGAGAGAGACCTCTAAGATGGTCGAATCCAACCTCCCCAACCCTTTATTGCAGTAGAGGAACTCGAAACCTACTGAGGCCAGAGGGGCAACCCAGCCAGAGTCTCACAGGTAGAGAAGAGCTGGACCACTCTCCTAGGCATTGCAGGTCTAGCATCCCACTGCTGCCCTTTGTCCCTTGTCACAAATGCAGACTAAGTCTGCTCTGAATACGTCTTCCCATAATCATTTTATTAGAGTTGGGTGTTGTGTGTGCAAAAATCATGCTCAATGTGTTTTTCCTCTTTTTTTTATTTTTATTTTTATTTTTATTTTTTATTTTTTTATTTTATTTTTTTTTTTTTGAGACAGAGTTTTGCTCGTTACCCAGGCTGGAGTGTGATCGCACGATCTCGGCTCACTGCAACCTCCATCTCCCAGGTTCAAGCAATTCTCCTGCCTCAGCCTCCCGAGTAGATGGTATTACAGGCATGTGCCACCATACCCAGCTAATTTTGTATTTTTAGTAGAAACGGGGTTGCTCCATGTTGGTCAGGTTGGTCTTGAACTCCCGACCTCAGGTGATCCACCTGCCTTGGCCTCCCAAAATGCTGGGATTACAGGCATGAGTCACCACACCCGGCCAACAGAAGACTTCTGAGACCAAACATGTTGGGAGTTTTTCCCACCACCAAGCAAGCAATCTGTTCCACAGTGGACACCAGCTGGATGTCCTTTAATTCAGTTCTGGTGCTTTCTACCAGGCATCACATCAGATCCCATAGGGTGAGGGCTCAGTCCCCAAGACTCAGTCCTCCCTCTGTACTACCAGTTGCAAGTCTGGGCCTCCAGAATTTCTAGCCTACTGGCTTGAAGCTGGGACTCTTACAACACAGTCTTTAGGTTCAATTAATTTGCCAGAGTGGCTCACAGAACTCAGGGAAACACATTTCCTGGTTTATTATAAAGGATATCTTAAAAGATACAAATAAACCGCCAGATGAAGAGATACATAAGGCGAGGTCTGGGAGGGTCCCGAGCATAAGAATTCCTGTCCCTGTGGAGCTAGAGTGCGCCACCCTGCCCTGGAAGTGAGTTCCTCTTAACCTTTCTGTAAGCATCCATGTCTTCAGCTATCCAGAAGTTCTCTGAACCCTTTTGGGTTTTTATGGAGGCTTCATTACATAGGCATGATTGATTAAACCACTGGCCATTGGTGATGAACTCAACCTTCAGCCTCTCTACCCTCCTGGAGGTTGGGGAGTGGAGCTGAAAGTCCCAGCCCCCTAATCCTGCCTTGGTCTTTCTGGTGAACAGCCCCCATCCTGAAGCTCCCTACCCGCTGCCAGATATCAGTCAACTCATTAGCATGCAAAAGGCATCATTTTGGTGCTTCTAAGGATTTTGAGAATTGAATGCCAAAAAATGGGTTGAAGACCAAATATATAGTTCACAATATCACAGGGGCAAGTATGTTTTTCTGTTTTTAATTCATTGGACAGATAGTGCATGTATCTACTACAAAATTCAAAAAATCACAAAAGGGTGTACAGTAAAAAGTTTCCCTCCTACTCCTGCCCGCAGTCTCCCATTCACCATCGCAGAAGGCAAGGCTGTTCCATCCTCCCAAAGATGAGCAAGTATGCATGTGTATATTTTTCTTTTTTAAAATAAATGAGTGTGTGTTTTATACATCATTCTGCTCCTTGCTTTTTGACTTAATAATGCATTCATTTATTAATCTAGTAAACACAGTACTAAGGAGATCCTATTATGTGCCAAGCAGTGTCTGGGATTCAGAGAGAACCACATAGATTCCCTATGTCTAGAAACTTCCTGGGGGATATAATAGTAAACAAAGAAGTGTATGATGTCAGGTGAAGAAAAGTCAGTGCAGGAAAGGCAGAGTGCTCTTTTGCACAAGGTAATCAGGGAATGCAGTCAGCGAGAAGGTCTTGTAGGTACTTGGCCAAAGAACTCTAGGCAGAGAGGGCACCAGGGGAGAGACCCTGAAGCTGGGGGCATGCCAGGCTCTCATGCCCCTGGGCCAACACAGGGATGAGATGCCTCAAGTGTCAAGGAGTGAAGAATGTGAGAAAAGAGATTGACTGCTCAGGGAGGGATCCCATCAGGTAAATCCTTCTAAGGATGCAGATTTTATTCTAAGTGACGTGGAAGCCTTTGGATGGCTCTGAGCCAGAGGGAGACATGCTGACTGTGGTTGTTGGGTGGGGAATACAGTGTAGACAGGGGAAAGGTGGGAACAGGACACTGTCACAAGGTGCTTGTGTCCAGCTGAACAGTCCTGGTGGCCTGGATCAGCCTGGTGGTGGCGGCACTGAGGAAAAGCCAGATTCTGAATATGTTTGGAAAATAGGGCCCATGTGATTTGCTAGGATGTGGAGTGTGAGAGAACAGGAGGCTAGATGAGCCTGGGGTTTTGGCCTGAACCACTGGGGGAATGGTGCATTGAACCTGAGACGGGAAAAGCAGGGGAAAGGAGAAATCCAGCCTTTGGTTTGGGACATGTTACGTTAGAGGTGCTGAGTCAATGTTCAAGAACTGGCAGTTGGATATAGGAGTGTGGACCTCAGGCGGAGGTCAGGGTTGGAGAGACAAATTTGAGGCCCATTCACACACAGGTGTTACCTAGAGCCCTGGGAACAGATGGGACTAGAGCAACTTCCTGACATTTTTCACATCATGGCTCCACTCTGGGTAAACCGAGAGAAAGACTGGGACTCCAGGGCCTCCTGCCCCTCCCAAAGGCCGAGGAGATCGGTTGCACCTGCCACTCCTTTGCAGCATCGTGCATTGCGTGGCCATGCAGTGTGAAGTAGGCGAAAGAGCCCCTAGAACACAGGACAGCTTGGGAACTGGTCAGCTGGATGACAACAGCCATGGACCCCTCTCAGCCTGGTTGCAACACCCAGAAGTTTCAAATTATGTGGTCTCTGAGGGCCCTTCCTTCCAGCTGTAACGTTATTTGCCTGTAAGTCAAGTGGTATGAGGCATACAAAAGGAATTCCCGTGCACGGCCCACATGAAAAAATACATTACAAGGATTTTAAAAGAGAAAGAGGAAAGAGTGCAATTAATTGTGGAGGCTTTTCTGGGGAGAGGAAGGTAATTTCAAACTTACCGAAAAGTTGCAAAAACTGTCCGCCCCCTCCCATATATGTGTGTGTGTGTGTGTGTGTGTGTGTGTGTGTGTGTGTGTGTATCTGTACAGATTGGTTTTTTAATATACATTTATTTTTTTTATTTTTTCCTGACCCATTTGAGGGTAATTTGCAAAACTGTGTCCCTTCACCCCTTAATATTTCAACATGTATTTTCTAAAAACAAAGATATTCTCTTACATAACCAGAGTACAATTATCAGGAAACTAACATCATTAATAAAAGCTTATTCAAATTTTGCCAGTTATCCCTTAGAGCAAAAAATTGTTATCAGCTGGGCACAGTGGCTCATGCCTATAATCCCAGCACTTTGGGAGGCTAAGGCAGATGGATCACCTGAAGTCAGGAGTTCGAGACCAGCCTGGCCAACATGGTGAAACCCCATCTCTACTAAAAATACAAGAATTGGCGTGGTGGCAGGCACCTGTAATCCCAGCTACTTGGGAGGCTGAGGCAGAAGAATCGCTTGAACCCAGGAGGTGGAGGTTGCAGTGAGCTGAGATTGTGCCACTGCACTCCAGCCTGGGTGACAGAGCAAGACTCTGTCTAAAAAAAAAAAAAAAGTTTTAATCCTGGAGTACGTATTGCATTTAGATGTTGTGTCTCTTCAGCCTCTGTCACTCATGGCCTTCATGTTTTTAAAGATTACAAGTCTTGGATTTGGTTTACCTGGTGATTCCTTGTGATTGGATTCAGGTTTTGCATTTGGGGGTGGAAAGCTTTTTTAAGGGGGTAAGATCTAAGTCTGGCAAGTTGGGATGAGCCCAGAGGGAGATCAGGGCAGTGCTGCTGACACATGGAGAACAAGCCCTTTGACTGGGGACCAGGCAGCTCAGAAACCTGAATATTCCCCTAAAAAGAGAATATTCTCCTGGTGTGTGCACGGAGAATGTTAAATATTCTCTAAGCTCTTGGGCAAGATAAGGGACTCTGTCCCTAGTGGATTTAGTCTTCCGGGTTATTCTGAATATATCTAATAGATCATTGCTTCTGTGTATGGATGTGTTGTCTCATTTAATCCTTTGGTGACTTGAGAGGTGATGACGTTTCTGTTGTTTTACAAATAGGAAAACTGAGGCACAAGGAGCACGGCCATTTAGAGACAGAACTGGGCATTGAACCAGACCTCAGCCTCCAAGCTCACGCTGCACCGTGCTGTTTCAAACCCATTAAAGGGTTTTCTCCGCAATCAGTCCTTGCTTTGCTTTGCTCAAAACAAGACTTAAATAAAGACGCCAGCTCCATTTTCCACTCATGTCAGTGATTGATACTTGATTAATGTTCAGGATTGCTGTCATCTAGAGCATAATTTTCGCAGATGCAAAGACCAATTTTGTTGTTACTGAGGCGGAAAGATCTATTTCCTCATAAGTTAGCAAGCAGATTTGGAGGGAAGCAGGAACCACAGGGTGTCTTGCTGACTGATTCTGAAAAGAAGCTGTGCCACATTCGGCATTGTTAGCATTTATGGCTGGTGGGTCAGAAGGTCCAAGTACATGAGTGTGACCACCTCCTAGGCTGCTGCAATACAGCTATGTAACAGTCAGCATAGCCACAGACTTCTGAAGCGATCATATCTGCTTTCTCAGTGTCGTCCTGAGTGGCACAGGGAACCTTGGAGAGCTCCCTTCCTTGACTTTCCAGGGGTGACAGTGATTGTTAGAGTCCTATAACCCGCCTCCTTACCCTACCGATAATTCTCCTGAAGAAGACTTGCTGCTTGTCAGAAACAGTGAGCCAGCCGGCAGCCTCCCTGGGACTCTTATTCAGGTGCAGCCGAAGGAGTACTGGATTCCAATCCAGCTTCCTACCACACACGGCCTAACCTCTCTCAGCTTTTGGCAGTAGGAGCAATGTGCTGAGTACCTGGCCCCAGTTCCTGGCACAGAGATGTAATCATTCTTGGTTTTTCTTCTTCTCCTTTATTTTCTGTCCGTTCTCTGCCTCCGTGTGGCTCCCCGGTACCTCTTCCCCTTCTCTGATTCCCTCAGTAAAATCAAGAGTTATTTTATACGAAAATATAAATCAATTACAGAAGCTGGGAGGCCAGATCTGACAGCTCGCACTCATCTCTGACCAGGAGAGGAAAAGACCCTTCAAATTCTAGTTTGAAAAGCAATGAGCTTGACCTTAGGAGGTTGGGCTGCCTACAAAGAATCACTTCCTAATTTTGGCTGGGGAGATAAGGACTGGAAGTTTGGGAGGGCATAAGCGTATGAGAGGGGGAGAAGTGAGTCGTGGGATGCTGGAAGATACTCACCAAGGGAAGCTATAGCATCCCTAGCCAGTGACCCGTTTCGGAGGAGGGACCAGGCTGTGCGTATGTGTTTGGGAAATGGGGGTAAGTGGCTGGCCATCTTACATTTAAAATTAAAATAACTTCCCTGGAAGTATGAATATGGAAAATAAACAGTCTGCGAGCTTAGATAAATGGTTGTGCATGTAAAATGGATTAATAATGTCAGTGTTTGGAAAGTGCCTGCCCAGAGTAAGCCCTCGGCATGTGGTAGCCATTTTTGTAGTGTAGAAGGACACAGACTCTGGAACCAAATTGCCTGCATCCCCATCCCAGCTCGAACATTTCTGGTTGTGCAGCCTTGGGAAAGTTGCTCTACCTCTATGTGTCTCACTCAGTTTTCTCTTCTGCAAAATGAGTATAAGCATAGTACACACATAATAGGGCTGTTGTGAAAATTGGGTGGATTCATGAACATAAGGCACTTAGAAAAATGCCTCACATATATGAAGCTTGAGGTAAGGGTTATTACCTACTCTACTGATAAGAGAGTCCGTATGAAAATTACCACTAGTTATTGCTCCGATGCAGGCATATTTGAGGACACCAACAAAAAAGGCTGTAATCTTGAAATTAGATCACAAGCTTTATTTCAAGGCTAGATCTCTGCAGAAGATAAAGCCAGGCATCTCAAGTGTGGGTTAAGAGTCACCCGTGGGACCGAGCGTGCTTACTCTTCTGAAGTTCTAGCTCTTGAAAGGAGACAGTTGGAGCTCTTTATCTCTGTTCGTGACAATGTGTCCTTTAAACAAGGACCTGACACCACTGCATTAGTTTGTGAGGGCTACCATAACAAAGTGCCACAATCTGGATATCTGAAGTGACAGAAATGTATCTCACAGTTCTGGAGGCTGGAAGTCCAAGATCAGTATGTCAGCAGGATTGGTCCCTTCTGAGAGCTGTGAGAGAGAATCTGCTCCCTGCCTCTCTCCTGGCTTCTGGTGGTTTGCTGGAAGCCTTGGGCATTCCTTGGCTGGTAGATGCCTCACCCCCATCTCAGCGTTCGTCTTCACCAGGTGCTCTCGCTGTGCATGTCACTCTCTGTCCAGAGTTCCCTCTGTAATGACACAGTCAGATTACATTAGGGCCCACCCTCATGACCTTGTCTTAATTTGGTCATTTGCAAAGACTCTATTTCCAAATAAGGTCATGTTCACAGGTGCTAGTGTTTAGGACTTCAACATCTTTTAGGGAAAGACTTAACCCATAAAACTCACAATCCCTCCACCCATGTCTGAATTGCTGACACTGCCCTCCAGCTGGCCGGTCCATCACCCCTCTCTTCCCATCCCACTCACCTTCCACACGGGCTGAAAAATCATTCTTTGACTGCATTTTCACCATGGAGGCATCATACTGATACTTCTATCAGAAAAGAATGTCAAGCTCAAATGTGTCAAAATCAAACACTATCATGTTGAAAGGCAAGCTTGTATAACGTTGTAGGGAGAGGATATGACCTGGTTATTGGGTAAAGAAAACTAAGGCTTTATTTTGTGTGAGGGGCTCTCTGTTGGCCCAGTGCTCTGGCAGAAGTTCAGTGGGGGAAGGAGAGAAATGGCCATCTGAGGTCATTTGAGTTGGATTTAGATGAGCCTGATACACAAGACCCTCCCTGAGCTCTGTTCTGTCCTGAGAGGAGGCCCACAGTGCCAGAGAATTCACATCTAGAGCTGAGGCTCCGCACATCCCCACTCTGCTGCTGCCCAGCTGCGTGAACTTGGACCTGCCTTTCTGGGGCTTAGGGTTCTCATTGGTCCTGAGGAAGGATTAAGAATGGAGCGACCTTTGACTGAGCAGCTGCTGTGTATATGTAACTTCCTCTTTAATCCTCACAACAAGCCACTAAGGTGGATGTTGTTATGCCCATTTCATCCACAGGAAACTTCAGAGAAATTAAGAGACCCCAAAGCCCACATTTCTTGTGTTACGTGACCCTGCCTCTTTAACTAACTCTTGGATCAGTGGTTTTTCCATCCCAGCTACATAGTCCATTCACTTGGGAGAACTTTGGGTTAGAGGTTTAGCATCTCTGGGAGTGGATACTGGTATTTTGCGAGTGCTTTCCAAGCGATTTTGATGTATTTCTAGTGTTGAGAACCACTGCTATAAATGCTTTGTGGATCTTGCCTGTTCTGGAAGCCACAGTGAGTGCACATTGCCTCTGTGGTAATTGCTAAACTCCTCAGCCTGGAGTCTTGAGCCTCCCACTAACCTCTTTTCTCCTTTCCAGCTTTCCCAACCAGTGTCCCTTTGTTGTAGTTTCACATGTTGTGATCAACTGCCCCTTGGATTCCTTATGGGTTGGACGGGTCAGCATGGCGCTGTCTGGCCTCTGCCAGGTGACACAGATTCTGGCTTTCTGGCCCTGACATCATTCTTGATTCAGAGATTGTCTATACCAGGTTTTACAAATTATCTCAACCCACTAGTGTATCATGAAATCAGCAGAGTGGTACATTTGAAAATAAAAGAAGAAAACAGAGTGGATCACAGTAAGGGAAAGATTTGGAGCTATATATACAGTATATATAGTCTTCATAAAAAGTACTTATATTTCTTACAGCAGGTTCTGGTGCAGTCAAAAATGTTTGAACTGTTGAATGTTTGAATGAATAGTTTGAACCTATACCAACACATCTTTATCATTGCTTGTAGAACCTGGGGCAAAATTCTTCTCCTCTAAGATCATGGAATAGTAGAGGAAAAGACCTAGAGGTCATGTTGCTGACTGATCCCCAATATCAGGGCCTGGCAGGATCCCTAGGGAACTTGCACAAGGATCCCTAGGAAACTTATTAAAAATGCTGATTCCTCAGGCCCATTGCTGGAAATTGTAATTCACTTGACCCAGGAATGTGTATTTTCTTTTTTTTTTTTTTTTTTTTTTAGTAGAGACGGGGTTTCACCGTGTTAGCCAGGATGGTCTCGATCTCCCGACCTCGTGATCCGCCCGTCTCGGCCTCCCAAAGTGCTGGGATTACAGGCTTGAGCCACCGCGCCCGGCCTGGAATGTGTATTTTCTGATTCTGAGTTTCATGAACCTCTGATCTAATCTACTTTCTTCATTTGATATTGAGTGACATGCCCAAGACCACATAGCTCATTAGTGACAGAACTGGGATTCTCCATCCCTTGCCCTCCTCCATCTTTTCATTCCACCAGAGTCTAGAGAACAGCAAGGCAGTGATTCTGGCCCAGACTGCAAGGTAAAATTAACTGTAAAAAATTTTGAAAATGTGGATGCCCTGGCTAGCCCCATCCCAAACCAGTTAAGCCACAGTCTATGGAGGTGGGCCTGAATGTCTTCTGAGAATGCTTCTCAAACTTTAGGGAGCGTGCAACTCATCTGAGGATCTTGTTAAAATATAGGTTCTGCTTCCATGGGTCTGGGATGGGGCATTTCTATTAGGTTGGTGCAAAAGTAGTTGCAGTTTTTGCCATTAAAAATGGGATTTGAACCCATTTTTTAAAATGGCAAAAACAGTAATTAATGGGCTCCCATTGATGCTGCTGCCTGTCCAGGGACCATGCTTTGTGTAGCAAGGCCTTAAGGCGTGGTCCCAGGTCCCTAAAAGCCTAAAGATTTCCACACCTCTGCCAGCATCTCTCTTGCCTAGCTTAATTTGTACCTTCTGAATTTGCATTTGATCACCCTTCAGCAGTGATTTTCCACTGTATCATTTATTAAAAGTCAGCCTCCCTACACACATTTTAAGTATCTTGTCAGAAGGGATGGACCTTCGTTGCAAATTTTTCCCCCTCGCCCTCCCCACCTCATCCATCTGGTACTGTTTTCTTCTCTACAATGTTTACTAAGCTTTGTAACAGGCTCCATGACCAACTCTGGCTTAGCACTCTGCATCCAGCAAATAGTTATGGCACATCCAACTGGCAAACTCTGGTTTAGCGCTCTGTATCCATGATCAACTCTGGCTTAGCACTTTGCATCTGGCAAATAGTTATGGCACATCCAACTGGATGGGATGCAAAGGTGCACCAGACCCACAGCCTTTCTTGGAGGAGCTTATTGTCTGGTAGGTGTAGCAAGAAAAGTGCAAAAGTCGTTATAGCTCATGCCTGCTGAGAGGCACAGATACTGTGTGAAGGAGTTGAGAGCAGGGAGCCAGATTACATGGGTTCACATCCCAGCTCAACTACTAGACAGTTGCGTAGTCTTGGAAAAATCATTGATCCTCAATTTCCCCAATTATAAAATAGGGATAGGATAGTACATAATTCATAGGATTCTTTTGCAAGTTAAATCAGTTAACGAGTATCAAGTGCTGGCAAGTATATGTGAGTGCTAGTGTGATTCAGTTATATTGCTGGTAAGTATATGCGAGTGCTAGTCTGATTTAGTTATATTGAAAGCAGTATCATGACATTTGTGCTAGACCTTGAAGTATTCATCACATTCAGATATCCAGAAGTGGAGAAAGGGCACTCCTGGTGGTGGGAGCAACATGGGCAAAGGCAGAGAGGCAGACATACAACGACATATAGAGCTAGGAGTTTAGTTTGACTGACACAGCAGTAGTGCTGAGGGGAGCAGTAGCTAATGGGCATAGAAAGCCACTTGATGTCAGTTGGTGGAAATCCTTCAAGACCACACGAAAGAGTTCAGCTTTTGTTCTGGAAGCGACAGAGAGCTGTCCTGGAAGATCTTTTAAATCTATCTTTTCTTACAAAGGTTGCCCAGTGTGATGTGGCTGTGAGTAGAGCATAATAACCACTCACCCCTTTTAGGTGGTTGTGGTTATTTTCTTCATCCCTATTTGTGTCTGCTTCATGTTGCTGGTGTGGGCTTCTCATTGTCTGAGTGAACATTCAAAGCAAGTAAGTAACGTTGGGCCAGGTCACCAAAAGGATTGCATAGCACAGAATCCTCCATCTAGACATTGGAACTCATGACCCCGAGTCTCTGGGCCACTCTTTGCCATTGGAATCTTGTCACCTTCCAGCGACAAAATTCTTAAAAGATCATACTCCCCCATTACGAGCTTTGAGCAGGAACCTGCAGCTCCCACACTGTTGTTATTCCTTCTGCCCCTTCATTATTTTTATGTTTTGTTTTGTTTAATGAGAATTTGGGGTTAGCTGTGACATCACCCCCACCTCCAATTAATTTTATACTCAAAGGCAGCACATCTTAAGACACAAGGGGGAGAGGGTAGGTGAAGAGTCCCCCTCCCCTCTAAGTCTTAACCCTGTACAGTCAAATGATAGGCTGATTCTTCACACACACACGCGCACACACACACACACACACACACACACACACACGGGCGCCTTAGTAGGCAGCATGCTAGAACTGCATGCTACTGTGTGACCTAATGGCAAATTGTTTAACTTCTCTACATACCCAGCTGTAGCATGAGGATTATAAGAGTATCTACTTCGTGGAATTGTCATGAGGATGGACTGAGTTTAGTATAAGTAAAGCAGTTAGGATCTGCACATGATCAGTGATCAATAAGCATTAGCTAGTTTTGTTACAATGGAGGAAGTTTAAAAAGTTTATTAGAGTGAGAAAGAAGATTTAATCACCGCTTGGGAAAGGAGCAAAAGAATTTATCAAAGCATTGTATGTGAAAATCTATGGCAATACATTTGGAAATCTAGAGGAAATGGAGAATTTCTTGGCAAAATACAAAGTCTCAAAATTGTCCCCAAAGAGGTAGAATACCTGAATAGACCAATAATCATAAAATACATTAGAGATTTTATTAAAGAGATTCCCTTTTTTAAAAGTCCTCATGGTCTTATAACTGGGTACTAGCTAGTCTTCAAAAACCAGGTAGATCCTTTGTTATTCAAACTATTTCAGACCATAGCATAAGATGAAAATTTCCTCCAATTCGTTTTATGAAGCCAGCATGACCTGAATACCCAAACCTAAAAAGAACACATCTCTTCTATCTCAAAAGCTTTGAGAAAAAAAGATTACCCTAACAGAGAAAGATGGAGAAGAAAGTAAGACTCTGTGTGCACAACATGTACTTGCTTTAAAGCAGTGGGTCTCCACCTGGGCAGCACCAGCCCCCACTCCCAGAGATCCTGATTTAATTAGTCTGGGAAGAGCTGGTCCATAAATACGTTTTCCAGCTCCCTGGAACAATTGCTTTAGGGGAACTGGAAATTATAGAAGCCCACAGGCCTGGTTTATAGCTCTAATCCATCCCATCTCAACAGCCGTTCGAGAAGAGACTTTTTGCCCAAACTTTGGCATGATCAGAGCTAAGAGAGCCATTCTTTGGCCATAGATGTGCGAAGTCTCCCATCAGAGCCTTAAAGGGTTCCACAAAACTGCAAGTGCCATATCTTCGGAGATCAGAGACCTAGCCAGGAACAAACCACTCATATTTTTAAGTTCTGAGCCAGCAACCTCGTCTGCTGCAAAAGGAGGCCAGGAAAACCCAGAGAGAGTTTTCATCACTGGAATCCAATGGGATTTTAATGACAGACCTGTTCATTATCGTGCTGCAAGGTAATTAAGCACACATGGCAAGCAGTTCACATAAATAATTAAATAGCAATGCGTACACACAGACAATCCATGTTTCCAGCTTCCCTGTTCTTCATGCATTCTGCATTTCCTATATTTAGTCCCAATATGGATAGCACTGTTGCCACTCGGTGACTGAAGCCTCATCACTCAGTCCTGGGAAGCCCACAGAAGAGGGAGGGACTGGATCCTATTTCTCCAGTGGTTGGTGTTCCCTGACAAGGAACTCTAGTGTCCCTTTGGATCACCAATCTTCAGAACCCAAGAAAATGATTAGCTTTACTGTCTGTCTTCAGCCCCAGTTTTTAAGGGTAAATCTAGTTTCAATCCCTTGTTTCATTAAATAATAAGTATAAGGCACCTTGAACAATTGTTACCATAAAACAATATCAAAAATTAATAAGTGAGTGGATTGGTGGCTTAGATTTGATTAATATAGATTTGATTAATTAATATATGATTAATTAATTCTATTCCTGTGTTCCCCACACCACCTCCCATCCATAGCAGGAAATCTCACTGGGTCCTCAGAGTCACTGCATCATTCAACAAAGTGAAAAGAAAAGACAAATAATGCCAAGGGGTGGTGCTGAAATGGTCTAATGTCTGGTGTTTGCTTTATAATCTTCCCTAAAAAGAACAGTTAGGGGGTGGGAATAGATTAAACAGGATTAACAAGATATTAATTGTTGAAACTGGGTAGTAGGCATATGTGGTGTTTGTTGCACTTTTCTCTTTTTGTGTATGTTTGAAACTTTTCCATAAAATCAAAGCGTACAAGGGAGAATGTTGGGTCCAGTCTCTCTTGCCAACTACAAGATCTCATTGCAAAGGTCTCTATACCTATCGCCAGAGCCCTCTTGAATAAAGTGTGCCTTACCATGTTAAAAAAAAATCATAACAATACAAAAGAGACACATGTTAATAGGGATGAGCTTCCATCAGCACATAACTGATGGAAGGTCCTGGACCCTGAAATCATGGGGAATATCCCAAAAGAAGGACTGGAGTCTCAGTGTAGATACGCTTCTTGTGATTGGCAGTGTTTATACAATGCCTGGCTGAGCTAGTATTGTATAAAAGGTATCCAGCAGATATCATCATTATTATTGTAGCCCAGGACAAGGTGATCTAGTGGGAAAGCGGCTGAGGAAAAAAGGATTTCTTCGAGGTATTTAATTTGAAATCGTTTTAGCCCTTATAGGTGAGAATGCACACAGAAGTGTGAGTCTTTGTTCCCGTAGAATGATTTCACCAGCTCAGTCTGGCAGCCTTCACCTTTTCAGTTAATGCTGACAATGTCAGGCACTCTATCAGGAAGGGAAAGCATAAGTGTGGAGGCTAGAAAGTTCCAGAGCTTATGGAGACATCTGTTCATGGCTCCAGGAAGAATGTTCTAATAGGTATTCTCGCTTTGCTTGCTCCTTTATCTTCTCGCTTTGTCCCATATTTGTATTCTCTCTCTCTCTCTCTCTCTCTCCACTTTGATTAGAGTTTGGAAGACTTAGAATATCTTCCTTTTGAACAGCGCCTGGCCTGGTCAATGATGTTTACTTATCAACATTCAGGAATCACTTTCATTCACTCTCAAGCTCCATCATGTAAGAAACTCTGAAGCCAGCCAGGTCGATGTTTATTTGTTTTGTTGTTGTTGTTTGTTTGTTTGTTTGTTTTTAACATAAAAGGAGGTTGCTAAAACTTCAGAACAGCACACAATAGCCAACAGAGCCTCAGCTGGAGGGCAAGGAGGGTGGGAAGAGCTGGTGCACGCTTGAGTCAGATGTTAACCAAAGATTATTGATGGTCTACTTAATCTGCAGAGGATCACCTTGACGGAGCTGGGCTGCCTGTCCTGATTTCTGTCTAACTGTGAAATTTCTGAGTGATGGCAGATTGGCCTCGCCAGCCGCAGCAGCTGCCCCAGGCTCTGAGGCCCACTGAAAAGCAGTCTGAGAAAAGGACTGTAGTTGGGTTTTTTGTTTGTTTTGTTTGTTTGGGTTTGGGGTTTCATTTTAGCATTTACTGGCTGAGAATCCCTTATATGTATTTAGGACTTCACGATGTAGAAAGCTTATTTCGTTTCTGAATCATCTCATTGGACGTTCCAGTATCCCTGTAAGGCAGGCTGACCAGAGGTCTCAAACCCATGTTTACAGATAAGGAAACTAATACTCAGAATTTAGTGATTTTTGCAGAGCTACAACTAAATTATTAAGTTCCCTGCCATTAGGAGAGTTAACAATCCAGAGAGAAAGACAAGATGATGTACCAAATACTATCTTAAATATGCAGCATCTGGAATTTGGCTGGGGCTCAAAAGGATTGAAAGGATGGATGGATGGATGGATGGATGATGGATGATGGATGGATGGATGGATGATAGGATGGATGGATGGATGAATGAATGGATGAATGGATGGATGGATGGATGATGGATGGAGCTCCTGGAGATCAGAAAGTGGATCTTACTCACCTTTGTACCCCTGGTGGCCACTACGATGCTTGACACGTAGGACCCACTAAGTAAATATTTGTTGAATGAATAATCTGCTTGTGTATGCATATACTTTGTATGTAGGTAACTTTCCGAACTTTAAGGAATGGAAGGGACTGACAAATGCAATGTGGATACAATTATTTATCAGCACACATGATTCACCATATTGTGATGTAGAAAATCATCCATTCATTCATGTATTTCTTCAGTAGATATTTTTGAGTGCCAGCTGTCTACCAGATTCTACTAGATTCTATCTAGGTATTGGTAACGCAACAGTGAACCAAAGCAGTCGAAAACAGGTAAAGTCCCTGCTTTCATGGAAATAGCCTTTTAATGGGAGACAGCAGGCAGCAAGCAACTAAATAGACAATATGTTAGTACTGAGAAAGAAAAGTGAAGCTGATGAGGTGAAAAAGAGTGATGATGTAGGAGTTGCTATTTTCACCACAAAGGTTTCTCTGATACAGTGTCATTTGAGCAGAGACCCAAAAGAATTGAGGGGACAAGTCAGGAGGTGTTTTAGGGGAATAATATTCCAGTCAGAAGAAACAGCAGGTGCAACAGCACTGAGGGAGGAGCATGCTTGGGGGGTTTGAGGAACAGCTATGAGCCCAACATGACTGGAGAGGGGAGTAAACGAGGCAGACAGTTACAGGAGATTAAAGGGATTTGAGCAGAAGAGTGATGGATCTCCAAAGCTACTGCTACCATCTAAATGAGCTGCTAGTGTGGTGAAGGGTTACCCGCAGGCCTGATGGTGATCCCGCTGCCAACATAGCCACCATGTTGCTTGGTATTGACCTACAATGCCCACTCAGAACAGCTGCACACTCGGCAGTTGTCCCTGGGTGCTGGAGGGGCCTTGGGGATCCATGGCCCCAAGCTGCTAAATCCAACTGCAAATTCATTTCCACTATCATCTCAAGTAGTTGTGACTTCATAGTCCTAAAACTTCTCCCAAAGGAAAGGAAGAAAAATATCCATAATTCATACACATTTGTAATCTGTACTTAGGTTTTCTTAGATTTTGGCTTTTACTGTCGCCCAGACTGGAATGCAGGGGCGCAATATCAGCTCACTGCCACCTCTGTCTCCCAGGTTCAAGCAATTCTCCTGCCTCAGCTTCCTGAGTAGCTGGGACTACAGGCACGCACCTCCATGCCCAGCGAATTTTTTTGTATTTTTTAGTAGAGACAGGGTTTCACCATGTTGGCCAGGCTAGTCTTGAACCCCTGACCTAAGGTGATCTGCCCACCTTGGCCTCTCAAAGTGTTGGGATTACAGGCGTAAGCCACCACACCCGGCCTATTTTGGCTTTTTGTTTTTTGTTTTTTGTTTTTTGTTTTTTTGAGACCAAGTCTGACTCTGTCCCCCAGGCTGGAGTACAGTGTCACAATCTCGGCTCACTGCTACCTCCGCCTCCCGGGTTCAAGTGATTCTCCTTCCTCAGCCTCCCGAATAGCTGGGATTACAGGTGCCCGCTACCACGCCCGGCTAATTTTTGTATTTTTAGTAGAGATGGGGTTTCGCTATATTGGCCAGGCTGGTCTCAAACTCCTGACCTCAGGTGATCCACCTGCCTCAGCCTCCCAAAATGCTGGGATTACAGGCGTGAGCCACTGCACCCAGCCAGCTTTTCTTTTCTTTTTTCTTTTTTTTTTTTTAAGGAGTAAGAAGGGCCAAGCGCAGTGGCTCAGGCCTGTAATCCCAGGATGTTGGGAGGCCGAGGCGGGCGGATTACCTGAGGTCAGGACTTCAAGACCAGCCTGACCAACGTGGCAAAACCCCATCTCTACTAAAAAAATACAAAAATTAGCCAGGTGTTGTGCTGGGCGCCTGTAATCCCAGCTACTTGGGAGGCTGAGGCAGGAGAATTGCTTGAACCTGGGAGGCAGAGGTTGCAGTGAGCTGAGATTGCACCATTGCACTCCAGGCTGGACAACAGGAGTGAGACTCCATCTCAGAAAAAAAAGAGTAAGAAATAATGTATAGGTTAAGGGGATAACTTTTCTTCTTAAAGAGACTTTATTTTTTAAGATAGTTTATATTTAAAGAAAAATTGAGAAGATAAAACCAGTTGAATATCTCTTATCCAGAATGCTTAGGACCAGAAGTGTTTTGGATTTCAGATGTTTTCTGACTTTGGAATATTTGCATATATATATAATGAGCCATCTTGGGGATGAGACCCAAGGGTAGACACAAAATTCATTTATGTGTCATATACACCTAATACACATAGCCTGAAGGTACATTTATACAATATTTTTCATAATTTTGTGCAAGAAACAAAGTTTTGGCTGTGTTTTTACTGTGACCCATCACATGAGGTCAGGTGTGAAATTTTTCACCTGTGGCATCATGTCAGCGCTCAGAAAGTTGCAGATTTGGGAGCATTTCAGATTTTCTGATTAGGGATGCTTAACCTGTACAGAGAGCTGCCATATATATCCTGCACCCGGTTTCCCCTGTAATTGACGTCTTACATTAGTGTGGTACATCTGCTACAATTATTGAACCAATGTTAACACATTATTATTAACCAAAGTCCATAGTTTTTTCAGATTTCCTTAGTTTTGCACAATGGCATTCTCTTCCAGGATCTCATCTAGGGCACCACCTTACATTTAGTTGTCATGTCTCCTTAGCGTCCTCTTTTTTTTTTTTTTTTTTTTTTTTGAAATGGAGTCTCACTCTGTGGCCCAGGCTGGAGTACAGTGGTGTGATCTCAGCTCACTGCAACCTCTGCCATCCAGGTTCAAGTGATTCTCCTGCCTCAGCCTCCTGAGTAGGTGGGATTACAGGTGCACGCCACCACGCCTGGCTAATTTTTTGTATCTTTAGTAGAGACGGGGGTTTCACCTTCTTGGCCAGGCTGATCTTGAACTCCTGACCTTGTGGTCCACCTGCCTCGGCCTCCCAAAGTGCTGGGATTATAGGCATGAGCCACTGCGCCCAGCCCTTAGCCTCCTCTTAGCTGTGCCAGTCTCTCAGACTTTTCTTGTTTTTTTTAATAACCTTGACAGTTTTGAGGAGTTCTGGTCAGGCCTATTATAGAATACTCTTCTGTTGATATTTGCCTGATGTGTTTTCTCATGACTAGACTTGGGTTATATGTTTTGGGGGTAAAGACCCCAGAGGTAAAGTGCCATTTTCATCACATATATCAAGGGTAATGTACTCTCAGCATGGTTTATCACTGTTAATGTTGACCTTGATCACCTGACTGAGGTAGTGTTTGAGGCAGTATTTGTCAAGTTTGTCCTCTGTGAAATTACTCTTCTCCTACAGCCTCTCCTGCCCTGCTTTTTCCATGCTACTCTCTGGAAGGAAGTCACTATGCACAACCCACACTTAAGAAGTGGGGACCTGCCGGGCACAGTGGCTCACACCTGTAATCCCCACAATCTGGGAGGCCAAGGCAGGTGGATCACCTGGGGTCAAGAGTTTGAGACCAGCCTGACCAACATGGTGAAACCCTGTCTCTACTAAAAATATAAAAATTAGCTGGATGTAGTGACGCACGCCTGTAATCCTAACTACGTGGGAGGCTAAGGCAGGAGAATCACTTAAACCCAGGAGGCAGAGATTACAGCGAGCTGAGATCGCACCACTGCATTCCAGCCTGGGCAACAGAGCGGGACTCCATCTCAAAAAAAAAAAAAAAAAAAAGAAGTAGGGATTTATGCTTCCCTTCCTTAAGGATGGAGTGTCTTTATATATTATTTGGAATTTTTCTGCAAGGAAAATTTTTATCTTCTCCCCCATTTATTTATTTATTTATTTATTATTGATACAGAGTCTCACTCTGTCACCCAGGCTGGAATGTGGTGGCACTATCACAGCTTACTGCAGCCTCAACCTCCTAACCTCAGGTGATCCTCCTGTCTCAGCCTCCTGAGTAGCTAGAACCACAGGTGCATGCTACCATCCCCAGCTAATTATTATTAATTATTATTATTTGTAGAGACGGGTCTCACTGTGTTGTCCAGGCTACTCTCGATCTCCTGGGTTCAAGCAATCCTTCTGCCTCGACCTCCCAAACTGCTGGGATTACAGGTGTGAGCCACCATGCATGGCCCATTTATTTATTCGATCATGCATTTATAACAGTATGGACTCATAAATCTTTATTTTGTACTTTGGGTTATAATCCAATACTACTTTATTTTGTTTCTCAAATTGTTCCAGTTTTGGCCACTGGAAGCTCTTTCAAGTGGCTCTTGTGTCCCTTGGACACACACCCATCCTTGTAGGATTTTATTATTTATTTAGCACTTCCTTACTTTCTGGTACTGCAAGATGCCCCAGGCTCATCTTGTATATTTCCTGCCTCTGCCCCAGAATCAGCCATTTCTCCAAGGAGTCCTGGCTCCTTTCATAGGAGAATGATATTAGAAACCAAGATCTAGGTACTCGGTATGGTCGTTGCAGCTGGAGTGTTGCTGCTTCTGGGCCTTCTCAGATGGCAGAACAAGAAAATAAGTGTGTGTCTTCTAACTGTGTATTTATAGCTATAAATAGGTATCACATACCTATAAATATTTCTATATGTAACCATCTGTATCTATATTAAGTAAGCATGAGTTCATACTCCAACCAATTACCATATGGATCATTCTAGTCCCCTCCCTTTGCTTATCTATAAATTTCTACTGCAACAGTAAGAAACCCAGCATCCACCATATGCTATCCATTTTCTTAATTGTTCAGTTCCAATATGCATGAATAACAGTATCAGAACTATAACCCATGGGAAACAATTTTATCAAATAGAGGACAGTACTTATGCCTTTAGTCTTACGGACGACTCATTTTCAAAGTTACTTAGGTCAGCACTTTTCCCTCAATCCTCTTCAGTGAAGTTTTTTTATACATTTGTAATGCAGTTAGGTTTTCTTGTCACCGTCTGCATTCCTTCCTAAGATCTAAGGAAATACCTTTTAATTTAACATTTTATCTCCAGCTAGATAATAAGTTCACAAACAACAACTACCATGAGAAGCAAAGTAGTACAGTCATACTTTTAAAAATTGTTCTTGGGTTTTTAAAAATAATTTTTACATTACACAGGTAATACATTATTGTAAGTTAAAGTCCTCCTTAATACTGCTCCAAGCCCAGTCCCTACCCCAAACATACATACTGATGTTAGTCTGGGATATGTCTGTCCAAACCTTTTTTTTGAATCTATATATATGGAAAACATTTTTCTTGCATTTATATTCATATATATAATATTGCATGTATATTCATATATGTATATATACACACACCTATGGGAAATATCTAGTATTGCTGTATGTTTTTCTTTTCTTTTTTCTTTTTTTTTTTTTTTTTTGAGATGATGTTTCACTCTTGTCGCCCAGGCTGGAGTGCAATGGCACTATATCGGCTCACTGCAACCTCCACCTCCAGGGTTCAAGCAATTCTCATGCCTCAGCCTCCCAAGTAGCTGGGATTACAGGCATGTGCCACCAAGCCCAGCTAATTTTTGTATTTTTAGTAGAGATGGGTTTTCACCATGTTGGCCAGGCTGGTCTCGAACTCCTGACCTCAGGTGATCCACGCGCCTTGGCCTCCCAAATGCTGGGATTACAGGCATGAGCCACCATGCCCGGCCTGCTGTGTGTTTTTCAACATAAACAGTACCATATATAACTTTTGCAACTCTGTTGTTCTCTAAACCATTCAACTTAGGTATCTTTCAAGCTTGTGCATGACTGTCTGCTTTGTGAGTAATATTCCATAGAATGAACACGTTGGTTACATTTTCCCCCCTACTAATATTGGCAGTGCTCTAGTGAACACTCTTGTGCATAGTGTTCATTCAGGAATGACTGGGTCATATACACATTTCAGTTTTAACAACTACTGTCAAATTGCCCATTGGTATACTCACCCTGGGAAAAAAACCTTTTTCTGTATTATGTGACTGCGTGGGACAGAGAAGAGAATCAGATTGCTAGTTTTTAATTTGTCTTAATGTTTATTTCTAGAGAATAGTGAATATGGGGGTAAGACTTAGTCTGTTATTTAAAAGAACCTCATGCTGTGATGATTTCCAGTGCTTTTTAAATGTTAATTGTTAAATTAATAGAAGAGGGGTAGTGTCTATAATGGTCTACCCAGCTTTCAGCCAGTGATGCTAAAGTAGATGCTGCCACAATTGTATGAAGCTGCAGGAACTCCTTATTTGCTTGATAGGAGCCTGAGATGCTGCAGCACAGGAGGACCAAGATGGCAGACACAAGGCAGAATCCTTCCTGGTCTCTCATGTGCTCCTGATGAATAGGAAGCTCATGAGTTCATTCACTGGGCAGACGTGATTGATCATCTCCTAAGGGCTGGACTAGGATGCCCCTTGCCATACTGGACACTCCCAAAATGCATCTGCAGAGGTCAACGCTGTATTTCTCACCGGTCATTTGCCATTTGGTTGAGTGTGTGTTGGGTGCCAAGCATGAAGCCCAACACTAAGGAGACAGAGGGGAAGGTAACAGTGCTGCTTTCCTGAGTTTGCCCACACCTGGCTCTGCCAGCCGTCACCTCAGACTCTCTGCTCAGCCTTGGTTTGTTCACACTAAGGGACATGCGAGGGACCTTCTGTGCTGTCTGAGGGATGGGGTATACGTTAAGCACCCTAAAATAAGATGAACAGTGGATTCTGTCCTGCCACAGGCCAGAGGTATGCTCCTAGAACTTTGTGCTCTTGGAATTATTTCCTACATAGTTGGAAGTTTGAATGGATGTGTGAAAGCTGATAATTCGCTGTGCTGCTGTTTAATCAGAAATGGAAATTAGAACCGGGCACAGTGTTTCACGCCTGTAATCCTAGCACTTTGGGAGGCCAAGGCAGGTGGATCACTTGAGGTCAGGAGTTCGAGACCAGCCTGGCCAACGTGGCAAAACCCCATCTCTACTAAAAATACAAAAATTAGATGGGTGTAGTGGTGCATGCCTGTAATCCCGGCTACTCAAGATCATGCCATTGCACTCCAGCCTGGACGACAGAGCGAGATTCTGTCTCAAAAAAAAAAAAGAAGAAGAAGAAATGGAGGCCAGGCATGGTGGCTCACGCCTGTAATCCCAGCACTATGGAGGCCAAGGTGGGTGGATCACCTGAGGTCAGGAGTTCAAGACCAGCCTGGCCAACCTGGTGAAACCCCGTCTCTACTAAAATTACAAAAATTAGCTGGGCGTGGTGGTGAATGCCTGTCATCCCAGCGACTCTAGAGGCTGAAACACGAGAATCACTTGAACCTGGGAGGGGGAGGTTGCAGTGAGCCAAGATGGCGCCGCTGCACTCTAGCCTGGATGACAGAGTGAGACTCCATCTCAAAAAAAAAAAAGGAAATGGAAATTAAAGTTGCTCACAATGTTTGTGCTTCCCATTTGGAGAGCAGATTCCTTACAGAGAGAGCTCTACCTGCCAATCCATGCACTGGGGAATGTTGTAGACTATACCATCTGAGGAGGAAGTGAAGAAGGATTCAAATAGATTTTTCTAAAAGTTTGTGAGGCAGCTTTTCTTGGAACATCGATCATTAATGGTTTATTCTCCCAATAGTCCTGTAATTTGTCACAAATGGCTCCAGACTGGGGAGTGCGAAGATGGAGGGGATCTGGTTGCTTCCACGTATTTTTGTTTTATAGCTTGTCTCATAACAGAGGTGATTTCTCTCATTTTACCAGACAGTAAACTCTCTCTTTCTTCTCTCTTTAGCTTTGTATTCTGGACCTTGTTTGCCCTGTTAACAAGGTCACATTGGGTTAAATTGTGTCTTCCCAAAAAGATAGGCTCAAATTCTACCCGCTCACTACCTGTGGATGTGACTTTATTTGTAAATAGGGTCTGCATATGTAATTAAGTAAACATGAAGTTGTACTGAATTCAGGTAGCACCAATCTTTATAGGGCACCTATAAAAGAAATCAGCCAGGCATAGTGATACGTGCCTTATAATCCCAGCTACTCTGGAGGTTAGGGTGGGAGGATCCCCTGAGCTCAGGAGTTTGAGGCTGCAGTGAGCTATGATTGCACCACTGCATTCCAGCATGGGCGACAGAGCAAGATCTTATGTCCAAAAAACAAAAACACAAAAACAAAGGGAAAAAAGAGAATAAAAGAAGGTTTAGAACCAGAGACACACAGGGGAAAAGGCCATGTGAAGACCAAGTCAAAGATTGAGAGTGATGCAGCCACAAACCCAAGAACAGCAAAGATCACTGGTGACAACGGAAGCGAGGAGAGAGGTAGATCTCAGGTGATCCACCGCCTTGGCCTCCCATAGTGCTGGGATTACAGGCATGAGCCACCACAGCCGGCCTCCATTTCTTTCTTTCTCTTTCTTTCTTTCTTTCTTTCTTAGTCTTGCTCTGTCATCTAGGCTGGAGTGCAATGGCATGATCTCAGCTTACTGCAGCCTCTACTTCCTGGGATCAAGTGATTCTCATGTTCCAGCCTCCCGAGTAACTGGGATTACAGGCATGCACCACCACACCCAGCTATTTTTTGTATTTTTAGGAGAGATGGGGTTTTGCCATGTGGGCCAGGCTGGTCTCGAACTCCTGACCTCAAGTGATCCGCCTACCTTGGCCTCCCAAAGTGCTAGGATTACAGTCATGAACCACTGCACCCGGCCCTAATTTCCATTTCTGATTAAACAGCAGCACAGCGAATTATCAGCTTTCACACATCCATCCAACTTCCAGCCAGGTAGGAAATAATTCCAAGAGGCTCTCTCTCAGAGCTCCCGGAAGGAACCAATCCTGCCAACACCGCGATTTCAGACTCTGGCCTCCTGAACGACGAAAACTAAAGTTCTGTTGTTGTAAGCCCCCCAAATTGTGGTACTTTGTTACAGCAGTCCTAGGAAACTAATACACCTCATCTTTTGGTCCTCTTGAAACAGGAGACTTTAAACCCAAATATCCTCTTCCCATCGAAGAAAGATTTTAGTCCTACATCGAGCAGTGTCTTTCAATTCTAAAATCCAGCCTTTTCAGCGAGCATCACTTCTCCTTTTCCTCCCTACTTTGCAGCAAAGTCAAGTACCAGTAGAGTGTCTCAGCAGCCGCATGGACACTTGAAGCCTGTTAGCCCTGACCCTAGCGGCCCAGCTAAACAGCCCAGCATAATGGAGCAGCAGCTTGGGAGGTGGAGCTAGAATCCACAAACAGGCAAAACAAAAAGGGTTTTGACCTCGCTCTGCTGCCTTCACAAAGGAAGAGGCTGCAGGACTGTGGCGCTGTCTTGGTGTGTGCCAACCTGAAACACATGGGCTTTGACACAAAGTGCACATACAGGGGCCAGGAGCAGGGTGGGCAGCCTCATCTTAAATTCTCTGTGGTCTCTCTCCCTTTGGCTGGTGTGTTTTTTAAAGGATCCATTCAGGATCTGTTGAGTCTTCCATAACATCATAAAACTGTGGGATTTTAGAGCTGCAAAAGACCTAAGTGTGATTCAGTCCAACTTCCCACCCTTTTTTATTTATAATAATAACAGCTGCTATCTGTTGAATAATATAAATACCAAATATTTATTGAATACATACTGTGTGCCAGGAAGTTTTCTAAGCGCTTGATATGTATTCACATATTTAGTCATCACAGCAATGCTTCGCAATAGGAACTCTCAATGTTTCCAATTTGTAGATGAGGAAAGTGAGGCATACAGAGAAAAGGATCTTGACCAAAGACTGACAGCTAGAAAGTGGCAGAATCAGGATTCAAACCCAGGCATGTATAACCCCGAGCCCTCTTAGCCCCGCTGCTTTGCAAAGACCTCAGTATTAAATGGTACACCCCACGTCATGCATCCAAAGAGTGAGGCCATCGAGACCCAGAACCACACTCCCTAAAAACTGGAAGTGGTGCTGTACATGTTTTTAAACAGATAGGGTCTTGCCATGTTGCCCAGGCTGGTCTTAAACTCTTGACTCCAAGCAATCCTCCCTCCTCGGCCTCCCAAGTTGCTGGAATTATAGGTGCATACCACTACACCTGGCTTGTATATTATTTTATTTTATTTTATTTTTTTGAGCCAGAGTCTGACTCTGTTGCCCAGGCTGGAGTGCAGTGGTGCGATCTCGGCTCACTGCAACCTCCACTTCTCTGGTTCAATCAATTCCTCTGCCTCAGCCTCCCGAGTAGTGGGGATTACAGGCACATGCCACCGCCCCCGGCTAATTTTTTGGGTTTTTTTTAGTGGAGATGGGGTTTCACCATGTTGGCCAGACTCGTCTCGAACTCCTGACCTCAGGCGATCCGCCCACCTCAGCCTCCCAAAGTGCTGGGATTACAGACGTAAGCCACAGCCTAGCCTTTTTTTTTTTTTTTTTTTTTTAAGGCAGTCTCACTCTGTTGCCCAGGCTGGAGTGCAGTGGCACAATCTTGGCTCACTGCAACCTCCGCCTCCCAATTCAAGCAATCCTCATGCCTCAGCCTTTTGAGTAGCTGGGACTACAGGCCTATACTACCACGCCCAGCTAATTTTTGTATTTTTAGTAGAGACGGAGTTTCATCATATTGGTCAGGCTGGTCTCGAACTCCTGACCTCAGGTGATCTGCCTGCCTTGGCCTCCCGAAGTGCTGGAATTACAGGCGTGAGCCACTGTGGCCGGCCTCTGTATCTTCTTAATATGGACCCAACTTTAACTGTGAGGGCACACACAGGCAGGCACATGCGTGCATGTGCACACACATAGTCCCAGCCCTGCCCTCAGCCTGCTTCATGATGCCCAAGGGCATGGTAGTACCAGTGATGAGTTACAATGCATTTTGAAGCCACTGTGAAGAGCAGGTTATGTGATGAAGTAAAGTTACCACTACCGGTAAAAATGCAGTTGGGACATGCAACTAAATTAGAACCACACTGTTAACCTATGTGTGTGCATATACACACTCACTCACACACACCCCTCTTAAAAAGAGTGCACTAGTCCCTCCCAATAGAAAACTAGGCTTAGAGGTGGGAATTTAGGAGGAAGACCCCATTGTATTTCAATTAGGCTGCCCTATTCTCATTCATGTCAAAAGTTTCTCAAAGAGTTTGGTCTGAGAGAAGCAGCCACAGGAGGCCTCCGCTGGCCATGGTGTCTCCAGCTAAGGAGCCTGCAGCAGGGAAAGCAGAGCCCTGTGGGCCATGTCCCTGGGCAGAGCAGCCAGGCCGAGGCTGCCACCAGCCCCTGGGAATTCTTCCAAGCTTTCATCTGGGATGGTCCTCCTCTCAGGTCTAGGGCGTTCACGATTTTTACCAAACGAGATCACAAAGGAATGACACCCTAGTTGTGCAAGCCTCGTACTGTCCCCTTGTCCCCGACCCGTGCCCTAGGAGGAGACCACTCCCCACGTGGCAAAGCCTCAGGCATGGCTGTGAGCATCTGTAAGAGCGGGTTGCAGGCACAGCAGAGCTGCCCCAGCCGGCCTGCGCAGACTGCTCGGAGCCTCCAAGCACCGTGATTAGTGATGAGCTGCTCCAAGGCCGCTATGCCGAGTGGCCCAGGAACCCTTCCAGCAGCTCCGCTTGGCACCCCGTTGTCTCCCACCCAACCCTTTATTTTTTGAGCCAGGCCTTCAGTTTCTCCTCTTTTTCTGCCTCCCTCAAGGGAAGCTGGAAGCCATGATGGCCATGAATGGAGTCAGAGATTTGGGTGACTTCTGTGCCCTGTCACCCTGAAGCTCTCTCTTATGTGACCTCTCTCCTGTGCCAGCTGAGAGAGGTGCAGGGAAGATCCCCAGCCCTAGCCCTGGGAGTCCAGTCGGGGACCCCGAGTTCCGGTCCGGCCACTTCGCAGCCGGCAGCGACATTTGGCAAATGTTGGGAAGACGTGGTGGTTGCTGCTCAGCCTGTTGTGCAGGGTCTCCTGGCTAGAATTTGTGTGGGGTTAGAGGCAGGGCAGGGAAGCCATGCGTGGTGCTGAGGGAAACTTCCTACAGCCCGAGGTCTGGAGAGAATGAAGAGGCCACAGGCAGAAAGTCCAGCAAGTAGCTTGGCCTGAGTGGAGGGAGGCAGAACTTCCCCTGGGAGCACATCCCGAGGTGTGCTCAGCTCTGCCGGACAGGTAGAGTGCCCTGGAATTTTCCAGTGGATGCCCAGAAGACACCACCAATTCCTCTGAGGTAGCGAAGGAGCCAGGCGCAGTGGCTGATGCCTGTAATCCCAGCACTTTGGGAGGCTGAGGCAGGAGGATCACTGAGCCTAGGAGTTCAAGACCAGCCTGGGCAACATATTGAGACCCTGTCTCTACCAAAAATAATAAAGCCAGCCTGGGCAATGTAATGAGACCTCATCTCTACAATAATTTTTTTTTTTTTTTAATTAGTCAGGCATGGTGGCACATGCCTGTAGTCTCAACTGCTCAGGAGGCTGAGATGGGAGGATCACTTGAGTTTGGGAGGCAGAGTTTGCAGTGAGTTGTGATCACTGCACCCCAGTCTGAGCAACAGACCCTGACTCCGAATGAATGAATGAACGGTACCTAGGTTACTAACCCAGGCAAGAGGCAGTGTTATGTCTGTTCAAGTCTGCACTCTGCAGATATGAAAGAATTAACCACCTGCACCAGGGATAGCTGTCCAGAGAGGTAACTGACCCAAGGGCTATACCAAGATCAAGATTTCAGGCTTCTTACATGGTATTCAGACTATTTAAAGAAACAGGAAGCACACTCCAGGCTCCAGATCCAAGACTATGCCACCAAGCTTCTTATTGACATGTTATTGGGCTTTGGTAGTTAAAGGGGCCAGAGACATTTAAAGAATTATATGGTCACCTGGGTTTTGGAAGACTCCAAAGGGGTCACGGCTGAAGACAGGCCTCTTTCCTAGGCCCTGGCAGTGCAACCTTTAAATGCACTCTTCGCTGTCCCCTTCACAGCTGGATCTTTCTGTTCCCTGCACTTGCTGAAAAGCAGAAATCTACTCCAAAAGGAACGCTCACTCCTTTTGCCCCTGCTTTTTCTGTAAGTGGTGGGTTTTTATCTGTCTTCTGTTTATGGAGCTGCCAAATCCTAACCCTTCCCATCTCCACTGTGGGCTCCAGGTACACCCCCTATTTGAATAGGTATCAGATTTCCCCAAAGCATAATCGAATCATTCCTAGGCTTAGTCCTCCTCTCTGAGAAGGCCAAGAGCCCTGACCTCATTCTCTGCGCTGGCTCCTGCTGCAGTTATGAGGAAGCTCTGGGATATGTGCCTGGGCTACAGTTAGCACAGCAGGGGCTAGGGAATCTCAACCCGGTGAACCAAGAGACAAGGTTATACATGAGTTTAGGAAGCCCAAGACCCAAAGCCCCAAGTAGGAAGTTTCTATAAGGAAACTCTTACACTATAAGGCCTTACACAAATATCTGGGATAATGATTTTATCAGCTACCCACATCCCCTTGAGAAGACTTCATGAAGGTCCTTGAACTAGACCCTGTGGGGTGGGGTCTACTCTGTGGGAGCCTCCCAGACTGAGTGTGGCGAAGGGTGCTCCCCAGAGGAAAATCAAGGTGCTCTTACTGGAGGAAGAGAAGAAGGGGCATGGACACTGAGTGGGCCAAGATCACAAATGCTTCCCTCACCCATCCATGCCTCTTTCTCTTTCCTTTGCTTCCCTTCACTTATCTGTTCTTCAGCTCCTGCTCACAAAAGGACAGAAGAATCATTCCGTTTTAATAGGTACAGTCTGTGAGATTGGTGGCCACTGTAAACTGGTCTGTTTCCTAGTCTTGCTCATCCTGGAATCAGGATGTCACATGGAAACACAACGGGCCCCTTGCTTCCCGGCTGCTGTTCATCACCTGTTTGTGATGTCTTCCTGTGCCTGGAGCAGGTGCTTCTCTCCTAAACTGCCCTCCCCACAAGATAAATTCTCTCTCCCAAGCCTGCCCTCCCATGCTGTAACCTTCTCTTGGCTTCTGTTTTGTTCTGAACTTCCTGTTCTATTTTTGAACAATCATAGCCTGGACTCAGGCCTTGGCAGACAAAGAGCCCGTGTGAATGGTAGACATCTGACCTGAATACCTGACCTGTGATTAGGAACCTGGGTTGGCCCCAAGCCGAAGATGGTTCCATGCCTCTGTCAGTCATCACCCTCTACCCTCCCAACCTGGCTGGTCACATTTTTTGCCCTTGCCGTCAGTTGCAGAGGTGCAAACTGTGTGTGAAGAGGTGGTTCCCTGCCTGGGAGGTTTCAGGGTTATCTGTGTTCACCTCTCCCAGGAGCCTCCAGGCACACACACCAAAAGGTAGATGTGACCCTGCCTCTTTGGAACAGTGAGTAGAGCAAACAGCTGTGTTGTAGCTTCCTTAAATATGCCTTAATCCTGCCCATCCTGAAGGTGGAAGTGGATCCCATTTATATTGTTTTTCAGTGATCACTCAGCTCATTCAAAGTGGCACCCAGGAACTCGGAATTCGGACTGCTTACTTGCTGGCTCCAATTCTGCAAAATACCCTGCCCTCCCTGTGGCCGCTGGGGTTGGACAGTGCCTACATGCGCTTTCTTTTCCACTCAGGTATCCTATAGCTGATTAACCGGGAAGGTGTGGGGCTACCTAGCATAGCTACAGGACTCGATCCAAGATGCCACTCTATCTTTATTTGTATGGCTGGTGTTTTCTTATTGTTGCTGTTGTTTTAAAAAGGGAGAGGTTTTGACACAGAATTATTTTATCTAATTTACCCTTCACTGCCCCTTCCATTTCCTCTGCCTTACCAAAAGAACGTTTTATTGCTTTTGATGATATTAACTATTTCGTAGTTGTCTTAAGAAACAGTTAGTTTTCAACTTCTAATTTAAAAATATTAATATTCTTGCTATTATAAAAATTCTTATAGATTAATGAGAAAAATATATACTAATTACAGAATGGGTAGGAACAGGCAGTTCACAAGGGAGGAAATTCAAGGGAAAACATTGAATTTCGGGTGAAACATTTTTACCTGAAAAATGTTCAACCTCACTGGTAGTCAAGACAAAAGTTAAAAGAATCAGATAGTGTTTTTCACTTACGAAAATGACAAGTGTTTAGAAATTACTGATAATACCCAGTGGTCATGAGGAAAAAGCAAAGCAGACTTTCCGTCAAGCTGCTGGATGTGTAAATTGGGGTTCCCTTCATGTTGGGCATTTGACTAGATGTATCAAGGACCTGGAACCAAAATTTCTACTTCTCAGAATTTATATAAAGTAAATAAATCAAATTGTGTACAAGCATGTCTTTAAGGGATATCCACTCCAGAATTATCCATAATAGCAAACAATTGCAACCAATATGAATAACAAACAATACAGGCTACAGAGTAGCCTCTAAAATAATCTTTTTAAAAAATAGGCCCAGTACAGTGGCTCACGCCTGTAATCCCATCTCTTTGAGAGGCTGAGGTGGGCGGATCACGAGGTCGGGAGTTCGAGACCAGCCTGACTAACATGGCGAAACCCAGTCTCTACTAAAAGTACAAAAATTAGCTGGGCATGGTGGCGCGTGCCTATAATCCCACCTACTCAGGAGGCTAAGGCAGGAGAATCAGTTGAACCCAGGAGGCAGAGGTTGCAGTCAGCCGAGATCACGCCACTGCACTCCAGCCTGGGCAACAGAGCGAGACGACTCCTCAAAAAAAAGTAAAAAATAAATTATAACATGAAAAAATGTTTATGATGTGAAAAGTGGGGGGAAACAACATTTAAAACAATGCTTAGTATGATCACTTCTTAAAAATTATGTACATATCTGTGTATTTTTAACTGAAATGGTATGGTGACTGTAGATCATTTTTAGTTTCTTCCTCATTCATATCTGAATTTTCTAAAATTTTTATCATATACTTATTTTAATAATTAGATTTTTTTAAATTTTCTTTCATTTTTTTGTTTGTTTTTTTGAGGCAGGATCTTGCTTTGTTATCTAAGCTGGAGTGCCGTGGTGCTATCATGGTTCACTGCAACCTTAACTTCCTGGGCTCAACTGATCTTCCTGCCTCCCCCCTCCAAGTAGCTGGGGCTGCAGGTGCATGCCACCACACCTGGCTTATTTTTTTACTTTTTTTTTTTTTTTTTTCTTTTGCAGAGATGGGTTTTTGCCATGTTGCCCAGGCTGGTCTCGAACTCCTGGACTCAAGCGATCTGCCCACCTAGGTCTCCCAAAGTGCTGGGATTATGAGCATGAGCTACCACACCTGGACCTTTTTGTAAATTTAAAAAACAGAGAACCACAGGGCCAGAGTTAAGGTACAAGAGAAATCCCTTTGGTTTGGTTTGGTTTGGTTTTTCTGGGCCAGAATCTAAAAGAATCAGAAAACAACTGGGCCCTCATATAAAATTATCTTTGCAGAGGTCTCCAAACACTGAGGGAAGAATGAGAAGATGAGGTCTGCTCAGGTTTTATTTTGCCACCTGCACCCTTTTATTGAAATTCTTTATTACAGATATGAAGAGTAACTACTGACATCTCCAGTGGGATTTTCATTTATATAATTAAGTATATAATAAGTATATAATGAATTTATATAATGAAGTATATAACATGACTTTTTTTTTTCATCTTTGGAAAAAAATCCCTTAAATTCTACTTGTACCTTCTCCTCCAGATTGAAAAACAGACTAATAGCAGCTTAGGACAGATTTGGCCTCAGATGACTTAAGTAGTAATGACATAAATGCCCCTGAAGCTCTTCTTCTTATCTAACACCATCTCTTTTTTCTTTTCCCATCCCCCTCCCCCCGCCCCGGCTTTTTTTTGGAGGGTAAGGGTTCCTTTTCTCTGCCTATACCTTAAGCCTGCTGGTACCAATTAGGACACTGCAGTCACAGCAAGTGTAAAGAACTGCTTCCTCCGAGGTATCCATATGCCCAGAAATGGAGGATTGGTTTGACTCAAAGGACTGAAATGTCACTGCAAAATTTGGTCTGTGCTTACAGCCAGTTTTTCACCATCACTGTCCTTTCTCCATCTCTGGGTTATGCAGTGGGGGTACACTTTTAATGACATGCTGCTAGTCACAGTTTTACCAGGTATAGTTGGGTCACAGAGATGAGAACAAAACCATTGCTTAAATGTGAATATCTTGGTCCCTGAGTGAGCACCCCTACCCACAGTTTGATGACATTTGAGCATGTGCTCCAAGTGACTATCTACACAAATGCCTTTAGGCATTGTTTAGATAGCACACTACTCCAGTTATCCAGGAGGGTAGCTGCCTTATTCTTTTTGAAAGCTATTCCCTTGACTTGGCAACTAAAGGAATTCAAGATTCGTGCTATCGTAAAGCACGCTAGGAAAGGACATGAATTTTAGAAAATTCTTGGGAAAATTCAGGAAAGCTCTGAGGAGGTACCGGGGCTGCTATTTACAGAGTCTTTCCTGGGTGCTAGATATGGAGCACAGCACTTTGCCTAGTTATCTCACCTGATGCTCACATGAACTCTGGGAGTAAGATAGTATACTTCCCTTCTCCAGATGAGGAAGGTGAGGCTCAGAGAAGTTAAGTTCTTTGCCCAAAGTTTCCAAGCTGATACCTTCTGCTGTACCTGGTTTTGAACCCACACCTGATCTCTTTCTGATACACCAAGCTGCCTCCCAGGGCTTATGCTAAGCAGTGAAGTCTATACTTAAAGTTACACTTATGATCTTACTACTATTGTAATAAGACCTGTCCTGTGTGTCACCCATTGGTCCTTGACACCATACACACACCCTCAAGAAACCCCAGTCAGGAGGTCTCAGAGGGCTTCTAGGGTAACCCTTAGGATTCATGCAGTTTACTGGTCCCCCACAGCAAGAAGCTATCCAGGCGGCCGAGACAGGCAGATCACCTGAGGTCAAGAGTTCAAGATCAGCCTGGCCAACATGGTGGAAACCCCCGTCTCTACTAAAAATACAAAAATTAGCTGTGTTTGGTGGTGGGTACCTATAATCCCAGCTACTTGGAAGGCTGAGGCACGAGAATTGCTTGAATCCACAACCAGCGTGGGTGACAGAGCGAAACTCCATCTCAAAAAAAAAAAAAAAAAACAGAAGAAGCTATCCAGATGCCCATTAGCTCTTCTGCCCAGAGGTATATGAGAGCTCCGAGCACCTCCCTGTCCCTCAGGGGACCCAGGGATTCAAGAGCTGACCTGGACAGGATCTCAAAACTTCTGACTCAAAACTGTAATATGTATTATAATATTACTATAGTAATATGGTCTTATTATTGTTGGCCTGGCCTGGGGGATGCCTCTGGCATAGGTAATATTCAGCATATAGCAAAATCATCCAAGGAGCTTGTAAAGCACAGATTCCTGGACCCACCCCTGAGATTCCCATTCAGCCAGTCGGGAGGGTGGGGCATTTCCTGCCAGGAGGCACTGATGCCTCCGATCCAGAGCTGTGGGCTCCATCTGGAATAACACTGCCCTGGTGTGCCCTGCAGGGGCGGCAATCGAGAGTGAAGGTTCAGTTGTATAGCATTTGGATTGAAATTCTGACCCTGCCAATTAGTGGGTGGCTTGGGCAAGCTACTTAGCCTCTCTGGGCTTGCTTACTCATCTTGAAAATAAGGATTTAAAGAGCAGCTACTATATAGAGTTGTGGGGATTAGATGAGCTAAGCCATGTGAAGTATTTCAAATGGATAGTTCTTAATCAGGGTTTGCTTTTATTAGCAACATATGGAACCACGATGTCCTGGAGTGGAGGAAAGTGCTGTGGCCTTGCAGTCAGAAGTTTTGAGACCCTGTCTAGGTCAGTTCTCAAATCCCTGGGTCGTCTGAGAGAGAGGAAGGGCTCAGAGCCCTCAAGTACCTCTGGGCAGAAGGGCTAATGGGCACCTGGGTAGCTTCTTGCTGTGGGCGAGCAGTAAATTGCATGGATCTTCAGGCTTACCCTAGAGGCTCTCTGAGGCCTCCTGACTGGGGTTTCTTGAGGGTGCATTTGTGTCATCCAGGCCCCATGTCTGACATGGTTCAGGTAGGGAGCCCTGAGCCAGCCAACCTGCGGAGTCCTAACCTTTCCCCTTTGGGCCTTGAGTCACCCTTATTGCCACTGTGCCTGCTATAGTTTAAGGGCCTCAGGCCCTACTTTCTTTTCCCTGCAGCTTTTTATTTAATTTCTATCTAGTAAAGCTCCACAAACCCACGTCATTTGGAAAGTAAGACAGAAACCTGACAGTTATCCTCAGGGCCCTCTCTGCAGTAGCCAGGGCCACTCTACCCACATTATTCCTGCAACGCATGGGCTCTGGCACAGGCCAGACACATATAATACAGCCATTCCCCTCAGAGCCCAGCCATGGTGGCACCCTGTTTTGTAACAGAATCGGAATTTAGAGCCTGGCTGCGCCAAGTGTGGTTCTCTGATCAGCTGCATCATCATCGCCATGCCCCATCTGACATGGTTTGGATATGTGTCCTCACCCAAATCTCATGTCAAATTGGAGGAGGGGCTTGGTAGGAGGTGATTGGATCATGGGGGTGAATTTCCCCTTGTTATTCTCATGATAGCAAGTGAGATCTCACACAACCTGATGGTTTAGAAGTGTCTAGCACTTCCCCCTTCACTCTCTCTCCTGCTCTGCCATCGTAAGATATGCTTGCTTCCCCTTTGCCTTCTGCCACGTTTATAAATTTCCCAGGCCTCCCAGTCATGCTTCCTGTTAAGCCTACAGAACAGTGAGTCAATTAAACCTCTTTTCTTCATAAATTACCCAGTCTCAGGTAGTGCTTTACAGCAGTATGAGAATGGGCTAACACAGAGAATTGCTACCAGGAGTGAAACACTGCTGTAAAGATACCTGAAAATGTAGAACTGGATAACAGGCAGAGGTTGGAACAGTTTGGAGGGCTCAAAAGAAGACAAGAAGATGTGGGACAGTCTGGAACTTCCTAGAGACTTGTTGAATAGTTTTTGACCAAAATGCTGATAGTGATGTGGACAATGAAGTCCAGGCTGAGGTCTCAGACAGGAATGAGGAACTTCTTGGGAAGTGGAGCAAAGGTGACTCTTGCTATGCTTTAGCAAAGAGACTGGCAGCATTTCCCCCCTGCCCTAGGGATCTGTGGAATTTTGAACTTGAGAGAGATTATTTAGCATATCTGGCAGAAGAAATTTCTAAGCAGTAAAGCATTCAAGATGTGACCTGGTTGTTTCTAAAAGTATATATTCATATGCTGAACAAAGAGATTATCTGAAACTGGAACTTGTTTTTAAAAGGGAAGCAGAGTATAAAAGTTTGGAAAATTTGCAGCCCAGCCATGTGGTAGAAAAGAAAAATCCCTTTTTTCTGGGGAGAAATTCAAGCCTGCTGCAGAAATTTGCATAAGTAAAGAGGAGCCGAATGTTAATAGCCAAGACGATGGACAAAATGTCTCCAGGGCATTCCAGAGACCTTCACAGCAGCCCCTCCCATCACAGGCCCAGAGGTCTAGGAGGAAAAAATGGTTTTGTGGGCCAGGCTCAGGGTCCAGCTGCCCTGTGCAGACTTGTGACATGGTGCCCTGCATCCTAGCCACTCCAGCTCCAGCCATAGCTAAAAGGGGCCAAGGTACACCTCAGGCAGTGGCTTCAAAGGGTGCAAGCCCCAAACCTTAGCAGCTTCCACATGACATTCGGCCTGTATTTGCACAGAAGGCAAGAGTTGAGGTTTGGGAACCTCCACCTAGATTTCAGAAGATGTACAGAAAATGCCTAGATGTCTGATTGTCCAGGCAGAAGTCTGCTGCAGGGACAGAGCCTTCAAGGAGAACCTCTACTGGGGCAGTGCAGAGGGGAAATGTGGGGTTGGAAGCCCCACACAAAGTCCGCCCCGGGGGACTGCCTAGTGGAGCTGTGAGAAAAGGGCCACTGTCCCCCACCCCAGAATGGCAGATCCAGCAACATCTTGCACCATGCACCTGGAAGTGCCACAGGCACTCAACACCATGAAAGTAGCCGCAGGAGTTGTGCCCTGCAGAGTCACCAGGGCAGTGCTGCCCAAGGCCTTGGGACCCCATTGCTTATGTCACTGTTGCCTGGATGTGAAATGTGGAGTCAAAGGGGATTATTTTGGAGCTTTAAGATTTAATGACTGCCCTACTGGGTTTCAAACTTGTATGGGGCCTCTTGCCCCTTTGTTTTGGCCAATTTCTCCCATTTAGAGTAAGAACATTTACCCAATGCCTGTACCCCCATTGTATCTTGGAAGTAACTAACTTGTTTCTGATTTTACAGGCTCATAGGTAGAAGGGACTTCCTTATCTCAGATGAGACTTTTGGACTGTGGACTTTTGAGTTAATGGCTGAAATGAGTTAAGACTGGGAAACTGTTGAGAAGAGATAATTGTATTTTGCAATGTGAGAAGGACATGATATTTGGGAGGGGCCAGGGGCAGATGATATGGTTTGGATTTTGTCCCCATCCAAATCTCATCTTGAATTGGAGGAGAGGCCTAGTGGGAGGTGATTGGATCATGAGGATGGGTTTCCCCTTGCTGTTTGATATGGTTTGGCTCTGTGTCCCCACCCAAATCTCACCGTGAATTGTAATAATCCCCACATGTCAAGGGCAGGACCAGGTGGAGATAACTGAATCATGGGGGCAGTTTCCCCCATGCTGTTCTTGTGATAGTGAGTAAATTCTCATGAGGTCTGATGGTTTTATATGGGTTCTCCCTTTGCTTGGCTTTCATTCTCTCTCTTTGCCTGCTGCCATCCATGTAAGACATGACTTGCTCCTCCTTGCCTTCTCAGCCATGTGGAACTGTAAGACCATTAAACCTCTTTCTTTCATAAATTGCCCAGTCTTGGATATGTCTTTATCAGCAGCGTGAAAATGGACTAATACACTGTTCTCGTGATAGTGAGTGAGTTCTTACAAGATCTGATGGTTTAAAAGTGGGTGGCACTGGCCAGGTGCGGTGGCTCATGCCTGCAATCCCAGCACTTTGGGAGGCTGAGGCAGGTGGATCACGAGGTCAGGAGATAGAGACCTTCCTGGCTAACACAGTGAAACCACATCTCTACTAAAAAAATACGAAAAAAAATTAGCCAGGCGTGGTAGCGGGTACCTGTAGTCCCAGCTACTCAGGAGGCTGAGGCAGGAGAATGGTGTGAACCTGGGAGGCAGAGCTTGCAGTGAGTCAAGATCACACCACTGCACTCCAGCCTGAGTGACAGAGTGAGACTCCATCTCAAAAAAAAAGTGTGGCACCTCCCTCTTCACTGTTTCTTTCTCCTCCTCCTCCATGGTAAGACGTGCTTGCTTCCCTTTCACCATCTACCATGATTATAAGTTTCCTGAGGCCTCCCAGTCATGCTTCCTGTTAAGCCTGTGGAACTGTGAGTCATTAAACCTCTTTTCTTCATAAATTACCCAGTTTCAGGTAGTGCTTGATAGCAGTGTGAGAACAGACTAATATACCTGGTTGTTTTAAGATGTAAACTTTGACCAGGCACAGTGGCTCATGCCCGCAATCCCAACACATTGGGAGGCCAAGGCAGAAGGATCACTTGAGTCCAGGAGTTCAAGACCAGCCCTGCCTCTACAAAAAAATTTTTTTTTTAAATTAGTCAGGTGTGGTGACATACACCTGTAGTTCCAGCTACTTAGGAGGCTGAGGTGGGAGGATCACTTCAGCCCAGGAGATGAAGGCTGCAGTGAACTATAATTGCATCACTGCACTCCAGTCTGTGCAAAAGAATGAGATTCTGTATCAAAAAAAGAAGGAAGGAAGGAAGGAAGGAAAAGGAAGGAAGGAAGGAAGGAAGGAAGGAAGGAAGGAAGGAAGGAAGGAAGGAAGGAAGGAAGGAAGGAAAGGGCAAGCTTTATTATTATTCGGGTGTGGGAAACCAGGAGATCAGGAGATGACTGCCATTGAAATGATAGTTCATTTTTCACACTTCCCAAGAGAAGGGGGCACACCACACCTCAGAGCCACATGAGGAAGCACCAGGGGTGCTTAGGAGGCACAGGGAATGAGAGAAAATGTAGGCAAGCCTTTCTGGTGGTTTCCACAGGAAAGAATTGGCTAGGAATAGTAACCCAGTTCAGGATTGGCTCGTTTGAATAATCTCAGTAGGCTCTAGGGTAGAGAGGCTGTCTTTAGTTGTCTGGTACCTAACCCTGGGGTGATTAGGGAAGGGGTCTCGTGGTCTGGATTGTAAGAGCCAGACAAAAGAGGTAGTTGGGGTGTAGGCTTCGGGTTGGTTGGTCTGCGTATATACTCGTACTTGTAGGTGAGTCCTTTACTATCTCTAGGAATTGGCTGGCCCTGAGAAGAGCAGTCTCCCCAGAGTAAGCAAGGCCCTACGATGTCAAAGCATTGGAAATACAGAAAAAAAAAATTTTTTTTTTTTGAGATGGAGTTTCACTCTTGTTGCCCATGCTGGAGTGCAATGGCACTATCTCGGCTCACTGCAACCTCCACTTCCTGGGTTCAAGCGATTCTCCTGCCTCAGCCTCCCAAGTAGCTGGGATTACAGGCGCCTGCCACCACGCCCATCTAATTTTTTGTATTTTTAGTAGAGATGAGGTTTCACCATGTTGGCCAGCCTGGTCTCAAACTCCTGACCTCGGGTGATCCACCCACCTCGGCCTCCCAAAGTGCTCTGATTACAGGTATAAGCCAACACACCCAGCCAGAAATATAGAAAAATTTCTAAAAGGCATGATTAAAATACATTGACCTACAGAATAAGAATCTGTGTTTTAACAAGAGGCTGGAGTCATTAACGTTTGAGAACCACTGCTCTAGAGCACTACTCTCTGATGTTCTGAATTAGGTCTGCTAAAAGCAACATTTGTCCTAAGACATTCTGTATACAAATAGGAACAGTGACTATGGTTTTGTGAGACTATGTACACCAAAACAAGTCTAAACTCTTAAATAGAAAGCAAAAGGAGAATGTCCCAGAATATTAGCAATGCCTTCCATTTCTTGGGCATATGCTAATAATATTCTTTTGATTGTTACTAATGAATGGTACAGCAGTCTTAGATATTGTACAAACAGATGATACTACTTTCTAAAACAGAACTTATTTAAAAGGAAGGAACTTACCACCTCATCAGTGAATAGAGATAAAAGCCAACATTTTTAACCCATTTCACAATGGGAAAATTGATCAGTTAATTATCCAATGAAATCCTCATTTCCTACATTCTCTAACAAGTTGTGCTCCAATTTATTTTAATGGGGCAAAAATATTTCTTTGGATGACCCATCTGACTTATATTTGTCTTCACCCCTAGAAACTCCTTTAGAAGGAGCCCTTACTGGCCCACTCAACTTGGAGAGGCTGTTGTATTAAGGAAGAGAGGAAGAGGAACAAGAGCCAAATGGGGGTGCCTCACAGAATCACAGTGCTTAGAAATAAGCGGACCATTGAAATCATTTAATATAATCCTTCATTTTGAAGGTAGGGACGCTGAGGCCCAAGAAGCTAGTAACTTGCATGAAGCTGTGTGACTCTTTGATGCAGATGCAGACACAGAACAGTACCCAGGCCTCTGGGTCCACGGTCAACCGTTCTCCACGACACTGTGGAGTTTTCTCCTCCTCCTTCCTCCCTTCCCACTTCAGCAGAGCACCTCCTCACGCTTAGATCAGAGATAAAACACTTCGTGCCCAGTCTGGCAGTGCTGACAACAGCAGCCACGTATTTTATTTCTTTGCTTTATTTATTTATACCCATCTTTGTTGCAAAAGGATTTAAGGCCACTTATAAAGTTGCAAACAACAGAACAAGATAAAATAAATTTAAAATAAGTGAGAAAGATGAGACAAAGGAATAAGTAGCTTCACTGCAACTTTGCCCATTGCTCTCCTGTTAGAGCTGTTGAGCTTCTAGCCATTAAATCAGAGTGATGGGCAATGATTTCTGTACTCATGCCCTGTCTACTCAGCACTTCAGTGGATTTTTCTCCTTGGCTTGTTTTAGAGCCTCTCCCACTTTGTGATGCAGATGCCCTTTTAGGTCACTTTGGGAAACACAGAAGTTCTCTGCAGGGGGTCATGTTCGCAGAGTGTGACCACAGTGGTGATAGGGTTGTTGCTGTGTTGTTGCTCTATTAAGGCCAAGCAAGAGAAGAGAGCTAGTTCCTAACTAGAAACTTCAAGCTGTTGGAGCTGTCCAGAATCGATGACTTTCTTGGCTTCTTTGGTATGCCGTGCATGCCAAAGGCTGTGAGGAGGAGGCTCAGACTGCAGCCAGGGTTCAGCCCATAGCCCAGCCTTCCCCCATCCCCCACTCATTCTTCATCCTTTTTGTACCATTTTGACCTCTACCCAAGATCAGATCTCTTGGTTCCGTGAGCCCATATTCCTCGCTTCCTTGACTCCTTCATTCAAGGAACCAGTGCACCTTCTCTGCTCTCAGGACCTCCACTTCTTCCCACAAATAATCCTTGGTCCAACTGGCTCATTGCATCATGTGTGCTGTCTAACTCCCTGGGCCTCGTCCCTTTAGAATTCAACCCACCCCCTGGGTTGGGTGGCCTCTTCCATTTCTTCTAAGATGCTGCAAAATTAATCAAATCTAACTCCACCAGGAAGCCCAGTATTCGTGATGGCTCTTTATACTAGAGATGTTTGGAAAATGTTCATTTGGGGGCTGTTGTGGTAACTGGCATCGATCGGAGTAGAAATGCTAAATGCTGTGCATTGCATGGAACAATTCCACCCAGTGGAGAATTAACCCTCTTAAAATGCCAGGTGTGTTCCTGCTGATAAACACTGATAAAAGCACAAAGAAAACCTAACTATTTACCATTGTACAGTAGCATCAGAGCAGCCACACTGCAGATTTTTTGGTTGATGCCCAAGAGTTTAGTGGGAGGAAATCACTAAATTATTTTTATCTACACAGTGTCATCAGAAAGAATTACGTTTTGAAGGGATCAGGCTATGCTGGGAATTGTTTCTCATTAGGCCAGAGTCCCACGGTTGGATTGAGCTATAGCTCTGCTCAGGTCATTTGTTGGTCTGCATCGGGGACCTAGAAGCCACAGAGTTAGTTGGTGAGTGCTCTATGAACTGCTGGTGCAACCTGTCCTTGGGCGCTATCAGATCACCCCAGTCCCCAGAAGGGATGCTGGTGGCTGGCATAGTGATGGAGAACTGGCCACAACGGAAAATCTTTCCAGAGGTTTGTTGTTTTGAGTTTGTTTTTTTGTTTGTTTTGTTTTGTTTTGTTTTGTTTTTGGTGGTGGTGGTGGTGCTATTTTTCCTGTAACAGGCAAAGGAGCAGAACACTCAGAATTAAATGGTCTGTTGTCTCATAAAAACCAACTATGTAATCCCAGCACTGTGGGAGGCCAAGGCAGGTGGATCACTTGAAGTCAGGAGTCCAAGACCAGCCTGGCCAACATGGTGAAACCCCATCTCTACTAAAAATACAAAACAATTAGCCGGGCATGGTGATGCATGCCTGTAATCCCAGCTACTCCAGAGGCTGAGGCAGGGGAATCGCTTGAACCCAGGAGGCAGAGGTTGCAATGGGCTGAGGTAGTGCCACTGCACTCCAGCCTGGGTGACAGGGCGAGGCTCCATCTCAAAAAAAAAAAAAAAAAAAAAAAAACTATAATGCTCTTAAGGTTAAAAAATAAGCACAGTGGCTAAGAGAAATAATTAAGTTTAGCTAGCCCTCAGACCACTGCAGACTGCTGCCCACTGATCCCTGCATTTCTCTCTTGCTTTACTGTGGATTGGCTAATTATTTCCTGATTTATTCGTTCATTATCTAACACACTTGGAGTGCCTGCTATGTACCAGTACTAAGAAAAAGTCCCTGACTTGGGCTCTTTATATGCGAAGAAGGGTGGCAAATCTATCTGTTACTATGGAGCCACGTGCCAGGTGCTAAGGTGGAGGTGTGCTCATTGGGTCCAGAGAGCAGAGAGAATGGGCTTCAGGTGACACCTGGCAGAGGTTCAGGATGGGAATCTCCTAGGTATCCCAAATGTGCTAATGTTTGAATTAGGTCCTGAAAGAGAACAAGGAGTTAACCAAGGTGAAGAACAAACGAGTGGACCAGGATTCCAGAGAAAGAACACTGTGCACCAAGCCACAGAGGCATGAAACAAAAGGCTCTCAGTTGTCTAGTGTGGCAAGTGGCAGGGGTGCATGGGGGGAGGGTGTCAGAGTGGTGCCCTGGAGACAGGGAGAGCTGCAACAGATTCCTGGGGATGGATTCTTCTGTAACTCAAAGATAGGAGAGGCCATTAGACATCCCTCAGGGCCACATGTCAATCAAAATAATTAAAAGTAAAAGAACTGGAAAGCAGGCTTATATATTCCAACATCCATCTAGTTTTCCCCCCAAAAAAGCTTTTGATAAAATGAGATGAAGTGCCAAAAAAAATGTGTGTTCAATAGCGCAGCAGAAAGCGAGTAGAGTAAAAGTAATAACAAATACTCGGCTGGGCATGGTGGCTCATACCTGTAATCCCAGCACTTTGGGAAGCCAAGGCAGGTGGTTCACCTGAGGTTGGGAGTTCGAGACCAGCCTGGCCAACATGGTGAAACCCCATCGCTACTAAAATACAAAAATGAGCCAGGCATGGAAGCATGCACCTGTAAATCCCAGCTACTCGGGAGACTGAGGCAGGAGAATTGTTTAAACCCGGGAGGCAGAGGTTGCAGTGAGCTGAGATCACACCATTGCACTCCAGCCTGGGTGACAGGGCAAAACTCCGTCTCTAAATTTATTATTTAATTAAAATAAAAAATAATCTTGCCGGGCGCGGTGGCTCAAGCCTGTAATCCCAGCACTTTGGGAGGCCGAGACGGGCGGATCACGAGGTCGGGAGATCGAGACCATCCTGGCTAACACGGTGAAACCCTGTCTCTACTAAAAAAATACAAAAAACTAGCCGGGCGGCGTGGCGGGCGCCTGTAGTCCCAGCTACTCGGGAGGCTGAGGCAGGAGAATGGCGTAAACCCGGGAGGTGAAGCTTGCAGTGAGCTGAGATCCGGCCACTGCACTCCAGCCTGGGCGACAGAGCGAGACTCCGTCTCAAAAAATAATAATAATAATAATAATAATAATCTTTACAAAACTGGGTTACTGCTAATTCTGGGTAGCACAGCACAGGACAGCGTGCTTGGGTTTGGAGTCTGACAGAACTGAGTGCGTCTTGGCTTTACTAACTTGGCTCATGCCACTGTACCAGCACTTTCGGAGGCCAAGGTGGGCAGATCACCTGAGTTTAGGAGTTTGAGACCAGCCTGGCCAACATGGTAAAACCCCATCTCTACTAAAAATACAAAAATTAGCCAGGTGTGATGTTACATGCCCATAGTCCCAGCTACTTGGGAGGCTGAGGCACAAGAATCACTCGAACCCAAGAGGCGGGAGGTTGCAGTGAGCCGAGATCATACCACTGCACTCCAGCCTGGGCAACAGAGTGAGACTCTGTCTAAAAAAAAAAAAAAAAAAAAAAAAAGATAAAGCTTCTCTGGACATTGGTTCCCTCATTCAAACATGGGGGTGATGATACCAATCTCATTGCATTATTGTGTGAATTAAACGGTATCATCCCAGTGGTTTTTATTATTAGCCTGTTATTTGTTGCTTTTTGAAGCACTAACTTTATCAGGGCAAACAATAGGTTGTGGTCTGTGCAGATCAGTTCTCATTGGTGGAATAAAGAACAATCACAGATTACAGTTAATAAACCAGATCTAGAAATGACAAAATTCTTTCTTATTTTATTCATTTGACAAATGTAAATTACACATTTCCTGTGGGCAGGCACTTCATGAGGCTTAGAGTAGTGAACACGACAGACCCCGTCTCTGCTTTCCCGAGGCTCAAAATCTGGTGATGAGGAAAATGTATTAAGGGATCCCTTCCTGAAGTCTACCCCTTTCAGATTCACCAAGTGGCATGTTTGTTATGGACCAACCTAAAGTGGTTTGGCCACATAGGCCTCTTGGGTTCTCTTTGGTAGAACACAGTTGCCAGTGTAAAAGTTGTGAAAGATCAATATGGTGAGAGTCAGCTTCTCCCACACAACCTTGCTACCATATGAATGAATGTGGGTATGAGACTGAATTCTGCCACAGATGCAGGCATTTATCAAACAAACGTTTATGGACAAGTAGAAACAAAACAGTTGATTCAGCTTGTTTGGGAAGCTTGACAAAGGCCCAGCCCTCTCTCCTTTGAGGTTTTCCAACCACACCTGACACCAAAGGTTCGCCCCAGGCAACTACAAGAACACTCTAGAGAGGGGACACTGTTACACTGTTTTCCCAAAGCAGCATCATCCCCTCATAAACCATCCAGATTTGGTGGCTGGATACAGGGCAGCCTGGAGCACCGTCTCTGAAGGGACAGGCCTGGCTGGATTCTAATACCTGTTTATACAAGGGTGGGGAGTGTCTCTCAAGGTTTTGGCCAGGCCATATATCTTGAATACCATTAATTGCACCAGTAAAAAGCCTGTTTCTAGCAGTGATTATAGTAAGTCGTAAGTTTCAACAATAAAGCCCATTTTTTGTGTTCAGAATGTTGGATCAATATGGATAGCAGAAAAACTTAAACTGGCCGCATTTGGAATGTGGCCCACTTTGATTAATACCAGTTGCCCAATCTAGACTTTGTTTTCTTACTACCTGGGAGCTGATGACCTGGAAAGGTAAAGCCGAGACTAACTTCCACAAACAATAAAATACAAGTTATACTTGAGTACTTTTTTTTTCTTTTTTTTTTTTTTTTGAGACAGAGTTTTGCTCTTGTTGCCCAGGCTGGAGTGCAGTGGCGCGATCTCAGCTCACTGCAACCTCTGCCTCCCGGGTTCAAGCGATTCTCCCTTCTGCAGCCTCCTGAGTAGCTGGGATTACAGGCACCCGCCACCACGCCCAGCTAATGTTTTTGTATTTTTAGTAGAGACGGGGTTTCTCCATGTTGATCAGGCTGGTCTTAAACTCCCGACCTCAGGTGATCTGCCTGCCCTGGTCTCTCAAAGTGCTGGGATTACAGGTGTGAGCCACCACACCACCACGCCAGGCCTCAAGTACTTTTTATTTACTTATTTTTATTTTTTAATACTCTAGCACTTTATAGGCATTGTTACCCTGTTGCATTTCTCTTTCCTATTTAAAAGGTGTGATTCGCTCTGTGTGCATGTGTGTGTGTGTCTGTGTGTGTGTGTTGTGGGTCTGTGTATGTGTAAGGGGCTGGGTTATATCTAAAGTGACCAGAAGTCCTGATTTGCCTGGGAGAGTCACAATTTATACCTCTTGCACTGGGGCCCATCCATTTAGCACCCCCTTTTACTTTCAAAGTTGTCTAGTTGGGATGATAAATTATGATCTCTCTATTTCTAGAAAGAATGCAATGGCACAGAATAAAAAGAACAAACCCAGGAAAACTAGGTTTGGATCCTGTCTGTACCAGTCCCCATAGGGTGGCCTTGGGCAAGTTGCCCCTCTTAGATTCCTCATCTGTGAACTGAGAGTGATGCTTCTGCTCGCCCGCCCTCCCTAGTCAGTTTTCTATGAGATACCAGTTATGCTGTGGATGTAAATGAACTTTGTAAAGAGAAAAACACTAGCAAGAGTTAGGGATCATTTCCATCTTTAAACTAACATTGTTTTACACTTGAATTGACTCTGGTTGGGAAAAGTATCATCAGAATATAGGTCAGGTGAGCTTTTCAACTTATCTTCTCCAAGGCTGGAGAGACCCATAGCCTGCTTCTGCCAATAAAGTAACTAGCCAAGACATCTGCTAGAGTTTCCACCGCCAAAATTCCATCAGGGAAGAGAACATGACTGTTAAAAGTAAAACCATAAGCCAGTGGTTTGCTTTAAAATGAATTAATGAGTTGGGCACCGTGGCTCACGTTTGTGTTCCAGCTATTCAGGAGGCTGAGGCAGGAGGATCACTTGAGCCCAGGAGTTTGAGGCTACAATGAGCTGTGATCACGCCACTGCACTCCAGCCTGAGTTACAGAGCAAGACCCTGTCTCTAAAAAAATAAAATGCATTAATGTAAGAATCATCAGGCCGGGCGCGGTGGCTCAAGCCTGTAATCCCAGCACTTTGGGAGGCCGAGGCGGGTGGATCACGAGGTCAGGAGATCGAGACCATCCTGGCTAACATGGTGAAACCCCGTCTCTACTAAAAATACAAAAAACTAGCCGGGCGTGGTGGCGGGCGCCTGTAGTCCCAGCTACTCGGAGGCTGAGGCGGGAGAATGGCGTGAACCCGGGAGGTGGAGCTTGCAGTGAGCCGAGATCGCGCCACCGCACTCCAGCCTGGGCGACAGAGCGAGACTCCGTCTCAAAAAAAAAAAAAAAAAAAAAAGAATCATCTAGTAAACATTTAACTTACCCTTTTTTGTATGAGTAGAACTCTTCTGAAAGTTTGACATGAGGATGGGATGGGGTGCAAATAGGGGTGGTGCCCCAAACAGAGGTGCTGTTTTACATAATAATATAGTTTTATTTTTTTCAAAGTTAAAATTGCCTTTGTTATTATTATAAAAGGAATGCACTGCAAAAACTGCCAATATTTCAGAAAAGTCGAAACAAGTAAAATAAGAAAATAATTATTTCCATGTAAAACTTTCCAATCTTTTTTCTATGTGTATGTGTTTGTCTCTGTGTTGTACATATGTATCTACATGCATATATTTTATATTTTTAAAATAAAAGTGGAATCTTATAGACATTGCTTTGAAACATGCTTTTTTTTCCATCTAAAATTATCATGGATACATTTTAGTAAATATAGATCTGCATCATCATTTTTATGCATCTCCAGCCTTCCATTGAATGGATGTGCCAATAATTTACTTAACCAGTGCCTAATTGCTTGTAATTTAGGTTGTTTAAGGGCACAGTATGTACCCCTTTTGCTGTAATTTTTAGAAATCAATATAAGATATCTACACACACACAAACTTGACACACCTTTTGAAATTTCATATATTAATGTTTGTCTTTTTTTGCATTTAAGTGGAAAGATCCATGACAGTTAAAGTGCACACTAGGAGGAGCTATAAACAATAGGGCACAGGGGCCGGCCGCGGTGGCTCGCACCTATAATCCCAGCACTTTGGGAGGTGAAGGCAGGCAGATCACTTGAACTCAGGAGGTCGAGAGCAGCCTGTGCAACATGGTGAAACCCCATCTCTACAAAAAGCGCAAAAGTTAGGCAAGCGCGGTAGTGTGCGCCTATAGTCCCAGCTACTGGGGAGGCTGGGGTGGGAGGATCACTTGAGCCCAGGAGGTGGAGGTTGCAGTGAGCCAAGATGCACCACTACACTGCAGCCTGGGTAATACAGCCAGACCCTGTCTCAATAGTAATAATAATAGAGCAAAGGCAGCTCAGGGTGAAAAGTCAAGGTATCACATCGTTGCAAACTGCCTGAGGCAGTAAATTACTTTAGGAATAACCTCCTCATACACAGGAGCTCAGATATGGTCATTCATGGAGCAACATTGCTGCCAGGAGACCTTGTCTTTTTTTTTTCTTTTTTTTTTTTTTTTTTTTTTTTTTTTTGGCAGAGTCTTGCCCTGTCACCCAGGCTAGAGTGCAGTGGTGCAATCTCGGCTCACTGCAACCTCTGCCTCCAGGTTCAAGCGATTCTCCTGCCTCAGCCTTCTAAGTAGCTGGGACAACAGGTGTGCGCCACCACACCTGGCTAATTTTTGTATTTTTAGTAGAGACGGAGTTTCACCATATTGGCCAGGCTGGTCTCGAACTCCTGGCCTCAGGTGATCTGCCCGCCTTGGCCTCCCAAAGTGTTGGAATTACAGGCGTGAGCTACCGCACCCAGCCCCCCTTGTGATTTTCTAGCCCCACCAGCCCCAGTCATTGGAATATTCCTTTCACAAAAGAAAACATTGTGTGCACATGCAGGTGTTTACAGGTGGTGCGTTCCATAATATCTCAGTATCATGAGTTCTGCCATTGAGTGAAGCTGTGTGGGAACCCAGCCAGGAGCTCAGAGCGCTCGGAGGGGCTCTGAGTCACTGCTCCTCAGCTCCACACCATGGTCCAGGGCACCTTCAGGCTGTCATTGAGAAACAGTTTACTCTCAGTTTATACATAATACCAGCAAGCTTGATGGTCTGATTTCCAAGTTCAGGAAATTAGAACTCTAAGGAAGATTGTGGGGGCAGGCCTTCACAGTAAAAAGAAGTGACACCAGACTGCAGGAAAATACAGGCAAAAGCCAGAAAGCGGGGAAGCTGAAAGCCCTGCATTCTTTCTCAGTGTTTGCAAACCATAGGCACCACCCATGATGATGGGGCAATCAGTTTAGTGAATCCTGACCAACATTTTAAACAACGGAAGACAAGAGATCACAGTGCTTTTTAGATAGTGAAGATAAGTATTATCTTTGGGAACTTGTCTCTCATCTACATATCTGTAATACTAGGTTGCACTGTAAAATTCATTTCTTAAGGTAAATCAGGGTCAAAAAGTTTGACAGCTGCAGTCGTAGGCTCTAAAGTCATAATTTTATAGCAATTAATGCCTGTAACAGTGACTTGGAGTTATCAAAAAAGGATCAAGTAACATTCAAAGTATACCACTTAAGAAATCAAAATACAGCGAAATGGCCAGGCATGGTGGCTCACGCCTGTAATTCCAGCACTTTGGGAGGCTGAGGCAGGCAGATCACCTGAGGTCAGGAGTTTGAGACCAGCCTGGCCAACATGACAAAATCCTGTCTGTACTGAAAATACAAAATTAGCTGGGCGTGGTGGCATGCGCCTGTAATCCCAGCTACTTGGGAGACTGAGGAAGGAGAATCGCTTGAACCTGAGAGGCAGAGATGACAGTGAGCCGAGATTGCACAACTGTGCTCCAGCCTGGGTGACAGAGCAAGGCTCCACCCCAAAAAGAAAAAAGAAAAAAGAAACAAAAAAAAAAGTACAGTGGAATGAAGATCTTTTGGAAAGAGCCCTGTTCCAATGTGGCTACATCTTTTTAAAGATTTGGCATTATAAATGTTAAATGGAAAGCCTTTCTACCTTCTCCCTAACTTGAACCACAAACAACTTTTTAGAAACACCAAATTTGATGCATATTTAATATAAAGATATTCACTTTCCAGATATGCCTAGTAAGGTATACATATATCTTTGTAATTCAGATTAAGAGATATTTCATTTGTTCATGCAAAAAATGTATTTAAAACACACAGCAAAGTTTCTATGCTCTGGCTAGGCACTAGCCTGCAAAGATGGCTGAGACTCAGAACCTGCTCTCAGGGAACTTCAGTCCAGTGGTCTGCATTCCAGTCAACCCACATCTAAGACTTTTACCATAAAGTCATCTTTCAAACTGCAATGCAGTACAGGCTAAGGCTGGCTGACATTGATACTCACTCTCCCCCAAAATCTGGTGTATGGCCAAGCGCAGTGGCTCACGCCTGTAATCTCAGCACTTTGGGAGGCCAAGACAGGCGGATCACTTGACCCCAGGAGACCAGCCTGAGCAGCATGGCAAAACTCCATCTCTACAAAAAAATAATAAAAATTAGCCAGACATGGTTATGCATGCCTGTGGTTCCAGCTACTCAAGAGGCTGAAGTGGGAGGATCACTTGAGCCCAGGAGGTCAAGGCTGCAGTGAGCAATGGTCACACCACAGCACTCCATCCTGGGCGACAGAGCGAGACTCTGTCTCCAAAAAAAAAAAAAAAATTTATTTTTTAAAAAGAAAAATCTAGCATATGTGGTCCCATCAATGCAAAACTGACATTGTGACATCAGTTACAACGTCTTGGTTTGTGGGCCACATCATAAAGGATTAAGCCAAAATCTAGTTGCTGGTATGATCAGGCAAGACTGGCTTAGCCCCTGTGAATCCAGGTAACAGGGCATAAGTGAGGCATGTTGAGCCGAGTGCAGACACTACTGGGAAGTCTGCATGGCAAGGTCAGGCACTAGAACCCAAGCATTGAAGCCAAGCCTGCAACCAGTAGCAGCCACAGCTACCAACATGCTTTCCTTGCCTCTGTATCTCCCAAAAGCTCAGGCGCCATCCTGTGTTGGCTCCATCCTCTTTTTGGCCAGCTTTCCACATGTTCAGACCATGCTGGTCCCTGCCCAGCTTCCTCCTCCACATATGGAGTCTGATGCGGCTGCCTTCACTCAGAGGAGTATAAACATCCAGGGCATGGGCACGGGGCCCCAGCTTTATCCTCAATGGGCTGCATGGACTGAGCCCTCCAGCATTTCCCAAACTCCCTTCTCTATCTGCATCAGCAAAACAGCGTTTGTCTGGTCTGTGGTGGAACTGCTTTTGTTAAGCATGCAGTCTAACTACAACAGATTTCTGCTAATATTCCATATCTCCCTATTAGCGCACTTTAATTTGATATGACAAGTTCGGTAGCTAGGCCTCATGGACTGTCAGAAGTTCTGATTTTTAAATAGCCTACGCTGTCTTTCCTTAATATGCCAATGCTTGTCAAATCATGTGTCCTTCTTTTTGGCTTCAAAAAAGTGGGAGTGGGGTGGGGCTCTATGATCAGAGAAGTCACATGTTACATGGAAATATTCTCCTCACTTTATACCTTGCAAGCACACGAGTTTCCCTGCCAAGACTGTTCTGATTCACCTAGCACCATATTCTTTCAGTCAGCATGGATGCAAATGTCCTCTGGTTACCAAACCCACCTAAAGAAACACCCTTGAGAGTGAGTATTCACTAGCAGTGGGAAGCACTACATATACTTCCCACCAAGCTGCAGAGCATTTCCAGTCAACAGGAGCATATAGATTTCATTAGTCTTCATGACCTTCATAACAGTCAACGTGAAGTCCACCTTGACACGCAACTTCCCTGGCCTTTGGGTGTATGTTTTCTTATGTTGTACTTTCAGGGAGAAAGAAGTGTGACAGGCAGATTCATAAGGGGGTGGTAGAATGCTCTGTAACTTCCTAACCATCACCCCCTGACAGGCTCCCCTCTGCATTCTACATTCAACATCTCTGATCCTGGCCCCGAACCTTCACTTCCTGACAGACACCTCCATTCATCGCTACCTGCAAACCTGCTGGCCATCTGCAGTAACCCACCACCCTGTCCCTCAGAGCAAATGTCCAACACCTGCAGTGAACCTGCTTAGCCTGTGTCACTTAACAGTAATATCAGCCCAGATTCAGCTGTGAGTGTGTCCAGTTGGCATGGACAAGGGAACATGACAGTGGAAACCTACATTTGGTCCAATGTCTTCAGTGACCTGTTGCAAAGAACTCAGCAAAGGCCTAACTGTGAAACATCTGTTAGAGAAGCGATCCACCAAACCATATGCTAAGCTAGATCCCCTCTACATGTGCAGTGGTGCACCATGGACATACAAGCTTCATAATGTACAGCTGTCAGGCCTGCTGGGACATTCCACTTCACTGCTTCTTAGACGGATTCGGTAAGGAACCAGGGGTTGGCATTTAGGTGAACTGATCAAATCAAAGGACAGGGTGCGAACTGGATCAAGACGATTGTTTTCCATTGAAATAGTAGCTCTGGAGTGTAGATGTCCAAAGCTCCCCCTACACTGTGGAAAGAAACCCTTCCGTGTTAGGCACATTCGCTGTGAAACACTAGAAAAGCCATGAAGACAGGGAGTGTTGAGAAAATTGAGGGTGATGTTGTGCTTTTATTTTATTTAATGTTTATTTATTTTGAGAGGGAGTCTTGCTCTGCACCCAGGCTAGAGTGCAATGATCTCAGCTCACTGCAACCTCCGCTTCCCAGATTCAAGCAATTCTCCTGCCTCAGCCTCCCAAGTAGCTGGGACTACAGGCACCAGCCACCACACCCGGCTAATTTTTGTATTTTTAGCAGAGACGGGTTTCAGCATGTTGGCCAGGCTGGTCTCGAACTCCTGACCTCAGGTGATCCACCGCCTTGGCCTCCCAAAGTGCTGGGATTACGGGCGTGAGCCACCGTGCCTGGCTGAGGTTGTGCTTTTACAGTCAAACAACTCCATTGGCCATTTTAGTTTTATTATTTTCTCTGGAAGCGCCATAGAGGGAAGCAAGGAGGGCCAGGCCAGGAGTTGGAAGACTTAGTGCTGTTTGTAGTTTGCAGTGTGGCCCTGGCCAAATCACGTAGCCTCTCTAAATCCCAGTTTACTTGCCTGTGAAAATGGGAATAGTAAAGTCTGCCCCTTTTAAGCTGCTTTGTGAATAATGAAGCTGCACACCAGCATACGTTACCAGCCATGAGGCTGAGACCCAGGATTGGACATCAGAAAGCTTTCCTGGGTGTGTAACTTGGAAAGTCACAGGTTTCTCTGAGCCCCGTTTCCCTCCTTTATAATGGTGGTAATAATAGCTGCCCTTACCACCTCACAGGATCAAATAATGTAATGTGCGTGAAAGAAACATAAACTGTGGGGTTTTAACCCACAGAAATCCTGGGGCTACTTTAACGGTTGCTGACCCCAAGGACAGGGCTGATTGAAGACTCACTTCTCAGCCAGGCGCGGTGGCTCACGCCTATACTCCCAGCACTTTGGGAGGCCAAGGCAGGTGGATCGCCTGAGGTCAGGAGTTGGAGACTGGCCTGGCCAACATGGTGAAACCATCTCTACTAAAAATACAAAAATTAGCCAGGTGCAGTGGCACACGCCTGTAGTCCCAGATACTGGGGAGGCTGAGGCAGGAGAATCACTGAACCCAGGAGGCGGAGGTTGCAGTGAGCCAAGATGGCACCACTGCACACTCCAACACGGGCAACAGAGTGAGACTCTGCCTTAAAAAAAAAAAAAAAAAAAAAAACCGCTCATTTCTCCCTCAGGACCTGAAACTTCTCTTACTACATCCCTTCCACCCTCCTCCTTTCCCCACCTCAGACTTCTTCCTCCACTGCTCCTTCCTTGGTCTTGGATGTGCTAAGTTGCCTTTGCTCTTCTCCTGTGATGTGTCAGGCAACTGCTGCATTTCACTCCGGGGTGGCTCCATTTCAGATCCCAGTGAAACAGTTTCTATATATAGTGGGTAATAAAATGTGGGTTACTTTGAGAGGAAAGAGAAAGCCACCATGTGGGTTCCTATTCACCACCATGGCGCTGGTGGCCCCAAAACCAAAGGAACAACCTTTGCTCTCCAGAACAAATGTGAAGCTGGCCCACAGTCACCGTGGCTTTTCCAAACAGCTTGTTTCTACTTACTCATGACTTTCCCCAAAACCTGTGGAGTTTGGGAGTGACATTGTATTCTTCAAATTAGATGGATAGATGGATGGATGGATGGATGGATGGATGGATGGATGGATGGATGGATGGGGCATTAGATTTAAGTCCACCCAGCAATTTAAAATTTCTCACTCGGTCAGACACGTTAGCTCAAGCCTGTAACCCCAGCACTTTGGAGGCCCAGGCGGGAGGATTGCCTGAGGCCCGGAGTTCAGGACTAGCCTGGGCAACATAGTGGGATTCTGTCTCTACAAAAACTTTAAAAATGAGCCAGGCATGGTGGCAGACACCTATAGTTCCAGCTACTTGGGAGGCTGAGGCAGAAGGATTCATTGAGCCCAGGAGTTCAAGGCTGCAGTGAGCTATGATGGAACTACTGCACTCCAGCCTGGGCAAGAGCGAAACCTTGTCTCTATTTAAAACAAAAACAAAAAAATTTTTCTCACTCTTACATCCACACACAGGTTCTCTTGGAATTGTTTTCTGAACTCCTCAGGTAACTAAAATTTTATTTGGTTAATTCTCTTGGTCCTACAATGAGATACTGCTTGATGCACTCTGGGAAAAATGGAAAAGCCTGTTAAAATAAGCAATTTAAGAAGTGTTTCTGCTGGGCATGACGGCTCATGCTTGTAATCCCAGTGCTTTGGAAGGCCAAAGCAGGAGGATCGCTTGAGGCCAGGAGTTTGAGACCAGCCTGGTGGCAAGACTCCATGTCTACAAAATATTTAAAAATTAGCCAAGTGCAGTGGTGCAGCTGCTTAGGAGGCTGAATCAGGAGGATCGCTTGAGCACAGGAATTCAAGGGTGCAGTGAGCTCTGATGGCACCCCTGCACTTCAGCCTAGGTAGCAGAGCAAAAGTCTCTAAAAAAGAAAGAGCTGGGTGCGGTGGCTCATGCCTATAATCCCAGCACTTTGGGAGGCCGAGACGGGTGGATTGCTTGAGGTCAGGAGTTTGAGACCAGCCTGGCCAACATGGCGAAACCCCCGTCTCTACTAAAAATACAAAAATTAGCCAGGTGTAGTGGTGCTTGCCTGCAATCCCAGCTACTTAGGAGGCTGAAGCAGGAGAATCGCTTGAACCCAGGAGGCAGAGGTTGCAGTGAGCCAAGAAAGCGCCATTGCACTCCAGCCTGGGTGACAAAGCCAGACTCCATCTTAAGAAAAGAAGGAAGGAAGGAACGAAAGGAAAGGAGGGAGGGAGGGAGGGAAAGAGGGAAGGAGGGAAGGAAGGAGGAAAAAGAAAGAAAAGAAAGAAAGATTCAGCCAGCATGTCCCTTTCTTTTTCTATGGGATTTACCAACTGACAAATTCTAGTGCTCCTGCCATCACCCCCAGATGTGCAGCAAAGCCTCCACATTTGCAAAATCTAAGTCAATCTCCAAAAGATGCTTCAAGGAAGCACCCAGTTCCTTCTGCTAATAACTGCAGTGTGTCATGTGACACCTCCCCCTCCCCCAACCAGTTCTCTCTGAAAACTACCCACCCACCCCACCAATAAAGTAGCATGACGTCTGTCCTTCAGCTGCCAATATCTACATTTCCTTCAAGGTGGTAATCTTTTGCTTTTGTTATTTAAGTTCTTTTTTATTCTTAATTGTTACCCAATTGCTTTGGGGCTTGCATAAACAGTTAACGAAAACACCCGCACGAGGCAGCCAGTTCGCTTTCTGTGCTTGTTGTTCTTGGCACTGGGTCAGTTCTATGAACTTCTGGTGTCCAACTGGTAGGACCTGAAACTCCGTGTTTAACAAGTGCCTGTAGTCAAAACAGTTGGCGTGTGCAAGCACGGATAGCTGGTATTGACTGCAGCTGGTCAGCCGTCGGGCTGTGCACTGTGCAGAATACCGAATCACGTTGCTCTGTTTTGGGGCTGGGCTTTTGTTGTTGTTTAGTCGTTGCGATTTTTTTCCTCCTTTTTCTTTCTCTCTCTCTCTTTTTTTTTTTTTTTTTAATGACATCCGTGCTAATGTGGATCGCGTCAGGTTCCAAAAGTACAACATGTTTACAGTCGTCGTAGCATCAGATTAAGTTGGCAGCCTGAGTCTCTCTGTAAGTGGTTTTAGTTTACATTTCTTCTTCTAGCAGGATGTTTTGCATAATTTTGCTGATCCTAGGTTATTTATAGACTTTTTTTGAAGAAACGGGGATGCATAAGAGTTTCTGTTCCAACTATGGAAAGTGAAATTTGTTTCTCCACTTAGAGAAACGGCGGTCTATGTGCAGCAGAGGGTTATTTTAGCTCCTGATGATTAATTTCTTAGGGGTCACTTGGTAACATTTCAGAGAGTCCTAGGACGTGTTGTTTTCCTTTAGTCGTTCACAAACGGAGTAAAATGAAAGTAATGATGCCATTTCCTCTGGGGCGCTCCTCGAGGGTGGATGCAGTGATTGGGTATTGTTTCAAATGTCTGAAATGAGTTTACAGTGGTTGTTTTGTCAAACTGCCGGGAGCAGTGGCATTTGGTGACCCAAAACCTGCCCAAGGGCTAGTCTGCAGCACTCAGAGTCATGGGGGAGGGGACCGGAGGAAGGACAGACACAGGGAAGTTACTGGATCTTAGTTTGTCCTCACCTAAATGACAGTGATATGCAGATGTTTATCACATTTTTAAAAGGATGATTGACTGCAAGATGGCATACCGGCTCATGCTTTATCTGTGTGATTTTCTGGCCTGGTGGTAGCATCTTTGGGGGCCCATGTGCATGTTTTGAATAAGAACTAAAGCTTAGCGAAAACACTAAGCCAGAATTAGCACTCTATAAAAGGGTTTCCCGTAATATTTACTAGAACAGTTGGCTAAAAATTACCGTGCTTGGCCCACTGAATGGCTGTGTAATTAAATCAGCCCTTGATATCGTACCTTGAGCACCTCCCATCTCGGAGTCTGCCGCTCCTGGAATTTGCATGAGTAAGTAGTGCGTTCATCAGCATAATGAGTGTGGAGTCCCAGTCTAATGGTCCGGGAGAACCTTGTAAATGAGACACTTCATTGTGCCTCGGGTTAAATATTTTAAACTAAACAAATCGAAAAAGAAGGAGAAGACGACAAACATCATTTAGGCTTCACGGAAGGCCTTCTGAGGAGCGGGTCTGCTTAGAACCAGGACCTTGAGTCCCACACAGATGGGTCCATCCCCACCCCCAGCATCACATGAATGAGAACAGACAGTGAAAACGGAAATTTCCAAGGTGGTAAATGTGACCGTTAGGCTGAGGCTTGACATAGTTCCAACTGCTGAGTGCTGTCAAGAGAGGATTTCTTTTCTTCTCCATGTTTCTCTCATTCATATGAATGCTTTTTTTTTGCTGGGCACAGTGGCTCATGCTTGTAATCCCAGCACTTTGGGAGGTCGAGGCGGGCGGATCACCTGAGGTCGGGAGTTCGAGACCAGCCTGACCAACATGGAGAAACCCCGTCTCTACTAAAAATACAAAAAATTAGCTGGGTGTGGTGGCACATGCCTGTAATCCCAGTTACTCGGAAGGCTGAGGCAGGAGAATTGTTAGAACCCAGGAGGCGGAGGTTGCTGTGAGCTAAGATCGCACCATTGCATCCCAGCCTGGGCAACAAGAGCAAAACTCCATCTCAAAAAAAAAAAGTGCCTTGTCTCCTCTAACCTTGCAGAAAATAATGATGAGGCTTCCTTGCTTTAGGTCTTTGACGTTTAGAGTGTGTCCTGTGCTTTCTCACACTGGCCCCACTGAGCTGGTGGGGGCCAAGTCCAGCCCTTTGGTCCTAGGAGGGAAAGCCTGGCTTTGGGGCCTGGCTCACACAGGGGAGCTGAGAAGCTAAAACTCAGGCTCGGACATGATCCATCGGACCTTCGCCTCCTCATGCCCCCATTTGCTGTGGGCTAACTAGCTACGACGTGATGCTAAGGGACTCTTTGTTCTAATTTGATTTAAACCTGCCCCTGTGTATGGGGCCTCTGTTCCACCTCCCTGTGCCTCCTCCGTGTGTCTGGTTGGGACCAGGAGGACTTTAGGCCCACCTTCGGAAGGTGTCAGGCTTGAGGTGTGTGTTGGTTTGTATGCATCTCAGCAAGGTATGATTATAGGGGGTCCCCCGGCTGTGTCAATAACCCCCACAGCCCAAGTGAATGGAAAGATGTGAAGAGAACCTAAAGGCCTTTTGTTGGAGCTAGGAGGAGTGGCAGTGAATACTGAAAGGCTTTTGCATTTGAATAAGCAAATCCGCCCACCCTGCCATCCTTGGGAAAGTAAAGGCCCCTCAGCTCTGTCTCCTAGAGCACGTTGTCCCTCCCAGGCCCTCCAGACACTGGTCTGCCAATACCTTAGAAGCACCCTCCTTCCTCACTTTGAATCCTCCCTCCAGCCCAGCTCCAATGACATAGCTGCTGTTAAAACATAATTGATCCGGAGCAGCTGGGCCCCTTAGCAGCAGTGAGCATTTGTGAGCCCACCCCTTCTCTCTTGGACCCTGGGGAATGGTTCTGTCCACCCTACACTCCAGGAAGACCGAGGCACCCAGGCAGAACCTAGAGACCAGTGAATTCCCCGCCAAAGGCAGCACTGGGCCAGATGGTCTGTGTAATTTCGTCAAACCATTGAGAGTCTGCTAACACTGACCTCACTTTGCCATTAGTCCATTCACCCCCAAGGTCTTGTCTTTTCTGGAACAACAGCCATGACATATAGATTAATTAGAACGAGTAATCAGATTACTTTTTGGGTAAGAGGTGAAACAAGAAAGTAAGCTGATAAAAGGAGTTGGTCACTCCTAGACTATGGCCTGGAGTCATAACTTTTCAGACCAGCTACTCACACCTGCTCCTTGTACTTGTAGAGTACCTCAGCTTCAGGTCTTCAGGACAGGCAGATTTTGCCAGTTGTCAGCGATTAGGAGATTTGTCTCACCTTGACCTTGCTGTTACTGACCATGGGTTCTTGGGTACTCGGTGCAATAGAAATTGACATGAGGCCAAAAGAGCCTTCCCAGACAAGGCTTCATTGGAGCTTATGCCCGGGCATAAGGTAGAGAGAGAGAAATCCCTGACTGACCCTCTGAAAAGAGCCCATTGGGATTTTTTCTTCTTTTTTTTTTTTTTTAATTGACACAGGGTCTTGCTCTGTGTTGCCCAGGCTAGAGTGCAGTGGCATGATCACGGCTCACTGCAACCTCTACCTCCTGGACCCAGGTGATCCTCCCACCTCACCCTCCCAAGTAGCTGGGGCTACAGGCACATGCCACCATGCCCAGCTAAGTTATGTATTTTTAGTAGAGATGGGGGTTCCTCCATGTTCCCCATGCTGGTCTCAAACTCCTGAGCTCAAGCCATCCGCCCGCCTCAGCCTCCCAAAGTGCTGGGATTACAGGCATGAGCCACCGCACCCAGCCCCAGTTGAGATTTTTTTATTAGGTGAAGTACAGGAATTGATATCAGGGTAGGGTATGCAGGCTGGGCTGGGCAAAGCATGTGAGGGGGTAGGGTATGCAAGTCAATGTATCTGGTTGTGATGATTGTCTTGAGTCATGGGCCATCTGGTGGTCTGGCTGGCAACAACAAGGCTGTAAATCAGTTGTTCAGCATTCCTTCCTGAGGTGGGACACTCTGCAACCTTGGTTCCATATTTTGGATCTCTTAAGTCCAGTTCCTGGAATTCTTTAAGTAAAAGGCATGGTTAAACATTATAAGAGCACCGAAGAACAATATAGAATGGCTGTTTTCTTTGTATGACTAAAGCCTTGGAGTGAGTGGGTATGGTGTCAGTGAGGTAGTGGTGTGGGTCTCGCGGTCAGTGGGAATGCGTGAAAGAATGCTCTCGTGCGGGTAGCTGAAGCCAGGCTGCATTTCTGCTCTGTCACACTGCCCTGAAACACAGCCCAAGGAGGAGGATGCATCCGAGCTGCATCTAGGCCTCTGCCTCCGTCCTGTACTTTTTCTCCCTGATCTGGTGAACTTGCATGGTTTTAGGTGAACCAATTGTCTTGGTACGGTAGGGCTGTCATAACAAAATGAAACAGCCTGAGTAGCTTCAACAACCAAAGTTTATTTTCTCACAATTCTGGAAGCTGGAGGTCCACGATTCAGGTGGCGGCAAGTTTGGTTTCTCCTGAGGCCTCTTCTTGGTTTGCAGATGGCTGCCCTCTTGCCGCCTCTTCATGTGATCCACCCTCTGGACTTGTACCATTGTCATCCCTTCCTTTTCTTAAGGACACCTGTCCTATTGGATTAGGGCCCCATCCTAATGGCCTCATTTTAACTTAGTCACCTCTTCAAAGACTTTCTCTCCAAATGTGCTTATATTCTCAGGTACTAGGGATTAAGACTTCAACATATGAAGTCTGAAGTGGACAAATTTAACCCATAACACCAATTGACCAAGCCTGGTCCTGCCTCAGCATCAGAACACTGCAGGAACCTCCATGGGGTACAGATTCATCTGTGAGTTTTTCCTCTCATGCATCCGTTTATAGAACCAGGCACCATCTCTGTGTGGGTGCATAGTCAAAGGAAATGCAATGAGAGAAAGACAGGAATATGTTTAAAAGTCATCAGTGGCTATGAAAGTCTGAATTCGCTTTCATGTGGCTTATAATGATTCTTAGGTGACTGTGGCAGCCCACCTGTCTCAAGAGAGACTCTTATTAGGGATAGGTTGAGTAAGGGAAGCTTGTGGACCAGTAGGCTCCAGAAACGATGTCAGGAATTGTTACCTTCCCTTCTGGGCCCCTTCCCTCCCATCGCCTTTCTGGGCCAACTCCCTGATCTGTTAATAGATTCATTGGCATAAACCTCTCAGTGTCTTGCCAACAATTACATATAGATACAGACGGTGCCTGACTTACAATGGTTCGACTTATGATTTTTTGGTTTCAAGATGGTACAGAAGTGTCATGCATTCCGTAGAAACTGTACGTCAAGTACCCATGTAACCATTCTGTTTTTCATTTTCAATATAGTATGCAATACATTACATGAGATATTCAGCACTGTATTATAAAATAGGCTTTGTGTTAGGGGATTCTGCCCAACTGCAGCTTATGTTCTGAGCACATTTAAGATAGGGTAGGCTAAGGCTATGATGTTCAGTAGGTTATTGTATTCAATGCATTTTTTTTTTTTTTTTTGAGATGGACTTTCACTCTCGTCACCCAGGCTGGAGTGCAATGGTACAATCCTAGCTCACTGCAACCTCCACCTCTCGGGTTCAAGGGATTCTCCTGCCTCAGCCTCCCAAGTAGCTGGGATTACAGGCACCCACCACCATACCCTGCTAATTTTTGTATTTTTAGTAGAGATGGGGTTTCACCATGTTGGCCAGGCCGGTCTTGAACTCCTGACCTCAGGTGATCCGCCTGCCTCAGCCTCCCAAAGTGCTGGGATTACAGGGATGAGCCACTGTGCCCGGCCCTTAAATGCATTTGTGACTTACGATATTTTCAATTTATGATGGGTTTATCCAGATATAATCCCATTGCAAGTCAGAGAGCATCTGTGTATTTTTTTTTTTTAATCTGCCCTTAGTGTTCATTCCCCCTGGAAGTTGGGAAACTAACCTTAGATGGATGAGGAGAGGAAAATTCATTTATGTTAGTTATTGCCTCCCATCTTAATGCTGCTTTCTTCCCAGAGGCATGTGGTTGGCCATGCCATTTCCTCTCCTTCTTCCTCTGCTGTGGGATATCCTTGATCCTGAGATTCTAAAGGCCAACAGGTGGCCTGTGACCATGCTTTGCAAAATGTTTCCAAGATTGGTTTTTAGTGAAGACCATTTCTTCCCTGAAGACACCAACATCCTCAGCTGGAGTGAGAACAGGGTTTCTGAGAGCCTGCCCTGAGAATGTCAGAGCCTAAAGCCTGGTGTTCTTAGAAACCGCCATCCATGATGGAAGCTCAGGGATTGACTGGGTCAAGTCATAGGGGAGCTAAAAGCAACCCTTGTGGCCCTTCATCACCTGCCGGTTCCCTGCTGCTGATACTCAGGTCCTGGTCTCAACAAGGGGACCCTGTAGAGAAAGTGTGTTCCCATAGGCTAAGGGGCCCCTCTGCGAGTATGGTAGGAAGACCCACTACTTTTTCTTTATAAAGCCAGCTTCGGCTTTGGTCTGAGATGAGAGAGGAGGTGATTGCTACCAGGAGAGGAGATCAGGAATCTCATTATCGAAGTAATCCAGCTGCTGTGTGCTGAAAGACCTGTTCCTCCTGGCAGCCTGAGTACATCTATAAGTTCCTCCTTGGCTTCTCAGGCAGGTTTCTGCCAATGGAAATGGTATCTTGACTTATTTATAACAGTAATCATCATACTATTCTTTTATGTTTGCATAGTCTGACTCAACTTTGAAACCTCTTTTACATGCCTCATGTCATTGACTCTTCCCTATAGCACAGGAGAGGGGAGGTACTGCTAACCTCAGAGCATGGACATTCTGGAAGGAGAGTGGGGATTTAGACTCCAGCTCTTAGATGTCAGTGCTCCTTCTATTGATTACAGCTTTCTAATGTCTGTATATGGTTGCCAGTAAGGAAGGTAGTTTGGGAATTGGAGAACCATTTATTATTGTTTTCTCTTCTCCATACTAAAGGCAGTGTTGGACTGCTCATTGTGTGTAATACCCTGCTTGAAGAGCTTCGCACTTAACCTTCACAACCAACAGTAAGAGGAGGCCTATCATTAGTCCCATTCGTCACAGTCACCCACGAGGTCCTACCAGGGAGATGAAGAAATGTGGGCCACATGAGACACCTGCCCTGAATGGCACATGGTTCAGTACAACCACACCTCAAAAGTGCTGTTCAAAGGCCACTGTTGCACCAAAGGATGTATCAAGTTGCCCGCTTGGGCCTGCCCTCTTCCATGTTGTGTATGAGTACTTAGAAGAAGATTGGCATTGACGGCAGGCTGATCAAGTTTTCAGGTGGTAGATTTGGGAGGGAGAGAAGATTATGTTAGTGAATCAGAGTCCAAAAAGATCTCAACAGACTGGTGCAGTAGACTGAATCCAACAAGATGACATTTTTAAAGGATACCTGTGGATCTGCAGCTTGGCAGCAAAATGTGTGAAATAAAACTTAGAGATGAGGCAGCTATCAGAAATAAAAAATCTAGATTGGATCTCTGGCTGCATTAATAGGAGAATAATGTCTAGAACAGATCTGTAGGAGCTGGTCAGACCCCACCTGTAATGCTCTCCCTTCTGAGCTCCATGGTCTGTGAAGAACAAGGGGAGCCAAGAGAACCGAGATTGGGGAGTAATTAAAATGATGTTTTGTAAGGAATCGCGTAAAAAGACATCTCAGGATGTTTAGCCTGAGAGAAGGAAGTTTCAAGGAACAAATATTTGGCAAGATGTTCCATGGAAGGGGGATTAGAGTGGTTCATAGTGACTCCCACAACGCAGACATGGGAATCGTGAGTGGTCATTACACGGGAGTTTGGCATAAAAGAGAACTCTCCAACAGTCGGGACTGAACTTGGGAGGTGCCACTAAACTGGCACACCGCTTACCTGGCTCACCGCTTACCTGGCACACTGCTTACCTGATGCACCACCCTAGATGGAGCCTGCAGTGAAGCCGTGCCTGGCAGACCCTGGGCAGGAGTGTGGGTGAGCGACTGCACTCCTAGAGAAGGGGGCCTGCAGAGAATGGTTACCTGTGGGTTTTTTCTTGCCAGTTGCGAGTCTGTTAGTCCCAGCTTCAAGGTCTAAGACCTGAGTCCGTGGGAGAATGATGATCTGTTTATGGAAATGGCAGCTGTATCAGGGATGAACAAGCAGGTTGGCAAGAGGAAGAGCTGTGCCTCAGTGTCCCATTTGTAAATAGCTAGTGGAGCCTATGTTCATGTGTGTGTATGTGCGTGTGTTTGCGTGTGGTGGTGTTGGTAGTGGTAGTCGTTTGAATTCAGGGGTTTTTTTTGTTTGTTCTGAGACGGAGTCTCGCTCTGTCACCCAGGCTGGAGTGCAATGGTACAATCTCAGCTCACTACAACCTCCACCTCCCGAGTTTAAGCGATTCTGCCTCAGCCTCCTGAGTATCTGGGATTACAAGTGTGCACCACTGCACCTGGCTAATTTTTGTATTTTTTAGTAGAGACAAGGTTTCACCATGTAGGCCAGGTGGGTCTTGAACGCCTGACCTCAAGTGATCTGCCCACCCCGGCCTCCCAAAGTTCTGGAATTACAGGCGTGACCCACTGCATCTGACCCTGAATTCAGGTTTTCTTTATTTTATGAAGTAAAGGCACTAAAAACAAAACAATACCCCCTAAAGAGTAACAAAGCACCACAACCAATCTATCTTCGTTATCAATACGTAAAGGAGATTCTAACACAGAAATGTAGGGAGGACGTAAACTCAGAAAAATCTGTATGTACATGTGCATGTATATGCATGTGTGTGTTTATGTATCACATTGTTTAAGACAACACTTCTTTGTAGACCCAAATTGGTAGCATTAGTGTTTGGGAACTGCTGTCTTAGAGTGCCTGTTTGCTGTATCCTGCTGGCTGCCTTAATTACCTTAACTTAAAAATTAACCTCCTTTAAGTGATTTCAGAAAGGGTTTTAAAGGTAACTCAGTTATCTTGAAACTAATTGTTCTGCTGTAGATTATCCTTGCTCTTACTTTCTGCAGGCTTTTTAAAAATTTGGATGAAATTCACAAAACATAAAGCTAACCGTTTTAAACTGAACAATTCAGTGGCATTTAGTACATTGGCAATATTGTGCAACCACCACTTCTATCTAGTTCCAAAATGTTTCATCACACTTCAAAATAAAACTTCATACCCATTAAGCAGTTATTCCGCCTCCCCCGCCACATACAGCCCCTGCTAATCACCAATCTGCTTTTCGTATCTGTGGATTTACCTATTCTGGACATTTCATTTAAATGGAATCATACTATATATATGTGTGTGTGTGTGTGTGTGTGTGTGTGTGTGTGTGTATGACCTTTTGTGTCTGGCTTCTTTCATTTATCATCATGTTTTTGAGACTCATTTGTGTTGTAGCATGTATCATGCTTCATTCCTTTTTATGGCTGAGTATTCTTTTATTGTATGTATGTAGCACAATTTTTGTTTATTCACTCATCCATGGATGGGCATTTGGGTTGTTTCCAATTTTTTGGCTCTTATGAATAGAGCAGCTATGAACATTTGTGGACACGGATTTGTGTGAGTATCTGTTTTCAGTTCCTTTGGATATATACCTAGGAGTGGAATTTTGGTCCGTATGGTAATTCTGTATTTAACTTTTTTATTTAAAAAATTAATTGTGGTGAAATATGCTTAACGTGAAATTTACCCACCTTAATTTTTAATGTACAGTTCTGTGGCATTAAGTATCTTCACATTGTTTTGCAACCATCACCACCATCCTCTCCTGAACTCTTTGTTTTTTGTTTTGTTTTGTTTTTTGAGACAGGGTCTCGCTCTGTCACCCAGGCTGGAGTACAGTGATCTGGGCTCACTGCAACCTCCGCCTCCTGGGTTCAAGCGATCCTCCCACCTCAGCCTCCCCAGTAGTTGGGACTACAGGTACACACCACCACGCCCAGCTAATTTTTGTATTTTTTGTAGAGAAAGGGTTTTGCCGTATTACTCAGGCCGATCTCAATCTCCTGAGCTCAAAGTATCCTCCTGCCTCGGCCTCTCAAAATGCTGGGATTACAGGTGTGAGCCACTGTGCCCAGCCCTCTCCCGAACTCTTTATCTTGCAAAACTGAAACTCTGTACCCACTGAATAATAACTCCCTATTCCTTCTCCCTTGCAACCCCTGAAAACCGCCATTCTATCTGTGAATTTGACTATCTCGAGTACCTCATATAAGTGGAATCATACATTACTTTGTCTTTTAGTGACTGGATTATTTCACTTAGCATAGTGTCCCCAAAGTTTATCCAGGTTGTAGCATGTGTCAGAATTTCCTTTTTATGGCTGAATAACATTCCATTATAGGATTCTCCATTCATTGACAGACACTTGAGTTGCTTCCACCTTTCGCTATTGTGAGTAATACTGCTATGAATGTGGGTATACAAATATCTTTGAGATACCAATTCTTTTTCATATATATCCAGAAGTGATATTGCTAGATCGTGTGATCATGTGCTGACTCTATTTTTAATTCTTTGAGGAACTGCCGTACTCGTCTTCCATAGTGGCTGTACCATTTTACATTCCCACCAACAGTGCACGAGGGATCCAACTTCCCCACATCCTCACCAAGACTTGTTATTTTCATCGTTTGTTAACATCTATCCTAGTGGGTGTGAAATGATACCTCACTGTGATTTCGATCTGCATTTCCCCAATGACTAGTGACTGGAGTCATTAGTGGGCACCACCACACCCAGCTAATGTTTGTATTTTTAGTAGAGATGGGGTTTCAACATATTGGCCAGGCTGGTCTCGAACTCCTGACCTCGTGATCCACCTGCCTCAGCCCCTCAAAGTGCTGGGATTACAGGTGTGAGCCACCACGCCCGGCCCTTTGCCCATTTTTAAATTAGATTGAGCCTGCCTGTTTTTGTATTTAGAGTTATGGTTCTAAACTTGCTGCTCTTCAGAAGCTAGAGTAAATATTGCATCTTATTATCCTAAGCCACATGTTTGCTGAGAACTTAGGCTACTTCAGGTGTAAGTTTACCAAGAGCCTACACAGGCACCAGAGATGAGGAGGGAAGAGCAGGGATGCAAGAGGCAGGGGCCAATGCTTTAGAAGGTCCAGATTGCTCTGGGAAAGCTGGCCCAAGGGCAGCCGTTGCCATCTCTGTCCTCCAGGTCATCCTGGAACTCTTTGCAGAGATACTAGGAAAGCAACTCACGTTTGTCTCTGGAAAGACTCAGGTTCCCAGGCCTCGGGCCTGCCCTTTCATCTGTGTTTCTTCTAAGTATTGCAACATCCAGCAGGCCTCTATTCCACAGTCCCCTGGGTGAGGGGAATGTGCCCAGGGGCCCTTGACCTGCTAGCCTGGGATTGGGGAACAACGCCCACAGCCTAACTCTTGGGAACAGACAATCTCCAGCCAAAGCTGCAAATGACTGAAAACGAGGGCTGGTCAGATGGGTGGTCAGCTTATATCCCCTCGACACCCCCCCACCCACTACATTCCAAACAAATGGAACTGTGGAAACTAGTTTTGCTTTGCCAGCCAGCACAGCTCCCTCCCAGTCTGAAACCGATGAATTCTCCTCAATTCTGGGAAGAAACTCTCTCAACAAGAGGGGAAAAGGAAGCCAAGAACCCAGAAGTCCAGTCATGTTCTCCCTGAATAATTCTCCCACGGGGGACTCACTGTCTCTGGCTTTGGTTATGTTTTCAAGTGACTGAAGGGATGGTCCCCACAGGAGACCGTCTTACATAGGCAGTCATTATAATGACCTGTCTAATCTCTCTAATGCCTAGTAGGCTCTGCCTAGCTTGTGGTGATGGGAGGAAGCATGTGAGCATGATGTGAGGGGGTGCTGGCTCCCCACAGTCCAGAATTCTCCAGGAAAGTCATACTTCTGAGTCTTGGAAAACTTTGTATCTTAAAGGTTTAATTTTTATTTTATTTTTTTTTTTACTAAAAGGCATGTACCCCTTAGCTAGGGTTGATTTAATATTCATCAGGTAATAACCAGGTTTTACAAAGAAATGTTGGATGCCACACAGGAGAGGTTCTAGTAGAAGATAAAGATGCACAAAACATACTTTGCCACTGTTTTTTTTTTTTTAATTGAGGTGAAATTTGCATCACAGAAAATTAACCATTTTAAAGTGTACAATTCAGTGGTATTGAGTACATTCACAATGTTGTGCCACCATCACCCCCAAAGGAGACCCTGTGCCCATTAAGCCATCACTCCCCCACCTTCTTTTCCCAGCCTGCCCCTGACAACCGCGAGTCTGCTTTCTGTCTGTATGTTTTTACCTATTCTAGACATTTCATGTAAAGGGAATCATATAACATGTGGCTTTTGTGAACCATTGTTTTGGTAGGCATTCTCCCCCCTCCAAGTCTGCTGTCCTTGGCCAAGATCAGGGACTAAACTTTCTAAATATCCAGAATGAATGAAAGCTCCCTGCTTAAATCAATAGTTCTAACAACCCACAAAAGTATTTTCCAATCATTATAATGACCTCTCTACTCTCTCTAAGGCATAGTGCTAGGTAATGAAGTGGACTCTGTCTATCAGGATGGACAAGCCCTGAGCCAAGGGGGAGTGGGTAAGGCCTGAGGTGTCTCCAGGCTGCCTGGGGACCCGGGACCCAGGCCAGACAAGCAGCAGCTCCGGGGCTGCGGGAAGGCCCAGCCCTGCACACACAGCGCTGGCTCTCATGTACCTCTGAGGAGCCTGCTGCCTCTGACCACACCTTGTGTGTGCGGTTCAGGAATACCCAAGTTCATCCACCAAATTCAGGATACAACCCTGACTGTTCCGGGCTTTTCTTTCTGCCTTTCCCTAATCTCGTCTGGGCGTGCTCTCTTAAAGGGGAAGTGGTGCGTTCTGACTGGCCAGGGCCCTCATCCAGGAGCCAGGAAACGTCTACTACCACGAGTCGCGTTGCCCAGCGTGTCACTGGCTCAGCCTCCTTATCCAAACGGCAAGGCAGCCTCCCCGGGATGTGTAAGTGTGAGCGCAGGGCACGAGGGCCACACAGGACGGCGTGGGGCTGGGCGCAGGTCACGGAACAGAGATCCTGGCAGGCGGATCATGCTGGCAGCCCACAAGCCATTTAGCAAGATGAGTGTTAGCATAGACAGTGCTCTCGGTCTGTGGGCTGGAGCTGGAGCCGAGACAGGGCTGAGGCGGGGAGCGGGGAGAGTAGCTGCCTCAGAAAGAGGTCAGAAGTAGGAGGCTGGGTTGGGGACCAGTCTATTTTGGACAGCCCTTCTGGAGGCACCAGCCTCCGGCCTGAAAAGGAGTAGAGTGGAAAATTTTCTAGCACACCTTTCAGAGCACCGGGAAGCCAGCTGCAATGAACCTTCCTGGCGTGTCAACCCCACCTCCCCATGTTTATGTCCGTGTATTATCTACTCAGTGCACTTACCTACTCAGCCATTGTGTTTCTTTGTTGTTTTTATATGTACTTTGTGTTAAGACATGTTCAGGGTCCTTTCTACTCAAACTGTACAAATTGCTTGAAACTAGCACCCTGGTTTTTTCCTTCTTTCCTGTCCTCAGTGGTCCTTGTCCAGTGCGTGCACACTGCAGGCCCTGAATCAACTCGGGCAGCTGGCCCACAGGTGGACCGACCAGCTCACTAGGATGCTGGGTGGCGTGTCTGGCTGGTTTCCAGCTAGGGCTCTGTTTCCTGTGTGCCCAGAGAAATCAAGGGGAAAATGTACACCCACTCACACACACAGTCAGTTCCTAACTAAATGCCACAAGACTGGTGGCAGGAAAATAGACCTTTTGCTGTGTTTTAGGTCCCTTTCTGTCCTGTGGTTTTGTTTGTGTGGTAGCGATGGTTGATCTTAAATCATGTAAAAAGTTTTGTTTTCACCAAAATAACTCAGACCTTTTGCTTATAAAGACGGGAGAGAGAAGGGGGCCAGAAAGGAAAAAAAAAAAGTATGTGTGTCTGTACGCATATGTTGACAGGGCATAACCACACCCTACTTCAAGACAACTTCCTGTTTGCCGCTGCCAACTGCCACTCCAAGGAGAACAGAAATGGTTCCGTTATTAGTGGCTGCTGTGGGACCACGACAGTCTGTGGGGTGAGTGGCTCTGAGTGACACCATGAGCTTAGCAGTAGTGGAGACTTTTCACCTTCTCTTGTAAGAGACCATGGCCCTGTGCTGTTGAAAGTAGACGCTGGTACAGTAGAAATAAAGCAGTGGTGGCCTCTCCTATCAGCCTGTGGTCCTTAAACAGTGTGCTCCCATAGGATTCGTGTAAGTGGAATAATTTAATTCAGGGGCAGGGAGAAGGCTGAGAACTGCCTACCGAGGAAAGCTACTACCTGCGTGTGTGTTTTTAATGGACATTTTCATGTATCAGGGGATGTTAACATTAAGCGCCTCCCGTGAGTTGGCACTGTGGTAGCCACCCCACGTGTTAGCAATCCTCCCAACACCCGTTTATTCCACAGTGAATAGAGGGAGTGTTCTTGAGGGTGAAACCCTGTGCTAAACACAGGAGATAAAAGAGTAAACAGGACACCTGCCCTCCAGGTGTGTCCAGGCACAGGACACTTAGACCAGTAAACCAGTAATTACAGCGTGTGATGTGCGTGAAGATGAGGGACTCAGTGTGCTCGAGGGGCACCTGTCCTGTTGTAACTCCATGACGTGGGTATTACTGTCCCCATTTTACAGGAAAGGAGACTGGGGCTCAGGGGGTTAAGTTATTTCCCCAAGTCCCAGAGCTAATGAGTGACAGAGCTGGGATTTGAGCCCAGATCTTTCTGATTCTAAAGACAGCAGTGTTTGGTCCGCATTTCCAGTGACTCCCAAAGCTCATGGAGCATGAAAATCACCTCAGGACCTCTTTAAAAAATCACAGATTTGGGGGCCCTGGCCTTGGTGTCCAAAAGTGAAGAAGTCCCTGCTGCACTGTGTGTTCTCTGATGTGGAAGTGCAGCCTGGCACCTGCTCTGCCTCCTGCAGCCAGGATCCTCCCTCCACGGGGCCTGGCAAGCCATGAAGCCTTAGCTCAAGGCACCAGGGCAAAGGCCACTGATGCTGCCTCAAGACAGCATTGGGAAGATTCGGTCCAGCGGTTCAGGTATTTTTATTTATTTATTTTAAAATTTCAGCTTTTAGATTCAAGGGTTTAGATTCAATTCAGCTTTTAGATGTGCAGGTTTTCAGGTGTGTTTTTTGGGGTTTTTGTTTTGTTTTGTTTTTGAGACAGAGTCTCACTCTGTCGCTCAGGCTGGACTGCAGTGTCGCAGTCTCGGTTCATTGCTACCTCTACCTCCCAGATTCAAGCGATTCTCCTGCCTCGGCCTCCTGAGTAGCTGGGATTATAGACACGTGCCACCACACCTGGCGAATTTTTGTATTTTTAGTAGAGACGGAGTTTTCCCATGTGGGCCAGACTGGTCTTGAACTCCTGACCTCAAGTGGTCCACCTGCCTTGGCCTCCCAAAGTGCTGGGATTACAGGTGTGAGCCACCATGCCCAGCCATTTTATCAGGTATTTTAAACATTGGGAATCCCAGCTCGTGGATCTTCTCCCTAAGATCCTGGAGTCTGTGGCTCCCCCTGTGCCCGGGTCCAGCTGTCTGCCATACCTGTCTCATCAGCGCTCTGGGGGTTATGAGGTCAGCTGTGTCATCCTAAGGTAGAATTCAACAGCTTGTCTGCAAGCTGGAGGCCCCCAGTTTTCACCAAAGCTGTGGTGACTCCTGTGTTTAAACGCATGTGACTTGTGCGGTCTGTGTTTGTGGTTTTGAAGGGGGCTACTCTGATGGAGAAGTTCAGTGGCATGCATGTGGAGTCCTTGTCAACCCCTCTGCTACCACTGGGCCCAGACAGTGGGGAGCAGATAGAGTCATAAAAGGTCTAATGTTATGAAGAGGATTGTGGCTCTGGCTCCAGGTGGAGTCCGGCAGACTCAGGTCCTTCGGGCAGCAGCCTGCCTTCTGAGGGCCACATCCGTTTCCCCTGCACTCAGAGTGACAACTGTGGCAACAAGCCAGGATCTGGAGAGTGCTGTTCCCTGAGCACAGGAAGCCCTCTGATGACAAAGGTCTAGCAGTGACAGCAACCTATTGTATCAGCACTGTAATAGCCCAGTGTCTGGCATATGGTAGGTGCCAAGGAAATGCTAAGAAAAAAAAAAAAAAATAGTGAATGAATGAAATAGGTTTCATTTTAACCCATATTTTTGTCTCCTTCCTACCTTTGTATTTGCACCTGCTTTCTCTCCTCTGCCTTTTCTGCTTAAGGATATGTTAGTGTTTTGTTGCTGTTGTCTGTTTTTATCTTTCTTCTTGGATGAACTTAAACAGCTTTAACAAATTTCCTCATCACCATGTATTTATCAACTGCTTTTCTTTTCTTTTTTTTTTTTTTTTGAGACAGGGTCTCATTCTGTCACCAGGCTAGAGTGACAGTGGCGTGATCTCGGGTCACTGCAACCTCCGCCTCCCAGGTTCAAGCAATCCTCCCACCTCAACCTCCTGAGCAGCGGGGATTACAGGCATGCACCACCACGCCTGGCTAATTTTTCTGTATTTTTAGTAGAGATGGGGTTTCACCATGTCGGCCAGGCTGGTCTCAAACCCCCGACCTCAAGTAGTCCGCCCACCTTGGCCTCCCAAAGTGCTGGGGTTACAGGAGTAAGCCACCACACCTGGCCTCAAATATTTTTCTTTAAGTAGTATTAGTCTCTACGTACTATTTGTGCCATTTTGAATTTCCTTGTGGATGTGAGTGTACCATTTTGCTTACATTTTCTTAGGTTGAAATAACTCTCTCACCTGTCTCCTACCAATTGCTTTATTATGGATTATTCAGGTTGTTTGTAGTATTTTTTTTTTTTTACTATGTAGTAAACAGTGCTGAGAGTATCTTTGAACTTTTTTTTTTCCCTTTGGGATGTTTCCTGGAGGTCTATTTTCCAAACTAACACTACCAGATTACCAGATAAAAGGCTATGGATGCTTTTTAGTTCCTGTTATTATCACCAGGTTGCTCTCCAGAAAAATGTAATCCCTTGAAAGTACCGCTGGCAAGGTGTGCATGTGCTTGTCTCCCCACAGATTCTATTTCTGTGGTTTTCCCTTTTAGCTAGGCTAGGTTTCTTGTGAGGGCATCCCTGGGGGCTGATGGAAGTATTTCAGGGCCCTGGAAACCCCCTGGGACTCCCCAGATCCTGCCCAATAGTGGTGATGCCAGAAATTTGCACCTTAGTATAAATGACAAATAGAAGAGGAGGAGGAAGGGGGAATGCCACCACGGGGGAAAAGTTAAAAAGGATCCTAAGTTACATGACTTCATAGCAGCTCTGGAATGGGAAATGCCCTTGTAAGAATCATCCCAGTTGCATTTCTAAAGTGTGGAGGGAAGAGAACGTCCCAGGCAGGGTGGCATGGTAGAAAGGGCATTGGCTCTGGGGCCGGGCAAGCCTGGGCTTTCCTGCCAGCTGCTGAGGTCTGCGTGACCTTGGTCTTGTTTCACAATCTTGCTAAGCTTTAATTTCCCCATCTGATATCTAAGAAGGAAAAAAAATAATAGTAATTTCCCCATCTATAACAAGGCAACTAACGGTCTCATACCACATGGTAGGGTTGTTGGGTAGATGAGCTGGTGAGTGAAAAGCAGCTTGCACGGTGCCTGATGTATAGTAGGTACTCAAGAAAGGCTGCTTTCCCTCCTGACTGAATGAATGTGCATGGGGTGACCAGATGACCAAAAAACCATCGCAGAGCCTAGGGATTTGGGAACCGAGCCGGCATTGGCATGAGCAGTGTAGACTACAGGCCCACACTCATATTTGTCAAAAGAACTTAGTGCTCCAGATAGTTCATGTTGCCCAGCAGTGGGTAGGAGGTGAAGAGGGGTAAAGAAGACCTAGTATAACCTGTGCTTAAGGAACGCCTCCTCGGCTCGTCAGCCCTGCGATCTTTTAAAGAGGTACTGCAGTCTGAGAAGGGAACGGGCACTCCAGAAAAGCTCACAAGCACTCCTGGCACGGGAACTGCTTGGCACAGCTCTGCCTGCATTCGCCACCTGTCCTATCACCTGACTTTCCTGTGTCTTCATTTCCTCCTCTGCTGAGCAAGGCTGATTCAATATCCCCTTCTAACCACCATGGCAGTAAGTTTAGTATCTAACTATGATGGTGACAAATGAGACCACAGGCCCAGGTTCTAGCCCCAGCTCCTCCACTTACTAGTCTTATGACTCTGGGCAAGTATCTCAAATACAGTCTGTCTCCATTTCCACAACTGTAAACTGGGGGGAATCGTTGCCTCACCAAGCGGCTGTAAGTACAGCTGGCCTGGCTCCTGGCACGGATCCCAGTGCCAAGGTGCCAGCCCTGCCTCTCTCTCCAACTCCAGTTTACTTTTGGAAGAAGGTCCCTTGGAAATCAGGGTGTTTATAGGCAGCATCCTGACTACAGCTACGAAAGCAGGTTGAACCCACTGATAAGATAGAAGCTGGCTAATGACTTGCCAAGCACCTGCCCTCAAAAGTGGGGGCTGAAGGAGACTCCATGCTGTCAAGTGAGTAAGCCAGGTGCTGGCCTAAGCCCAAGTGTGCTTACACAACCATGGCAGGCCACGAGCGACTGTGGTGCTCAAAGTCTATTGGGAGGGGGTTGGTCCCTTAAAAGCCATATTGGAAAATTCCCAACAAGTTCTTTCTAAAAATGGTTCAGGGAGCCACCTTGAGTGTTTGCGGCCGGCTCAGCCATTCATGAGGCATCTGTGCTAAGGTTTTAAATGCAGGACACTGATGCTGCAAGTATGAAAATACCTCTGTGAATAAGCATATGGGGAAGGGAACACTGAATTTTTACTGAAATGGAATTGCCTGAGAACCTGATGGATTTTATCTTCAGAGAGTGAGGGGAGCAAACTAGAGACACCAGGGCTCCCCACGCCTATCAGATTTTTGGGATGCTGAGAGCTGGTGTCTGCAAGCTCCTTGCCTGGCTGATCTCTAGGACTGCCCCTGGAGTTGCACCTGGATGTTTAAGGAGGCTGCGGGGAAGCAGGTGGTCTTGAAACAGTCAGTTGCTGAGACCTTGGCCTGGACTTCCTGTGGTGGAAATGAACAAAAGTAAAAGGATTTGACTTTTCATTTCTTTGGTACCAGAGCCCCCCAACTCTTTGTGGTTGAGGTCTCAGGCAATGGTATGAGCTGCTGACTGGCACCTGCCAGCTGCCTAACACCTAAAAGATGTTTCTTCCTCTCCCTAGCGGAGTCAGGTGCCCTGCTGAAACGCCCATAGGCAGTGGGAAAGGAGAAGTCTCGCTAGTTCTTTCAGGCTCCTCCTATCTGTAGCAGAATCTTCCAGGATTCCAAGGCAGTAGAGCCCAGAGTTAAGATAGGGGCTCTGAAAACATCCCCAGATCTGATGTTTTCTAGCTCTGTGACCTTAAGCAACTCATTGTATCTCTGAGCCTCAGGAATTATACCTCCAGGAAATAATTGTAAATCACTTTTTAAATCAGTTTTTTAAAAGACAAATAGGGCCCGGCCCGGTGGCTCACGCCTGTAATCCCAGCACTTTGGGAGGCCAAGGCGGACGGATCACGAAGTCAGGAGATTGAGACCATCCTGGCTAACACGGTGAAACCCCGTCTCTACTAAAAATACAAAAAATTAGCCGGGCGAGGTGGTGGGTGCCTGTAGTCCCAGCTACTCGGGAGGCTGAGGCAGGAGAATGGCGTGAACCCGAGAGGAGGAGTTTGCAGTGAGCCGAGATCACGCCACTCACTCCAGCCTGGGCGACAGAGCAAGACTCCGTCTCAAAAAAAATAAAATAAAATAAAAGACAAATAGTAGGTTGACAGTGAGAGAATAGCTAAATAATCTACAGCACATTAATGATTGAATATTACCTAATGGTTTAAAATAGCAAGTATATGGGAATTTCATATGTATATGCAGAATAATGTTAGTTGACAAGGAATAGTCCAAAATATCCATTGATTACAGCTTTGTTAATAAAACTTACCTGTAGAAAAGAGAAGCTAGTAATGCCTCTCATTTTTTTGGGCGGGGGGCCGGGGGGACAGAGCCTCACTCTGTTGCCCAGGCTGGAGTGCAGTGACACGATCTTGGCCCACTGCAGCCTCTGCCTCCCAGGTTCAAGTGATTCTTCTGCCTCAGTCTCCTAAGTAGCTGGGATTACAGGCGCCCGCCACCATGGCCTGCTAATTTCTGT